>NC_047076.1:12592117-13232866 GCF_902459465.1 Asterias rubens | reverse complement strand
AACAGCATTTCAAAGGAAAAAATATTATACAAAATAAAGGTAAGCAAACACAAGAAACACACATACGTGTCCAGTGGAAGGAGAGAGGTGGGCCTAATGTCTTTAGCTACTAAGCAAGGAATGAGTTGGGTACCAGTCGCAGGAATGGTAACTATGCAGCACTCTAGCAAGTTTCTTTGTGCTAAAAGCAAGTTTTTATGCTTATGAAATTGTGCTTTATGAAATACACTTTAAATACAGAACATTTGTTTAAAAAAAAAAATAGTAAAGAAATCATTGTTCTGCTGAGAACGGAGCAACATTAACTCTCATGAGTCTATTGCTCAATCAGAGAAACAGGGTTTAACTTTAAACCAACTTGGAGCAAGTTCGAGTGTGCCCAATGGTTAACTAAAGGTTGACCATTTGCTCAAACCCAAGCTGGTTGACCATTGGTTGACTACTGTGGTCGACCACTTGGAACCAACCTCGAGCCCATGGTTTCTTCACTGGTCCCAACAGCATGTTCCATTCTAACATGTGTAAAGCGCAGAGGGGAACCTGTGACACTAAAAAGGCGGAAGGTTGACTAGACTTCCAAATAAGTCGTTCGAGTGACTGGTCACTGCGCAAGTACTTTGTATGTTGCTGGTCAGTAGTCAACAAAGGGTCAACTTAACGTGCCCACTCGAACTTGCTCAAAGAGTATTAAAATTAAACAGTCTTCCAAGACTTGTTCCTAGTCTTACCAGTGTTCAATTCTTGAATTTGATTTGATGACAAATCCAACAGCTTTAGCTCAGATAGCACCGTCAGATTTTCTACATGCTCAATCTGGTTGTTGGCAAGTGTGAGGAAGCGGAGAGACTGAAGCGACTCTAGGTTCTCCATTTTCTTGATACAGTTCTAAGAAGCGAAAAAAAGTCAACTTTTGAATTTATGAATTTAACAAGACCTCAATATCTTGAATAACACAATAGTCCAGGAGCCAAACCCCAAAATTTAGGTAAAAAGCGTAACATTAAGTACAATCCAGCCAGGAACACGGGGCGATCTCCTTCTCTTTTCGATAAGAGCGCTGGGTTCTTTAACGGCATTACACAACATGCAAGGCCAACAGCTTGACGTCCCAACCGAATGCCACAGCAATGAGTGTGGCACATCGGAAAATAACAACTACAGTGACAACTAAATTCAGGCATTAGTTCTCTCCTTACCTGTTGTAAATAGAGATTTGTAACAGGTCCCATCATTTCCAAATCGTCTATCTGTTGGATGTTTTCTCTGTCTAGTCGTACATGAGTCAGTTTACTCAAAGATTCTATTCTGTTAATAAAACAAGAAAACTAGAAATATCATAAACATGTATATGGAAATATTTTAAATGCAGTAAATTTGTTTTATTCTTTAAAGCCAGTGGTCACTATTGATAATTGTCAAAGATCAGTCTTCTCACTTGGTGTATCTTAAAATATGCATAAAATAACAAACCTGTGAAAATTTGAGCTCAATTGGTCGACGAAGTTGCGACCTAATAATAAAAAAAAAAACACCCATTGTCACACGAAGTTGTGTGCTTTCAGATGGTTGATTTCGAGACCCCAAGTTCTAAATCTGAGGTCTCAAAATCAAATTCTGGGAAAACTACTTCTTTCTCGAAAAACTACATCACTTCAGAGGAAGCCGTTTCTCACAATGTTTTATACTATCAACCTCTCCCCATTACTCGTTTCCAAGTGAGGTTTTATGCTGATAATTATTTCGAGTAATTACCAATAGTGTCCACTGCCTTTAAAGCAGTCTTTTTGTTGCTGTGGTGCCCCGTGATTTTGCTATGGTGTGGTGGTGCCCCTTGTCAGAAGAACATTGCTGTGCCCCTCCAAGAGAGAAGTTCAAGGCCTGTCATTACCTTTTTTCAGCTAAACTTTATTTTCAAACTAGCAGCGATGCAAACCAACTATTGATTCTATTCACTTACAATTTTTCTTGTTGTCCATCAGCGATCCCCTTGGGAAGATTTCTTCTTGCAATTAATGGAAGACTTATCTTCACTGGTTTCAATGGAACTAAATTAGAGAAAAGGAAGGGATAGTTATCTCAGAAAGTGTGTAATTTTTACTAGGTGAGATTTTATGGTAGTAGCACCATATGTAAATCTCTTTTGAGTAGTGTTGGTTCTGAAAAGAACTGGTGATCATCATTTCGATCAGTATGCTCCGATCATCTTCGGGAGAAAAACAACAATACATGGAAGGATCAAGCTACAAACCGTATTCACCGTAGGGTGTCGTGTCGAGCAGATAAGAGCATCGAACTCATGCTCTGGTGCTTCTGTTCAGCAGAGTGTGGGTTCGAATCCCGCTCATGACACTTGGGTCCCTGATCAAGCATTTAACTATAATTGCTTCTCTCCACCCAGGGGTAAATGGGTACCTGTGAGGGCAGAGATGGTTCTTAAGATTGATTTAGCTTTATAGTAGTGCATATTAATGTTGCACAGGCTGCATACTCCCCACCGGGGAGCCGAGATGGTTTAAGGAGCGATTTAAGGCCCAGTGACCAGGGGTAATAATGTGTTCCGCTTTGGGACGCCCTCCGGGTGTGAAAAGCGCTATATATAAAATCCCGGGTTATTATTATTATTTTTATTATTCATAAGGTGGTTGGGGCAGGGTAAGTAGGCGAGGTGAGGGATGGGGAGAGGGAATGCATGTTGGAGGACTGGGACTAGGGGGTGTTCTCATTATTACCAGTTGACATCTCTGATTCTTCACACAGTCTCTTGTACGCCTCTTCTCGTGACTGTAAAACCTCGTCTGCATCGGCTGAAGGACCCTTAGGTTCCACTTTCTTCTTTCCATCACCGGAGGGCGCTCTTGTTGGCTTTGATTTGGGTCGGCCAGATGTTGTTTTAGAAAGAGGTGTCTCTTTTGCTCCGGATTTAGGTTTTGCAGCAGTTGACTTTGCCTTCACTGTGGTCGGTGTGGACTTCTTCATTGTGATGTGATTCTAATGTAATAGAAATAGCACAAATGAAAATTCAAATAATTATACTGACAATTAATTAAAGTTTCAGACATTTTCTTGGCCAAAATTCATGGCTCTGCTTTACTGTGATCAAAGAATCAGCGTTTACGGAAGCAGGGAATTCCATGTTTACGTCAAGCGAACGAGTGCATACTCCCTCCACGTTACCCGGCATTCTTCGCTTTCAAACAGCTACCTTTTTGCTCATAAATGTAATTGAGTCTGTACTTATACGGAAGTAGTTGCGATAACGTAACCCTCCTCCCGATTACGTTATGTTATGTTGTCGCAACTAATACGGAAGAAGAAGAAGCTACCTAGTTAGCACAGAAATTTGGCGCTTACTTCACTGCCATGAATGATGACACTGACACCCAGAGCAACCGGTAAATAAAATAGTGAGCGATTGAATCACACTGCACAGAGTTCGCAGGTAAGCAGAGCCAGGAAATTGAGCCCTGATCTTGAATCAAATTAATAGTCAGTATATTATTATGGGAAATGTTGGAAAAGCTTTTAATATACTATGATAAGATAAAAATAAAGGGACTATTAGTAATTAGGCCGAATTCAAATTGTGAAAATTAGATTTACATTTAGATTTAGAAAATTAAAGTTATCCAACAAAAAGAACAAATACATGAAATACGACAATTTATGGCAATAAAACAACGGTTGAAACTTATAACATACTTACTCATGTGTTTCGGTTTTGTACAAATAATATAATCAGGGTTAAATGAAGGACATCAATCATCAGAAAATGTTAAAAATCATCATCCTTGACAACAGGACGCTCGATTGTCAAAATTCTTGAATGTCAATAAGTATCTGAACTCTTGAGGGCGCCCTTCATGAAGGCAAACAAAAAAGATTTACACTAGCACACAATTCTGCCAGCCTTGGTGGTCTGCAGTTCAAGAGTTCATTATTTTTCGTCCATCCAACTTATGTCGATAAACAATTTATGACTCCAATGTAGCCTGAGACAAGACTGCACAATATTGAATGTGAGTTTTCTGTATACAAAAAGTAAGTAAAGAAAATTAGAAATTGGCTCTCTCTCTTTTTATTGTGTTTTTACTTTTTATCATCATGTTTATTTATAATTTCAATTTTGTAATCAAATAAAAATTCGATGAGTAACTGGGAATCTACTCCTAAATTTCCAGGAAAAAATAAAAGTACAATGAATAAGTAGACCTATTTAGAGTGCAACAACCCTTAACGGTGTCAGTTTGTTCCGCTATCGTTTCCACGAGAGAGAATAATAATAGTAGTACATGTACATGTACGTAGTAGGCCTAATACTTATTTATTAGCGGAACGAGCCTCATCGACATCGTATTGTAGGACTAGCTGCATAGAGTACAACAACCCACGCTACATCATGATGTAATAGGATTTGGGAGTTGGCCTGGTATTATGTAGTTATTGAGGAGAGAAATTGTGGGGGGGGGGGGAAGGGAAAAAGCGAGTGAGTTTCGCTGATCTTATGATAAAAGTTATGTTCTATTCAATACTAACTAGGCCTATAAACTGTTCTTGTAAGGAGTGTGTTTTTTCATGATTTTTCTGTACCCTCTAAGTCCCTAGTCCTACATGTAGAACTACATACAAGTTAGACCCAGTGACTGGGGCGCTAGATTCCTTTTTTTTTCTTCGAAATTTTGACATTATCGGTCATAGATTGCTTTTTTCGAAATGTTGACATTAATGTCAACATTATCGGTCATGACCGATAATGTCAACATTTCGAAAAAAGGAACGTAGCGCCCCAGTCACTGGGTCTACGTACTAGTATGAGTATGAGGGTCATTCCAAGGTCGATTCTGATAGCGGATCGCATCTCATACCATGTCATACTATACTAGTTCTTCTAATTTCTAGGCTGTGTTACCCTAACATAACTGGTCCTACTACTTGCCGTCGACTCGCCGACTTGCCGTCAACTCTCCGTCAACTCATTTTCGTGCCGTCAACTCATTAAATTTTACATGAAAAATTTATAAATGTGGCACGGAAGTGTTAAAGGCAGTGGACACTATTGGTAATTACTCAAAATAATTATTAGCATAAAACCTTTCTTGGTAATGAGTAATGGGGAGAGGTTTGTAGTATAAAACATTGTGAGAAACGGCTCCCTCTGAAGTGGAGTAGTTTTCGAGAAAGAAGTAATTTTCCACGAATTTGATTTCGAGACCTCAAGTTTAGAATTGAGGTCCCGAAATCAAGCATCTGAAAGCACACAACTTTGTGAGACAAGGGTGTTTTTTTCTTTCATAGTTATCTCGCAACTCCGACGACCAATCAAGCTCAAATTTTCACAGGTTTGTTATTATATATGTATATGTTGAGATACAGCAAGTGAGAAGACTGGTCTTTTACAATTACCAATGGTGTCCAATGGCTTTAAGTCTGGGCTAAACTACGTATATTTCTCATGGTTTTCGGTAAAAATTCATTCACAAAAACGACTTTGTGTTGATAAAAAAAATTACCAATCATTGACATCTTGGGCCAAAACTAATCAATGTGAAAAAGCAAGATGGCGGCCGACGGTTTTGCTGTTTCGAGATAATTTTTTCACAAGAAAAAAACTCAATTTTTATTCCGAAATATGACCTAAAACTTTCATGAATTCTCTTTGAGCTGATACTTTACAGTTCTATGCTTCTTTTGTGGATTTTAAATGTATATTGGAGGAGTTGACGGCGAGTTGACGGCGCAAGTGAGTTGACGACGAGTTGACGGCAAGTAGTAGGACCCAACATAACTCCATCTCCAACACCCTAATATAAATCTATTCATGATTGATACCATGTATAAAGGGTTCTGATAAACAAATTTCATAATCTTCATGTGTTTTTTGTGTATATTTTCAGGTCCAACTTGGCAGGGGAAATTATTCCATCATGAATTTGATGTGCATGGTGTCCATGATGCTCGGCCTAACGGCTGGCATACTATCAGCTATGATTGTAAGTCAATACCAACATATATTTGACAAAAAAACCAGCGCCACGATTAAATCTCACGTGGTTCAATCGCCCGAAGAGCATATTGAAATTAATGGTGAATATGCAACAGGAGGATCAAGTTTTTACTTCGTGCTACCTGACAGACGCGGAGAAATCCCCAGCAACATTCTTATAGCTGACTCATTTGCAGATAAAGTCAACAGAGACTCCAAAAACAACTTTTTTGATCCTCGATTAAACGGCACGACTCTGTACAACAAGGTTAAAATCTTGTGTTTTATAACTCTACGGAAAAGTGAGATACTCAACTATGGAAAAGCTATTAAAGCAACGTGGGCGAAACATTGTAATAAAATGATCTTCTTAAGCAGTGAGTTTAACTCTGAAGTTGGGGTTATAGATATTGACTTACCAGACGGTCGTACGCAATCGTGGCATCGATCTAAGCTCGCCCTGCAATACGTTTACGATTCCTTCAAGGACCAAGACTTTGATTGGTTCGTCAAGGCTAACTTTGACTCTATTGTCATCTTGGAAAACCTTCGCTATTTTTTGCTGATGCATAAAGCCAACATACCGAACTATATCGGTCATGTTTTTAGTGGACCAAAAACTGGAGGTTCAATTTTCACTCTGAACAAAGAAGCTCTTGAACTGATAGTCCCAACGCTTAAAGACAATAAACCCCTCTTTGGGGGTGTGGCCGATGACTTGGAATTAGAGGGATGCTTCAAGGCGGCAGGGGCGTTATCCAGTAGTCATGGCCGAGATGTAGAAGGCGTTCAGAGGTTCCGTATGATTGTACCTGACCACAAACTACCTGACAATACTAAAGGCTACGCAACTTGGTACTGGCGCTACATTCGTTTGCCTGGTGAAAAGGTAAGAATTTGTCAAATATTTCATTGGTTTTTACTCGTTGATTCACATTGGTTCTACCCTGTACTTGCATTTCTTAATTAGTACATTTTGATGTGTTGAGATTGTAGTTTAAAATTCTGAGAACCAAGGAATGAAGGCTTGAACCTGGTACCAAACCGTTTCTTGTTGTCCAATGTGTATTGTTTAAAACATACTACATGTACAAAGTATAAGCCCTGATACTTCATGGAGGTATCGACTGCCTTTGTGCCCTTGAAATGCTACATTAGAAATGTAGAATTTCATAAGGTGCAGTTAACCAAGGAGTAAATGCCTTGGTGCCCTTGCCCTTTCAAACACCAACCTATTTTCTTCCTCCATGCAAAAACGAAGCATACTACAGCACTGATACTATAATTAAACAGACACGTAAACATCAATAAACACAACACAAAGGGATTGGCGTTATAAAAACAGCAGATGTGTTGAGTTGTCCTACCTCCATAGATGATCTTGCAAGGTTCTTGTTCTGTGGTTTTCAAAAAGCTTTAATCAGGGATTATCACACCTTTTATTCTCTCAAATCCCCATAATGGGGGATCACAAATTCCCATTATAAACATCCTTTGTCTATTTTGTATCATGGTTGTATTTGTTCCCTGTGGTCAGTTTATTATGAATGTTTTAATGTTAAATTTGCATCAGGGATCTAAATGTTGTTGTTCAATTCTAGGAAACAACAATACATAAATCTGTAAACAACCTTCTTGTGCATCACATCAGGGCCCAATTTCATGGAGCTGTTAGAAACTAGAAATTACTGCTTGCAAATATGTTTGATAAACAAACAATGAGTGTGTCACAAGTAATCTTTATGGCTGGTACTCAGTTTCTGCTAAGCATGATTTTTCTGCGCTTATCTCTGCTGTAACTCAACATGCACTAAACAACAAACCTGTGAAAACTTTAACTCAATTTGTTGTTTAAGTTGCGAGATAATGGAAGAATATATAACACCCTTGTCAGACGAAGTTGTGTGCATTCAGATGCTTGATTTTGAGACTTCAAAATCTAATTCTGAGGTCCCGAAATCAAATTCAAATATTATAGTGGAAAATTACTTCTTTCTTGAAAATTACATTACTTCAGAGCATGACAGAGGGAGCCCTTTCTTTAAATGTGTTATACTACATGTATCAACATCTCTCCATTGCTTGTTACCAAGTCAGTTTTTATATAAAGCTAACAATTATGTTGAGTAATTAGTGTCCAGTGCCTTTAAGGTGATTCCCCTGGCTGCCTGTGCCACTTCACAGGTTTAGTGTAACCATGGACCTCCATGGTGTAACATGGGTGTGATATGCATAGTATCCTGACATACATATATGTGGCTCAACAGTGCCGGCACATTGAACCAGATTTTAAAAACCACATTTTTTCTTAGCTTTACTCCAAATTCAAATACTATCACAAGTGTATGATATGGCTATCTCTGTGACTGATTAGTGATTAAAAACATAATTCAAAATTGAGGTTATAGTTTAATTTCAATTTGGTCAACTCTGTATAACAAATATTGATGCTATTTTTCTATTTTGCAGAAGTTTTTAAAAAGCCAATACATTAAAAAAGCAATTGATTAGTTAAACTTTAGATTAATAGTTTTTATGAGAAACAGATGTTTATAAATCGATAATGCTTCATCTCTTTAAATAACGTAAATAATATGGAATGAAACCAGTCGTTTGGAACGCTTGTTTATTGTTCACGCGCGACTGGCCGTTTAGTGATTGCACTACTTGGAGTACACAATCTTTGACGCACCAACAACCAAAATCGATTGGGGAAGTATATTTAAGATGGCGGCCACTTCGAGAGGAAACAGAGGTCAGTTTTTCGGCCCAACACGCTCAACTTTTGTCGCCTTTTTCGTCGCCTTTTTCTGGGGTGGGTTTGTTGTGTACGTCTTTGCTCAGTATTCAAACTTCAGTGAATATATGGTGAATTTTGACGGGAGGAGAAGGGCAGTTTCTGACTTGAATAATCCTTACGGCCACGTTCAAGTTGACAACACAAATCGCGTATCGAAAGAAGAAGTGGCTTCGTTCCAGTCACACACACATGAAAGGCAGTTTGGTAAGTAACGGGGTAATAATTAGACCGAGATCTAACATATTTTTCTTCTTTCTTCGGAGCGTGGTTTATTGAGAGATGTCCGTATCTTGCCACATTTTCTTCATTCATTGTTAAATAAATTAGTGGATAACTTTCCGTATGGCGCCACCACTTTTTCACTCATTTTTACAAAAAGGGATATCTCATTGAGGTAAATAAGATACTATATTATTTCATATCGAATGAAAAAGTGGTGGCGCCATACGGAAACTTTTCCAAATTAGTTTCTAGTGTACACAAAATGAGGCATTCTGATTTGGCTTTTTTTTGTTTTTGTAATTAGCCTTTTTTACCTGTTAATTTTATTCAGGGTAAAAATTTGTGAACAAAATGTGATGGGAAACGAACATGTTTACATTTCTTTCTGGTAAAAGTTAGTTAAAAATTAGTGGCAGGATACAATAGTCGTTACACTAGTTAGTGTAGATTGCAATTTTCACTCTACATAAACTTCCACAATGATTTGGCATGCCTGTATTTGTCCAGGCTTTTGTGTGTGGGAATTTGAAATAGAATATTGAAAGATTGCAATTGCAATTACTTGTGTCCAATATTATGCCATATTGTTTCTTCCAATACAATTTTTTGGGTTTTTGTTGTTTTTGTATTATTGAATTAATACTGTAAATTGTGTTAGTTATTTTATGTATTTTTTATTTGTTTATTTTAGATTTATTATTGTGTTTTCATTATTTTTTGTATTAGGCCCTATTAATTGTTTTTTTTTTTGGTATGGGGAGTTTTTCAATGCAAAGGCAATGTTCATTATTGATTATTTGTTTTCATTTGCATTGATGCATGATAAACCTTTTAAAAAGTAAGTACCTTGATATAAATTATATTCATTATTTGACACAACATTTATGATAATATTAATTTTGGTTTTACCATACACCGATGTGTTAGCACTGTATACTCAGTACTTTCCCAAGTCCTGTGAAAAAATATCACAGGCATGTTACTCGGGTGGGATTCGAATCCACGACCCTTGCAATTCTAGAGCAGTGTCTTACCAACTAGACTACCGAGCTTGCCCGGTAGCTAGAGGCAGTTCGAATTCTATGTTTTGGCAGCGGGTACCGCAACAATACAATAGATGTTAAATTTGCATCATTTATGATGATCTTTTTACCTCAATTTAGGTCAAGACGTGGTGGCCGACAGCCTTTTCAAAGATGTTAGAATCTTGTGCTGGATCTTAAGTTCTCCACAGAATCTTAAAGTAAAAACAATTCACGTTCAAGCAACATGGACTCGTCGTTGCAACAAAGTCATCTTCATCAGCTCAGAAGAAGATCCAAGTTTCCCAACGGTCAAAGTGGACGCTCCAGAAGGTCGTGCTTTCCTCTGGAAGAAAACGCGAGGTGCATTCCAGTACGTCTACGATCACCATCTCAACGATGCAGATTGGTTTCTCAAAGCTGATGACGATACATACGTGATCTTAGAAAATCTACGGTACATGTTAGCCGATAAAGACCCTCAAAAACTTGTGTATTATGGACGCAAGTTTAAACCTTACATAAAGCAGGGATACATGAGCGGAGGCGCTGGATATGTATTGAGTAAAGCAGCCGTGGTCAATGTAGTTGAGAAGGCCTTTAAGGACAATGCACTCTGCAAGAGTGCGTCTCAAGGAGCCGGATCTGCGGAAGATGTTGAGATGGGGAAGTGTTTGGAGAATGTCGGAGTTGTCGCCGGAGATTCACGTGATGATCAAAAGAGGGAACGATTTCATCCATTCATTCCGGAGCATCATTTGATTCCGGGGATTGTGCCGCAGAAATTCTGGTACTGGGATTACGTCTACTATGCAACATCAGCGGTAATTAATCAAAAGTATTTTTTTAAATTTCAAGAAATGTCAAGGAAGTTGTGTTCATTAAACCACAGGGCCCGATTTCATTCTGCTTAAAGGAACACGTTGCCTTTGATCGATCGAGATGGTCTTTGAAAAGCGTTTGTAACTGTTTTTTATAAAATGCATATGGTTAGAAAGATGTTTTAAAAGTAGAATACACTGATCGACACAAATTTGCCTCGAAATTGCTTGGTTTTCCTTTTGCTTTGTGAACTAACACGGTCGGCCATTTATGGGAGTCAAATTTTTGACTCCCATAAGGCCAAGTGAAAAAAGAAACATGTTTAGCATCCGGGTTTCTCAAAAAAAGGAAGGGGGAGGGGCTTTTTATTTTTTATTTCAAGATGGCCGCCATTCTTTTTATAATGTCAAATATCCATTGTTTTTTCTACTGCTCAAACACACAATACATAAATGAAACATTTTGGTCAAGACATTCAGACAACACATTCAAATTGTTTTAGCTGAGATCGTTTAAAATAACCTTTTTCATTATATATATAAAAAATAATTTAAAAAAAAGTAAAAAAAACCCAAAAGGGGCATAAAAAATAAAATAAAAAAGGAGGCGGCCTCTAAAAAGGAAGCCGGCGCAGAAGCTAAACATGTTTCTTTTTTTACTTGGCCTAAAGTGGATTTGCTATCAATGTCATTAAACCGGTTTTACTTTTAGTCAAGGTTGTTTGAAAAAATTGTCTGATGTGAGCATTTACGTTGTTTATCAGACCTTGGATGATAAATTATTTTCTTATTATTAATGTACAATGTACTGTGTGCTTGAATACAGCTACAGCTGTAATATCACAAGAGAAAAATTCCAGGGATGCTGGAAACAATAATAAGCATGTATAATGGGAGTTGAAACTGTGTGAAGAACTACATGTTACACATGCCTAATAACTGCAACCGGACGCGTTTTGATTTTGTCGTTAGAAGTTTGTTTTAATGAAATATACTGTACTTGAGGCAGTGCATAGTGAGTTATCAATGCATAACAAATACTGGAAAAATGCGCTTGATGCTTATTCAATGGGAGGGGGGAAATTGAGCGCGCTAGGAATATTCAACGCTAGAAGTATTCTCCTGTTTTAAGGCGGAAATATTGTTCTGATAAACGGTTTTAAAATGGCTGGAATATCGTCTTCCTCTGTGGCGAGTGTTTGGCAAGTTGTTATGTTGTTCATCTCTGCTTACTTAACGGGATTCGTTTTGACGTACATCTACATAAACCATACTGAGTTGCTTGAATCAGAGGCTTGTCAATGTCATCATGGTGGTGGTGTGGAGGAGAAAAATTACCCAGCAATTAAGAAGCAAGCTGGCATAGAACTTGGTAAGTTGTTAATGTTTTAGCGAAAGTTGTTTATCTGGAATGGTTAACATTTTGGTTTTACATTAAACTTACAGGGTTTGAAGATAATGATAGTGGAAAGCTTCCCTTCGAATATTACTTACTGAGGTGCTGTAGTTTTTGAGAAATGAGTAAAACAATGTCATGAAAATACGTTTGTAAATTATTAAAATAATCTTCGTCTCATGAGAAAAAATTTATTTTCATGAGACTGTTTTTACTCATTTCCCCAAAACTACAGCACCTCAGGGTCCTCAGCACGTAATATTTTCAGGGAAGCTTTCTACTATCATCTAACTGTGTAAGTTTAGTGTAAATCTTTTTTGTCCTACAAAAGTTACATACACCCTTTAAGTCAGACATTATTTGGTTATTACTCAGCATAAAAACTTACTTGGTAAGAGACGGCTCCCTCTGAAGTTTGTTATTTTATGCATGTTGACATACACCAAGTGAGAAGACTGGTCTTTGACAATTACCAAAGGATAGCACACATGTTTAAATAATGTAAGAACACGTTTTTTTAGAAATATTTGTAATTTTGTCACTCAAATATTATAACTCCAATCCACTTTGTTTTCAAAGACTAATTATTGTGTTATTTATTTATTTCTCTTTAGATAAGGATGTGATTGCGGATTTCCTCTACAATAGAGTCCGAGTCTTGTGTATGATAATAACATCGCCACAAAACCTTTACACCAAAACCAGCAGCATCAAAGCAACATGGGGTCGTAGATGCAGTAAAATCATTTACGTCAGCTCCCACTCTGATCCAACCTTCCCAACAGTCAAGGTAGATGTTCCTGAAGGACGTGACTTCTTGTGGCAGAAGGAACGAGGTGCATTCCAGTACGTCTACGATCACCATCTCAAAGATGCTGAGTGGTTTCTTAAAGCAGACGACGATACATACGTTATCTTAGAAAATCTACGCTATTTTCTTGCTGGTTTGAATCCGAACGAACCCGTGTATTTCGGACGCAAGTTCAAACATAGCGTGAAGCAAGGCTATATGAGCGGTGGAGCTGGTTATGTTATGAGTAAATCGGCGTTAGTCTTACTCGTCGAGAAAGCCTTTAAGAACCCGATGATCTGCAGGCTAGAAGGGAAAAGTGAAGATGTTGAGATGGGGTTATGTCTGGAAGGAGTTGGCGTGCTTGCTGGTGATTCCAGAGATGTTCTTCTTCGTGATCGATTTCATCCCTTCAGTCCAAATAAACTTTACCAACCAGGGAGAATACCTGCTGGGTTTTGGTTCTTTGATTATGTCTTTTATCCTACAAGCATGGTATGTTTGGCAAAATTCTGTCATTTGTTTTTGGTACTGTTTGTGACACAAAACACAATGTCCACAGATTTACATTTAACTTACACGGTTTGAAGAAAATGATAACAGAAAGAAAATTATTTCCTGGAATTTTTTTTATTCTTTTCTCAAAAAATACTGCACCTCAGTAAGTTATATTTTAAGGGAAGCTTTCTTCTATCATTATCTTCAAACTCGGTAAGTTTAATGTCAATCTTTGGACATCGTGTTTTGTGTCAACCAACAATTACCAAAACCCTTTAAAGATGGTGGACACGATTGGTAATTGTCAAAGACCAGTCTTCTCAAACAAACCTGTGGAAATTTGAGCTCAATCGGTTATCGAAGTTGCGAGATAAAAATGAAAGAAAAAAACACCATTGTCACACGAAGTTGTGTGCTTTCAGATTGTTGATTTTGAGACCTCAAAATTCTAAATCTGAGGTCTCTAAATCAAATACGTGGAAAATTACTTCTTTCTCGAAAACTACATTACTTGAGAGGGAGCCGTTTCTCACAATGTTTTATATTATCAACCTCTTTGACGTTTATGAAACGTTGTTTAAAAGCTTTTACTACATAAAAGTCAGAAGCTATAAATTCTAATGCTTGAAATAGCCAGTTGATTCTGGCACCAACTAAAGGCACTGGACACTGGTCAATTACTCAAAAGAATTGTTAGCATAAAAACTCATTTTGGTATTAACGAGCAATGGAGAGCTGTTAATACTATAAAACATTGTGAGAAATGGCTCCCTCTGAAGTAACAAAGAGGTAAATTCTCACTCAAATATTAAAAGACTTCCGGCCTGAAGCCGATTTTTTGGCGTCTGAAAGCACACACATAATGTGCAACAAGGGTGTTTTTTTCACAGGACTCGGGAAAGTACCGAGTATACAGTGCTAACACACATCGGTGTATGGGTAAAAAACAAAAATTATTAATCTTTATTCCGATGCAAATTTAACATCTATTATAAGGGTGTTTTTTCTTTTATTATTCTCCAGCAACTCTAACTGTCAAGCAGTGCTATGGATTATTTGTACTGTGGTCTGACAATGTGAAGCTGTGATAGAATATTAATATTGCACACATGTGGGATGCGTTTAATTAAAGTTTGAATAATTTATTTGATAGTTGAGACCAGTACTTTCAAGGCGATAAGTTCCCTAGAGAGTTTATCTGAAATTATATGACCAACCATTCCATCAGCATATGACTCATGAGCAATCAAGCAATAATTGTGAACCGACGACGTTAGACTTTAGACAATGAACTTTTAAAGGCAGTGGACACTATTGGTAATTACTCAAAATAGTTATTAGCATAAAACCTTACTTGTGTCACAATGTGGTTTAAACTGTGCCTTTATTTTCGTTACTTACCTGTAGATAAAATGGATTAGTCCTTATTTTAACTTACCTTCTTACAAACTTAATGGAACAGTCTTATTAGCATAGCCCAAACTAATTTAGATCACCAGCTACTCAGGCCGTGGTTTTTTGCGTGCACTGTCAACTATTGCACAGGTACATTTTGTAATTATTAGGTGTTCGGGCAACAGCCCGAACAACTCATTGTTTTTGTTCGTTTTTTTTTTTTTTTTTTTTTAGGTGTTCGGGCAATAGCCCGAACAACTCATTGATTTTGTTCGGTTTTTTTTGGGGGGGGGGGGGTTTTCTTATTCTTCTCGCTGTCGATTGTCCGCAAGAAAAAGCATAGATGCGAAGCTTGCATTAAGTTGAAACTTTGCACACAGGTAGACAATAACCAGTAGATGATGCAAAAGTTTTTACGTCACGATGACGTCATCAGTTGACGAGATACACTAATTCAAAGTTTATTATTTCAAAAAATCATAACTTTTGATCTACATGAGGGATTTTTACAATCAATAAATCATCGGAAAGGGCATTAACAACTCCGTAAACGCCTCACAGACATAACCACATTTTGATTTTGTCTTCCGGCTCAAAAGAGAGGTTGAAAACTTCAAAATTCACGTCTAAAGAACAACGTAAATCCCCCGTTGGTATGTGCATAAACATTACACTTAGGCATACACACAACGTGTAGTGTATTAGCTGTGCGGGAGAGTCACGCTCCAGTGATCATCCATAGAGCGCGAAAAAGCTTCATGTAGAATAGTCTTCGTTCAAGGCGTTTAACTTTTTGACCTTGTCTTCTGGTTCAAATCGAATTTATTGTATATTATCTACGACCGTACTGCGTTGATATGACCGGTTCCCGTCCGATCACTGAAGTTAAGCAAAATCGGGCTTGGTCAGTACTTTGATGGGAGACCAATTGGCGACCAAATTTTGTATTATTTATTTTTTTATTTTATTTTTTCTTCTCCTATTAGCTTCGTTTTTAGTCTGTTTTCAAGTCGTTTTCAACAAACATTTCTCTTCCGGTTAGTTAGTCTCTTCTCCAGTCGTCATTATGCATAAGTTCCTATGCTTATGCCCTCAACCACAAAAGCTATTTTGACAATCTACATCATATGAAAGGGCTTTACGTACGTAGTCTGTTTTCAAGGCGTTTTCAACAAACATTTCCTTTCCGGTTAGTTAGTCTCTTCTCCAGTTCTCCACAAAAGCTATTTTGACAATCTACATCTTATGAAAGGGCTTTACGTACGTATGTAGTGCCTTTAGAATGCTTTGAATGCTTTGAAAAAGGCGTTAACTAATGGCTTTTAGGCTGAAATGTACACATTAATGCTTGTGTATAGTCGCGTTCAAGGCGTTTTCATAAATACATTTCCCTCTTTTAATAAGTTAGTCTCTTCCACAGTCGTCAGTATTTAATAAGTTCATATTTCCTCAACCACAAAAGCTATTTTGTCAATCTTTACATCATACGAAAGAGCTTTACGTACTTCATAAAAATGGAGATGTTGGTGACCTTCTCTTGACCTTTTGACTTGTCTTAAGCAAGGCTATGAAATGAACAATTTGCTAGGTGCGCCCAGTAAGCACAAAATCGACCGTTAAGCAGCTCTATGAAGTTGGGCCCTGCTCTAGCAGCGGTAAGAGATCTGCTCCAGCAGTGCAAACCTTGTAGGATCAAATCCCACCAATTTTATAAAACACATTGTGTTAGGATTAAAGGGGTTAAGTTTTGATTTAAAAAAAATAGATATGTACACCGAACAAGTGTTTGTAAATATACAACCACTACATGTAAAGTTTTTCTTTATACATCTTTTTCGAAAGAGCCATATACCTGGAGATACTCGTGTAGTGGTTAAGAAATGTCAGTTTTAGATGTGGTAGGCAACCATTATAGAGGGAAACCCCAAACAATCACGTAGGGTCTGAACAATCAATCCACACGATTCAAGCCTTCGTCCCTAGATTTTAACTGGGGTGCACTAAAAGTTCACATGCTAAAATTTTCACCAAGTTTGTATTTGTTAATTATTCGTGTTTGGAGCATTATCAAGGGTTCCAACAGCCGGTGTGGGCGTTTTTTATTGTCATTTATGAGCTAGCAACTATTAGTGCAACTTTTGACATTACAAATAATATTAGCTCCCCGTTTAACTGTTTACATCTGTTTTCATAAATACACAAGTCATCAATACAAACTTAATATTTTTTTTAATGACTTGTATATTTATGAAAACAGATGTAAACAGTTAAGTGGGGAGCTAATAGTTGCTAGCTCATAAATGACAATAAAAAACGTCCACACCGGCTGTTGGAACCTTAACAATGCTCCAAACATGAGTAATTTATAAATACAAACTAAGGTGAACATTTTAATAATATTATCTGCGCAATTATATCAATCTGAAAAGTACAAATCAGTACTTGCAGTAAGTGGAATGGGAGGGGGGAAATTGAGCGCGCTAGGAATATTCAACGCTAGAAGTATTCTCCTGTTTTAAGGCGGAAATATTGTTCTGATAAACGGTTTTAAAATGGCTGGAATATCGTCTTCCTCTGTGGCGAGTGTTTGGCAAGTTGTTATGTTGTTCATCTCTGCTTACTTAACGGGATTCGTTTTGACGTACATCTACATAAGCCATACTGAGTTGCTTGAATCAGAGGCTTGTCAATGTCATCATGGTGGTGGTGTGGAGGAGAAAAATTACCCAGCAATTAAGAAGCAAGCTGGCATAGAACTTGGTAAGTTGTTAATGTTTTAGCGAAAGTTGTTTATCTGGAATGGTTAACATTTTGGTTTTACATTAAACTTACAGGGTTTGAAGATAATGGTAGTGGAAAGCTTCCCTTCGAATATTACTTACTGAGGTGCTGTAGTTTTTGAGAAATGAGTAAAACAATGTCATGAAAATACGTTTGTAAATTATTAAAATAATCTTCGTCTCATGAGAAAAAATTTATTTTCATGAGACTGTTTTTACTCATTTCCCCAAAACTACAGCACCTCAGGGTCCTCAGCACGTAATATTTTCAGGGAAGCTTTCTACTATCATCTAACTGTGTAAGTTTAGTGTAAATCTTTTTTGTCCTACAAAAGTTACATACACCCTTTAAGTCAGACATTATTTGGTTATTACTCAGCATAAAAACTTACTTGGTAAGAGACGGCTCCCTCTGAAGTTTGTTATTTTATGCATGTTGACATACACCAAGTGAGAAGACTGGTCTTTGACAATTACCAAAGGATAGCACACATGTTTAAATAATGTAAGAACACGTTTTTTTAGAAATATTTGTAATTTTGTCACTCAAATATTATAACTCCAATCCACTTTGTTTTCAAAGACTAATTATTGTGTTATTTATTTATTTCTCTTTAGATAAGGATGTGATTGCGGATTTCCTCTACAATAGAGTCCGAGTCTTGTGTATGATAATAACATCGCCACAAAACCTTTACACCAAAACCAGCAGCATCAAAGCAACATGGGGTCGTAGATGCAGTAAAATCATTTACGTCAGCTCCCACTCTGATCCAACCTTCCCAACAGTCAAGGTAGATGTTCCTGAAGGACGTGACTTCTTGTGGCAGAAGGAACGAGGTGCATTCCAGTACGTCTACGATCACCATCTCAAAGATGCTGAGTGGTTTCTTAAAGCAGACGACGATACATACGTTATCTTAGAAAATCTACGCTATTTTCTTGCTGGTTTGAATCCGAACGAACCCGTGTATTTCGGACGCAAGTTCAAACATAGCGTGAAGCAAGGCTATATGAGCGGTGGAGCTGGTTATGTTATGAGTAAATCGGCGTTAGTCTTACTCGTCGAGAAAGCCTTTAAGAACCCGATGATCTGCAGGCTAGAAGGGAAAAGTGAAGATGTTGAGATGGGGTTATGTCTGGAAGGAGTTGGCGTGCTTGCTGGTGATTCCAGAGATGTTCTTCTTCGTGATCGATTTCATCCCTTCAGTCCAAATAAACTTTACCAACCAGGGAGAATACCTGCTGGGTTTTGGTTCTTTGATTATGTCTTTTATCCTACAAGCATGGTATGTTTGGCAAAATTCTGTCATTTGTTTTTGGTACTGTTTGTGACACAAAACACAATGTCCACAGATTTACATTTAACTTACACGGTTTGAAGAAAATGATAACAGAAAGAAAATTATTTCCTGGAATTTTTTTTATTCTTTTCTCAAAAAATACTGCACCTCAGTAAGTTATATTTTAAGGGAAGCTTTCTTCTATCATTATCTTCAAACTCGGTAAGTTTAATGTCAATCTTTGGACATCGTGTTTTGTGTCAACCAACAATTACCAAAACCCTTTAAAGATGGTGGACACGATTGGTAATTGTCAAAGACCAGTCTTCTCAAACAAACCTGTGGAAATTTGAGCTCAATCGGTTATCGAAGTTGCGAGATAAAAATGAAAGAAAAAAACACCATTGTCACACGAAGTTGTGTGCTTTCAGATTGTTGATTTTGAGACCTCAAAATTCTAAATCTGAGGTCTCTAAATCAAATACGTGGAAAATTACTTCTTTCTCGAAAACTACATTACTTGAGAGGGAGCCGTTTCTCACAATGTTTTATATTATCAACCTCTTTGACGTTTATGAAACGTTGTTTAAAAGCTTTTACTACATAAAAGTCAGAAGCTATAAATTCTAATGCTTGAAATAGCCAGTTGATTCTGGCACCAACTAAAGGCACTGGACACTGGTCAATTACTCAAAAGAATTGTTAGCATAAAAACTCATTTTGGTATTAACGAGCAATGGAGAGCTGTTAATACTATAAAACATTGTGAGAAATGGCTCCCTCTGAAGTAACAAAGAGGTAAATTCTCACTCAAATATTAAAAGACTTCCGGCCTGAAGCCGATTTTTTGGCGTCTGAAAGCACACACATAATGTGCAACAAGGGTGTTTTTTTCACAGGACTCGGGAAAGTACCGAGTATACAGTGCTAACACACATCGGTGTATGGGTAAAAAACAAAAATTATTAATCTTTATTCCGATGCAAATTTAACATCTATTATAAGGGTGTTTTTTCTTTTATTATTCTCCAGCAACTCTAACTGTCAAGCAGTGCTATGGATTATTTGTACTGTGGTCTGACAATGTGAAGCTGTGATAGAATATTAATATTGCACACATGTGGGATGCGTTTAATTAAAGTTTGAATAATTTATTTGATAGTTGAGACCAGTACTTTCAAGGCGATAAGTTTACTATTGTTTAGTAAAAACAAATTCCTACGATATTGGCCAAGAGCTAAGCTATTTCTTTATTCCTTACGTTTCCTGACATTTTGTTCAAAGATCATTTCGACAAGCGTAATTACACCGACCGAATTCAAAGGTTAAGGAGTCTCGAAACGGCCTGAATTGTGCACCACTGCATGAAAACGGCTTTGATCTGTACCCATCATTTTTCATCTTTTGGCATCGGCTCGGAAATGCGCCCAACGTTTCCCATACTTTTTGGAAGCGTCTGGGATAAGCACGGACCCTACCACTTCTCAATGCTTACTTTATTGTACAATGCCTGGAAAATTGCTAGAATCATATGAAAGGGCCTCACGTATTCCACAAAAATGGGTATGTTGGTGACCTTCTCTTGACTTTTTGACCTTTTTAAACTGGAAGAGCCTGTAAAATGCTTTGAAAAGGCAGTATTTAAAGGCTTTTAGGTTGAAATGTACACTTTTTGATGCTTTTTTTTCAAAATTATTACACATTGAGAAAACTGTTTGGTTTTGATTTCTTTGTAATTTGACGAGCTATTAACAATACTTGTTTCATTTATTCAAACACTGACCCAACAATAGCCGAACACCTAGTGTTTGTTTCTACAAACACTATATCTATTTAATTTTTTTTTTTTTCCTTCTCCTATAAATAGCTTCGTTTTTAGTCTATTTTCAAGGCGTTTTCAACTAACATTTATTTTCCGGTTAGTTAGTCTCTTCTTCAGTCGTCATTATGCATAAGGCTCCAACCACAAAAGCTATTTTGACAATCTACATCATATGAAAGGGCTTTACGTACGTAGTCTGTTTTCAAGGTGTTTTCAACAAACATTTCCCTTCCGGTTAGTTAGTCTCTTCTCCAGTCGTCATTATTCATCAGTTCACATTTCCTCGACCACAAAAGCTATTTTGACAATCTATACATCATATGAAAGGGCCTCTCGTACTTCACAAAAATGGGTATGTTGGTGACCTTATCTTGACCTTTTTACACCGGAAGTGCCTGTAAAATGCTTTGAAAGGGCATTTAAAGGCTTTTAGGTTGAAATGTACACTTTTTGATGCTTTACCATAAAATTATTACACATCAAGAAAACTGTTTGGTTTTGATTTCTTTGCAATTTGACGAGCTATCAACAACACTTTTGATTCAAACAGTGACCCTACAAATAAGTACACATTTTACTATTTTGTATATTAATTAAAAAGCAGTCGAAAAAGTCAGTACAGCTGACCAGAGATCTGTATAATAATCAATTTGTTCAAGTACTTATAGTAACACCTGGTGATACACACTCTGTCTCATACAAACACCAGCAAGTATTTATTTTACCACAACAGCTGTTTGCCTTTTTATTTAGAACCAACAGCAAACATGTGACATCTGGTTTTGTTTGTCAGTGACCACATTCCCACTTGATCAACAATTGCAAGATCGGGATCCCGCAACAAGATTGGTTGCAGGCGTGAAATCTCGGTCGCGTTCCCACTCGAGTATAAGCCCGCATTGATCCCCCTTTTTGGGAACGGAAGTGGGTTAAAAAAGAACACTGTTTTGCTAGAAAATTGCGGGGTCTGATCACCCTTTGCGTTCCCACAAGACTTTTGATCGCCCATTGATCTAAAAGGGCGATCAGATCCCGCTTTAATCCTACTCCAGAGGAGGATCAAAATTGCATGGTTAGATCCTGATCGCCCTCGCGTTCCCACTGGAGCCTGTTTCTCATTGATCGCCCTTTGATTGCCCTTTCGGGGTCTTGATGGCCCTTTTCTCGAATTGGGAGATCATTGCGGGGTCCAGTGGGAACGGGGTCAGTGACAGAAAGAGCTGGATTGAGAGAAATGGAAACTGTGCTCCTTGTTTGTCAATAGTGATTTGGGAAAGGCTGTGGGTTCGATTCATACCCAAGTATCATGCTTGTAATTTTTGTATACTAATGTTTAGAAAACATTGGTGTGAGGGTTACCAAATGATATTCTTTATCCTGATGCAAATTTAACATTAATGAGTTGGGTAGCAATCTATTGTGTACACATTTGTACAGTTGACTTAAAGTGGCTCTGCTGGGCTTGAATTGTACACTGGACTGAGGCCAGTGGTTATAAAGTCCGGCCAGTAGACTTATGACCAGGGCCCAATTTCTTCAAGCCTGTAAGCACGAAAATTTGCTTAGCATGAAAATGTTTCCTTGATTAAAACAGTCTTACCAACCAAATTTCCACGTGATTGTTAGGATAAGCAAACAGCAGCTGAATACCAGTAACAAGCAATATGCAACAAATTAAAATTTGGTTGGTAATCTTGTTTTTATCAAGGAAGACATTTCATGCTAAGCAAATTTTCATGCTTACAGGCAGTCCAGCAGTCTTGATTTTACAATTGAATAACAATTTGTCACTGTGGTGTAGTATTTTTAACAGAGCTGCGCAGGGCTTGAATTTTACATCGTACAGTAGGCTTGAGGCCAGTGGTTTAAGCGTCCGGCCAGTAGAAGTCCTGCAGTCCTTTTGGTCAGACATGTCTTGCAGCAATGTGTTTTACAACTGAATAACAATACACCTCACTGTGGTGTAGTATTTTTAACAGAGCTAGAGGATCACAATGATCAAATACTCTGATCCTTGATAATAACAATAATAGTGGTTTCTGATATAGCACTCATGTGCGTCACGCAGTGACGCTCATGGTGCTTCAACATTATTACCCCTGGTCACTGGGCTTTTAAAATTATTCCTGAACCCATCTCAGCTTCATGGGGAGCATACTGACTGTGCCGCCAAATATGTAGCGCAATCAAAGCTAATCAATCACAAGAACCAACTCTGCCCTCACAGGTACACATTTACCCCTGTGTGGAGAGAAGCAATTATAGTGAAGTGTCTTGCTCAGAGATACCAATGTCACAACTGGGATTCGAACTCCGCTGAACAGAATGCTCTTATCCGCTCGGCCATGACTCCTTGTATCTTGTCCGTGTACCTTGTAATTCTGATTTACCATTTACGACAATGTTTTTCTTTCCTATCGTAATATTTATGTTTTGCGTTTTCTTAAATTTTTCTTATAGGGCCCAGAATGCTGTTCAGACTACTCCATCTCCTTCCATTACATCAGCCCAAACACGATGTATCTTCTGGAGTACATGATCTACCACATGCGTCCATTCGGCATCGGTCACTACACATGTCCAGCTAATATAGACACCATCTTGAAGAAGACTCAACTCTCTGCAGAGGAGCAACTCAAGGTCCTAAGCGCCGAGGGTAATGATGTAGAGGTAGCCAAGTCAAAGGAGAAACAGGGAGCAGTGAACTTGATGGAATGAAGAAGCTGATGGAATGAAGAGTTGCTGTAGCCTTGCATACAGGTGATGTGTTTATGTAATGGACCAAGTATTGTTTCTTGAGGAACCTGATATTGTTTCTTTTAAATAGATGGATTGCACATTGTGCCATTGACCACGTTGATAATGTGCAAGGCGATCATTAGCAGAGAGCTTAGCCTGTACATGTGTGCACTTTTCCATTGTTAACTATCAACTATGGCAGTCGATGATGCTTTGTGCAATTTATCTATTCCCACCAATAAGTTATGTAGTGGACCAAGTAGTGCTCCCTGTGGAACATTAATTACTACACTTGAAACTCTTAAATTCCCTCCAATTAGAGAAATCAGAAAGTTGTGTCATTAGATTTCCGTCCCATAGGCAGTCTTCTTTAAAAAAAACATGGTACACTTGTCTTATTTCATGTTTGTCCACTGCTCAGTCCATTTTGTTCTATTAAGCCTTTAAGGCAGTGGACACTATTGGTAATTCTCAAAATAATTATTAGCATAAAACCTTACCTGGTAACAAGTAATGGGGAGAGGTTGATGGTATAAAACATTGTGAGAAACGGCTCCCTCTGAAGTGAAGTAGTTTTCGAGAAAGAAGTAATTTTTGACGAATTTGATTTTGAGACCTCAAATTTAGAATTTGAGGTCTCGAAATCAAGCATATGAAAGCACACAACTTTGTGTGACAAGGGTGTTTTTTCTTTCAATATTATCTCGCAACTTCAAAGACCAATTGAGCTCAAATTTTCACAGGTTTGTTATTTTATGCGTATGTTGAGATACAGCAAGTGAGAAGACTGGTCTTTGACAATTACCAATAGTGTCCAGTGTCTTTAAAGCATTGTATTGAGAGTGGCATTTTGATTCGTCCGTATTTGTACTTAATGTGGTTTAATCAGGCGTGTGAGGCTTCTTTTTTCCAGCTGATTTCCTCTGTTTTGGTTTTGATTTTCCTCTTTTCTTCTTCAATTTCTGTGTACAAAAGGATAGGAATATTATCCTTTCCTCTTTTTTTTCTGGCCTGGTTTTCTCTTTTCCTTTTTTTTCATGGGTAGTAACTCACCTGCCTGTTTTATGGAATTTGCCAAATTTAGTAATAGTTGAAATTTTACTAGACCATTTAAGTTGTACATGTAGCTGAAATGTGATGTTTGTGTAGTTGTCGAAATAGTTTAAGGAGATCAAGAACGTGTATCATAGAAAGGGGGTTGAAATTTCACTATCTTTGTAAGGAAATCCTCTAAAGATAAGATAAAATGGGTGCTGTATAAAGTACAATCCTAGATCAGTGTAGGTCGGAAGTTTCAAACACAATCAGGAAAAGAATCCTGATTAATAACAAGGTGCTGAACAGTATGGTGGGAATTTGTCCAGTAGACCATTTCTTACCAGAATTAAGAGCCTTATCACACTTTACATGCCTGGTATTTCACGGAGGCAACGAAGGTCAATTGCCTCCACGCCAACTGGTCATGACATTGGTGCCCCTGAAAAGCTCCAATAGAAATTTACAATTTCCTCATACATGTACTATGTAGGTGCCCTTTACCAAGGAGAAAATGCCTTGGTGACCTTGCCCTTTCCAAAATGAAGCAACTGTATCTCTGCTCTTATCCCAGGTACCCAGCCCTGGGGAGGTCTAGGGGTTTTTGACCCCAAGGCTACCCCAGCGCGCTTTCACACACTATTCCCACCTAGGTTTCTATTCCATTGGGTTCAAGTTGCACAATTCAAATGCAAGAATACCCCAGGGTGGCACGGTTGGCTTGTGCGTAAAGCGCTCGCCTCTCACCAAGGTGACCCCGGTTCGATTCCCGTTCGGGGCCATATGTGAGTTGAGTTGTGCGTTGGTTCTCTGCTGTGCCACGAGGGTTTTCCAGACTATCCGGTTTTCCTCCCTCAGGAAAAAAATCAAACACTTTCGATCTTGGCTGTGCTCCGTGGTCATAATGGGTTGATGTGGCTAGCAGCTGAATGCGCCCTTGCATGCCTGCTTCTCAAACACGTTGTAGCCGCGTCCTTCGCAATTCAGCTCTTAGCTGCGAGTAAGGTAGATTAGCCCCCCAAATTATTGTTATTATTGTTATTTAACTGCTTAACCCTTCTCCAGAAGAGCAGGAGTGGCTAATCCCAGGGGTTTGCCCATTTGCTTGGGGTAGATCAAGGGTAAAGTGAACCAAGTGTGAAAGGGCTGCCCATTAGTCCCTAGGGTTGCCTCTGGGAATAGAGTAGTGTGAAAAGGGCATTTGAACAAATATTTGAGGGGAATGTCTTTACAATGCACTATCAATAGCAAACCAAGACTTCCATTTGTAGCTGGTAATTTGCATTTACCACACAAATCTCATTTCAAGATATATTGTACACAAAATGGCAACTTGGACCTTCCATTAAAGTGCTGCATTAATACACCGCCATTGCTGGGACTCTGGTAGAGCAAGGTTTTGTACACAAAGACTTTAAAAAAAAACTAGGTTATTTACTGAAGCAGCTTGTTTGTATTAAACGGTATTGAACTTATTGAACTTATTACAAATTATGGAAAAAAATACCATGTTTTTGGTGATTTGTGAGGAAATTTTGTCGTTGATGAAATGCTATTTTTCAGTGATCCAGATAAAAATTTAGCAACCCACCTAAACTTGTGTCTGTTTACATTGACATCCGGATCCAAAGGTTGCCAACTGATATCCTACATGTACAAAGTGTACAAATTAATGAACACATAAATGTATTCAGTCCTTTCTGTGTGTGTAGGAGGGGTTTGAACAGGAATACATGTCAGGAACTGTATTTTTTTGATAAAAAATTAGTAGATAAATGTTATATTTGTTATTTAGTAATTAGAGTGATCGTAGCTTAGTTTATGTCATTACCCAAGGATTCACAATTGTCTTTTATTTAATGGAAAGGTACACCTTTGATAACAACTCCTAAAATTAATGGCCATAAACAAGGGAATAAAAGGCCAGCGACGAGTTCTCTAACGGCTGTGAAAACCAGCAGGGGCTTGGTTGTGTGATAAAGGCCGAAGGCGAGGGCCTTTGTCGATGGCCACGACCCTGCAAGGTGTTAACAGTCGAGCAAGTCACTACTCTTTTATTCCCATTCATTAATGCCTTTTTGGTTAAAATGTGTAACAAATTAAGAAACGCTGTAAAACTTATATCCGTTTTCCGACGTCCTTGAGCTCTGTATGTGTGTTGCATTTTTATGACTGAGACAGTTTTCGGATATGCATTCGCGCATAGTCTTGGTGCAAGACGTTTCTCGTTTTCCTGTCACACAAAGCGCGGCCTACTGACCTACTCACCAACAGCGCCCGCATCGCCCGTAATGAGAAACTTCTTGCGCCAAGACTAGCGCGTAGTTTCCGAAAATAACCGGTTATAAACAGAGCTCCAACTGGTCGTTATCAATCGTTTAAACATCCCCACGTGACGCGCTCTCCACCAATAGGAATAGCGAAACTGTGCATGTGTATTTCTATAGCAGGGATTATTCTTCCTGCGTGGACATATATTGGCTCCGGATTTTAAAGGATATCTCAAAAACGCAACCACTTTTTGAAAATGAATTTTGCACATTTGATTGTTTACCTCTTAGGCCTATTATATAGGATTATATAAGCATACTTTGCCTTACTGGGGGAGGGTATAGAGTAAAGACATTGTTTGTTGATTATTATAACTGTTTCGTTATGGTCATTTCATTTGAACAGCTTTGTTTGGTTCATCTTTCACTTCTCACTATTTAGTGTGAGATGTTACTTTGGTACATGAAGGACAATATTTTGTGAAGCTGCCACATTTAATTTAGCTAAAATATTTGTCTAAATAGTTTAAGCAGGGTGCTGTTTACTTGCCTTGGTCGGATTTTATAAAGCATGTAAGCACACTAATATATTGCTTAGCAGAAATAGCTTTACCAGCCAAAATAACATACAGTTTACATTGCTACGACTGGTATCCCCACAAAATTCTCGCTTAAATAAGATATTTGCTAAGCAGTATCTATCTGTGTAACAGCTTTATGAAATTGGGGAATTGTGTCTTGTTGTTGGAATTTTAAAAAATTCAAAGAGTGCAATACATACATGTCCGGCTTCATAATACAATCTCTATAGAATTGGCTTCAAACTCCTTAGATTAGAAACTTTTCAAGTCATTAGGAAATAAAAAGGCCCTCATCCTCCTTTTTTTTATTGGCAAAACCTGGTCAGCCAATTTTAGAAGTTAAAATTTGGACTCAATAAAATGGTTGACCGTGTTAGTTCGCGACGTAAAAGGAAAACCGTGCAATTTTGAGTGATACTTGAGTGGATCATTATATTCTACTTTTAAAATATCTTTCTATGGAACGGTTTCAAATGCTTTTCAAGACCAACTTGATCGATCCAAGGCAACGTGTTCCTTGACCGATCAAAGGCAACGTGTTCCTTTATCTTAAAGGAACACGTTGCCTTGGATTGATCGAGTTGGTCTTTGAAAAGCGTTCTGTAACCGTTTGTTATAAAATGCATATGGGTTAAAAAGATGTTGTAAAAGTAGAATATAATGATCCACACAAGTATCACTCGAAATTGCGTGGTTTTCTTTTTACCTCGTCGACTAACACGGTCAGCAATTTATGGGAGTCAAATTTTAGACTCCCATAAATGGCCAAACGTGTTACAACTGTAGTTCGCAAAGCAAAAGGAAAACTGCGCAATTTCGAAGCAAATTTGTGTGGATCATTGTATTCTACTTTTAAAACATCTTTCCAATCATATGCATTTTATAACAGACGGTTACAAACCTTTTTTATAGACCAACTCGTCCGATCCAAGGCAACGTGTTCCTTTAAACTCATTAGATTAGAAACTTTTCAAGTCATTAGAAAATAAAAAGGCCCTCATCCTCCTATTTTGGGAGCAAAACCCGGTCAGAAAATTTTTTGAGTCAAATTTTGACTCAATAAAATGGCCGACCGTATTAGTTTGGGACGTAAAAGAAAAACCGTGCAATTACGAGTGATACTTACACACATGTATGTGGGTCATTATATTCTAATTTTAAAATATCTTTCTAACCATATAATATAACTTGACCAGACCAAGGCAACGTGTTCCTTTAAGTTGTTTATGATATTTCAGACAAACTATTCAGTTAGCTTGATCGCATTTACATACATGTATGATGTTCCTTGTCAAAATTTTAAACTTTTTTTCCCTTTTTTATCTTAAAGGAACACGTTGCCTTGGATCGGTCGAGATGTTCTTTGAAAAGCGTGTTGTAACCATTTGTTATAAAATGCGTATGATTAAAAAGATGTTGTAAAAGTAGAATATAATGATCCACACAAGTATCACTCGAAATTGTGTAGTTTTCTTTTTACCTCGTCGACTAACACGTTCGGCCATTTATGGGAGTCAAATTTTTTACTCCCATAAATGGCCGAGCGTGTTAGTTCGCGACGTAAAAGGAAAACCGTGCAATTATGAGTGATACGTGTGTAGATCATTATATTCCTACTTTGAAAACATCTTTCTAACGTTTTCAAACGCCTTTTACAGACCAACTTGTCCGATCCAAGGCAACGTGTTCCTTTAACTCCTTGTTTAATGTTCCATGTGATAAGAAAGAGACATTTATTATATTTTGTACAGTTAAGTTTAGTTGTATTACTCAGTCAAGTGTTCCATACATGTGAGGTGCGAGTTTGGTTCTCTCTCAAATTTTAAGTTGAACAAATGTCTACAGTCTTGCATGGTTTATTTTTGACTTTAAAACTTCAGCTTCCTTACAATTGATCGCTTTGGTATTAAACAGTACAGGGCTGTAGGTATGAAACATATTTTGCATGGTGCCATAACTTAAATATTTGTGCTTTAAAATCATTTGATATTATACTAATATATTGTAATATTAACAATTCCTATTTTATTATGGTCAACACCATTCTCCCGAAAAAGTATCCATGGCCCTCTTTCATACAGCTGCTGAAGTACAAGTAGCTAAGCACGACAAATATCTGCTTAGAAAAACAAGGTTACCATATACAAAACACTGGTATCCTGCTCATTTCTGCTAAGCGGTAAATGTTAGACAGTATTTTCTGCTTCAGTAGTCTTGGTGCAAGATGTTTCTACTCCAATTCACCAACAGCGCCCGCTCTTACTCGCCTGACTTAGTCCACTCACTGCCTTCTCGCAAGACAGTGAGTGGACTAAGTTGGTGCGGGCGCTGTCGGTGAATTGGCCGCAGCGTGCGTGAAAGGAAAATGAGAATTGTCTGGCACCAAGACTTCTCCTTCAGCAGTTCTTAGAAACTGGGCCCTGCTGGCTAAAAACCTTGGCCAAATTTCAAAGAGCGGTATAAGCAGAAAATATTGCTTAACAAACTGTACCAGTCACAGATGGTACTTGTGGTTGTAATCATATTTTGATTAGCATATTTGTGTTGTGCTTAGGTACTTAGTGTTTTTAAGCAGCTATTATGCCTAGCTTAATACTTCCAGTGCGGTGCGGCCTAGCCAGTCATGTACTAGTCTTATCACAAGATGATAGTGCTCAATATTGAATAGTGTACTGCGCTCAGTTGTAACTCGCTATAGCACACCCTCCTTTGACTGGAGATCTTGACTGCGAGTATTTGCTCCTCGGACTACACCAGAGACTAAACTGGGCCCCTGTCTGTATCTGCGCTGCCACTAGATCCAGTGATTCCATTGGATACAATGATATCATTGGATACGTGCAGTAACATAGATGCCCAAATAGTCACTGCTCTCAAGTCCGCAATGGAATTTGACTGCGTATCTATATGTGAGATGACCGAGGTCACAGGTTAAACTACCCGCCGGTTTTGCAATTTTTGAGGCTGGTATTTTTGAGGAGTTATTCTTGAGCCTCGAAGAATGACGTCAGACGTTCAGGCTAGCCAGAGACTGGCTTTGCCAGTCAAGTTCTCCAGCAGTCAAATGAGGGTGCGCTTTTAGCGAGTTACAACTGAGGGCAGTATACACTATCCAATATCGAGCGATACAGTCTTGGGCCAAGACTAGTCATGTACTGGTTATACTCTTAAGTTTATCAACAACAAAACATCTTTATAAAATGTTCTGTAGATTTTAGATTTATTATACTTATAATATTTTGCATGCATTATTTAAACTCCACTTTTTAACTTATTGTTACTTGTCAAATTGATAGTTCGTGTATGTACATTGTACTCCACAAAAAATGGTATTTCATGCTTAAAAAACTATTTACCTTTTTCTCTAAGAAAAAAAGGTTAGTCGGTGCAAATTATGTGTTTTAGTCACTTGCCACGTTCCATGTTAATTACAATCTCTGAATCATCTGAGTTTTAAGATCAGTATTTTTTTCAAATTGTTGATTTATTTGTTTGTTAGCAACTCGAGGGCCCAATTTTACAGAGCTGCTTATAATAATAGAAATAATAATAAATGATAATAATAATAACAATAATAATAATAAACATTATTGTATTAACATACATTGTTGCTAAATCCATTAAAATGCTCCTGGGAGCTTTACAACAATAACAACTTTTATTTGAACCACAACAGCTAAATAGTTAAAAGGTCAAATAATAAGATCCACAAAATATGATCATACAACAATATACACGTAAACAAAACTTGCTAAGCACAACAACATTATGCTTACTAGAGAATAAAGTTACCAGTCAAAATATCACATCACTTGTACATTATATATGACTGGTACCCTGCTCTCATATTGGCTTAGCAGGAAAATTGCTAAGCAATATTAACTGCTTTTAAAAGCAGCTCTTTAAAATTGGGCCCATGTTGTTGCATGATTTGTCCCCGCCCCTCCCACCCAAACTTTTTTTGTTTCAATTTAAGATGAATTCTACCAATGAGGTTAATTCCCATTATTCTTTTAGAGGGAAATTTTACTTTGTTATTATTATTACTTATATTTTTCATAACAGTTATATAGTGTAAGCGGTCTGTAATAAAGTGTTATTTAAAAATAAAAATAATTTATTGATATTGTGTCACAGGAAATTAATTTTGGTTTTTCAATTTGATGTCAAATTTAGATATAACTGCTGAATTGCCCCTTGAAATGTTTATAATAATTTTAGGCCCAAATTTGATTCAACTGCTGGATTTACCCCTCGTTATATTCAATTTTAGGCCAAAGATTTGATGAAACTGCTAGATTTATCCCTCGTTATTTTTTCAATTTTAGGCCCAAATTTGATTTAACTGAATGCCTAAATTTGATCAAACTGCTGTACTTCCCTTGAAATGTTTTCAATTTCGGCCCAAATTTGATAAAAACGCTGGATTTTCCCCTCACATTCGGCCCAAATTTAATCAAACTGCCGAGCTTGCCTCTTGTGACCATTGAAGTCCATAGATCTATAAATAGAGATCAGAAGAGGCGACGTTCTGACGTCATGCCATGACGTCATCCCCTGACGTCACGCTGAAGACAGTACACCAGTGCATCCTGACACGCTAAACGACTATTAGGCGTCGGGCACCAGTCATTTCGGTCGCCATTTTACTAGAAGAAAAAACGGATGACGGCAGTACCTCCCCGGCGTTTCAAATAATTTCTGTGCAGACGTTTTTGTACTTTTGGCGGAGAGTTTCGTTGCTATAATTACAGCAAAACTGATCATGGTAAGTTGATTATTATCTTTGTGGGGAAATTGAATTATTATTGAAAGTATTTCTTGGTGAATTTGACTTTTTGGGAGCGGGGCGCAACATTCGAAAAGCACGAGGGTGAACATGTGACTTGTTCGTACATCATACCCATGTACATGTACATTAAAATACACAAGTATCGATAAACCTGAAAAGAAATTTAGGCTCTTTAACGCGAGTAGGGATAATTTACAAATTAAAAGACGGCGCCATACGGAAACTTTTCCCAACATTGTTATGATAGTTGGAACAATGGAGGATGTGATATCTTCATTTAAACAAAATACGCGTTTTTTTAAATATTTTCTTTAGTCCCCCCCCCCCAAAAAAAAAAAATATATATATATTTGCTGGACTTAATAAATAAGGCCTACCTGTCAGCACCCCGATGAATTCCATAACTTAGGAACCCTAAAATCATGACACCGAAATCAAACACTTTCGACTCCTTCTTTAGTTACTATTATTCACATTATATTTACAATCAATCATCAACTTCACATAGAAATAATATGCAATTCCGAACTCAACTCAAAACTTCTCTTAGCATCAAAATGCAATCTCAACTTGTACTTGGCAATAATATGCCACTCCAAATTCCACTTAAAGATATTATAACAATATAATAATAATTTTAAAGATATTATGTCAGTTTTTTTGGCCCCAAACATTAAAAAAAATATTTTTTTGAGTGAATGGTATTTCAAAGAGTATCACCCGCTCTAACAAAAAAAGTTTAACTTTTACTTTTAATGGTCAGGAACTATGAAAACAATTTAAAACGTTTCTTATGAAACACATAAGAATTGGTCACATGATAAAATTATATTATTATTATTGTCGGGATCCCGACAAAAACTAATTTTGAGCACTTTATTTCACTGCTACTAATAATTGGCGGACTTTTACATGCAATGGCTTATCAATAAATGAAAGCTTGTAACATTCTCGACCCCCATCAAAATACCTATTGAATTTTGATTTAAAATTCAATAGGTTGAAAAAACTATTCAAATATCTGGTTAATTTTGGATAGTTTGCCAGCGGTATCCGAATACCAAAATTTCCCTTTTCGCCCAGCACTATTTGTGACACTACCCCTTGTGATTTTTATTATTTTTATTTTAGATCTAATTTTGATCAAACGGACTTGCCCCTTGCGATTTTGTCAATGTTTTATTAAAGTTTGATCAAACTGCTGGACTTACCCGCTTGTGATTATTTTATTTGATGTATTGCAGGGTTGTACTGTTGAGCTGAGATTTAATTGTAGAGAATCACTGCATGTACAAGGGATCGCTGACTTGACCAGGGAGTAAGTGTTAAAACAAACTAAATGCTCACATACACATGGGATATCTTGTTATAACAAAAACATGTGTCTGTGAATATAATAATTAATAATAATAGTCTGCCGGACTTCCCCCTTTTGGATTAATTTTTAACCCAGATTTGATAAAAATGCTAGACCTTACATGTACCTCTTGTGAGTTTGTTAAGTTTAACCAACATTTTATCAAACTGCTGAACTTGCCCCACCCCGTTGTGATTTTTTAAATTTCTTTTTACAAAACTGCTGAACTTACTTACCCCCTTGTTTTTTTTTAACAAAAAATTGATCAAACTGCCCAATTTTGGACCCAAATGATAAAACTTACTCTTTCCAATTTTTAACGAAAACTTGATAAAATTGCTGGACACTATTGGTAATTACTCAAAACAATTATCAGCATAAAACCTCACTTGTTAACGAGTAATGGGGAGAGGTTGATAGAATAAAACATTGTTAGAAACGGCTTCCGCTAAAGTGACGTAGTTTTCTAGAAAGAAGTAATTTTTCACGAATTTAATTTCAAGACCTCAAGTTTAGAATTTGAGGTCCCGAAGTCAAGCATCTGAAAGCACACAACTTCGTGTGACAAGGGTGTTTTGTTCTGTCATAGTTATCTCGCAACTCCGATGACCATCCGAGCTGAAATTTGCACAGGTTTGTTATGTTATGCATATGTTGAGATACACCAAGTGAGAAGACTGGTCTTTGACAATTATCAAAGGTGTCCAGTGCCTTTAACCCTGTGACTTTTCTCAATTTAGATTTTAAAAAGTTATCGAACTGCTGGGTTTACCCCTTGTGATTTTTTCATTTGATGTGTTGCAGGGTTGTACTGTTGAGATGACATTGCAGAGAATCACCACATGAACAAGGGATCACTGTCTTGAAACATGGACTTGTCCTCATGACACCTGGGATGTTGTTATTGTAACAACACATCTGATTTTTTCAGTTTTAACCCAAATGTTATCAAATTGCTGTACTTGCCCCGCCCCTTGTGATTAAAAAAAAAAGTACAACAAATATGTAATCAAACTGCTGGACTTAGATCCCTACCCCTTGTGATTTTTTTAATTTTAAGCAAAAATTTGATAAAACTGCTGGACTTTTACCCCTTGTAATTTTTTTTTAATTTCTACCAAAATTTGATCAAATTGCTGGACCCATTGTGATGTTTCAATTTGGACCCAAATATGATGAAACTTACTTCTTTAATTTTTGTCCGCAACTGCTAGACTAACCCCTTGTGATTTTTTTTTTCAATTTTAGGCCCAAATTTGATAAAACTGCGGGACTTACCCCTTGTGGTTTTTTTCTTCAAATTTAGGCACAAATTTAAAAAATCTTTTTTTAGACTTACCCCTTGGGATATTTCAATTTAAGGCCAAAATTTGACTTACTTACCCGCTTGTGATTTTTTTTAAATTTAGGCACAAATTTGATAAAACTGCTATCAATTTTAGGCAATGTCCAAACTGGCTTAAACTGCCAGACACCCCTGTGTGTTTTTTCCCCCATTTTTAGATGCAAACTTATTTTGTCTTTTAAAATGTTTTTCTTTGTAGTGTTAGTCAGCCATCATCATGAAGATGTCAAGAGATCACCAGTAACAAAGCTCAAAACGGTCTGAATATGATGCAGGCCTATAACTAAAAAGGTAAACACATAATTCTTAACAATTGTTTGAAGGATGAGTATGCAAATCAAATGGAACTAGTGCCCAGATTAAACTCATTTAGCTAAAGGCCAATCACCATGCAACGCCATGCAATTTAAGCTTAAAATAACTACAATTGTTTTTAAATTCACATATAAAGGTTCTATCAACTATGACCAGAGACAATTTGTACACCTAACTATGTCAGAACTGAGGTAGTTTGAAGGTGACACTGAGTGTTGTACCAGCACAAAATGTGTCATAAAAGTTGGGACTGATTAACAAACAATACACCATCCGAAAATCGGGTTGATATACAATAGTGGCTGCATTTCTGATAAAATTTTGACTTGGGGTGGGGGGGGGATGTCTGTATCATCCCCCCCCCCATCCCCAATTATAACCTCTTTAGGTCAGTATTCCACCCAAGTTATCTTGCACATTTAAAACCTTGACTTGACAAAATGAAAGACAGCAAAACATTCTTACACTTGGATTTGTTGTTGTCTTGTGAGAAATATGAGTAAGGCACAGACCATGAATCGCAGAACCTCCGGCGTTAGCCACAGCAGATAAATAGTCTGCCAGGGTATAGTGTAGAAATCCCAGAATGCTTTAATTTCCATTTAGCCAAATACCCAAATACAATGATAAACTATGGTGCAGCCTGCCTTGTCTGCCACGTTTGTATTATTTCTGCTACTTTCTTTCCCTCATTTAATGAGTGAAAAGTGTATCAGCACAGGGGCCTGCCATACACGTGGTTATTCACGTCACCATAAGCTTCTCTCCGCACCCAGTGGTAAATGGGTACCTGTGAGGGCAGAGTTGGTTCTTGTGATTGATTAACTTACATTATTTGGCGACACAGACTAAACTTCTCAGGGAGCTGAGATGGTTTAAGGAATGATTTAAGGCCCTGTGACCAGGGAGAATAATGTGGAATCGCCATGAGCGTCACTGCATTACAGACCTGAGCGCTACAAGAAGCCACCATTATTGTTATTATTATATAAAGAGGTGGTCTAAATTACCCATACAAGAGTTTGGAAAAATAATATTGGCTTACAACTACATAATTCTTACAAAATTTACCCAGTCAGTTTCCCTTGTGGTTTATATTGTTATCTGAAACAAAAAGTTGCATCCCCTTAAGGTGATCCCCTAACTGCCGCTTCCCAGGTTGTATCGTAATTTGGGTGTGATCCCTGGCTACACGGCAGTTAACGGTTGTTTGGCTTCTGACTGGCACCCGAACAAACATATTGACAAAATAGGGACACCGCCAATATAGGGCTAGATAGCTCATTTGGTAGAGCGCCGGCACGTTAATCCGGAGGTCGTTGGTTCGAATCCCACTCTAGTCAATTCTTTGTTCAACCCCCAAAATAACTACAAATTTCTATCTGTTAACTTGTCCTTTCAGGGCCAGTAGTTCAAAGTACGAATGGAGTATCCCCTACCGACACCTTGAAGGCTGCATAAAAAGGAGATCAACTGCCTTGGAAAACATCAGTTTCATCAAGACATCCTAGCAGCTCATCTGTGGATCATGAATGAACAAAAGTAAGAGATTCTATTTAGATGAGTACAGCGCTGTTCATACTTCCTGCGAATACGAATGCAAAGCGAACATTGACGTCACAAATTATCAACGAACAACAATAGCAGTTCAAATCTAATTAACTCACTTATGAATATTGTTGCGAAAAGAGGGTTCAAGCGTCAAATTCGCATTGCATTCGTAGGAAGTATAAACTGGGCTTTACATGTGTTGATATTTGATGCTTTACATGTAGTGGGTTGTTTTGGTGCTGATATTTGATGCTTTACATGTAGCGAGTTGTTTTGATAGCTCACTATACAGTTTGCATCTTGTAAATACGTACACCATTGCAAGCAAGCAAGCATAAACGCGTTTTTTGTTGGCGCTAACTTGGTGGTGCGTGCGGATCGAAAGAAATGGTGGTGCCTGCGGATCAAAATGGTACAGCACGGACGATTTCGAATAAGACTAAAGGGACCTGGACACGTGCACGTGGCATGTGGGGTCCTACTTCCGGCTCGGGCCACTGGGTGGTTGATCTTAAAGGTGCATTCGGGCTCCTCATCTGCTAGGATGGTGCCGGTGTTATCACAAATGGTTGACCAACGGAAGTAGTCCCTAAGTTCTTTCCAACTAGGGACCGCGATAGTACAGTAGGGGACTGTCCCTCCTTTTGGGACGGCGGACCTGACCCATCCGACAGGATGGTGCAAAGGCCCTGATGACTCTGGAAACCGTGTGGGGCAGGTATCCTGGGACCTTCACGTGGTAGCCCTGTTTTAGACGAACCTTACCAGGATGAATAGGCAAAATTTGAAACTGAAATATATTGCTTGTATGGGTGTACTTAGCTACAAGATTGCCCTACAATTGTATTTTGTTCAACCAGATTATTAAAACAAGACTAATGCAAGAATAAATGCTTTGTTTTACATGTGAACCAACTGCGAGGTGGCATAACAACTGCATCTCCTCAGGACTGATTGTCATCCATGAAACAGCACCAAAGTCCAGTTGTAAGCGAGGCCTTAATGAACGAAGCCAGGGAGATTCAAGCTCAACAGAATGGAGGGCTCACACCTCTTGCAGCCTCAGGACTATTTTGCGTATTTATCCAATTTCGCTCAAATTTTGTCCAAGAATTCCACAAGAGCCTTGCATATTTATCAAATTTTGCTCTAATTTTGCCCAAAAATTCCACAAGACTGTAGCCTTGGATTTTTATCAAATTTTGCTCAAATTTCACAAGACTGTAGCCTTGCATTTTTATCAAATTTTGCCCAAATTTTGCCCCAAAAATCCACAAGACTATAGCCGTTCATTTTTATTAAATTTTGCTCAAATTTTTCCCAATAATTCCACAAGACTACAGCCTTGCGTTTTTATCAAATTTTGCTCGAACATTACCCACAAATTCCATTAGACTATAGCCTTGCGTTTTTATCTAACTCTGCCCAAAAATTCCACAAGACTACAGCCTTGCGTTTTTATCCATATTTTCCCCAAAAATTCCACAAGATTATATAGCCTTGCGTATTTATCTAATTCTGCCCAGACATTCCACAAGACTATATAGCCTTGCGTTTCTATCCAAATTTTGCTCAAATTTTGCCTTCAGATTCCACAAGACTATAGCCTTGCGTTTTTATCTTATTCTGCCCAAAAATTCCACAAGACTACAGCCTTGCATTTTTATCAAATTTTGCTCAAATTTCTCCCAAAAATTCCACAAGACTATATAGCCTTGCGTTTTTATCAAATTTTTCGCAAAAATTCCACAAGACTACAGCCTTGCATTTTTATCAAATTTTCCCCACAAATTCCACAAGACTATAGCCTTGCGTTTTTATCTAATTCTGCGCAAAAAATCCACAAGACTATATAGCCTTGCGTTTTTATCCAAATTTTGCTCAAATTTTGCCTTCAAATTCCACAAGACTATAGCCTTGCGTTTTTATCTTATTCTGCCCAAAATTTCCACAAGACTAAAGCCTTGCATTTTTATCCAATTTTGCTCAAATTTTTCCCAAAAATTCCACAAGACTTTATATAGCCTTGCGTTTTTATCAAATTTTTCGCAAAATTCCACAAGACTATAGCCTTGCGTTTTTATCTAATTCTGCGCAAAAAATCCACAAGACTATATAGCTTTGCGTTTTTATCCAAATTTTGCCCAAATTTTGCCTTCAAATTCCACAAGACTATAGCCTTGCGTTTTTATCTTATTCTGCCCCAAAATTCCACAAGACTACAGCCTTGCATTTTTATCAAAATTTTTCCACAAATTTCACAAGACTATAGCCTTGCGTTTTTATCTAATTTTGCGCAAAAATTCCACAAGACTACAGCCTTGCATTTTTATCAAATTTTCCCCAAAAATTCCACAAGACTTGCGTTTTTATCTAATTCTGCCCAAAACCTCCACAAGACTATAGCCTTGCGTTTTTATCCAAATTTTGCTCAAATTTTGCCTTCAAATTCCACAAGACTATAGCCTTGCATTTTTATCTTATTCTGCCCAAAAAATCCACAAGACTCTAGCCTTGCGTTTTTATCCAAATTTTCCCCAAAAATTCCACAAGACTTGCGTTTTTATCTAATTTTGTGCAAAAATTCCACAAGACTACAGCCTTGCATTTTTATCAAATTTTGCTCAAATTTTTCCCAAAAATTCCACAAGACTATAGCCTTGCGTTTTTATCTAGATCTGCCCAAAATATCCACAAGACTATAATTATAGCCTTGCGCTTTTATCCAATATTGCTCAAATCTTGCCAAAAAAATCCACAAGACTTAGCCTTGCGTTTTTATCCAAATTTTTCCCAAAAATTCCACAAGACTATATAAATAGCCTTGCGTTTTTATCCAAATTTTCCCAAAAAATTCCACAAGATTCATAGCCTTGCGTTTTTATTAAATTTTGCTCAATATGATTGTTCAAGAATAAATGCTGATGCTATTTATGGACAAGTCAACTATTAGTTGATTCGTCTGAACTCGTAACTGTTGTCTCATTATTTGTCTCACTGTCTACTTGGCCGCCATGTTCTCCCACAATGCATTAAATTGGGTGTGTATTAATTTAATGGGAGTTTCCTTGCGCAAAATTACTTGCTAAAAGTGACTGATATACACACCCAATTGTACTGTGGGCAAAAATGACAGCCTGAGAGCCCATCGGGATAAGGTGGGCCCTCAATATTTAAGTTGGGGGGGGGGGGGAAGGGTTAAGGCAAATAAAACCGTCGTACTATCCGAAATGAGGCATTATCTCAAAAAGTAGCCATCGTAGACGACTAAAACCAAGATTTTCCTGCTCCTCGCCCTCTATTACATCTAGGTATGAAATTTCAGGCGATTTGGAAGACACAAATTTCGGCCGATTTTTGAAAAAACGACAAGAGGGTAAGCTTGACGTTTTTTCAGCCTCGGAAAAATTTTCTCTCCGAATTGCCTCAAAATTTTACCAAAGGATGTTCGTCATGTGTAAAAGACAGTCTCCAAGTTACAGGTTGCTGGAACAATAGGATGGGTCTCAAATATTCATTTTAATCTGGATTTTAAACCGTCGTACTATCCGAAATGAGGCATTATCTCAAAAAGTAGCCATCGTTGACGACTAAAACCAAGATTTTCCTGCTCCTCGCCCTCTATTACACCTAGGTATGAAGTTTCAGGCGATTTGGAAGACACAAATTTCGGCCGATTTTTGAAAAAACGACAAGGGGGTAGGTAAGCTTGACGTTTTTTCAGCCTCGGAAACATTTTCTCTCCGAATTGCCTCAAAATTTAACCAAAGGAAGTTCGTCATGTGTAAAAGACAGTCTCCAAGTTACAGGTTGCTGGAACAATAGGATGGGTCTCAAATACTCATTTTAACCTTGACTTTAAACCGTCGTACTATCCGAAATGAGGCATTATCTCAAAAAGTAGCCATCGTAGACGACTAAAACCAAGATTTTCCTGCTCCTCGCCCTCTATTACATCTAGGTATGAAATTTCAGGCGATTTGGAAGACACAAATTTCGACCGATTTTTGAAAAAACGACAAGGGGGTAAGCTTTGACGTTTTTTCAGCCTCGGAAAAATTTTCTCTCCGAATTGCCTCAAAATTTAACCAAAGGAAGTTCGTCATGTGTAAAAGACAGTCTCCAAGTTACAGGTTGTTGGAACAATAGGATGGGTCTCAAATATTCATTTTAATCTGGATTTTAAACCGTCGTACTATCCGAAATGAGGCATTATCTCAAAAAGCAGCCATCGTAGACGACTAAAACCAAGATTTTCCTGCTCCTCGCCCTCTATTACACCTAGGTATGAAATTTCAGGCGATTTGGAAGACACAAATTTCGGCCGATTTTTGAAAAAACGACAAGGGTGACGTTTTTTCAGCCTCGGAAAATTTTTCTCTCCGAATTGCCTCAAAATTTAACCAAAGGAAGTTCGTCATGTGTAAAAGACAGTCTCCAAGTTACAGGTTGCTGGAACAATAGGATGGGTCTCAAATATTCATTTTAATCTGGATTTTAAACCGTCGTACTATCCGAAATGAGGCATTATCTCAAAAAGTAGCCATCGTAGACGACTAAAACCAAGATTTTCCTGCTCCTCGCCCTCTATTACATCTAGGTATGAAATTTCAGGCGATTTGGAAGACACAAATTTCAGCCGATTTTTGAAAAAACGACAAGAGGGTAAGCTTGACGTTTTTTTAGCCTCGGAAAAATTTTCTCTCCGAATTGCCTCAAAATTTTACCAAAGGAAGTTCGTCATGTGTAAAAGACAGTCTCCAAGTTACAGGTTGCTGGAACAATAGGATGGGTCTCAAATATTCATTTTAATCTGGATTTTAAACCGTCGTACTATCCGAAATGAGGCATTATCTCAAAAAGTAGCCATCGCAGACGACTAAAACCAAGATTTTCCTGCTCCTCGCCCTCTATTACACCTAGGTATGAAATTTCAGGCGATTTGGAAGACACAAATTTCGGCCGATTTTTGAAAAAACGACAAGGGGGTAAAGCTTGACGTTTTTTCAGCCTCGGAAAAATTTTCTCTCCGAATTGCCTCAAAATTTAACCAAAGGAAGTTCGTCATGTGTAAAAGACAGTCTCCAAGTTACAGGTTGCTGGAACAATAGGATGGGTCTCAAATATTCATTTTAATCTGGATTTTAAACCGTCGTACTATCCGAAATGAGGCATTATCTCAAAAAGCAGCCATCGTAGACGACTAAAACCAAGATTTTCCTGCTCCTCGCCCTCTATTACACCTAGGTATGAAATTTCAGGCGATTTGGAAGACACAAATTTCGGCCGATTTTTGAAAAAACGACAAGGGGGTGTTTTTTTAGCCTCGGAAAAATTTTCTCTCCGAATTGCCTCAAAATTTTACCAAAGGAAGTTCGTCATGTGTAAAAGACAGTCTCCAAGTTACAGGTTGCTGGAACAATAGGATGGGTCTCAAATATTCATTTTAATCTGGATTTTAAACCGTCGTACTATCCGAAATGAGGCATTATCTCAAAAAGTAGCCATCGTAGGCGACTAAAACCAAGATTTTCCTGCTCCTCGCCCTCTATTACACCTAGGTATGAAATTTCAGGCGATTTGGAAGACACAAATTTCGGCCGATTTTTGAAAAAACGACAAGGGGGTAAGCTTGACGTTTTTTCAGCCTCGGAAAATTTTTCTCTCCGAATTGCCTCAAAATTTAACCAAAGGAAGTTCGTCATGTGTAAAAGACAGTCTCCAAGTTACAGGTTGCTGGAACAATAGGATGGGTCTCAAATATTCATTTTAATCTGGATTTTAAACCGTCGTACTATCCAAAATGAGGCATTATCTCAAAAAGTAGCCATCGTAGACGACTAAAACCAAGATTTTCCTGCTCCTCGCCCTCTATTACATCTAGGTATGAAATTTCAGGCGATTTGGAAGACACAAATTTCAGCCGATTTTTGAAAAAACGACAAGGGGGGGTAAGCTTGACGTTTTTTCAGCCTCGGAAAAATTTTCTCTCCGAATTGCCTCAAAATTTAACCAAAGGAAGTTCGTCATGTGTAAAAGACAGTCTCCAAGTTACAGGTTGCTGGAACAATAGGATGGGTCTCAAATATTCATTTTAATCTGGATTTTAAACCGTCGTACTATCCGAAATGAGGCATTATCTCAAAAAGCAGCCATCGTTGACGACTAAAACCAAGATTTTCCTGCTCATCTCCCTCTATTACACCTATGTATGAAATTTCAGGCGATTTGGAAGACACAAATTTCGGCCGATTTTTGAAAAAACGACAAGGGGGGTAAGCTTGACGTTTTTTTAGCCTCGGAAAAATTTTCTCTCCGAATTGCCTCAAAATTTAACCAAAGGAAGTTCGTCATGTGTAAAAGACAGTCTCCAAGTTACAGGTTGCTGGAACAATAGGATGGGTCTCAAATGTTCATTTTAACCTTGATTTTAAACCGTCGTACTATCCGAAATGAGGCATTATCTCAAAAAGTAGCCATCGTAGACGACTAAAACCAAGATTTTCCTGCTCCTCGCCCTCTATTACATCTAGGTATGAAATTTCAGGCGATTTGGAAGACACAAATTTCGGCCGATTTTTGAAAAAACTTCAAGGGGGGTAAGCTTGACGTTTTTTTAGCCTCGGAAAAATTTTCTCTCCGAATTGCCTCAAAATTTAACCGACGGAAGTTCGTCATGTGTAAAAGACAGTCTCCAAGTTACAGGTTGCTGGAACAATCGGATGGGTCTCAAATATTCATTTTAACCTCTCTTTTTGGAGGCACTGCTATATCAACAAGTAAGCGACATTGCGACAAGAACACGAATAGTCGGGTACCCTATAGTTGGTCTTATAACCCATGCTTCGTACCCAGTAATTTACCGCGTACACATGTATTCAAAATGATCTCCAACCATGCAGTTGACTCTGGCTGTCTCCGTGGACGATATTTAGAGCCTTTTTGATGTAGTTTTAATCTTCAGGGAACTGTTCAGGCAAGACTAATGTGTACTCGTTTATTCTGATTCAATATAAAGTCGTTCAAACCCATGGTAAAAGCAATGTTTGTGATTTGTTTGTTTCTATTAGCTATAGGTCTACACTACGTTAGCTGGTATGGGTATGGTGTGTTATTGCTCAATATAATTCTCTGTTATAGTTAGTAGGCCTGTAGGTTGCTGTTTTCCCGTTGATTATTCGGAGATTAAAACAAAACGGCCAGAAATTGGTGGTGAGGTCGTAAAATTGTTCCAATCTAATTATTCACTGCATACAATTGTACAGCCTATCTATGGCAATGCTTTGATGTTGTACCATGGATTTAAAACTTTGCATGGTGGAAATACGATATGGACAGGTTTGCGGTAACACCATGCAATGACTATCATCTCTGGGGTGGTTCTGAAAATAACCGTTGGTTTCAATTGACGTTTCGGTCAGTATTCTCTGATCGCCTTTGGAGAAAAACAAAATTCTTTTACGATGCACAAACACTTGACGTTTAAATTTTAAGTTTAATGATTTTAATTATTTAAATAAATAAAAATAAATAAAAAATTGCTGCTTAAAATAAATTTGAATGTGTATGTCAATTATTGTCTGAATTATTTTTATATTGATTTAAAGAGCAGTCATAATGTGAAATGTAGAAACTCAAACATTAAACAAATATTGAATTAAAACATAAAGAATACTCCGTCCCGTGTCTTATTTAGAGTTCAATTTCCTTAGACTATCAAATATTTATTACATATAATAATAAATGGTTTTGATGGTCACATTGTTACGCCCCCTGTTTGAATATGCCCCCCCCCCCATTCGCCCGATTCGCCCGGCTTCTAGAGACTTTTTCAATCGCTGATATTTTCTCAGTTAGATAGACCCGTTTTAGTCCCGTGCATTTTATTTATCTCAAACACCGTCGAATTTGTGCATGCATCAACTCTGTTGTACCCAGTCCCAATCTTTACATTACCTGGGGTACTATGGCATCGGGAAATCCTTGTAAAACATGCGAGTTGAAGGCACTCGCTATATACGTTTTGATTTAAAGTTGTCTACTCTAAGGTTTATAATTAAACTCGAACCCATTGTTCATAAGAAGAGCGGTGGCCCAGTGGTAGAGCTCCGGATTCTGAGCGCAAAGGTACTGAGTTCGAGCCACGGCGTGTGTCTTTTTCTACGCGTAAGAACATTGGTTTAAGCGGAACCCTATGGCATAGGGAAATCCTTGCTTTATACCTAATAAATAACATGCGAGTGGAAGGCACCCGCTATTACGTTTTGATTTAAAGTTGAATTCATTCTAAGGTTTATCTTTAAACTCGAACCTTTTGTTATGAAGAAGGACAGTGGCACAGTGGTAGGGCTCTGGACTCTGAAGCCAAAGGTGCTTGGTTCGAACCCCGGTGTGTGTGTTCTTTTTCTGCGTTGAAGAACATTGGTTTACGCGGTACCCTACGGCATAGGGAAATCGTTGCTTAACCCCTAATCAATAATGAATGCGAGTGGAAGGCATAAGGTACAATATGTTTTGATAGAAAGTTGTTCACTCTAGGGTATAAAATTAAACTCGAACGCAAATGAAGTAAGAGTAGTAGTGGCCCAATGGAAGGGCTCCGGGCTCTACACCCAATGGTACAGGGTTCGAACCCCGGTCTGTGTTCTTTTTCTACGCTTGAGAACATTGGTTTGCGCGGTTCCCTATGGTATTAGGGAAATCCTTGCTTTACACTTGGTAAATAATTTGCGAGTGGGAGGCAGATAATACGTTTTGATTTAAAATTGTTCATTCTAGGGTATAACATTAAACTCGAACGCAAATGAAGTAAGAGTAGTAGTGGCCTAATGGAAGGGCTCCGGGCTCTACACCCGATGGTACGGGGTACGATTCCCGATCTGTGTTCTTTTTTTTACGCTTGAGAACATTGGTTTGCGCGGTACCATATGGCATAGGGAAATCCTTGCTTTACACTTAATAAATAATTTGCGAGTGGAAGGCATAAGCTAAAATACGTTTTGATTTAAAATTGTTCATTCTAGGGTATAACATTAAACTCGAACGCAAATGAAGTAAGAGTAGTAGTGGCCCAATGGAAGGGCTCCGGGCTCTACACCCAATGGTACGGAGTTCGATTCCCGATCTGTGTTCTTTTAGTATGCTTGAGAACATTGGTTTGCGCGGTACCCTATGGCATAGGGAAATCCTTGCTTTACACTTAATAAATAACTTGCGAGTGGAAGGCATAAGCTATAATACGTTTTGATTTAAAATAAAAATTGTTCATTCTAGGGTATAACATTAAACTCGAACGCAAATGAAGTAAGAGTAGTAGTGGCCTAATGGAAGGGCTCCGGGCTCTACACCCAATGGTACGGGGTTCGATTCCCGATCAGTGTTCTTTTAGTATGCTTGAGAACATTGGTTTGCGCGGTATCCTATGGCATAGGGAAATCCTTGCTTTACACTTGTAAATAATTTGCGAGTGGAAGGCATAAGCTATAATACGTTTTGATTTAAAGTTGTTCATTCTAAGGTATAACATTAAACTCGAACGCAAATGAAGTAAGATGAGTAGTGGCCCAATGGAAGGGCTCCGGGCTCTATACCCAATGGTACGGGGTTCGATTCCCGTGTGTTCTTTTACTACGTTTTGGTTTAAAGTTGTTCATTCTAGGGTATAACATTAAACTCGAACGCAAATGAAGTAAGAGTAGTAGTGGCCCAATGGAAGGGCTCCGGGCTCTACACCCAATGGTACGGAGTTCGATTCCCGATCTGTGTTCTTTTAGTATGCTTGAGAACATTGGTTTGCGCGGTACCCTATGGCATAGGGAAATCCTTGCTTTACACTTAATAAATAATTTGCGAGTGGAAGGCATAAGCTATAATACGTTTTGATTTAAAATAAAAATTGTCCATTCTAGGGTATAACATTAAACTCGAACGCAAATGAAGTAAGCGTAGTAGTGGCCTAATGGAAGGGCTCCGGGCTCTACACCCAATGGTACGGAGTTCGATTCCCGATCTGTGTTCTTTTAGTATGCTTGAGAACATTGGTTTGCGCGGTACCCTATGGCATAGGGAAATCCTTGCTTCACACTTAATAAATAATTTGCGAGTGGAAGGCATAAGCTATAATACGTTTTGATTTAAAGTTGTTCATTCTAAGGTATAACATTAAACTCGAACGCAAATGAAGTAAGATGAGTAGTGGCCTAATGGAAGGGCTCCGGGCTCTACACCCAATGGTACGGGGTTCGATTCCCGGGTGTTCTTTTACTACGTTTTGATTTAAAGTTTGTCATACGAAGGTTTAAAATAAAACTCGAACGCCATAAAAGTAAGAGGAGACGTGGCTCAATGGAAGGGCTCCGGACTCTACACTCAATGGTGCGGAGTTCAATTCCCGGGTGTTCTTTTACTACGTTTTAATTAAAAGTTTGTCATACGAAGGTTTAAAATAAAACTCGAACGCATATTAGTAAGAAGGAGCAGTGGCCCAGTGGAAGGGCTCTGGTCTCTGGACCGGAGGGTCCCGGGATCGAATCCAGCTTCAGAAAAGTTGGAGATGTTTTAAAAATGTTTTATTTCGTATTTTTTTAAACTTATATAAAAAAGAGCATAGGTTCGTTTTAAGTTTTAAGTTTCTTTTCTAAGCGAGTGCTAGCGGTGAGTGCCACTGCGCGGTGTGTGCCACTGTCTGGTGAGTCGAGACTTCTCGGACGGCAACCGCGCTGCCACCACCGGGGTTCGAACCGGGGACCCTTTGCTTGGGAGGCCGACACCTACCCACGACACCCACTTGGGTCCCCCCCAGGATAATTCGCATTTTAGACCTGATAAACCTTCGGTTCATACTTTACACAGAGAGCTATGGCATGGGATTTCAGTGCTTTATACTTAGTATATAATTGAATACTCATCATAGGATACTATGGTATGGGAATATCAATGCTTTATACTTAGTGTATAATTTGCGAGTTGAATACTTTTCATAGGATACTATGGTATGGGAATATCAATGCTTTATACTTAGTATATTATACTTTATACTTGGTATATAATTTGCGAGGGGAACACTTTCCACATGATGCTATGGCATAGTAAAATCAGTGCTTTATACTTAGTAATTTCGAGTGAAATGCACAAGTTGTGGGCTGGTTACATAGGCATGGGAAACTCATTGGTTCGGACTTAAAACATATTTGAGTTAAAATCTACACACTGTATAGTTTAAAATGGGAAAAGGGGTACGCATGGTACTATGGCATAGGGAAATCCTTGCTTTGGACTTGGTAAATAATTTGCGAGTGGAAGGCATAATACGCTTTTACTGACGGGTATTGGTAGTAGATAGGGGACTCTTGTGTTCGGACTTAAAAAGTATTCGACGAGTTGAAGGCACACGCTGTAGGCATAAAGATAGACAATTAGTTTAATTAATGGGGAAATGGTACGCATGGTACAATGGCATAGGGAAATCCTTGCTTTGGACTTGGGTAAATAATTTGAGAGTGGAAGGCATACGCTTTACTGACGGGTAGACAGGGGACTCTCTGTTTGTGATTTAAAAAATTGGTGAGTGAATGGAAGGCACACGCTGTAAGTATGGCGCATTGGTTTACAAGGAAACATAGGCATAATAGGGGACTTACAAAATAATTATTTGAGTCGAAGGCACACGATGTCGGTATAGAAAATTTGTTCCCAGGGGAAGTTGGTCTGGCATTTCGATGGGAATTGGGGATTGTCGGTCGCTGTGGAAAGGGTAGCGGGGTACACGGGGGTTGGGTGGCTGAGTCTTTAGTAGGCTAGCTGGGATCAACATGACGGCGGGAATATAACTTCTTTGAATTTCCACCAGTGTTCTTGGTGGGTACTCGCCGTGATGGTACAATTGGTTCTATTGAGTTTGATACAATAATTATTTGAGACATTGTTATATCGAAAATCAGGCAATAAAAACAATTACATCAAAAAGTTACTAAGGTAGACGACTAAACCCAAGTTTTCAGGCGATTTTGAAAAACACAATTTTTTTCGGCAGATTTTTGAGAAAACGGCATGGGGTATCACTTGACGTTTTTTCACCCTCAAAAAAAAAATTCTCTCAGATTTGCCTCAAAATTTAACCAAAGAAAGTTCTTTATGTGCAAAAGACGCTCTACGGATTACAGATTGCTGGAACAATTGGAAGGGCCTCAAATTAATATTAATTTTAATCTTGATTTGGGGGCATCGAAAACTAGACAATTATCTCAAAAAGTTGCCTACGACTCAGACCAAGGTTTTTCTGTGCACCTCGTCCTTCATTACACATCTGGATGAAATTTCAGACGATTAAAAAAATAAAAAACCCGCCAGTTTTATTCAGACCATGTTCAGACTTTAAAAATTTACATTATCATTTGGCAGTATAGGTGGCAAACCAGTTTTAGATTTACAACTTGATATGAGTAAGGCAATCTGCAAAGGCTTAAACATGATGTATCAATTCTTTTGGATGGTAGGCCTACGACTCCGAATGTCAGAGCACCTGTCATTTTGGTTGGTAAACAGTTTACGACAGCTCAGTGTTACATAACATGTAAACAAAAACTGACATAGAAACACGTAGGAGTGGCCGAAACGAATTGAAGTAGATAATCTATAAGAACTACACAGAAAAGTCGATTGTTTCATCAGATCATGGAGGAATTCTTCATCCAGTATCTGATTGACGGCAAATTGGCAATGACAATGCAATGACCTATGCTGTAACGTTACAGCTACTTCCGGATTGCCGTTGTTTATGTTGAGCATGAAGGTGGAATAAAATTGCGATAAGAATTGCCCGTTTTATTACAAACTAGGTGGTTACACGCCTTCCACGAGGCCTTCATCCTATTCTACATTATGAACTTGAATAAACTACATGATAAAGCTTACCCATAGAGACATTAAATCGCATCAAATCATCCTAAGTATATCCATGGTGTTGATAAAATAAAGCATGGCTGGTGGCCATTTTGAATATCGCGTCACGGCATCAAGCCGTCGAGTACCCAGACCTCTACTACTCTGTTGATGTTTATTTCGCGTAGCGTGGAAATCGGGTACCTGTCGGTTGCTTTAGCTGGTTCCAATCACCGGTGCCTGTCCAAGATCAAAGGGGCAAACTGGCTCCCGGAAGATCTCGCGGAATGATTCGAAATGCGAGAATCGAAGGCTTGAATCATATTAAAAGTGATGAATAAACGCTTACACTGTAACTAATTGTGGTAATTAAACCAAGTAGCCTTACGTTTGTTTAACTTGAAATGATTTAGCGCAAAGTTGAAAGAACTAAAGGTAATATATGAGGTCTATTTTTTGTTCGTTTCTCAGCGTATTATTAATGTAGGAATAAATAACTTGTAGGTAGATTATTAAAAAGTGACCTTATTTCGTTGTTGAAAATATCTCACTCAAATTTGCGCCACCAAATAATCTAACTTTTAAAGCCTTCGGTACACTTCAACCACCCCCCCCCCCCAAAAAAAAAAACCGCAAGGCTTACCATTTGAATTTTTTAAAAAAAAAATTGCAAGGTTTTGAACATCCATTTTTTTGTAGGGTAAACCGTTTTTGTTTACTGAAAAAGTTTAAAGAGATGAGCCTTGTGCCTCAAAATAAATACATTAATATTTTTTTTTTTTTAATACAAACAAAACAAGGGGTAGATGTCCTACAGTTTATCAAATTTTGGGCCATAAATTTAAGAAAACACAAAGAGTTGTTTTTATTCTCTAAAATAATGCGATATAGGTACCTCTGACTCTGATGTGTTTTTAACTTGAGGAATAACTTTTATAAATAATATTTTCAACTTGAGGAATGGTTTTAGATATAGATTGGTCAACATCAAATCTCAATCTTAGAAAAAAATGAAAGGTACATGCCATCACTGAAGAAACCAGCTTCATTTTAATGCATACAAATCGAACTTCAAAAATGTGGTCAAATAATACAAATAAATAAAATCACAAGGCATAAGTCAAGCATTTTTTATCAATGTTTTGTAATTTTGTTTATTGGAATAGTACAATATAACACATTTGGCTTGATCAGAAATGTATAAGGTTAAATCACAATAGTTAAAGGCAGTGGACACTATTGGTAATTACTCAAAATAATTATTAGCATAAAACCTTTCTTGGTGACGAGTAATGGGGAGAGGTTGATGAGCAGAAGGTAGTTGTTGCTTGCTTAAATGAACTGGTGCCCTCAAGGGCCTAAGATTTCACCGATTGTTGTCTCGCAACCAAGCTGCACTGGTGGTGCTAAGAGGTGTCGACGCTTGTTCCAATGGGATCCTAACTTAACAGATGGTGACGACTTCTATCCAGATGATGATGTGCTGGTTGGAGAAACAATTTCTGCAATGGCCACTAATTTCCCCCTTGCTTTTCATGAGGCTGCAATTTTGACGTTCAGATGCAGTCAACGGAAAAAATGGCTACAAGTGAACTTGTTTTTGACCAACTTTGCGTTAAAAACAAAGTTGACAAATGTTTAAAACACTTGATATGAATCAACAAAAAGCTCTGAGAAACGCTTGACGTATCCACACAAACGTCACAATATTTTCAATAGTTTAGTTTAAGTACATGGAGTACGGCGAAAAGTGATGTTTTCCTCACTACACGTTTGCCAATAAATGATAACAAAGATGACATTGGACAAATATAACTTCTACCATCCTTAAAGAGACCAACTTTGACACATTTCAACAAAGGTAATTGTTCAAGACCAGGAACTTATTAGAATTACTTTCTAGACTACAACAAAATACTGCAATACTTTGTTGCATGTTCACCAAATTCAAATAAAACTGTCGACCCCTTGAGTTTTTTATAACCTGATGTGGTGACGTATTGTTAATAGCAAGTCATGCAACAGCAGTTGATTCTGTATATATTTTCGCATGCAAAAGCAGTTGACTGTTTACTTGTGCTTAGATTTTCATGGGCGACGCCATCTTGTTTTTGTGACGTGTGTGCCTGTGGATAGTGGTTTTTGACGCAACAGTTCGCTGCTCCTATCTTAAACTTTTAACTTTATTTATTCTTCACTTATGATTGAAAAAAACTCTGAATATTGTGGTTCCAAAGTGGTTTGGGCTTGTGTTGACATGATGAGAAAAAAAGAGCAACTTAGGATACAACTGTTTCCTAAATTGACATTTAAAATGGGATACTTTTACTTGGTTTTCGCTAACAACTTTTGGTTGTTCAGCAATAACCCTTACAATTTGTGATACTTATTCCTCCTCCAATTATTATCTAATAAAATGAGGGACTAAAGATCTTTCCAATTTAAGGCACAACTGTTTCCTAAATTGAAGTTTCACTTGGTTTGCGCTAAGCATGTTTGGACTAGCAGATAAATGAGTACCCCCACCCCCGGAAAAAAGAACCAAACCGATTGCGAACATGTCATTCCCCCTCAGATTATTATCTAATAAAATGAGGGACTACATTATTAGCAATTAGGGCACAACTGTTTCCCAATTTACAGTCTTGTTTTAAATATTTCATTTTGGTTATACATGTTCATTCAAACATTGTTGGCCACAAACTAGGGAAAAGTGACTTTGCAAATTGGGGAACAACTGTTTCCTAAATTGTAAACTGAAGTTTTTGAAAGGAATATTTAGGTTTGCACTAACTAGCTTTAAAGTACGACCAAACTTGATTTCCCCCTCAAAACATTATCAAACAGCATGAGGGACTCGATGGTTTAAATTTTGTCAAAGATTTACTTAAAATTGATCGCTCATTGCAACAGAAACTAATTTTGATATGTAAGTTTGCACCCCTGTTTGGGGTAACGCATAAGTTTACTCCTTTTTTCTGTGGTGAAATGACTCTTGGCCGCGTGCAATAATAACCCAATGCCAGATATGTGTGCTGTAAATTTACCTACAAAACTTGAGACAAATTGATCCCTTTGAAACCTTGAAATGACTGGTGACCTTTTATGCAATGACCAATTTATGACCTTTGACACAAAATGGAGAGTGAGTTGAACAAGTAAACACCTAACACCCTTAGCTAATACAGATTGAATGCTGACCATTTTTATTAAGTGCCTTGAACTTGAAAAAGCTTTGATTTAGTTCTACCTGGTCCTATTAGAAAAACAAATATCCTCAACAAAGATTTAACTAAAAACGTTTTACCGATTAGTTCTTTTAACCTGATATTTAAACTCAAATCATAATGTAAGATGTAAGTGTGATGTCCCAAGCTACCAACAATGCTTTGGACATTTGTGTTTATAGTAAGGTTTACCTAGTCTTATTGAAAAAAAAAAAGATCTAATATTAGAGTCAAATTTAGTTGTGAATGTCCCAAACTTTTAGAAAAATTTCATCTTTGATAATATTTATTTGTTTATCTGGCCTGATATATATAATACAAAAAAAAACAATACAAAAAAATATTCTCCAAAGATTGAAATGATAACATCGCAAGTGTTTTGATCCACAATTAGTTTGACTTTTAAATTCATACCCTAGAATAGGATTTAGTTGTGGATGTCCTAAACTTTTAGAGAAGTCTAAACTGTTATCATAAACTTTATGTTTAGATGTATTGAGAACTAACTAAGTTCTAAGTCTAAATGGGGGAAGAAATGTGTTCTCCAAAGATATAAATGTTAACCTTGCAAGATCCACATTTATTTTGATTTTAAAATTCCTATCCAAGAATACGATTTAGAATTTAGACTGAGTTGGGAATGTCACAAGTATAAACTTTTATAATAAACTTTTGTTTAGCAGCTGTGTTTAAGATGAACTTAGTTCTAACCTAGTATGATTTTAAAAAGCATGGTCTCAGATAAGATTTAAATGTTCATTTTAGTTGTAAATGTTGAAAAGTTTTAGAGAACTTCTATGATCAAATTTATGTTTGGCATTGCGTGAAACCTTAATTTGTGCTCTCCTGCAGTAATTTGCCCTTGACCATGACCAGACCCTAAGAACCTTGACATAGACCTGACCTTTGACCTCTTCTAAGATCAACCAATTCTAAACCATTACAAGTTATAGGAATCCAATGTCATCTTTGGTATCAAAAGGCAATAAAATTGGTGTTCTTACTAGATATTTTGGATGTGAAGTGGCATGACCAAGCAAAACGTGTTTCTCCAACCCTCATATCGTCAACTGGATAGAAGTCCTCATCGTCCACCGAGTCCAGATTCCATTGGCTCAAACGAAGACATCTCAAGGCACCTTTGATGATCTCAAAAGATCCCCAGTTCAAACCTGTTTACTCAAAAACAAAAGAATGACGTGACCAACAAAAGGCTAAATTATAAGGGGCCCTCATCCCGACGTCTTGAGAGATCTTGCCGACCAGAACGTTTTAGGGACCAACCACTAACTTCCAGCTCAGGCCCTACTACAAACGCATGCTTCTAAAAATGCTCGCTCTAGCTCGTCAAATTTTGTAAACCATTACACCAGTGAAGGAGAACACTAGTTGTGCATCTAATTGAATTTCAGTGAATAGAGAACACACCTTCCATTGCACCCGGGCCCGCAGGACCAACACTTGTTCCAGGTGGCCAAGGGGGTCCACCAACAGGCACAGGTGTTTGCACAACTCTGCATGTTTTTCAGAGGGTTTGGATGAGGCCCTAGCATACATAAAAATGAGCTGCTCATACATAACAAGTCCATAATTTAAAATCTTTAAATTTCATGTAAAAAAACAACCCCCGAACAAAAACAAAATGGAGAAAAGCAAAACAAAAATGTTGTTTCCCCTTAAGATCTGAACAAAAGTACTAACGAAAAAACAAATACTTTGATAAAAATTTTTGGAAAGATTGTAATAGTTTAAATGAAACAAAGTTAATGGCTTCGCTTGCAAGAAAATTCATAACTTTTTTTTAAAAGTTTACAGAGATTTCCATAGTTTTGTTTTTATGTTTGTTCAATGAAACAAGGTAATGGCTTCGCTTGCAAGAAAAGTCATTACTTTGTTTAAGTTTCACTCTTTTAAATGGCCTCATTTGTTAGTATGAGCAACTCGTACATTTAACAACGATATTAATACAAAGTTATATGATTCAGAACTGATTGTTAGTCAAAATAAATAAGAAATGGTTTGTATTTTTTTTTTAATCAAGAGTCAAAAGTTCTGCTTAGTTTTGTTCAAAATATTTTTGAACAGTTTCAATCAGAGTGCCCTCTGACTGTAAAAACTGTTTCCCAAGAAGACAATCAGAGTGCCCTGATTATCTGCAAAGGGAGGTTTCAATTATATTCATCCAAAAGTTCTGCAAAGATTTTGTTTAAAAATTCTTTAAACAGTTTTAGTCAGAGTGCCCTCTGACTGGTAAAACTGTTTCCCAAGAAGACAATCAGAGTGCCCTGATTATCTGCAAGGGAAGGTTTTTTTTTTATTTTGAAGATTTTGTTTTGTGAATTTGACATAAACAAATCTGAATCATTTACATTTGAGTATAACAGGGAAGGATCTTAATTAACTAAAGGGGGAAGATATATGATTCACAAATGATTGATAAGAAATAGTTTGTGTTTTTCAAATCAAGATCCAAATGTTCTGCAAAGTCTTGTAAAAATATCTTTGAACAGTTTCAATCAAAGTGCTCTCCGACTGGCAAAACTTTTTCCCAAGAAGACAATCAGAGTGCCCTGAGTATCTGCAAAGGGAGGTTGAAATTATGTTTATCCAAAAGTTCTGCAAAGAGAGTTGTTTAACATTTCTTTGAACAGTTTCAATCAGAGTGCTCTCTGACTGGTAAAACTGTTTCCCAAGAAGACAATCAGAGTGCCCTGATTATCCGCAAGAGAAGATTTTCTTTGATTTTCAAAGGTTTTGTGAATTTGCCATGTGTACGATTCTGGATCATATACCTTGGAGTGGGAAATGGATGGATCTTAATAACTAAAGGGGAAGTGTGGGCGATTCACTGCACAATGGAAGTGTCAGCAACTCATCACACAAGATTATTCACACACGCTGAAACGTTGACTATTCTACAAAATAAATGCAAAGTCAAATTTTTGTTTGACTCCTAAGAATTTAGACACTAAAGTGTCTTTTATTTCAGGCATGCAACTCTGTATTTTTTTAAATAAGATTTGATCTTTCCATAAATCAAGGCACAGCAAGATTTCGTGCTGTGTTTTTAAACAAAGGAAGTGTGAGTAATTGAAACTATGGGTAACTCACCACACAAGGGAAGTGTGAGTAATTGAAACTATGGGTAACTCACCACACAAGGGAAGTGTGAGTAATTGAAACTATGGGTAATTCACCACACAAAGGAAGTGTGAGCAATTGAAACTATGGGTAATTCACCACACAAAGGAAGTGTGAGCAATTGGAATTGTGGGTAATTCACCACACAAGGGAAGTGTGAGCAGTTAAGTCTAACATTTGATCCTTCTTGAACAATAATCTATAACTAAATACAAACTACAAACAGGTTGAGGCATCGTTGAGGCCAGGAGGCATCGATGAGACATCATTGAGGCATCGTTGAGACATCGGTGCTGAGGCATCGGTGCTGATGGTATGATGGGCAGCAAACGCCTACAGAAGGTCCGACACTCTCTGTCTTGATTGGTCGATATGCAGGCAATGGAAAAAGATTAAGAAAAAGATTAAAGGGATGGTACACGTTTGGTTATTACTCAAAACAATTATTAACTTAAAAACTGACTTGGTAACGAGCATTGGACAGCTGTTGATAGTATAAAACATTGTGAGAAACGGCTCCCTCTGAAGTAGCATAGATTTTCAAAATAGAGGTAATTTCTCACTAAAATAATAAAAGACTTCTAGCTAGAAGTCTTTTATTCCTTTCTTACAACAAGGGTGGTTTTTCTTTCTTCATTTTCTCGCAACTTCGATGACCAATTGAGCTCAAACTTTCACAGGTTTGTTACTTTCTGCATATGTTGAGATACACCAAGTTAGACCACTGGTCTTTGACAATTACCAATAGTGTACCTTCCCTTTAAACAAATTGCGTTGTTATAACAATCACCACTAAACACCGTGAAAAAAATGGTTTGTTGACAAACAATAGTTTCCTGCTAAGATTAACCTGAATCTAAAGACAACATTTCTTTTGAGTTTGTTGTAGGAAACTAAAAACAATAGACTTCTGAGGAATCCCAAGTACAAATCTACAAACCAAGTTGATATGGCAAGTTCTTCTTTATTTATCGCTCGGACAAAATATCTTTTGTTTTAGCCATAATGACCTTTGAATTTGTTTTAGGGTCTAAAATCAATAGACCTCTTGGGGAGTCCACAAACCAAGTTTGGAGTTGATATGCCAAGTCCTTCTTGAGTTATTGCTCAGACAACGTTTCTTTTGTTTTAGCCATAACAACCTTTGAACTGAATTGTTGTAGGGGTTCAAAAACAATAGGCTTCTGGGGATCCCTAGACCAATCCATGAACCAAGTTTGGAGGTGATATGCCAAGTCCTTCTTTTGTTTTAGCCATAACAACCTTTGAACTGAATTGTTGTAGGGGTTCAAAAACAATAGGTTTCTGGGGATCCCTAGACCAATCCATGAACCAAGTTTGGAGGTGATATGCCAAGTTTTACTTGAGTGATTGCTCAGACCACTTTTTAAAATTTTTTTTTTAAGCCATGACGACCTTTGAACCGAATTGTTGTAAGTGTCCAAAAACAATAGGCTTCTGGAGGATCCCTTGACCAATCCATGAACCAAGTTTGGAGCTGATATGCCAAGTCCTTTTTGAGCTATCACTCGGACAATGAATACTAGTACGCACTCGCACACCCCCAAAAAAAGGACAAGTCCAACATGCCCCTTTTGCTTGCCTCGCCGGCCGGGCATAAAAACATACCTGTGAAGTTGATTTGTTGCACAAAGCAAAGGTACTCCCACTGATGATCCGACACTTTCACCTGTCTAGATTAGTTGATCTGAGTAAATGAAAGAAGGTTTGACAAAGTTGAACATACCAACAATATGTACAGCTATAAAAGAGCAAATTCATTTCAATCTAAAGACCATTCTCCGAGTATTCTGGCAGGCAAGATACTACACTGGCCTTATGGGAAAGTTGACATTATGTGTCATAATTTCCACATAAAACCAAGAGTTATGAAAGTAAAAGCTTGGAAAGTTTTGAGATGTGCCCCCTTTCATCATATCAAAAGTTGATAAGAATTAGGCAGTGCAATCTCACTGGTTGTGCTATGAAACTGGCTGTTGATAACTAGCGATGCGACCATGCTCAGTAGGTTGATTCCAACTAGTCATAGACCAATTATCTTTGACTAGACAGAGTTTAGGCAAACTAAATCAAACCATGGTCAACAATAGTGCTTGCGCGTACTTGGCTCACGACAATGTTATTTTTAAATAATAACTCTGGAACCTCCAAAGGTTCTCAAAATCAATACTGCATTAAAGAGGCACAAGAAATTGTTTTGATTACCAGCCTAAAGTAGTATTAAAAAGTCCACATTAATCAAAAATTACCTGCTTGACGAAGTGAAGAAACGTCCAGGCCTTATGCTTCACGGAGGCAACAAAGACGATTGCTTCCATGCCCAATGGTCATTGCCTTGGTGCCATTGAAAAGCTCCAGCAGATATTTACATTATTCTGAAAAGGTGGCCTTTACCGAGGAGAAAATGCCTTGGTGCCCTCGCCCTCTCAAAAATGAAGCATACAGGACTGCTCAGACAGCATGATGATTTTGAGTCTCAGAAATCTACAAGTCGGTGTAAGGGTCAAACCAAAAGTTAATACACTTTTACAGTTTACTCCTTTCAAATTTGGGACAAAACCTTGATGATGCAAATCTCTTCAAATTGCTTTTTGAGCATGAACAATGATAACGGTTTGAAAGAAATTTACCTTTTACCGGAGAGTAAATCTCTTGTTTAGACCCAAGTCCTGGATGAAGGTAATATGCCTCCCTGCAAATAAACAAAATTTACATTCCAATACAATCAAACGATTCTTATAAAGGGAAGTTTAGTATACTTTCAAACTAAAACAATCCAGCTTCAAATGTTAAAAAAGCTCACATTACAATGTACTCTCACAGTGTTGTCTGCTGTCGTGCGTATGCCTATAAATAAATTTGCATGCAAGAGCCAAGACATAAATGTATGTAATTCTTGGTCACCGTATCTTGACTGCACAGCATTAACATGCAAACGCAATGCAAGATATGCGCGTCAAGCTTCTTGCATACGCACGGCAGACTGTTAAAATATGTTCAAAAACAGGGATTTTTTAATTTGGAAGCTGCATTATTTCACAAAAATGACGGAGTGTTGAGGGACATATGACGACCAAAACCCACCGCAGACAAATGTATGCTGCCAAGAAATGTGAATCTGTTGAAATTAGAGGCTTCTTACAGGTAAGATTTGAGTTATGAAGCTTTTAAAATTTTCCGCCCAAGGAATAAATCTTATATCCAGGATGCAGTGTAGTTCAAAACAAACCTGTAAGGCTGCGGTCAGGGCTAGTCTTCGACTCTGCTAAGCACAAATGTCTGCTAAGCACAACTGAGCAGGGAACAAGTCACCAACTGTGCACAAAATATGGCATTTTGGCTGATGGTAACCTCTTTCCACTACAAAGCAAGATTGTTTTGAGCTTAGCTGATATTTGTGTTTGAGCCTTAATGCAGCTCTATCAATAGTGGCCTCCGATCTCCATTTTAAAAAACAAGTTCTTTGTAAATAACCTTACCTGCGGTTAGTGAAGGCATGTTTTGTAAGCTAGACTGCTTGATGAGATTTGGGTCACAGGAATCTACTTGTTGATGGATAGACTCTATGACTTCTTGCATGACCTGGAGGGGTAAACAGAAACAAACCCTGTCACGTTATTGTGAGACACTTATTTAAGCCGAGTGAGCTTAATACTTCCTCAAACATGACAATACTGTTATGAAACTTGCATTTTAATTTCATTCAAGAAACTAATTGGATACTATGTGGTCCCTTGAAAGGTAAACAAGAAATGACTTGTATTTTTGGTTTGCGGTGTAACCTTGCAGGGTATATCAATATGTCCAGGCCTGTGTGCTTCGTTTTGAAAGGGCATTTTCCCCTGCATAAAAGGCACCCTTCATGCATGAGGAAATTGTACAATTCTACTGCCAGAGCATTTCAAGGGCACCAAGGCAATGACCAGGGCAGGGGGAAGGGGGGCAACTGCCTTCATTGCCCCTGTGAAGTATCTTGCCTGTTGATGTATGTCGGTTGTTTTTTGTTACGATGCGTTCTTTTTCTTTTTAAAATAATGCTACACAGGCTTTAATTATCTAGCAACTGCGGCGACCAATTGAGTTCAAATTAAACTACGGCTACGGGATTGTAATTGTGTTTAATTTCCATGAGACCAGGTGTATGCATGACAAACTTAGACTTAGAGATATAGAGTACCTACCGAAATTTGAATAGTTATAGTTATTGAAATTGATCAAGGAACTTAACTAACCCCCAAAAGCCAATAATTTAGGCTTATTTCCATTGGGGTCCCTACAAAAAAAAAAAAAACGGCAAGAAACATCAACAAGAAATGGAAATAACAAAAACAGACAAACCTAGCATTTTTTTAGCAAGCAAGGCCAAGAGCAATAACAAGGAAGTAGAGCAAAAGGGAAGCAAGAAGAGCAAGAAAACACAAACAAAAATAACAAAGTATCCAACATAAATTACCTACATGGATTTTTCGTCAAATTGCGTAGCTTTTGGAAGAGATAATCTTTAGTAATGTAAGAATCCAATACCAAGTCCTCCCTCTCGTCGCAGTTTAACCGCACATGGAGATACATTACAATGTTATGACGTGCTTTTCCTACCCCTGCCGATAGGTGGCGCTCGACCTAATTTCAACTAAACAGACATGTGTTTTTAAAAGTGCCGCCGGGTGCCAAAACATCGCAAATTTCTTCAAACATTGTTTATGAAAATCATTTTCAGCACAATAATTCCTAGGACAAGAACATTTTCAACTTACCACCACACTTTTGGGGGGTTTCATCCTCGGAACTGCGATAAATACCTGACTTTGTTTCAGGAAAATTTATGAGACTTTTATCCGGCGTCCATTTTTCTCCGTAAAAAAGCATGGTTGGCTGTTTTCAACAGCGCTTTTGCGCGGGGGAGCTCGCCCCTGGATATCAAGGGTAGTTCAGATTGCATGAGAAAAAAAACTCTACATTTTTAAACCTGTGACCCCAAGTTCCGGGGCTGTCTAAGCAAAACTAGTTGGTAAGCATAAACATTGAGTGTTGTCCATAGAAAGGAGCTGATTAATTTTATGCGACCAAGATCAAAGAAAACAGTACAATAGCTACAAGATACCATAATGTGTAGCCTACAGTTTGTTATGGCACTGGCGGTGGCATGCTACTCGTTTTTGCATAGCAGAAAATAGGGTGGGCACCCCACGTATTGGACAGAGCATGCGAGAGAGGGGACAGAGCAGAGAGTTTGAGGGGGTGAAAAGAGCTTCCCACACCAGCGACAGATAACACGGCTCTTTATTAAATACAATAATAATATCCCTTTCTAGAGAATGGAAGATCGGACGAATGGGGAGGGGGTCTCGTTGAATTTGCATAATCTTACCTATATAACACGAAAGGGTAATATAAAATAAAGTGTACAATTAGCTCAGTTTTTAGCCGTTTCTAGTGAGTGAAACCCCCACCCACCCTCCAGGTTTGTTTATTGTTTGTGCCCTGAAGGAAAAAAAACATCGTGCCCACTGCATTGTCTACTAAAAAATCTAGAGGGCGCTTTTATTTTTAGAATAATAATCATGATCAGTACCTGTATCGGAAAGAGAAGGTCTTTGTTCTACAAACTGAAGCAAAGGGCACTATTAAAAGTACCGGAAAGTTTACTCCAAACTTTGAAAGACAGTTTGAAAAACGATAATAAACAATGTCTGTTTGTTTCTGTTTTGTTTTTTAGAGCAATAGGTTTTTATTTTAGTGGGGGTAAAAACAACTACCTCAAAGTGAGGGCGAAAAAAAATCCTACAATACCAGGGAAAAATGTTTCTCTAAAAATAGAAAATTCTGTTCAAGGCCGTAGCCCAATTTCATAGAGCTGCTAAGCATTTTGCTAAGCATTTTGCTTGGCATGAAATTTCTTGCTTGATCAGAACAGGATTACCAACCCAATTTCCATGTGTTGCCTGTTGCTTGTTAGGGTCCCTTGTTATTGTAGCATGATTGTACAATTTTATAAAATAAAATGTACCTCGTGTGAAAGGACAACAATAATGTTCCTACTGTCCAAGTTCTCTTGCAAAATGTTAAACATTGCTACATTTTACAACCATGCTAAAATTAAGCAAGGGACCCCAGTTAAATTGCTGTCGTGTGAATAGCACTTAAGTACATGATATTATTGACTGACTACAGATATATACTTGTTTTTACGGAAATCAGAACGTCGATGTAACAGGTTGCAATTTTCCCTGTCCATGGTGTCCATGGTAAGCAAACATTACGCTGTGGCCGGGGTGAGGCATACATTAACTTTAATAAACCAACCCACACCAGCCACGATGACCTAAACAGAAAAAGCTGCAATGTGATTTGTCAATGTGATTTGTGTTTAAAGCCACGGTACATAGATTTTGGTTAAACCGTCCGATTGGTGTAGAGCGCATTATAATATTAGAGTCCCCAGCACCACACACCTGCAATCTAGACACCCAACATTGGGTGATTGCTTGCAGTAGGCTTATTGATGATCCAGATCAGCTCAATGGGTGATAGTGAGTGGTAAGTTTAGGTAGGCCTAAATAGAGGTATGCACACTTTCAGGCTCCTTCGCTACGCTCATACGCATAAAAAACAGTTTTACAACCAAAATAAGCACACAGATAAGCAGTCAAGTATATTCTACGAAATCATTGAAAACATGGGAATAAGGCCGGGATTCGGCCGCTGAGTACAACTTCGATGTTTCTTTTGTTTAACAAAAAGCACTTTTCAACAATCTCGACAATCTCTTCAAACCAATTTTCTCTTTTTCTTACCGATTTCCACAAAGGAAAACAGCCCTTTCGGCGCTTCAGACATCGGTCTGGAAACTAACATATTGAGTAAGCAGTTTATCAGTAAACATAACTCGCAACATCGCTTAAACCTCCATTACTTTGAGGAATTTCCATCCATAACAATCTGAAATCAGAGTCATATTCAGTAATGACCGGTGTTAATAGTATAAACTCAAACTTTTCTTATTTCTCTTTAACCGTCTCATAACCGAAAATGCAATTGAACTTATACATCTACAAAACTCTACTAAACTGCGCCAATAAAGTATCTAAACACTTACAAATGGTCAGATATATCGGAACCTGAAACAGTATGCCAAAAAATAATTATTCATTTCGAGTCACCGTTAATTTCTGCACATTTTGACACATCTTGTGTTGCGCTACGATGTTGTTTGGTGGATTTACGGGCACTTGAGTGGCTTAAGGTCGAATTTCAAAAGTTGCAAAAGCCCCTATTCAAGCTAAATCGTTGTATTGTGACGAGTAAGATCGGCGTTTCTTTTGCTCGCCTTTTATAAATGATGTTTTTTTGGTCGCGTTTTGGATAAATCGGTTGCGATGAACATACTCACCAATAATTGTCAGTAACCAAGCAAAGGGGTCAAAGATGGGAGGCATACAACAATGGTAAGACAGGGAAAGGTGTTTCAAGATAACAGGAAAGATGGCTCAAACGACCAAACAGGAAAGAGGACGGATCGTTGGTTTGATAGAAGCCGGTACGTCGATGCGAGCTGCAGCTCATCAGGTAAAAACGTCACCAGCGACGGTCAGTAAATGGTGGAATCGCTACCAAGCTCAGGGAAATGTGGACGACCTGCCAAGGAGTGGCCGTCCGAGGGTGACTTCTGCAGCAGAAGAAGAAAGTGAACATAAAGTCCATAAAGCCTGACACCACTCTCGAGGGGTTTGCGACGCATCCTGATCAGGAAATGGCAGGGGATTGACCAGGGACAGATCAGAGGTCTCATTGAGAGTATGAGAAGACGACTCCTTGCCGTTCAGGACAATGATGGAGGACACACCAAGAATGGGGGACAGGATAACAGCAGTTTTAGAGTTAAAGATACGGCAATTAATTTCATGGTCATGTAAACGAAACGAGTTTGTGTCTTTTGTCTTGACTTTGTCTGAGTGTGATGCTTATGTGAGTTCCCTTTTGGAATTGGGGTGAATAGGGGCTTTTGCAACTTTTGAAATTCGACCTTAAGCCACTCAAGTGTCCATAAATCCACCAAACAACATCGTATAGCGCAACACAAGATGTGTCAAAACGTGCAGAAATTAACGGTGAATAGAAACGAACAATTAATTTTTTTTATACTATTTCAGGTTCCGATAAATCTGACCATTTGTAAGTGTTTAGATACTTTATTGGCGCAGTTTACTATGTATACACTTCAGCAGTTTGATATTATGCTTCAATGAGTTTGGAATGTAATGGCACGATCAATCTCAGTATGGTGAAAGCGATTGCCAACGCCCTACGCACGTGACCCGGGGTGCTACACACACAATAATTTTGGTGTTCAAACAGACAAAACTAAATTTAAGGACGTAAAACTGTAGTTAATCAATAAATTGTAAGTCGAGTTGTAAGTCGAGATGTTTCGATTTTAACAATTCTATTACTTGGATGGCGGAGAATTATTGTTCATGATTATAGAGATAACACCATTCACATTAAACATGTCTTACTGTCATCACCTATTCGCTATTTTTGTAGTTTTCGTATTTTTTTATAAAAGTCTTTGAACAATAGAACATCAGAATTGAAGTGTCGTGTATAACTCATTCCAACTATTGAACCCTGTGTAAAACCACAATGAACTTAATCCAGTAATTTATAAACGACAATGATGGTTATCTGTTTGTCTTATTTTTTAGATTTTCACGATGATCACCGCAAAGCACCGTGCGTTCATCGCAGCCTGCGCCTTCGTTTTGTTCTCAATTACGGCGTTGTTTCTGCTTCTTCATCGCAACCACCGTTACGTTACTCAAAGTGAGTTTTTTTTCTTCAAAAACGACAGCTCTTATGATATCCTGTTCATGTACTTTCAAATTTCTTTCGGCACATTTTTGACCGATTTGTAATTTTTTTTCATAGGATTATCTACATTCAGCCGCCCGTTTCGTTACCGTCAAATTTTAGCTGAACAACAAGAGGTAAGCCCAATGTACAAAATATTTTGTTGTTTTCGCTTTGCGATAATCCCAATCCTTTATAGGGCTGTCTTTGTATGTTTGTTGAAAACTATAACAAAATGCTTCTAATGTATGCTTGTTAAATTTGCATCGGGGATAAATAATGTTAATTTTGGATTTACTCACACATCGATGTATGTTAGCAATGTATACTCAGAACTTTCCCGAGTCCTGTGAAAAAATATCACAGGGCATACTCGGATGGGAATTACTTCTTTTTCGAGAACTATTGTTATTTCAAAGGGAGCTGTTTCTCACAATGATTTATACAATCACCTCTCCCTATTACTCGTTACCAAGTAATTCCCACCCGAGTATGCCTGTGATATTAATGATGCCATTATTTATTGATTGACTGCTTGTTTGATTAATTAATTAACTTATTATTTATTTTTCACTTATTTGTCTTTTTTGTTTACTCTTAATGTTTTGTAGCGTTGTCGTTTCTGTTATGGGTTTTTTCCCTTTCATTGTTGCCTTGTTTGTATTTTCTGTACTTGTACTGTTGAGGTCAAATAAATAATAAGAAGAAGAAAGGTTTTATGATAGTAATTATTTTGAGTAATCACCAATAGTGTCCACTGCCTTTAAATGCAAGGCTCCGGTCCGGGAATCGAACCGAACCGGGGTCCACAGATTGGTGCAGGCCTGGACAAAAACCACTGAGAGCCAACTTATGCCAATTCAAACTACTGTTTTCTAAAACACAGGTACCAACGCCACCAGTCATCAACACCGATGAAGCAACTTTGACACTGACTCCTACTACCGTGGGACTTGAAGATAGCATGTCCAAGGAACAAGAACGCCGACAGCGAAGGCTGGCGGCAGAATGTCGGCATCTTAACATGTCAGAACCAACAAACAACGGCCTCACACACTTAATCGTCAACGATGATCATAAAATCATCTTCAACTTCATTCCTAAGGTGTCCTGCAAGACGTGGAAGAAAATCTGGGGTACACTTCACCAACGTAACAATACTGGGAAGTTGTCACTAAAATATTACAATAGAGAAGAGCAGAACGACCGGTTGGAAAACTATCGCAAAGTGTTGTTTGTACGAGAACCGATGAGTAGGTTGCTCTCAGCGTACATGAGTAAATTTCGCTGCGGGGTGTTGTATGAGCACGGGGCCCTCCAACGGATATGGGAGAGGTCTTTCGGTAGAGACATTGTCAAGCGTTACCGAGGTGTTGACGTCATTGAAGATGGGAAATGGTTAAATATTACACTAACTGAATTTATCCAATACATAACTGATCTTGGAAGTGGCATCAGACTCACTGCGTTTAACGACCATTGGATGCCACAGTATAAGGTTTCACGGCCTTGTCACATTAAATACGATTTCATCGGCCATTTTGAAAATCTTGAAGTTGAAGGTCCATTCGTACTGCGATGGTTAGGGGTTGACCACATCGTCCAGTTCCCAGAATATAAAAGTCCAAACGCAACAAAACATTTTGTGGATTATTACAAATTGATATCTTTGGATTTGATGCGGAAACTGACAGACTATTACCGTGAGGATTATAAGTTATTTGGATATTCGCCCGATGACGTCATGAGTCGCGTTTTAAGGGGTGTATTTGCTGAGGACAACGCTCCTATCCAATGAATCTTGGAGCGCAACTTGCGTCTTTGACGTATCAACCCCCCCCCCCCACACCACCACCAAAAAGGGGGGGGGGGGTAGTTCTTTGAGGCATGACATGAGCTAGTCTATTTCCTATCAACAATTATTGTGTGCTCTTACTCACCGAGTGAGGGATAAACAATGGTTGCATAGCAATCTCACAGTATTCGAGATTGCAAACTATACAGAGTAACTACAGTAGGCCTATAAAATAACCAACTACCAGCTAAATAGATACATTCAGTTCAACTAATTTAGCATCATGGTATTGTATTATAAAAATGGTAGTTTTAGGTTTTTAGTTCTGAAATTGATTTATTAGTAGTGGAATAATGATATTGAAGAGAGCAAACAATGTCTGGCACGATCTCAGATATCACTGGTTTTTAATAACTTATTTTTAATAACATGACGTATTTAAAGCGTACCATACAAATAATTATGCTACTTTTCATTAATGTTGAGGATGGGAAAGCTGTGTTGGACCAAACGGACTCGATGAAATAAAATGTATTTCCATAAGAAAAATGAGTGCCACTCCCACATCACACACAGAAGTCGTGTCCAGTCAAAGCCCGCCCTCTTGTGATGACAAATTATCAGGCATCGTAATGTCGATCTGCAATAATCCACATTCACGACGAAAAACTACCTCGTTTTTACCATCAAAGATTTAATATATGTAATGGTTAATGGATTCTCTCCAACAGGTAAGTGATGCCATATATCCTCCTTACTAACTATGTTGGAAAAATCTTAAAGTTGGAGTTTTGTCTGTTCCTGAACACAACATTTGATTATATTGTGTTCACACCACTTTCCTCCGGGCTACACCCTCACCAGCCCAGCCAACCGTACCGTGTCATGCACGCTACGGACGGCAGTGACTGCCTGCTCTGTATGCGGTGTTCTCGGAGTCTGTCTGTGGCCAGCCACATCAGCAAGTGTGTGCTATAGTAGTATATGGGGATATGGGACTAACGTGTTGTTAATGTTAGGCAGGGTCGAAAGGTGGTTTTCCCTGGGTGAGAGAGGTCGCTAGTTAGTTGTCTCATTTGTTTCCTTTAATTTAATTAATCATCATATAGCATAAAATATAAATTAATAAAATAATATTGAATATTAATTATTTAGTTGATCCTCCATTATAGTTCTTGCTCTATGGTTTAGAAGGGGTTAGTATGTTAGCCAGCCGAAATCAGTTGTTTGGTAGGCCTACTGTCTGGAAAAAACCCAGCCAACTACAAAACTACATACTGAATGGTCAACTTACATTACAGTTACTGGGGCGCTGTACTCATTTTTTTTATATTAACGGTCGTACTAGCTAGCGATAATGAAAAATTTCGAAAAAAGAAGTACAGCGCCTCAGTTACTGGGTCTAACTTAGACCTACGACCCAGTATTAGTTAACTGAAATTTGTCTATATCGGTCGTACCATGACGGTCCATGCATGGAGGTATTAGCAAGAGAATGACAAATTTTTAAAAGTCTAATTAAAACTAATGGTAGCAATTTACTAACTAAAAAGATTTTTGTCAAGGTGGGACCAGTAGCAGAAGGAATCCGATATGGTGATGTTAGAAAAAAAAAATTAAACAAAGATATTCAGATAAACAAACTGTGTCATCAAAATGTGTTTTTGAAAATACTGGGCCTCGACTTTGGCGCAAATGACAACTAAGTAAGCATTTTTTTTCTTTTATTGATTAAATTAAAATTAACATCATAATTAAATTTAAAATTGTGCTGCGTTATGGTCACTCTTATCTAAGTGCATCTCACTAATTAAAGCAACCATTTCTGTCGTATTATTTCAGTACGCAGGTTTTGATGAACATTTCTGCCAAGCATCATCCAACTTTACGTGGAAGCATCATCTAATAAACATGAACAGGAAATGACTGAATTATTCTGATAAAAAAACTAATAACCTTAAACAGACTGCAATAGTTTTAAAAAGTCCCATGAGCTTCGGAAGGGTTCTGTGGAACCAGATTGTTTATCCGGTCGCTAGGGTCGGAGTTGCCGTCACGTGTGACGTCTTAGCGATTATGGGTTGTAACTGCACGAGGGAGCGGTTGGATTTTGAAGGACGACGGTTCTATGTGCTAAGGAGACTTGGGGAAGGGTAAGTGAAACACAGGGCCCAAGTTCATAAAGCTGCTTAAACACAATAAGTAGCTAAGCAAAAACAACAATATGTTTGTCGAGAACAGCAACCAACATACCATGTCACATTTTCAATTGGTGACTGATATCCTGCACATTTCTGCTGAGCAGTCTTCTGCTTAAAGGCACTGGACACTATTGGTAATTACCAACAATAACTGTTAGCTTGAAGCCTGAAGCCGTTTTTAGACCTGAAACATTACACAAAAAGCAGCTAGGCACTACATTACGCTTGTCCAAAACAGGGTTACATACCAACCAAAATACACAATTGGTGACTGTTACATGTACGTATTCCTACGTAAGTGGAAAGCTGTTCAGCAATTTCTTCTGCTTAAAGCCATTGGACACTTATGGTAAACAGTATTGTCCACAGGATTTACCTTCTGTAAATCCTGTAAATTATTTGCAAATCTGTGAACTTAAAAAAAAAAAATTTGTACCGAAAGTGTCCAATGGCTTTAAGCAGCTATATGAACTTTGGCCCAAGATGGAGAGAAGTTATCTGTATCTCAGACAAAGCATTCCAAGCTTGTTATTGTAGGCTGTCATGGCTGAGTGGTTTAAAGCGCAAAATTTAAGTTATGGTGGTTAAGTCATCCGCTTGTGGGTTCGAATCCTGGTCATGACACTTGGTGTCCTTAAGCAAGACGCTTTACTATAATTGCCATTTTTCACCCAGGGGTATTATAAATGGGTACCTGCGAGAGTAGAGGTTGATATTGTCTATAAAAAAGCAACTGGAGAGCCAAGGAAGCTCAGGGCTGTATACTCCCAAGGGAGCTGAGAAAGATTAAAAGAATGCATGTTATTGTCCCAATGACCAGGGCACTAGTGTAAAGTGCATTGAGACGTTATTGTGAAATGGTATAAGACTAGTTATTATTACTATTAAATACATTTGATTTTCCCAATTTTTACTTGTCCTTTAGGGGTTTTAGTGTGGTGGATCTCCTCGAAGACAATGACACCGGGAAGAAATTTGCTCTGAAACGAATCCAGTGTCACTCAAGAGAGGATGAGCGTCTCGCCAAAGAGGAAGCCGAATACCATCCAAAAGTCAACCATCCCAATCTGATACCATTAGAGGCATGGAAGGTTACCAGGGGTACTGGGGGTGTGACGGAAGTTTTAATCGTCTTACCATTTTTCAGAGTGAGTGTTGACTTTTTGTTCAGGGTCGATGTTGCAAAAACAAACAAATCCGGGAGCAATCTTCTTCGTCCTTTTTATTGCAGCCTTCATGATTGAAGATAAATGCACTGCCATACACACAGAGGCAAACGTCCTCTGTTTGGGATAAGTGTGTCCTTAACATTTTACATGCGTTGATAGTTTTTATAACACTTATAACAACACAGGAACTACAGGTTTGTGTCTTATTTGAAGGATGAGGCAATGGTTAAGTGTACTGCTTAAGGACACAGTGTCACGACCGGGACTCGAACCCACACTCTGCTGATCAGATACATCAAAGCTTAAGTTCAGTGCTCTTAAAACCCTTGACCACGACCAGACATTCGAGTAACTATCCATGAAAAAAAAGGAAAAGAGAAAACCGGGCAAGAAACAAAGAGGAAAAGATTATTCCTATACTTTTGTACACAGAAAGTAAAGTAAGAAAGAGGAAAATCAAAACCCAAAAAGAGGAAATCGGCTGAAAAGAGAAAGTCTCACATGCCTGCACGACACACCACAATCACAAACTGTAGCAATCGTCCGTAATTTCTACTGGTATTTTCTTTTCAGAGAGGCACATTGCAAGATGAACTCGACAGACTAGCTACAAAAGGAGAATTCATATCGGAACACAGACTACTCAGATTGTTCAGAGGAATGTGTGATGGAGTCAGAGCACTACACCAGGCATCCCCGGTACCTCTTGCTCACAGGTAACATGTTCAAGTAAAGTAACTTAATAATTCACTTTTCATTGAAGTTATTACAGATCTTGCAACATCTGTTTATAACAGTTGATAGAATTTGACACAGTGTCCTTATTTAATGATGCTTTGTCCTCCGGATGGGTTGTACAGCCACTGGTGTGTTGTGTAATGCATATAAAATAAAACCAGTGCCCTTTTTGGAAAAGAGAAGGGGTTCGTCCCGGTGTTCCTGGTTTGATTGGCAGCATATTGTGCCACAGTACCTTGTAAAACCATTACAAAGTTGCTATGTTAAAAGAGAAGGTCTCATTAATCAAATGTATAGTCCCACATAATAGGGTGTCGTGGGCGAGCGAATAAGAGCAGCGAATTCAAGCTCTGGTGATTCTGTTCAGCAGAGTGTGGGTTCGAATCCCAGTCGTGACACTAGTGTCCCTGAGCAAGACACTTCACTATCATTGCCAGAGGTAAATGGGTACCTGTGAGGGCAGAGATGGTTCTTGTGATTGATTTAGCCGAGCAGCACATTTGTTGCACAAGGCTGTATACTCCCCAGGGAGCTGAGATGGTTTAAGGAATGATTTAAGGCCCAGTGACCAGGGGTAATAATGTTTGACCGCCATGAGCGTCATGGACCTGAACGCTATATAAGAAGCCATTATTATTATTATTATTATTATTACATACCTTGCAGGAAAATACTGTATGTTTAAGCTCCTTTGAGCGTCACTGAGTGACAAATATGCGTGCTATATGTGTATGCAACAACAAGCCACTATTATTTATTTATTCATGCCTGCTGTCAAACTGTATGTAAATGTTTACTTATTCTCTTCAAAAATAAATTCCCCAATTTGACCAAGTTTAAGAAGGCTGTTAGGATCTTTGTTCTGTTGTGTAATTAAAAGCCTCCACAGCTGTGTGTGTATGCCTACCCAAATTTCAGTGTGTACTTTGTACACGCTAACTGAAGTGGTAAATAAACTGTAATTCTTGTGTTTTAAGACCAAGATTGTGTTTGTCTTTTACCTTGGTGTGTTGACACAGCTGTTGGACTGTGTGACAAATCGGAAGAACCTAAGAACAACAGATGTTCTTAAATCAATGACATAATCGAGTTTGATTTGGTCTCCAACACTCAGTTATTGACACATAAATAATTGAGTGCGTTTGCTCTGATGTTCTGTTGACAGTTGATTTTCATTGACTCAGAAATCATTTCTGACAACTAAATCTGTTTTTGTTTACTTATTATAGAGATATTAAACCAGGAAACGTTCTTTTGTCGGACAATGGCACGCCAGTCATCATGGACTTTGGTTCAATGGCACCTGCACGGTTAGAGGTCAAAGGTCGATCGCAAGCTCTCGCTGTACAAGTGAGTTGTTGTAACGGGGAGAAAAAGCTGTTACTTTTGTGACATGATACTCGCGTCACACCCGAGTAGCAATACATGTTACTAGCCAGATGTTTGAAGTGTTGTGTGTTACACAACACAAGTGTCACGTGTGACAAGCAGTATGAGCACAGGTCACAAGTGTTACATGTCACATACTTAACACATTGTTAAGTGTTACTAACTTAACATTACTAGCATAACACACTATTAGCATTCACTTACTCAGGCACACATGGCCTGAAGGCCTCTGCTGGGCAACAATCTTTTTTTGTCCAGGGGTCGTTGCCACCTACTCATGGGACTGACACAGGGATACCTCCAGGGATACAGTCTAAACGGATATAGGCTTGGGTATCATCCGTCATAAGCCTGACTGGTAGTTTGTCACTTAATACATTAATCTAGTCAATTCTTTGTTCAACCCCCAAAATCATTTCAAAATTTACCCAGTCAGTTTCCCTTGTGGTTTATATTGATATCTGAAACAAAAAGTCACATCCCCTTAAGGTGATCTCCTGGCTGCCGCTTCCCAGGTTGTATCGTAATTTGGGTGTGATCCCCGGAACAAAGATATTGACAAAATAGGGACACCGCCAATAAAGGGCTAGATAGCTCAGTTGGTAGAGCGCCAGCACGTTACTCCGGAGGTCGTTGGTTCGAATCCCATGCTAGTCAATTCTTTGTTCAACCATAAAAATCATTAATACATTATTAGCGGTACACAATAGTGCCACACATTTTAAGCACAAATGTACCAGTTATGGGTTTTACATAGTGTTACAAGTTTGTAGCATTACTCCTTACTATTATTATTTTTATTTTACTAGAGTCAAACAAAAATGGTACCAACTACCATGGATTCAAACTGCCTCTAGCCACCGGGCTAGCTCGTTGGTCTAGTGGTAAGACATCTGCTCTAGCAGTGTAAAGGTTGTGGGTTCAAATCCCACCCAAGTTATTGGCATGTTGATTTCTTTTCCAAGAACTTGGGAAAGTACTGAGTAAACGGTACTTATAATTAATACACATCAGTGTTAAGGTATAATGAAAAAATTATATTGACATTTCTTGCCATTTAAATTTTTAATTTTTTAGGACCTTGCAGCAGAGAAGTGTAGTATGCTGTTCCGAGCCCCAGAACTCTTCCACGTTGAAAGTCATACAATAATTGATGAAAAAGTAGACGTTTGGGTGAGTAAAAAAGGACCTTTGACCTTATCTTTTGTATGACCTTTGAACTTTTACTTTCATGTCAGAAGCTCCAAAAAGTTTGCTTGTCATTTTATAAACTTAATGACTTCTATCAGTGTAATGATCAGGAATGTACCTATTGTGTGTCTTGGATGATGCACCAGACTGAAGTATTTCAATGTTTTGGGTTGTAAGTTAAGTCTGGTGTCCTTTTACATTACGCTTTACTAAACTTGCTACAGCACTCTGATGTCATTTTACAGAACTCGAGCCCTCTATGTTGAACACAAAACTAAACTAAAACTAAACTTGCTCCAGTCCTCTGACATTTAATCCCTTTATACATCTAGTCATTGGGGTGTCTTCTCTACGCGATGGCATTCCTACAATCACCCTTTGAGCCAGTCTACCAGAGAGGTGATAGCCTTCACTTGGCCGTCCTTGGACGTAACTTCAAATTTCCAGACACTACAAGGTAAGCACTCAATCTTATTTTCCAAAATTGGTTTAAACGGTTTTGATTCCTTTTCTAGATAATGTTTTTGTCGGTGACACAAACCCCTTCTCAGTGTGAATGAAGATGTTTGTAATATAATTTACCCGTAAAAGTTTCAACTTTAGCAGGAAAAAAGTTAAAATCACAGAGCAATGTTTTGAGGAGAGTATCGTAAATCCGTTATACATGCTGATACAATGTTTGTCTCGGTGTGTGAAATTGTTCTACTCATTCCTCAAACTATAGCACCTCAGCAAATAATATTTACGGGGAAACTTTGCACCATCAGTATCATAAACCTTGTAAGTTTAATGTAAATCTGTAGACATTTGTGTTTTGAGTCTTACAAAAAGTACCCAACACTTTAAACAAACCCCAGAAACTAATACACCTTCCTGCGACTAATTCTATGAGATCTTACGGTACTTTTGAATGTTGAAGACAACCCCCTCTCCTAAACAAACTTGGTTAAGAAAACTATAAACTTGTTTCCACTATTAGCCCCAGAAAAGCTGTTAATTTGCAAGGTCCTTCACATCAAACAAGCCACTACTACGATCTCAAGTTTCAAGACTCATCTCAAAACATATCTTTTCAAATCTTCATATACTTAACTATTCTTTTGTTTCCCCTAAACGCTTAGAAACTTTCTTTTGGAGGTGTTAGGCGCTATAGAAATGCGGTTGTAATTATTATTATTATTATTATTATTAATTATTAAATAAGCCAAATACTTTGTTTCTTCTTTTTTTTACTACACTTTTTGATGATTGGATGGTAGGTATTCCCCTCTGGTGCGCAACCTTATAACATCAATGTTGATTATTGATCCCAACCTTAGACCCAACATCATCCAGATTCTTTACTCCATACATGGCGTGGATTAGAACCATGGGATTATCTCAAAGCTAAAATGTGAAAATTCAGTTTCTGAGTGAATATCAGGGTTTTTTTGTCATCACTTTGCGACTGGTGGTGCATTTCATACATGAACCGATATGTTATTTCATGTACATGTTATATGCCATACATGGTGTTGGATTAATGATCGCCTCCTGCCACTGATTTCACAAAACTTTTTTTGCGCAAGTTGGGCATCACACTTAAACAAGAAATCTTGCGCGATGGACTTGCACAGCTGTGTACATTTTTGTGGAATCCGAAGGTCTCTTAAATGTCAGTTTCTTTTAAAGACTGTCAGTGTTTACATTGTACCAATTGGTAAATCGCTGGTGATGCTTTTGAGAAGTGTATACATGTATTTTGAATATAGTGGGCATTGGTTCATAGATTTAGAACAGACTCTATGATTGGTTGCACTGCACTTACAGTTTAAACAGTTAATACAAACTCATCCAATGTGTCAGATTTATGTTGTAAATATTATAAGTAGTAGAGCAAAAGTTTAAGTCGAGTTCAAAGCTATTGCTTGCAGGCCTGTTACTTCATGGAGACATCGAAGGCAACTGCCTCCATGCCCCCTGGTCATGTGTTATGTAACTCATGTAAAAGAACCCAGTGCACTTATCGAAAAGAGAAGGGGTTCGCCCCGGTGTTCCTGGTTCGATCTGCAGCAAATCGCGCCACAGTACCTTGTAAAAGCATTACGTGGTGTTATCAGCAGAATTAGGTCTCATAATTCAAACGAAGTCCCACATCTGGCAGGAAATACTAATGTTTCAGCGCCAGGAGCGTCACTGGGTGCAAACAGGTGTTCTATTATACCACAATTATTGCCTTGGTGCCCTTGAAATGCTCCAGAAGACATTTATAATATCCTATTTTTACCTAGAAGAGAATGCCTTGCCCTTTAAAAAACAAAGCATACAGGCATGTGGTTGTTTTGAGAGGAAAGGAAGTTCTACCTTTTTGCTCAAGTTTACTTTGAAAATCTTTTGAACAAAAGTTTTGATTGTGTTATGGTATTTTTCTGTACAGGTACTCGTCTAGTTTGAAAGAACTTGTGTCTTCCATTATCGTGGTGGAGGTTATAGAGAGACCCTCAGTGGCATGGATTGTAGAACAGGTTGATATAATGCTACAAGAGATGGAGCACAAGGTGTAGGGGGGTCATGGGTTAAAGGTCAAACTAATGCATCTAATGGTGTTACACTATGGTAGCACTCTGGTATTTCATAGGATTGCAGGTGATGCTCCACCAGGGTGGATTTCAAAAAGAGTTAAAACTAGTCTTATCTCGAGTTGGGATGAGTTACTGGTCCGAACTTAAGACTATCCTTGAGTTTTTATTAACTCCTGAACAGTCCTAGGACTAGTCCTAAATTGTTGACTATCTTTGTGAAATCGACCCCTGGGGTGGGGTTTAGAGTTACAATAGTGGGAAACTACACTTTAAACTTCTCTCAAGTTGCCATTGTAGGTACAATGCATGCAGAGTGGACAAGTCACTGGGGTTTTAGTCAGTTAATGTTCGAGCTTTTTAAACATGCACCCTGAAGAAAGTGTCAATTGCCAATCCAGTGAGATGGTTATCGCAAACAGAATATACCAAGTTGATTGGCACAATCCTGGTGAGCGAGGGCACACAACAATATTCTGAGCTCAATCTGCAATGTTTTTAGGTGGAGTGCATACAGTTGATATTTATACAAACAAGGACTTGACAAAGTCAGCCTTGAGTTAAGTCTACATTTGGGGTTCAACCTGCCACCTATTGCCCACAAAAGTCACCAATAAGAGTTCACACAAAAACTGTATGGACAAATGCAAGTGCAAAACCCAAAGAACTTTCAAGGTATATAAGAAATAATAACCTCAACATAGTTCTTAAGCTTTAAGCTTAACCGGATGAAAAAGGACTAACCTTTGAATTAGTAGAAAAAAATTCGCCTAAAAAATATCTGCAAAACGCTGCAATGTGAGCCTGTTTTTAAAGCTATGCCATAAAAATTTCTTGGTTGCAAGTTGAACTTTGAACTTGTAAAATATAATTTTGGAGCTAGTTGTTCTTGAAAGACACTGAACACTATTGGTAATTGTCAAAGACCAGTCTTCTCACTTGGTGTATCTCAACATATGCATAAAATAACAAACCTGTGAAATTTGAGCTCAATTGGTTGTTGAAGTTGCGAGATAACTATGAAAGAAAAAACACCTTTGTCACACGAAGTTGTGTGCTTTCAAATGCTTGATTTCGAGACCTCGAATTCTAAACTTGAGGTCTCAAAATCAAACTTATGGAAAATTACAATAATCTTGAAACTACGTCACTTCAGAGGGAGCCATTTCTCAGTGTTTTATACTATCAACCTCTCCCATTGCTCGTTACCAAGTAAGGTTTTATGCTCATAATTATTTTAAATAATTACCAATAGTGTCCACTGCCTTTAAACTAATAAATATTTAAGATGCAAAGCCCTTTGTTGTTTCAACCTCTTCATAAATCTGTTGTTGAAATTGTACATTCTTAAAGAAATTCAAAACTATCAACACAACACAATGTTTTGAAAGCTTACTTTGGGCTGGTGAAAGTGCGTGCAGTCTGAAAGACTCTTCTTGTTTTCTGAATCAAATCTTGTCTTCGGTTCTCTAAGTCAAAACTCTTCTTGAGTTCTCTGATCCCTAAAGAGAATGAATATAACTGGCATAACTTAATTGATCACATGAATGTTCAGATTTCTCAAAAATAGTATGAATAAAATCAGTGATATGTCTTTCTTGCTCCTTAAGTTTAAAACCATCGGTTTAAGCTGGCATATCGCGGCCAACTCAAGCTCTGGTGTTTCTGATCAGCAGAGGGTGGGTTCAAGTCCCAGTCATGACACTCCTCTCTTTAGGCAAGACACTTGCATTTCACCATTATTGCTTTCACTTTGGATGGGACGTAAAGCTGTTGGTCCTGTGTGTTGTGTAATACAGGAAAACCATTATATGGTGCTACAGAATTGGTCTCATACTTCAAGCTCCACAATACCTTGCAGGAAAATACTGAACGTTGAAGAGCTTCGAGCATCACTGAGTGACGGTTTTGAGCGCTAAATAAGAAGCCACTATTATTATTTTTTTCTTCTGAGTAACAATGATGTACCTTGATCAATGCAATATGTAGACCACTTGGTCCGTGGTTCCAATCCTGTTTCAATCCTTCCTCTGCAAAGCAAATTTACATAGCCATTCCTGGTTAGTTAAATAATGTGTTTCAAATATACTTTCTTTTTATGACATTGTATATAATTTATTATATTTACTTCACTTTACAAATTTATTCTTTAATCTTTACTTCCCATCTCTGTAATCCAGCAAGATTAAGTTATATTTTATTGGTGGAATATGAATTGTACATTTATTGTAAAACGTAAAGCTTTTAAGTGAATCTATAAACATCCACATGAAATAAACTTTACTGCTGAATATACCACTTTGTGTGAATAAGCCTCATGAATATTTAAGTAGTCTTATGAATATTCAAGTATTTAAATTCACCGAGTTATTACCTATGAATATGTGGTATTACATAATTGCCTTGAATTTCGGTTGAGTACTTTTGTCATGAATATGCAAACTTCTGTTATCTTATCATGAATATTTAAATAAAATTTCCAATTTTGCCTGAACATTATTCAAAGCAACTAAAGACCTTTTTTTAAATTGTTTTAAATTCAACAATTCCAAATAAACAATTTAATACTCAAAACTTGTTACTCGTAAAATTAAAGGCAATTAATTGCTAGAAACCATTACTCAAATAAATGAATTTAACTCCCTATTGGTTTTTAGTTAAAATTTTAACAAACAATGAACATTTCCATGGCAACCAGCGCCATCTTGTAAATGGGCAAAATATCTTGACAGTGAAGTGCATAAGTTTACGTTATTGTGAAAAGGTCTTATACTAGAGCACATAAGCTTGGGCAAAGAAAGAAAAACAATTCTAACTTTGTTTAAAAAAAAACTTCATGTTGAGTTACCTACAATAATAAGCAAGAAATATTTGTCTTTGAAAACTTGCATTTTAGAAAAAGAAAACAAAATAATGCTGGGAAAAAAAAAGTTGCCATCTGGCAAATTTATGCTAAATATATCACACTTTTATAAGTAGGGTATATTTCTGAGCCCCAATCCATTGAAGTTTCTATTAATCAATTTAAAAATAATCACTTGACTAAAAGTAACATCAACATTTTTACCGTCCCTGTCACCAAGCTTTCCTGTACATTTCTTTCTTACACATATTTAATATATAATTTACAGAACTTCTATACAATATATAAATATTTGTGCTTGGAGCCAAGACAGTTATCCAATGAAATCACATCTGCCTCCATGTTTAATTTAGGATAACTGTCGGGCATGTTATGGTTATAGGTACAATGGAACATTTAAAGTCACCTGGAAGTGGTATTTTTTCAAAATAAAGCTTTTGTCACTAATATATGTGTTTTGATGAGTTGAATGTGAATTAACAGCTATCTAAGGTTTTAAAAAATCAGTTCTTATGTTATTTACAAATTTAAGAGTAGACCCCGACCTGAGAGGGTGCTGTTCGTGACGTAAATCGAGGCAGACTTTGCCTGTAATGCGTAGAGTAAACACAATTGCAAAGTACATGTACGGACCAAGTCGTGAGTTTGTACGTTTCAACCAGCAATGCCGACCAGGTGTATTGCTGCTGAATGCAGAAAAACACTTTTTGAAATGTACCAACTCACGACTTGGACGTTCATGTACTTTGCATGTGTGTTTACTATACGCATTGCAGGCAAAGTCTGCCTCGATTGACGTCACAAAAGGGGTAGGCGGAGTCAGCCCCCAAAACACTTTATATATTTTTTAAACATATAAATCGTGACAAACAATTACTAAAAAAATTGTTTTATTGTTCGTAAGCATATACTCTTATGTTTGAAAGAAAAACAAATTCTATTTCCAGGTGACTTTAACCAATCCAAAATTTGAACTCAATTGGTCGTCAAAGTTGCGCTAGAATAATGGAAGAAAAAACACCCTTGTTGCATAAGTTGTGCGCGTTCAAATGCTTGAATTCGTGACCTCAGCTGAGGTCTCGAATTTAATTCAAATATTTTAGTGAGAAACTACTTCTTTCTCAAAAACTACGTTACTTCAGAGGGAGCCATTTCACACAACAGCTCTCCATTGCTCATCATTACGTAACTTTTTATGATAACAATTCTTTTGAGTTACCAATAGTGTCCAGTGCCTTTAACTTTGTCAAATTGTAACTTTGGACTCAAAGAACATTACTCCTTTTGGATAAAATTTTATCCAAATTATGGAATTACTAAATTGATAATCACAATCTTCTAGCACAACACTTGAGGTCTTGTCACACGAGGTATTTTTCACTGGCAACTTGGAGGCAACCAACTGCAGCGCATGCTACAGGACCACTTTGGTAACACAAGAGTCATTTTTCAAACTTTGTCTTACAATCCACAATAGTTATAAGTGAACATTAAAACGGGAATGCATTCATGGAGATTGCCTGGAACTGGTTGCCTGTAAAGTGCCCGGTGTGACATGGCCCCTTACAATCGTATGTTTTAAATTTGATAACATTTGGCAAATATTAATTGTTGGTTTTACCTATGTAAGCACTTTATACTCTACACCCTCCCAAGTTCCAAGGTGAGATTTGAACCCATGACCTGAAACGTAACATCTATTAAATCGTTGCGGTACCTGCTGCTGAAATATAGGATTCAAACTGCCTCTAGCAACCGTGCAATCTTGGTCACCTGTTGCTAACACCAATAGTGTCCAGTGCCTTGAATCATTAATTTGGCAACTCAACCCTGCAACCTACCTAATGCTCCATCTTCTCCTCTTCCGCCTCCTTCCCTTTCCTCTTCCTGTCCATCACTTTCTCCTCATCATCGTCTGAATCATCCTCACTACTCAGGACATCCTCCTCTGTTACATCACTGTCTGACTCCTCCTGTTTCTTGAGCCAAGATTCATCGAGACCCTCGCCTGGTCCTAAGACGGAGAGAAGCTCCTCAGTGTGAAGTAACACCGGCTCATCATCACATCTCAACTTGAGATACAACTGAGTCAAGAAAGAACAAATATCACTTTGATGATAGAGCAAGAAATATGACAAAGATTGTACCATCTGATTTATTTATTTCTTTTATATATTTTTTGTTTTAAATCTGTACACATTTGACACAACTTACACATTACCGATTGAAAATTTGAATGGTATTAATGGGATTCAATGGAATTGGTGTGGAATTTGGTACATATTCAATTGGATCCAATGGGATTCAATGGGAATTTACCTCGGTAGGCAGAGATTGAAACAGGAATCAATGAGGAGTAAAGCCTGGTTCCTACTTCCTGTGAATGCAAAGCGAATTTGGCGTGAATTAGAACGTCACAACTATCCTTTCGCAGCAATATTCGCAAGTGAGTTGAGCAGAGCTGAACTACTGCGAAATTCATTGCGAATTTTCTGACGTCAACATTCGCTTCGCATTCACATTTGCAGGAAGTATGAACTGGGCTTGAGGGGGAAGGGGTAGGAAGAGGGGGAAGGGGGCAGGAAGAGGGGAGGAGGAATGCATTACCTTCTTGGCCATCGTGAGGAAGAATCTTGCAGGCGCTTTACTTTCCACTGATTTCTTCTCAACGTTCATCAGACCCAGCATGTACCAGACCTGAATAACTTGATCATCTTCCTGCAAGAGGCCTTCCAGAATCTCTTCTGCAATCTGTTAAAAACAACGCCACCATTAAAGTCAAATATCAAGCTTGGACTCATCTGGATTACAGTCTCATTATTGCAGGTAAATGTTAAAGCCACTGGACACTATTGGTATTTGTCAAACACCAGTCTTCTCACTTGGTGTATCTCAACATACATGCATAAAATAACAAACCTGTGAAAATTTGAGCTCAACTGGTCGTCGAAGTTGCGAGATAATAATGAAAGAAAAAACATCCTTGTCACACAAAGTTGTGTGCGTTTAGATCGTTGATTTTGAGACCTCAAATTCTAAATCTGAGGTCTCGAAATCAAATTCATGGAAAATTACTTCTCTCTCGAAAACTTAGTTTCTTCAGTGGGAGCCGTGGCTCACAATGTTTTATACTATCAACCTCTCCCCATTACTCGTTACCAAGAAAGGTTTTATGCTAATAATTATTTTGAGTGATGATCTTCTCATCAAGAGACCTCAACAAACTCCCACAAGGGGATACAAACACCAAGCTGGCAATAGCCAATCTCTCTCATACAAACATTGATTTAACTTCCATGATTATGAATTGCACAAATCAAGAAATTGTGATTCAGTAACTAAATGACAAAACTTATTCTAGTCATTGTGAAATCAGCGATTAGCTTGGTAGGAATTGAACCTACAACCTTGTGACTGCAAGTCCTGCAGTCTAACCACTGGACCATGCTGATGGGTGTTAAGATCTTTCACATTTGCAAGCACCTACACATGAGACCAATCTCTTAGAGATAGACTTCAATGAGGCTCCAAGAAGAGCCTTCAGATTCTCCTTTCTTTGGTTTAAGGAATCCACAAGGTTGTTTCTAAATCTCTCATCTCCAACTTCAAGAAATATTGTCTCAGTTTAAAGTGAGTTTGGTGGGAAATGAACAACTGTAATTTTTGTCATATAAGCTGCAGCGTATACATTGATTTGGGCCCCAAGAAAACTTTCTGCGGCTTATACCCCAGGTGGCTAAGCCGGGTTCATACTTCATGCAAAGCAGATTTGGGTGACGCAATAATTGGTACACACTCACTTTCAAATTGTGACGAAGGAAGGCCACTTCGCACGAAGTATTCGCAAGAAGTACGAATTGCACAAGGCTTTATACAACGACACCTAAATCTTGTTTTGACAATGTCGACGAACGGCTTATTTGCCGAAGATTAAGGTAGTTTTATTGGAAGACAAAGATTTCTTACCTCATTCATCTCCAACTCCATCAGAATCTTGGCTGTACCGATTCTATTCTGATAGGTCATTGAACAAGGGTTCAAGGGGTCAAAGGTCGGTCCTTCTGAGCTCAACTCGTCCTCTTCAATAGCTTTCATCTTGGGTAACCATAGGGATAGACTCTGCTCGATAAACTTCTTGGCTTTCTGGAAGTGTGTAAAAATAAGTATCAAGCTAGGATTATGAAAAATATTGAAATCGGTTCAAAGATCAGAAGTGTCAATCCAAAAATATATTTTAACATGTTGAATTTATATGGGATTTGAGGCATTTGTAACATTCAAAGAGCAGGGCTCAATTTCGTGGCTCTGTTTACTATAAGCACAGAATCGGTGCTTGCGGAAGCAGGAAATTCTATGCTTACGGCAAGTGTATTTCACGGGTTAGCAGGGATTTTTGTCTTCTGCGCATGCATACTTCTCGTTACTAGGCATTCTACGCTTACACAGCTAGCGCAGAAATTCAGCGCTTGCATGTAAGCGGAGAATGGTGATCGTAAGTGCAGTATTCGGCAGTAAGCAGAGCCATCCAATTGGGCCCAGATGTCTTACCATGTGTGTATCTACTCGCTGGGTAGATTAAGTTCGTTTGAGAAATTGTCTTTCTATATTATTCTTCTACCGCAGAGTAGATTGAGGGGAATGTGGGAGACTTCTCAGTTCTGGAAAGAACTATCCTGCTTATTAACTACTAAGTGGGCGGAGAGTGGGAAATCGGCCGGGACCTACTTTCACTTAGTGGATCGAGAGGACTTCTCATTATTAACTTCACTAACTCGGAGTGAGTTCTTATTTGTTCTCAATATTTCAAACCAAATACACATTTTACCTTACTGATTTTAATTCAATACTAGGTGAAGCGCTTACCTCTTTATCGTCTTTGCTCAGCCAGTAGCTAGCCATGATTTGATACGCCTCTGCGCTGTCTTTATCAGTCTCAATGGCCTTCTCCAAACACTCTTTGCAGCGTTCCTCTGCATCTGCCGCAAGACTGAACAAAAAAAGATTGGTCAAGACGGAGTTAGAATTCTACAGGTCTGAGACACCATGAAGGCTGCAAACAACATCACCTCTAAAGCCAATGTCATTTAACATTGTGTGCAAAGCCTTTCCTACGTGAATCCTTTAGGTGGAAAGATGTCAGGCCTGACAAAGGCAATTGCATCAACACCCCCTGGTCATTGCCTTGGTGCCCTTGAAATGCTCCAATAGGAATTTCCAATTTCCTCACAGGGTGCCCTTTATCAAGGAGAAAATGCCTTGGTGCCTCTAGCACAATTGCCACTAGCCCACTAGCCCGAACTACCAGATTTACAGCCGGGCTACTCATTCATCCAGTTTGATAGCCCGGCGGGGCTAGTGGAATTATATTGCAAAAATCAACATCACAAACAATAATGAACTGTGCTGATGGTATTGTAAAATGAAACACTTTTGGTGACCAATTTGTGTTGTGACTCAAGACGTAATGCGTTTTTCGGGCCACCAAAACCTCATCAGCTACTAATAATTCTGGGTGACTAGCCATGCTGACTACCAAGAAAATACACTTAACTTCGACCCCTGATACAGGCCTGAGTTGTGCTTGGTAAATAAGTACAAGAAAAAACACAACTGCGTAGAGCTAATGAGTGTATACATGTAGCTACCGGGCAACCTCGGTAGTCTAGTTGGTAAGACACTGCTCTAGAATTGCATGGGTCGTGGGTTCGAATCCAACCCGAGTAACATGCCTGTGATATTTGTTCACAGGACTCGGGGGGAAAGTACCGAGTATACAGTGCTAACACACATCGGTGTATGGGTAAAAACCAAAATTACTATAATACATGTAGTTGAAGGTTTCACTGCGGTCACCCTTCTTGAATATAGGGGCTAGGTGTGCAATTTGCCAGTCCTGAGGAACCTCGCCGCAATCATAGGATTTAGGTCGACAGTGCTTATACTTACCATGAATCTGTGAGGTAGACTTCCGCCATGGAGCAGTAGGCACTAGCTATATCTCCATTTGTTACAACTGTTGTTTTATTGTCGGCACATGCTGCTTCAGGCTAGGAAAAACAAAAAACATTGAGGTACATTGTAAGTTTAAGCTTTGAATTATTTTGTTTTCCCCTTACACCCTTTGGTGCACAGATTAATAAAAAACAAATTAAAAACATGTTCAATCGTGTTTTTTTTTCAATTTTTTTTAAAATAACAACCCCTGTTGAACATCACACCAAACGAAAGCTCAACAATCTCTCCAAACAACTGAATGAGGGCCATGATGTGTGTTGTTTTTAAATTATGACTTGTTTATTAAAGTCCAATTTCGGTAGTTGTTTTTGGTGGGTGGCCTTGTGCACCAAAGGGTTAAATGTCTCATAGAAACCAAAATTAATAGTCTTTATCCCCGATACAAATTTACACTATTATATCGTTGCGGTACCCGCTGCCAAAACATAGGATTCAAACTGCCTCTAGCTACCAGGCAATCTTGGTAGTCTAGTTAATAAGACACTGCTCTAGAATTGCAAGGGTCGTGGGTTTGAATGCCACCCAAGTAATATGCCTGTGTTATTTTTTCACAGGACTCGGGGAAGTACTGAGTATACAGTGCTTTTACATATCAGTGTATGGGTAAAAACCAAAATTAATATATAGAATCAGTTTTGCCAACATAATCTTGTGGGGTGGTTCAAACTTCATCACAGTGTAAATCAAAAGGAAAGGATTGGAAGAGCTGAAAAAATACTCCCAGTCAGTGTTCATGTTCTGTGTGATCAACCACTCGGATGAAATAACAAACCTGCGATAAAGCATAATGACTTGCAGACGCAACAACTTGTTTTCCTGAAATATGTGTTGTTGTTATTTCGGTTTGGTTTTTTTCAGGGGGGGGGGGAGGGGGGGCTGATGGCAATTGCTGATTAAAGCCATTGGTCACTTTTGGTAAACAGTATTGTCCAAGGCCCACACTTCATGTGCCAGAACTTACTATATAAAATAACAAACCTGTGAAAATTTAGGCTCAATCGGTCAACGAAGTCGGGAGAAAATAACGGGAAAACCCACCCTTGTTTCCGCACGTTCGCCGTGTCATGACATGTGTTTAAAATATATCCGTAATTCTCGATATCGAGAATTGATATTGTTTTAATGTCTTTTCAAGAAGTAAAGCATTTCATGGAATAATATTTCAAGAGAAGTCTTTCACCATTACCTTCTGCAAATTTTGTTATTTGTAAATCTGTGAACTTTCATTTTTTTTTCTGTACCGAAAGTGTCCAATGGCTTTAAACAAAAATAATTACAAGGCTTCAGGAAAACACAATCAAGGAGAAATAAACAGGTTCATTGGCTTCATGGGGATTGAATCTTTGCCCGAGGGATTATCTTAAAGACCTGCTTGAACGAAAATGTCAAGTCGTGAACTTTGCTGAATTCCACTTAAAATGTTTTCGATGAATAAGGAAATCGAGTCATATGATTATAAATAGGTTTCAATTGTGTAAAAAAAACAATCATTTTGTATGCCCTTGTCCAGAGCTTTTCTGTGAGATTTGCGAAAAGCCCCGTTACGTAATCACTCTCAAAACGTCATAAGTAGATAAAGCCGCTTTGTTGCAGCGTGGATGTATAACAAAGCAAACTCCCACAAATGGCGTCAGCGGCATTGTCCTTTGACGCCCGCTCTCAACGGCAGAAGTGTTTTTAGTTTTTCAAAAAACCTTTAGGTAGGGGCCTGATTTTTTACTTGATAATTACGAAAAGTTCAGAAGTGTACACATATCAAAATTACATTAAAATGGTGAACAAGTGCATTATAACCAAGTAAAAATACCATTTCTGTTGAAAACATTCCGCTCAGGTAGCTGTTTAATGTGATACAGTGCTTTAAATAACATCAACGTGTCTACAAAATGCAAATCACAAAACACTCTTCCCTTAAAATAGCTTCAATTTACAACAACAACCTGCCTTTGACAAAACAACACTTGATTTTGCATAAAAACTGTTTATAGAAAGACAAAAAATATTTTACTATTAAAGTTTCGTTGGGCACAAAAATATTGGCTCAACAATATGATCAACACGACTGGGTGGCAGTCTCTGCTTAAATAGTTCTGTGATGAGAAACTTTTTATGCGTATCTGTTTTAAGTCTCTGTACGTGTATATCTTGAAGGTATTATACAGGATTGGTAGCTTTACAGTTTTCTTGGCTAAGCAAGAAATGACCGGGTACCAGTTGCAGCAGTGGTAACTGTATGATGCTCTTGCTGATAACCTGTTTTTGCTAAGCACCAGTATTTTGTGCTTAGCAAGTTTGTGTGCTTACAGGCTTTATGAAACTGCGCACTGATGCTTTTTGGGGAGGTTTTGAAATATAGTTATTAGAAGCAATTATAGTAAAGTATCTTGCTGAAGGACACAAGTGTCACGACCGAGATTCAAATCACACTCCGATGACTTAACCACCAGAACTTGATTTCAAAGTTCTTAAACACTTGGCCATGACACTCTGGTTCCACAGTGGTTCTTGGTAGGAAGGAGAATATCAGACAGTCCTACTTCACTTACCTCCTTCTCTTGTCTCTCCTTCTCTTTCTTCATGAGTTCAATCCCGGTCTTGAAGTACTCCACGGCTTCATCCCCTTCAAATAGTTGACCCATATACATGTACTTAGAGTGACCAGCGTCAGGTGACAGGGTTATTGCACGTCCAAAACAGTAAGATAAATAATTAAGGACAACTTCAATATGTCAACCATATTCAGAATGAGATTAGAGAGTGGTCAAAATTCCTGAAAAAAGTCTTTCGGATCTGGGTCCCTCTAATAGACCGATCCACTAAGCTCCGCCCCATTGCGTATCGACCAATCACAACGCAACAAAGGTCCGACAAATAAGGTCCGACATGCGTGCGCGTATCTTGGCGTGTGCGACAGAGTTGTGCAGAAAGGCATGGAGAGGCTCACGTGTTCTTGCTCACACGTGCGTCGTGGGCAGAGCCTACTGGATCGGTCTATTCTAGGAACCTCACAGATGTTAAAATTCAGGAGGTTTATAGACTCTGGTCTCTGTGCAACACCAATTTTATGGCTCTGCTTACCGCAAGCAGAGAATCATCGCCTACGGAAGCAGGGAAATACGTCAAGCATATTTCATGGGTTACATGTAGCAGGGAATTTTTGATTAAAAGTGCGTGTGCATATCAACGCTACTCCTCATTCGTAAGTGCAAAATTCGACAGTAAGTAGAGCCATGAAATTGGACCCAGATTGGACACATTGACCAGTGACTGCTTTACTTCTTACAAGAAAACCTGAAGCTCAAGGAGGCTTTGAGAAAATCCTGAAATCAGGAACAAATTAATTTTACTTGATGAAAAACATGAGCCCCACCCTGAAAACATTTACTTGAAGAGTTTGTAAAAACTGAGTTGGGTAGCTTGAACTTCTTGTCCCATGACCAAGTCAATTTATTATTAACCGATTGAGCATATTTTCTTACTAACTGAGGGCGCTTTCATTCCTGAAAGTGCGAAAATATGGATTGGTTTTTTGTATGCCACCTTGATTTACTGAAAGGATATTTGTTTTGCCTTCTCTAGTTCGCCAACTTCTATGAGGAGATTGCCGGAACATTCTAGAACCTGAAGATTGTCTGGTTCGACCTCAATGGCCCTCTGGAGGAACTTCTGTGCCAGCTCATAGTTAAATGTGTCCATGCAGTCTGTGGCCTGTAAAATAAAATAAAAATTTAATTCTTAACTGCTCTGACAGTGTGATCCCTCAGTCTGCTCAGTCAACAACCCACTGGACTGGGACAACAGAAATGTATCTTGGCATTAAAAAGAAGACGAAATTAACATATCAAAATTTGTGGTGACAAAATGTAGATAAATTATCTGTTTTGAGTGATGTTGATTCGGAGAAGCGGAAGACTCAACATTTTGGAAAGTACACACTCTGTCGGTTGTCAGAGGAAATTGCTCAGCGAAAACTATCCAAGTTGTTATCCAGTTTCTATGATCAAAAAAATACGGGAAGTCAATCAGCAGATCACCTCATAACCTCATAACCAGCATGTCTGCGATGGGAAAACATCCACTTCAGGTGATCCCTTGGCAGCCGCTCTTAGCTGCCGCTTCCAAGGTTGTATCACAAACTTGGGTGTGATTATGTATATATGGCAGTAACAGTTGTATGGCTTCTGACTGTCACCCCCGACAAAGATATTGACAAAATAGGGAGACCGTCAACATCTTAGGGCATTATTTAGGACCAGTTAGCTCCAGATGTTAGAGCAACCGCACATTAATCTGGAGATCGCAGGATAACTTCCTGCTCTAGTACATGTAGCTACTTTTTTGTTTTTGTCAACCCCCAATTATCAGAAAATTTCACAACACATTGGTACCAGTTGTCCTAATTTTAAACTGCATGCCTGGTAACCCTTTTCTGCTATTTAAATTCTGTGTCATCCATGCATTTGACCTATTGACCTTTCATTATAATTTCTTTGTCTCACCTGTGATAAGAGCTGCCTGACAGAGTAATTAGTTTTAGATTGTGTCTCAGTTTCTTTATCCTGGCTCTTCCGCCTACTTTGCTTGCCCTGTGGATTCTTCTTGGGCTCCTTGGGTAACTCAGTCAGAGCTGTTAAAATAAGATCAATATGAAGCCATCAAAATCTCTGATACAAAGTTCATGTTTCTGAAGTGATTTATTCGTAATCACAAAATCTACACACAGAGTTTTATTTGGGCATCACAAAATGAACCAATGGAAGACAACAAGTTTGCTAAGTGATGTTTTACCTTGAAAATATGTATGGATTGACAGGCTGGCGGGTCACAGTGCTTTTGTAAATCCTGGCTGGCTTTAAATGGGTTGTCTCTGTCCCTAATTCCCTACATGTTCCTTACATGTATGTCAGTCATCTTAGTTGCTATTTAGCCTGTATGCATACAAGTAGTTCTGCTTAACATGTTTATTTTATTTTGTTCCTTTAACTTCAATTTTATTTGCAATTACAAGTATTGTTTGTACATTGTGAAATGGCCGAATAAATATTATTAATAATAACGGCCCGTTCACATTGAGTTTGGGCCTCAAATTTGGGTGGAATTTGGGAGGAAATCCACAATAACGTCGGGTACTTGTAACTCAAAATGTAAACTGGACCAGAATGTTTTGTACAAGACCAATACGGAAAGGGGACATAAACACCAAGTTTGGAGACAATTGCGTTTTGACAGGCAATAATTAATAACTTTACCAACGTCAGCCTTTGACGAAATAGTCTAAAAGTTCCTGTTATTGGAAAGAAGATAATTTCAGTTATACATGTTTGTACTAGACTTAACTTGTAAATGTGGATTTATTAATTGAAAAGTAAACAAATTCCAACAACACTTAGAAAGTTGTGTTTCATGCAATAATTGGTTTTGACTTTAGTATCTCTACAAAGTAAATATTAAATGCATTTTAAGAATGAAACACTCTAAAAAGTACACCAAATCTCCATGGAACCACTTCTGAAATAAGAAATCCTGAAAAATCTTCATAAATTCCATCAATAATATTATCTTTAATTGGAAAGTTGTCATGTATTCCTGCAGAATTCCCCAGGGTTTTGACAGCAGGTTTTAAAACTCACAAACAACTACTTTAGTATTCATGGAACCTAGGCCCCAGGGGTTCAACTCTCAATTAGTGGCCAAGAGATCAGGTGTTTGAAAACATCTCACCCTCCGTTGTGGCTTAATCTACAGATTTATCTCTCATTTGCAACTCTAACACTTGTCATTTCTTCTCATGTATGATTTTGTCAAAATAAAAGTTGTCTCTGAAGATTAAGATATCATTGAGAGTGGACATTTCAGATGGGAATTGTGATGCCTCAATGCCTTCATGCAATGAGTAAACATAGCATTGTGTCAATCCGATGTTGTTACTAATTTGTTCACAACCCTAGCCTTTACTCCATTGGGATATTTACTAAGATCCTCACACTTTTAATACAATTCAACACTACACTGAATATCAACACTATTTAGTGAAAACTTTTCTTAAAGACACTGGACACTATTGGTAATTGTCAAAGACTAGTCTTCTCACTTCGTGTATCTCAATGTATGCATAAAATAGCAAACCTGTGAAAATTTGAGCTCGACAGGTCTTTGAAGTTGCGAGATAATAATGAAAGAAAAAACACCCTTGTATCACGAAGTTGTGTGCTTTCAGATGCTTGATTTCGAGACCTCAAATTCTGAATCCGAGGTCTCAAAATCAAATTCGTGGAACATTACTTACTTCCTCGAAAAACAACGTCACTTCAGAGGGAGTCGTTTCTCACAATGTTTAATACTATCAACCTCTCCCCATTACTTGTTATCAAGTAAGGTTTTATGCTAATAATAATTATTTGGAGTAAGTACCAAAAGTGTCCACTGCCTTTAAAAATGCTACACAAAATGTATCAGTTGCTACTAACATATCATCAGTAATGTCATCAAATGTGCACAAAATAAGTTCACTCTACTATTCAAAAATTGCTGGACGAAATTGTTCTCTGCTATGGTAACTCTTACTCATTATTCAAACTATTGGACTTCACGGTGGTATTCCTGATGCCAATATAAAGAATTAGTCAATTCACAGTCCCAGTGCAGGCCTGTATGCTTCGTTATGAAAAGGGCAAGGGCCCCACAACAATTGAGGCATTTTCTCCTTGGCAGTTCAGGCAAGGGCACCAAGGCAATGAACAGGGGGCAATGAGGCAATTATTTTCTTTCCCTGCCTTTCACCTTTGTGGGTCCCTGTTCAAATCCCACCTCAGACAAAACCCTTGCATTGGATTGGGGTTTCGGTCCCTAATAATAATAATATAACCACAAGACATTATGGCGTCTATAGAACCTGGTGTACGTGTATGTATCATAATCAACAACAGAATTATGTAATACAAAGAAGTATGCATTAAGACTTGTAAACAAATCATAACCCCTACAAGCCCTGTGGTCTTATTCCTCTCAAATTCAACCATGTAAATGTAACCAATACTCTTCTTCACACTCTCAAGTCTGCATACACCAAGAAAGTCAATTAGCAGGTGTCCAGAAAAATCATCTTTTATATCAAAGTTAATACAAGTTGGTGTTGAATTACCAATTACCAGATTGTGTTCATTGTTAAATTAGGGATCCAGGGATCAATTTCCTAAAAATACTGAGGAAAATAAATGTTTTGTGTAGTTCACTGATAACAGTCTGAAAATAAATCCAAGTTGGGAAATAATTGTTTTTTAAATGTTAAACAAAACCTCCACCAAAGGGAAATTGAGTTAATTTATTTATTCTTTTTGCATTGTCAGGGAGGCAAAATTAATCACCATATCAATTGGTTTAAATTATAGCTTCATTGAAAACATTTCAAAAGTCACGGCCAGAGGCTGAATTGAATTTGCAAAAAACCCTAGGAGAGAAGACAGGGGAGGAAGTTTCAGCTTTTGATGTGAGAGAAAACCCCACGAGAATTACTCCTGGGAAAAACCACAAATTCATAGGAACTGAAAGCTCATTCCACATTAGGGGGGGGGGGGGCTATATGTTATACTTTATAGGGCCCCAACAGGATATAAACAGGGGGTCCTAGAGGTGGAAGACACAGACATGAGGGAATGAAACTTTTACTCCAACCCGACTGCCCTGAGAGAACTAAATTCCCAAACTAGGACAACCTGACACTCAACATACTCAAGGATACATACGTACATTGTACATGTACACACTGTAGCAGCCTCCCCCAGTCCCTGCCCCCTGATCATTCAAACAAACAGAGAAGCCTGTCAAAATGACCTGGCAAGATTGATACAATCTGATCAAGAAATTTCCTATGATATTTAGTTCTGTTTTCAGGTTTCTTTCCATGATTTTTCAAGGGCATTGCTGATCCAATATTGTGAAGTTTGACCAAAGAACGTAGGATTGAAATGAGACCTTCAGAATGTTTTCTACTTGGTGTATGTATATCTTGATTTTTGTGTGTGTTAAATTCCCCCCCCCCCAATGTCCTTGTACACGATCTGCTACGTGTACATGGTGTACATGTAGCTCCTAGTTTGTGTATGGGGAGAACTCTGTGGTTTTACACTATCGCAAATACATGAAATACTGTGGTTGACACAGGCTATTCATTCCTAATTGTGTGGATAAAATGTCATGATTGTACATTGTACATGAAAATTATTAGTTGGCCTAATAATGCATTGCATGTCCCTCTCTGGGAAATAAAGGCAAAGCAGGGCAACCAGTTTGTTTAATGTACCAACAAATTCCTGTGTGTTTTCAGCAATTAATTTACACGCAGGTGTGTACAATGTTGGGAATGTGAATGGGGATTTTCACCGATTACCAACTTAACGCAGAACACCTACATGTACATTGTAATGAATGTTTTCCTTCATTTTCAATACATTGTTCGATTTTCACTATTTTTATGTTAAAACTAAAAATATAAAAAAAACTCCAGTTTGAAATAGTGAGATCATTCAGACTAACTTGCATCTTAAAGTTACCTGGAAGTGGTATTTTTTCAAAATAAAGCTTTTGTCACTAATATATGTGTTTTGATGAGTGGAATGTGAATAAACAGTTAACTAAGGTTTTAAAAAATCAGTTCTTATGTTATTTACAAATTTAAGAGTAGACCCCGACCCGAGAGGGCACTGTTCGTGATGTTAATCGAGGCAGACTTTGCCTGTAATGCATAGAGTAAACACAATTGCAAAGTACATGTACAGACCAAGTCGTGAGTTTGTACGTTTAAATGTTGTTGTTTTTTGCGGCAATGCCAACCAGGTGTATTGCTGCTGAATGCAGAAAAACACTTTTTGAAATGTACCAACTCACGACTTGGACGTATATGTACTTTGCACGTGTGTTTACTATACGCATTGCAGGCAAAGTCTGCCTCGATTGACGCCACAAAAGGGGTAGGCGGAGTCAGCCCCCAAACAACTTTATATATTTTTTAAACATATAAATCGTGATAAACAATTACTACAAAAAAAATTGTTTATTGTTCGTAAGCAATATACTCCAGAGATGCCAACATTGAATTTTAAAAAAGAGTAGCATCTCCCAAATGTTAAGGGCGAGCGCAGCTTGGGCCCTAAACCGATCTTTCTATTACTCTCTACAATGCTAACTAGCTCATTTTCAGGCATTGTGAAATAACAATTACCTGTATGTGCATCAACAGAACAGCTACAAATGTTTATAGTGGCCAGTGAAAAAAAAATTGAAAAAAAAAACTGATTTCCCTCATCTTCTGACTATGTTTCAAAAATAAATGTAACATAAAAAAGGGTGGCCTTACTTAAATGTAACATAAAAAAGGGTGGCCTTACTTAAATGTTTTTGTTTTAATGATCAGAAACGCAACAACAAGCTATTGGGAGAGAGAGAAAAAAAAAAAAAAAAAAAAAAAAACGTGTCCGGATTTTGGGCAAAAAATACGTGTCCGTATTTTGGGCATTGTCTGGACATCGGCGCTACAATTACTGGTAGGAAAACATGGAAACTGTCTAGCTTAGATCTCACAGGCCACTCAGTTGAAGGTATTTTTGTTCAGAAGGTCTCCTTTTTTTGTCGCCATTATTTCGTACTTTTTTTGCCAAGCTTCGATGAAGTACATGTACAGCCAGCGTGGGCACAATAATAGTGGATACATGAGGAATGAGGTTACTGTGACGACACGTTAGCTCACACACAACCTCATTCCCCACGCACGTGTGCACTATTCCCCATCGTGTAATAGAGATCAATGGGTACGATCTTGCAGAAATGCACTAGCGTAAAAAATGCACACTCAGCCGGCCAGCCAGCGGGGGAGGGCACGCAACAATCATTACGTCGAGACACGTACATTGTTCGAGTGAATTCGCCGCTATTATTCAACACTGCGTTCTAAAATTAAAAGTGTTTTTTTTTCTTTTCTGTTACAATTGTTTTGATATTTTTCTTAATTTTTATTTCCACTTAATAGTTCATTAGTTGTTTGCATGTTTGTACGATTTAATAAAATTATATTGGGCGGCTTGTTTAGCGTGTTTTATTGAGTATTATCGTAGCGTCGTAGTCACGGCTCGAAATCGTATTTGCTACGCCCAAATCGTGTATGTTGGTATCTCTGTATACTCTTATATTTGAAAGAAAAACAATTATATTTCCAGGTGACTTTAATTTTGTTCGATTAGAAAAAGCAATCATGCAAAATCTCACAATCTGGTTAAAATTACATGTTCAGCTTTTTACTTTCAAAGCATAGAAGCAGTTCAAAGCATTTAGTGTATTATATTAGGTTCAAAATTGCTGCATTTTGGCTAGACCATTGATAGTAAAGAACTGGCCCTGGTAGGCAGTAGGACGTCCGTCAGTGCCACTGCACTGACGTCCTGTGAGTCAGCTTTCTGAGTAACATGTAGGTACAAATATTTTTTTAAATGTTGTAAATTTTTACACAATGGTGCAGGACTCCATCGCATTGCCTGCAACGGAGGAGTCCAACATGGTTTTCGTTGAGAACATGTCTACGATAAGTTGAAAATGCCAATGAAAATTTGCTAAGAAGGGTTAATTAATTTAAAGTCACCTGGAAATAAAATAAAAAATTTCTACAAACAGTAGAGTATACGTTTCTTAACAATAACATATTTTTTTGAGTAATTGTTTTTAACAATTCATACTATGTAAAAAAAAAAAATTGTGTGGGGACTGACTCCGCCTACCCATTTTGTGACGCCAATCGAAGCAGACTTTGCCTCGATCGAACACACGTACGTGCAAGTACATTTAAGTCCTAGTCGTGAGTTTTTACCTTTCAAAAAAGTTTTTTTCTTGCATTTTTCTGGCAATGTCGACCAGGTGTATTACTGCTGGATGCAGCAAAACAACTAAAGATGGGGTCAGTTTGCAAAGTGGTCCGGTCCGACGTCTTTTCCAGCGCTGTGTAGCAAATACTTCAAGCCGTCGTGCTTCGAGAGTTCGGAATACACCACACATTTTGACATGAAGGAAAAGTTCTTTTCTAATACATGACGCCATCCTAACAACTTTTCCAGCTAGTGAGAAGTCGAAGAAGGTACCTGAAAGACGTAACGAACCTAAAGGAGCATTTGCCTAACATGAAAAAATCAGGTATTGTTTCAAGTTTGAGGGCATGTTTTTAGCTTGCGCCAAGCGTCACTATCTTGTGTTGGCACTGCATGTGATTCATTGCGCCTCAATTGACGTCACGAACAGCACCCTCTTTTTTCCCAATAATGTAAATAACATGGAAACTAATTTTTTAGAACCTTAGTTAATTGTTTATTCATATACCACTCATCAAAACACATATTTTAGTGACAAAAGCTTTATTTTGACAAAATACCACTTCCAGGTGACTTTAACTGCAAAGTGCAAAATAAAAAGGATGTTTCTGTCAGCGTCTCACGTCACCACTTCTTTACTCATTTTTATACATAGAAGGGACATCTCACCGAGGTAAATTTATTTAGATACTGTAATTATTTCATATCTAATGAAAAAGTGGTGGTGCCATACGGAAACTTTTCCAATAAAAATGTAAAGTTAAATCGACAGGGTCACGAAAACTAACTAAAGGTTTTTTTTCCCGGTGAATTCTCTTTTAGTAGGTTACTTTGTAGGCCCTACCATAACCATGAGACTTACCTTAGGCATACATGTATTTTAAATTTTTTGTAAAAATACAGCACTCTTTCCCATATATAAATTATAATCATATTTTTTATATATCAACAAAACAAACGGAGTGATAAACCTTTTTACATTAAACCAAAAATACACTTAATTTTGTGAAAATCTTTAAAAATTTGTAAACGAAGTAAATAATGTATCCTACATCCTACTAACAAAGCAAAATGAAAACCTGTACAACACATCTTGCACAACCGCACAGCTTGCAAGAACAATATCTTAAGACAAAACATAAATAATTGCTGTGCATGGTCATGAGGGCTGTGAGTTGCGCGGCGCAGCGCGCGACCAGTACCTCGCAACTCCAAACTCCAAACATAAAATGCCAAATAAAATTTAACTGCACAAGAAAAAAGTCAAAGAAGCGCAACATACGCCAAATGTTTTAAGGAAATATATTTACCTTTTCTGTCTCCTCGTGTGCTCCCTCTCTTTGACCTTCTCCTTCCCTTCACTTTGCTCGTTCCTCCCATTATAATCTAAATCCAAATAACAGACAAGTACAACAAATTAAAACTTTCAAAACTCTCACAGTTTTCAGACAAAAATTTCGACACGTCTGCTCAGCAGCTTAACACGTGTGGAACTGATTGACCTTACGTGACGGTAGATGACCCCATCCTCGTTCAGTACTATTAAATTCCACGTAGTTTTCCCCCAGGCCAAACACAGATGAAACAGATCCCATTGGAACTTTTCTGGTTCAAATTTGTTTAATAGTTATTTTCGAAAGAGTATGTTTGTTTGTATGAAATAAAAATCGTTTAATTTTAGTTTTATTGGAATGAAACGACTCTTTTTATTTTGGACAACTGTCAGGAAGAAACCACTTAAAATAGGGTGAATACATTTCTTTCAACCATTTTGTATTATTTACATTTTTATAAAAATGCAATGACACATCTAGAAATTGTATCTAAAATAAATATTATATAGTACAGGATATATATATTTTTTTAATGCCGATATTATAACAAGTTTTATTTATATTAATCCCCCTCTTTACCTGTTTATACGAATGAAACCGTCCATTTAAAGGCCAAAGTTTGTTTCTATTTTTAGATTCCGGAAACACATTTATGATAGTCTGTCTCCCCTTTGTGTTGAGTGATAACCAGACGAATCAGGATACCATACATTGAAAACAAGTATTTTTTACGGGTGGTATTGTCATGCAGTATTTGTAAACAACTATTTCGTCATCCTACTTCAGAAATACTGCGTTTAGACTGCCATTTTACACAACTTGATGCTACGAAAAGGAAACTATTATTCAGGACCATGACATTACTGCTACGAAACCTGCAAAAGACGGTTGTTTTCGACCTGCCAAAGTTGAAAACGGACATTAACTTGTTGAGGCGGATCTTCCGAACTGAACGGTATGACTTGGGAGTGATTTGCATGGAGGATGGGCAACTACGAGAAATGAACAAAATGTACAGAGGGAGAAACGAACCAACGGATGTACTGTCTTTTCCATCCCATGAAGTAGGATATATTCTTAAAATCTTAATCCTTGTTACTACAATTTGTTTATTTAATTTCAAAATATATGAACTATCTTATTCTTAATAAAATTATAACCCTCATCTTTGTCATTGTATTGCTTTTGTTTTAAGGGCCCAGCAATCTGGACTGTGATCTATTCATCCAAGTTTGTCATTATGCTATAGACCTAATAAAAGACAGTTTAATGTTTGTTTTGTATTCACTGTGTCAGAGCTGAAAGTAAAGCAAAGCAAAGTGAATTTAGAACACTTTGAACTCTTGATGAAATTATGTACATATTCTCCTTCTAGAATTTTAAGTTTTGTTCCACCTCATCACCAGACATCATAGTTCTAGTAGGATGTAACTGACTAGCTGCTTGTATACATGTTGCACGTGACAAAGTCCTAGTGCTAGTGTTGTATATCTTTAGTGTGGAATTACTCTACATATCATTGGGTTAATTTTTAACTACTCATACAATGGTTGGTCGTGTACGAGGTGTAAATAATGACTTTGACCTGAATCAGATAATAGAAACCAACAATCAATTGTAGAATTCTTGACTATGTATTTCTATTGTTTCTCTTTCAGAGTTTAGCCCCTGGCCGCTTACCTGACCCCTGGAGTGACCTCGCTGACCTTGGAGACATCTTCTTAGGGATGCCATATATTCAGAAACAATGTGAGCTGGATGGAACGGATGTCGACACAGTATTGCCTGTAAGTCTTGAAGTGTACGCGGTTGCACAAAACTTAAAGGGAAGGGATACATTTGGTAATCACTCTGAAAATTTATGGCAATAAAAAACTTACTTGATTAGACGTACAGCAGCTTTCAATAGTAAAATCATTCTGAGAAACTTTCGACTTCTAAGTGATGCGACTCTACCCTTAAGAATTCTTGGTACAAGTGAGGACAATTTTATTTTAAAATCTGTAAGGCATGTCATTCTATGGTTTGTAAGGCAGAGGTCGGTCTGAAGCAGTGGTTTGGAATAGCGTCTGTTTGTTTTCTCGTTTGGCTATTCAGAATATCTCAAATGAAGTCTCACTGTGTTGTCAAATTGATGTTTTTTTTTTTAAAGGTACTTGTGACGCATGGAATTTGTCATCTCATCGGCTACAAACACGAATCAGAAGAACAATTCAGACAGGTACAAATTAAGGGAGTCAAATTTTGAAGAGTTTGTCAAAAATGTCACCTCATCAAACAATGATAGGAACCTTGGGAGGACAGTAGTCACAATCGTAAAACATACAAGTTCTATGTGTTACATTTTTCTACGCATTTACCTTGGCCTTATTTCATAGAGCTGTTTAAGCACAAGTAGCTTTTATGCACAACCAAATTGTGCTTACCAGAATAAGGCGACCAGTCAAAAAAACATTTTAGATATACCATTATGTGACTGGTATCCTGCTCATTTTTTGCTTAGCTTAAGCAGCTCTTTGAAATTTGGGGGCTGGAGAGCCTGTTGCAACTAAGAGTAAAGCCCCCATCCTCCTAATAATTTGCAATTTTATTCTTATCCATCCTTTTCTCTGCAATTCAAATCAACACAAAAGACAATTGTTCTACATGTTTTAAAATGTTTTGAATTTCTTCCCAGATGCTGAAGAAGGAATCAGATATCTTGAAGGAGTACAACAAGATAACAAACAGTAACTTGAAGCCACTCACCAAGAATGTGGAAAGTCAGTATCATTGAGTCGCGACAAGATGCAAGAAGGAAACTTCTAACATTCCTCTAATATGCATAAACCGGCCATTAGAGCTTTATCACGTTGTGGCCATCTTGATTTTACTCCATTCCAACTCATTGTAACCAAACTGAGACTGGAGTTAACTCGTCCCAAGTCCTAAGATTAATCTTAAGTTAGAAAGAGTTATGTGAAATCGACGGCAACTCCATTACTACCAATCAAGTTAAAATTCTGAAAGCATTCACAGGGTTTCTTATTGGGACTATAAGACAGTGGCTGAAGAGAACCACTCCCACCCCTTCTGAAATAAATTCATTGATATGAAATATTATTTATCATGTTCTTGCTAATAATCAGCTAGCCTTCAGTTCTTATATTTAGATACTGATAGCTTTTTCATGAAACTCTTCACGTTGTAATTAAATAGCTAGATCACTTGTAATAACTTATAGTTGAGCAATACTAAGATTATTAATTGTACTTTGGAAAGTTGATTGTAAATATTTTTATACAAATACATTTGGTAAATTTCCAAGGGATTGTTTTTAAGTTGGAACTGTTTACTTCAAAATAAATGAGAATTGGTGCAAGAGAAATAAAACACAGTAAAATATAATCTAGCTTTTTTTGAATATTTTATTTCTTGTTTCAGTTTTAACATTTTGTATTTAATATTATTATCCGATCTAACAGTGGATTTTAATACACTGAGAAGTTGATGAATAATCAAGAGATTTTAATTAACAGGATTACACCATGAGTAAACCCCCCTGAAGGAAAAATGGAATCTTCCCAAAAAGGTTCTATAACTTAATTTAGAATACTGTTAAATAATTTGTCTGCCAAACCCTACAAATATTTAGGGTAAAATAATCTACAATCTATAATACAGGACTGAGGGTTCATTTATTTAACACAAATAAAAGTAAGTTTAATTATTACAACCCAAAACAATAAAAGAAATTAATGTAAAAGGACTTGTTTGTATTCCCAGCTGTTTCAAGCGTCACATTTCCAAATCCTTAATAGTTTTAAGAAATAATGCTAAAATAATAGGGATTGTTAAATGCCAATATCTTCAGAATAAGGATTTAGGTAACCCTTTGTAGTGACTACCTAAAGTTATTCCTTTGAACAGTGGTCTGACGTTTCTGTTATGCATCTATGGATAATAATTTGGTTTGCTGCAATAGCGTGTGTGTGTCTACCTGCTGGGTAGATAATGTTCTTGGAGAATTTCGTCTTGCTTTATATTCTACTACAGCGAAGTAGATTGTTCGGAATTTGGAAGACTTCTCTACTACCGCATACTCTCCCCAGAAGACTCCTGAATTCCCAAAAATCTACTCTGCGGTAACAGAATATAAAGCAAGAAGAGTTCTCAAAAGAACATTATCTACCTAGCAAAGAGCTACGCACATGGTGTTACTGGGGTCCTAACTTAGGACCATTCATAGGAGATATTCAAAACTTAAGGCTTGTCCTCTAAAGTTAGACAGGTAACTAGTCTCAACTCGAAATGAGATTAGTCTTAACTCTTCGTGAAATCCACTCCTGCAAACCAAATACATGTAGATTGATACCTCATCATGCAATGCATCTACCCTTACCCCACCCCCTGTTTCAAGGGTTTCTTAACTCAAACGTCCCTGGGCGAGGATAATATGTGGGAGGGTTTTTCTACTCATTTTTGAAATGTTAACCTTCTAACAACTACAATTGATATTCTAGAAATAATTTCAGCAGTGATTTCTGTCGTCATTAAATTGAACATCACTATTTTATTATAGTCTAACTAGAGTATTTGTTTAATATTAAATGCACACATATTACATGCTTCACTGAAACCACAAATATCCACAAGTATTTACTTTTTATATAATATTAATAATTAATATTTAACAACATTATCTTCTTAGTCATATTCAGCATAGTGATCAACACAAAGACCGACCGCAGTTTTACAATTCTAGCCGCCGAATCTTAATTTGTTAAGCTGTACAGACTTAAGATCGACCTAAGATGATTACTGTTCCAAACCTGATTTCCATGACAACACATTTTATTCCACACTAAAGCATTTTTTTTATACACCTAGACATTTGTCCAATTTTACAGCAAGTTCCTTAATAGAATATCTATAAGCCAAAACGCATGGACTTGAAGTATTTATTTAACATCAACACTAATAGAAGGAGTAACTATTGATACGGCAATATATCGATTGTTTCCCACATCTGGACTATCGCACAGCATGAATATTGAGTCGGCATATAGCTATGTACATTAACATTTTCCACAAGTTAAACTTGGCTTTACAACTTGACAACCGTTGAACCATCAAAAATCATTTATAAGTTCAATAAATTTGATAAATTATAATTTACAGTATTATCATATTTAAACACTGATTCTCAAAATCTGACTTCTTCCTACTTGCTATTTCTTTAACACTATTTACCAATTTTTACCAGCATTACAATAAACTTTTGCCGAACAGCGGCCATCTTGTTTTTGGTCCCTCATTGATATATACAGCCAACAGCTATAACTGATAAAAAGACTGGTGCCTTTGACAGTTAACACAGTGACCTATACTAAGTCGTCGAGGTGCCAGACAAAATGGCTGCAATGTTAAAGCATCCATTGATGTTTTAAAGCTTATTCTATTTTTTGTCTCAGCAAACATTTTATATCTCCACTACATTTTGTTTAAAGCTTTCTAGTGTAGGAAAAAACACCATCACACACACACCATTATAAGAAATGAAGATTTAAGTTTTTACAGCCATACAGTAACATTTTGAAGTACAAAAAATCAAAAAGGGATTGTCCAGGGATCGCAAACTAATTTATTTGAGTCGTGGGGTTCCGAGACGAGTCTAAGGTTCTGTGACAGACATTCACTCAAGTCTTTGAATGATTCCAATGTGCACACCACAATCACGAGGTACACATTTTTGTTGTCCATTTTATAACAACAGAAGACGATCAGAGCATACTGATCGAAACGTTGAGTTGAAACCAATGGTTCTGTTTTCAGAACCCCCTCATTGAGAGATATTCATTACATGGCGTTACTGCAAACTTGTCCATATTGTTTTCCCACCATGCAAAGCTTCAAATCCTACTTAGTTTGAAAACCACCGATGGAGCAGTTATCTGAATGTTATTATATATCAATTAACAATCGCTGTGTCAATGTTGACTAAAAAGTGATTGAGTTTGTTGAATACAAGATCAGCAAAGATGTACACAATATTCAGCTGTTGTTCAGTTGGTGTCTTTCTAACAAAAGGTGTACTCATGGTTGTGTATGGCATTGATTCATGATAGGTTTACAATGAAAACTGTTTAAATGCAGTGGACACTATTGGTAATAACTCAAAATAATTTTCAGCATAAAACCTCACTTGGTAACGAGTAACGGGGAGAGGTTGATAGTATAAAACATTGTGAGAAACAACTCCCTATGAAGTGACATAGTTTTTGAGAAAGACGAATTTGATTTCAAGACCTCAAGTTTTGAATTTGAGGTCTCGAAATCAAGCATCTGAAAGCACACAACTTTGTGTGACAAGCATGTTGTTTTCTTTCATAGTTATATCACAACTCCGACGACCAGGTTTATTTTATGCATATATTGAGATACACTGAGTGAGAAGACTGGTCTTTGACAATTACCAATAGTGTCCAGGGTCTTTAAGACATTTTATTGATGGAGTGGAGTGGAGCTGTAAGAAGTTCCTGGTGGAATTTGTTTCCTCAAAATAACATCATACTGGGATCTAATTTACATCTTTGTAAAACAATATTAGGCATTTTTACCTCTACTTGTGGTGTCAGAACCCTACAACAACCAAAGAAAGTCAGAGTAACTCAACACAGTTTCCCTTCCAGAAACCCTTGAGTTTACGCATCACCTCAAAAACATAACACCTTGGTACAAAATTTGAGAAGTTAGACAGTAGCATTATATGAAAAAGCACCAAAAAAGGGACACAATAAGAATTTTTTGGCATTGAAATAGAAATTGAGCGATTATACAGACATGGTTTCTAGAACTAGCTTGAGTTTTCAACTACTTTCATATTGAAAAAAAAATAATAAACAGGTGTGATTATATTTCTGGAGGAAGGTTTACAGAATAATTTGATGAAAAACCAGGACTTGCAACATCAACAAAATAAAATTGGGGGGAAAAATACATCTATATATAAAATTGCCTCTGAAGAAGGTCTGGTTTGGATCATAAGCTAAGGCCATCTACACTACTCATTATATAGAAAATTGTTTATTTTTAAGATTTTACTGATGAATGGGATGTTGAAAATTACTCGAATTTGGGGCAAATATTGAAAAAATGTATTATTTTTCTTCATCCTTGACATCTGCAGGGAAATAAATATTGCCTCACTAAAAAATCTACACGGGCGTGAAGGCGAAAAGTTTAAAACTCTACCCAACCTTTTTACCCATTAAAAATCAACATGATCTCATCGCAATACACAGATGGTCTTTAATTACAAAGCTATCATTCCATCACATTAGTGATTTATTGTTGGTTACTCTAACGAGATGAAAACAAGATTAAGCTGTCCACTTTACTGTACACTTCTTAATCTCTATGACCATCAGATTAAGAGATTAACACCAGATTAAAAGATAGAAAGAGTTCTATGGAAAATCACTGCACGTTTAGTTTCTACTGCGACCAAAGAAAGGGATGGGATATGTCTCATTTCCTGAAGACAGGAAAGTGAATAGTCGTTGTTTTGAACACAAAGTCTTTCATAATGCAGCAGGGGAACCAGTCTACTGATATTCAAATCTTTCAAATGGAGACATCAAGAATTTAGAAGCTATTTCAAAGAATTATTCAGAAAAGGATGAAATATCCTACAAGAGCCAAATCCAACCCCCCCCCCCCAACATCAAAACAAGCATTTGCTCTTACACAGTATTTCGACATGACTAAGCTCACAGAAAATAATTTCTAAGCCACAGACAACAACTTTGCAATGATTTCAAATGCAATGACACAATATTTCATAGGTCAAATGAAAGGTTGGAGGTCAACTAAAAGGTCGACTGGCTCAGGTAAGACATGCATCCAAAACTGGGGCCAAATTCTAAAATTTGATACAGATTACCAGCCACACACAGTGTGTAGATTTTGTACACAAGATAAGCTGGTAACCGATACAATATTTCAAACTGACCAGTACTTTGAATGGAATCGGCCGAGGAAAGCATTTCACCCAAGACCAGTTTCTTCAAGATACAGAGACGATAAAAGACTTCAGGATTCGAACATTTGAAATAAACGTAAAAACGTAAGACAATAGTTGAAAACTCAAGCAGGTTCTAGCACGACACACCTCACATGGTAAGGTATTTCACTTGAACACTGCAAAGGAGCTGGTGAACGAGAGGGGGACGAATTTGGGGTTGGACTCATTAGTTTAGGGGGGGGGTGGGGGTTGAGGTGAAAGGTTAGTGTTAGGGTTAAATGTCAGGGGGAGACATTTGGAATGCGAAGGAAACTAAAAAGGAATATCTGGGAGTAAGCAGACAGCAGAAAATTAACAACATCAAGACTTATTGAATGCAATACACAAACTGGAGCTGGGCTGGCAGGATTAGGGTAGCCTGGTCGAATGCAATACACAAACTGGAGCTGGGCTGGCAGGGTCAGGGTAGCCTGGTCCCCTGTCTGTGGTCTTATAGGCTCAATGAATTCATTGAACACAATAATTCCATTGGATAACCATGCAAGCTTTCTATATCTGTGTTATGATTGATCTGAGGTGATGTAGTGTCAGCTTGCACTTTCGATCGTCTGCATGCAGCAGGTGCATAATGTTTCAACATGCATTTAATATTGTTTTGTTCACTATGTGTACATGTATCCGTGATCTGACTGTGAATCTCCATATGAAAATGGATGCAAGGTCAAAGGTACATCTGGCAGGATCCTGCCAGGTGCTCAAGGCAGGTATCTGGTCTTACATCATGGCTCAATTTCATGGGTCTGCTTACCGCCGAATTCTGCGCTTACAATCACGATTCCCCGTAATACATGCAAGCACCTTATTTTTCTGCATTAGCCTTGAAAGCGTAGAATGCCTAGTAACAAGGAGTACGCATGCACAGAAGCCAAAATTCGCCCCTAACCCTTGAAATACGTTGCTGTAAGCACAGAATTCGCCGATTCTGTGCTTATCGTAAGCAGAGCCATGAAATTGGGCCCAGAGGTTCAGGCTAGGATCAGTGATGAGCTACATAAGTGAGGAACTTTTTGGCTCCAGAGGGCGCTATATTGTGTTAACATTCAAAAACACTATCTGGTCATCCAGAGTCTACTAAAGTTCGCTATATCTACAAAAACTGGAACTCCTTTAGGAAATGCCTGTGCGTTTTTTGACATGTGCGTATTTGACTGACCAATTAACTTTCCCAGTAAAAAGTCGCTGGACAATTTCTCGGAAAGTTAAAACATGTTGCCCTAATCTAAAAGACTTACAATTAAATATACTTTGTTTGTAATCACATTTATAATTTAAAACAGACAAAAAAGTTGTATTTATACAAATATTACTCCTCTCAAGTTTCTATCTTTTCGAAAAAGAAAACAAACTTTTAAAGAGAAATAAGGTAATTTTGAAATTATTTATAAATTAAACTAGTTTACTTTTTTATGATAGATGTAATTAATGATTTGAATCTACACATATCTGCTGCACACATAAAAACTCAATTACTTGAAATATTGAGGTGAATTTTCATTAAACCTGCTAAGCCACAATGCGTCACTAAGCTTTGCATTCGCAGGTTACAGGCTAAAGCTGTGCTTTTTTAGGACTGTCTGCCACTGGTCCCCAATAGAAACTGTTCAGCACATTTTATAAGAATGCTTTGCCACTAAATGGATTTGGACACAGTTCAAAGTATTACAGAGATGTCCAAACAATCGCAGAGTTTGCATTTAATTTTTTAAGTTTGTTTTCTTCCCTTGATTTAAGCATGGCAGTAACAATGGGATACTTTAAAACACTAGATGGCAGCACACTTACCAAGTAAGTTTAAATTGTTTACGTAGTTCTGAGCGTGCACACTTTACCGAGAACAATGGATTTACCTGGTAAGTCTGCTGCCACCAAGAGTCCCAAAAGTCTCCAATTATTTTGGAAATTGTATGTACTTGTTTGTATGTGGAAACAGATTTGAAAGCAGAAACAATTTAAGTGATGTTTGAAGCTTTGCTTGGTGTGGATGACACGTTAGCTATAAAATGTAAACCTGTAGGTAAACTCATGTGCAAAACCTCCTTTCGGAGAAGTGTTGAGAAGAACTGGTGTTGTCTTGACATTTCGAACAGTATACTCTGCTCGTCGTTAAGAGAAACAATTTCTTGAGAGATGAAAATGAAGTATACAGCTCTTGACAATTTCATTTAGCTTTAACTACGACCGATGCATCAATCTTTGTATCAAAAGAATTATTTTTCCAAACTCCACATTTTATATCCCGTCATGATATTGCGAATCCTAACAAATTGTTGAATAGAAAACAAAATATTGTGAACAAGCGGTCAACTTAATGTTTGTTGTGCAGAAACTTTCAAATGTTACTTGTGTCATTTTTGTTGCCCGAAATATTTGAACATTATCAGATACAATGCATACCTTTGTTTATAAGCTACATGTATTCACTTTCTAGTAGACAGTTTTACGTACAAAGAACACTTTTGGACAAAACTGTTATTTTTTTTTTTTACAAAAAACTTATTCCAATACATTTTGTTAGGTAATAATTTAGCGTTGAGTTACACACCAAACAAGACTTCATTATTAACACATGCAGGGAGTTTTGTTGTTATATTTTTAGAGATGTTTTCAGACATCCAAATTGTGTTATTATTATTTATTTTTTTAATCCTACAGGAAGCTTCTATTTATCTTTTAATCTACTTGCCAAAATGTCACTAAGATTAGGCTCAGATTACTTACAAATTTCCCATATTTTATACAATTTCATTGAAATAATGTGAATTGCCATTACACCAAGTTAATGTATCTTACTTATAGAACCAGTTGTACATTTTGCCGTCAGTAAATCTCTTATTTTTGTAGTCGTTAAAACTCATCTAGATTGTGTTTTTTTCTACGCCTGTCTTAACTACCAAGGTTAAGCCAGCGGCCATTTTGAAATAAGCAGTATGGCAAGATTCAGTCTGGTGACAATGATGTCATGTATAGATTCATTGAAATCCAGGATGTGCAGTCTTGGAAAGTGACCAATGTTGTCTTGACTTGAGCAAGGTTGGCTTGAATTGAAAAGTCTGGCGCTGTGATGTACATGTATGAATAAAACTGTACCACCCACAGTCAGGAAGCCAGACCAAATTCATTAAAAGCCTAATATAGTGCACCTTAACTTTACTACATTAGCAGTGAGTTTCAAATTTCATTAACACTAGGTTTTTGTCTATATTTTTTTCCTTACTTTTTTTGTTATCTTTCTTTGTGATTTGTTTGCTGAAATCTACAATCATTAGCTTGCTGGTTCACCGGTGGCTGTAAATAAAAACAGGAAAAAGAGGTTTTAATTTCCAGTCGCAAAGGATTGTTTTTTTCTAATAAATACAGCTTAAATACAAACCTAAAGTATCAACATCAAAATATATAAAAAAGACTCGCAATTAGTAATTCAGCATTCTCCTGAAGAAAGAGTAGTGCAATTTGAAAGTGTTAGGCTTGATATTGTATACAGAGCCGCCATAATGGATTTGGTCAAGACTGGTGCCTTTTCATTATGGCTATTCCTGCATTGGTTTATTTGAATGAGCAGTCTGGGCACCAGATTAATATTACAACCTACCAGTCATGGGCGTCTTGCTTGTGTTATTAGTAGATGTCTTTTGTCGTCCCCTTGCCTTCATTGCTGCAATGTCAGCTGAATCAAGTTTAGCTGAAAAGAAAAAGACACAGAGCTTAAGGATCTATCCAAATTGACTGCTGCGACTTAGGCTGAAAACAAGAGCAACTGAGCAAAAATAATAATAATAAGGCCACATAAAAAAAAAACTGATGATCGTCCCTAGCCGACCGTTCAAACCCCCGCACCCCATTTTATTTATTTTTTTCCCCCATTTCTGGATATCTCTTTATACTTTTACTGCCAAGATATTTCTTTATTTTTGTTTTCATATTTGGCATGTCAACAAAACTATTAAAAAAAATAAAATAAAAAAAAACCTCCGCCCCCCAAAAAATGACGGTCTATGTGGCCTAATAGTGGATTCAGTAGTTTCCTGCAAGGTATTCCGATTTGGCTTACAAGGTGCTGTGGTGCAATATGCTCTCGATCAAGAGAGTTGTGAACACAACTTTGGCTGCAGATTTAGCGAATGTAATTTGTGTCATTTTCACCAATGAATGTCAAAGGTGCCTAGCCTGGTTGTCATACCTCCAGGAAGCTTGGGTAGCCTCTTGGCCTTTCTTTCCATGTTCTCCACATCATTCTGGTTGGAGTTCAGGTTATTATAGCTGCTTGATCTGTATAGGAAACAAACATAAACCAAACTTCATAAATAAAGGATAGCTCAGTTGGTAGAGTGCTGCAGCCGATTTCACGAAACGCTATCTCGAGTTAGGACAAGTAACTCGTCCTTACTTAGGATGGGTTCAATGCGTCCTAACGTCTATGGATAAGGAACTTTTAAAACTCGTCCTAAGTCCTAGGATTAGTCCTAAGTTAGAAGGAGTTTGGTGAAATCGACGGCTGGTCAATTAATCATGGTAATCTGTAGGTCATTGGTTCAAGTCCCAATCAAATCTTCTTTGTTCAACTCCAAATTAAAATAAGAAGTTGTGAAAGTAAAACCATTATTATAAAGAGTGTCACAAAATGTCACAGAAAAAAACCCATATACAAATCCGTTGTCACCCCTTTTTTAAAGACATTGTTTCAGGTTTTAAAAGTAACTGATGGGAAGAATGAAGAATCCAAATTTTAATGTGATTATCAATTCAGGTTTCAAAAATAAAAGTACAGAGCGTTAGAGTTAAAAACAAAATTGATTTTGCAGCATAATATTTCATGCATTTAACGGAAACAACAAAAGAATTTGCATAGCAGGGTTTAAAAACAAAAAAATGATAAAAACAAAAACAGAACCAAAAAAAATACCAACGTTGATAAGGGATCTGATTGCGCCCCCGTAGCCCCCTCTGATGCATCATGGGACACATTGGGTGATGATGCATGCTGGGATTGTCGTTGGTGGTGGGAGGAGTTGGGGTTGTCTTGTTTGGAGTTTGAATGCGAGCGGGCACGATGCTGAGAGTGATGTTTCCTTCGGACGGGTTTGTCACTGGCCGACGGCGACGGGGTACCAGCGGGAAAGTTGAACACATTGCTGTATAAATACGGTTAGATACAACGTTTGACAATACATGCATCATGCAAACACAAATATATGAGACAATGGCGGCCATCTTGGTCATGTCCCAAGAGGTCAATGTGAGTGATACCATCATAGACTATATAAGTCAGTGTCTCACTACAGACCTTTCTTTTGCAACAACGCAGCCAGAGTTTTTGCCAACCCAAATTTATAAAAACTATGGAAAGTGCAAATCAAGAAAAGATTGCTATTTTTTAAAACAATGTAACCAAGTTTGTTGATTTTGTTAAAAACAAAACAACTAATTATTAGAAGTATTTTATTTAATTGAAAGCTTGCAGACCATGCCAACCAAGGCGGTTTGTTTATCAACAAAAGAAAGGTCTATAGGAAAATCTTCTTTTTTAATGTCTGTTGGCTTTGAGGTAATAGTCTCCCCAAATCTAGCCTGGGCCCAATTTCATGAAGCTGTTAAGCAGAAAATACTGCTTAGCAAATTTCTATGCTAAGCAAAAAATGGGTGGGATACCAGTCTTAACAATGCAATCTTCATGGACTTTTCTCTGGTAACCAGTTTCTGCTGAACAGTATTTGTCTGTGCTTAGCAAGTTTTTGTGCTTACAGGCTTTATGAAATTGGTCCGAGATGTATTGGTCTAGAAATAGCCAAACATAGCGGGAGGCAGGCTACAATCCCTGCCATATCTCAATGGGTCCTAGCCCATGTTCAATACTGGCTCTCATTGCACTGTCTGCACTACAGCTGGGGTTAACAACATTGAGCGAGGTAACAGGAGAGGGGCTGTTTAATGTCACATAACCATAGAGTTAACTATAAGACCAAGAGGGCTTACTGGCCTATATACGCGCCCCAGCATGCGCGCAGGCGACCATTTTCTAAGTTGAACAAACAGGCATTGCTTAGCGTGTGTTTTTGTGCGGCCATTTTGTAAGTTGACAAAACAGCATCTCGTCAGTGTTCAATAAAAAAAAACTGAACGTGTATATCATGTTCAACGCGCGTACAGAATGGCGCGCTTGTCATCTAACGGTCCCGTCGCATTTGTGCAAGCAGCATCACCAGTGCGCCCTCTAGTTCTTATGTATAACTCTATGCACATAACCCAATTATTTTGACCGGGATTGCAGCTTCATGCATTATATTCAACTTCATGTTGAAATCCAAGATGGCCGCTACCCACACAACATCAACATATCAACATTTTAAACAATGAACTGAACCAAAACTTCCAACAGCATTTTTAATTCAAAAGCAATACTAACTTCCACAACCTTCCTTTGCAAAACAGACACTAAAGCCAGGTTCATACTTCCTGCAAATGGTGAATTTTTACATCACAAATTCGCAACAAATAGCTTGAATCAGTTAGATGTGCTCAACTCCTGCAAAACATTCCTGTGACATCCAAATTTATATCTCATTTGCATCCGCAGGAAGTATAAACCAGGCTTAATACTTTAAGGAGCAAGACAAGTACTTAACGACAACCTCAGAACTTCAACATTTGTACACACCCCAACCTTGCACCTCCCAAAGAGCGAAAAATCAGTGAAAAGAAACTTACGATTTGTCCAAATTAGCTTGGCCGAACTGTTGATTGTGATTGACGTTACCGTCTGGACTCTGCTGGGGGCTCGACCTGATTGGCCCCTGCCCTCCGCCCCCACGGAGCCCGATGACCTGTCCTCCACCTCTAATGCCCATGTTGCCCGGAGAGAGGGGCGGGTGACCTGCCCGGATGGCCTTGGCTGAAGTAAGAAATCACATTTTTATTTTTATTTAAAATTAATGGTAATAAAAACTGGTTAAAAGTTAGATCGAATAGAAGTACAGCAGCTTCCAACCATAAATCATTTCAAATTGAAGAAATGTAACTATGCAAAAATATTGGAATCTGAAAGATTTTACTGACAGATTGTGTTCTTTTAAGAATTTGTCTTGCTGCTACCCAGAGAGATTTCTCTACTACAGCGAATCATATTTTATGAATTTGGGAGACTTCTTAGTTCTGAAACGAACTATTCTGCGTTTTAACTACTACCTAGGCGGAGAAAAGGAAATCAGCAGGGACTACTACTTTCTCTTAGGAGATAAAGGAACTTCTGGTTATTTACTTCACAACCGTGGAGTGAGTTTTTCATTGATCTAATTTTTTTTCAGCTTCTCCAAGTCATCGTCAGGAAAACTTTATTTATTACAAACCTATCTGTGGGGAGTTGCCTCTTCTTGCACTGTTCCTCTGACGGACTGCTTCCTTGATCCTGTCCACTTCTTGCTGGTACCTAGACTCACACAATAAGAAAAACAATGGTTAGTCTAAAAAGTACCAGTTCACAAAACTGTTCAGCAGAAAAATATTCTGCTAGCGAAATTCTATGCAAAGCAAAAAATTACCAAGGTAATATTCGCAGCACTGGCAACTGTTTGGTGTGTTCTTGCTGGTAAGCTGCTTTTGCTTACAAAAATGTTTTTGTGCTAAGCAAAGGTTTATGCTTAAAGACTTTATGAAATTGGAAAAGGTATCAGGTGCCGATTTCACAGAGCAATAAATTCATGGCAAGACGAATTGTCAGAATTACCATAATGATTTGTATTCTAACATCACACTTTACTCAGCGACTACAATTGATTTGCAGTTAAGATCAATCTTAGCTCTTTGTGAACTTGACCCCTGGTTTGAAAGTTTGGAAAAGTAAATTTTGTGGTCAAAATGTTTCTGCACAATATGAAGTATTTATTCAGCCTTCAACAAGTTTCATTCAAGGACAGTGAATATGAATAAATAATTTGACACCAATTAGTTGAGATTACCTCTTGCGATCACGCATAGCGCCCTCTTTTGTTTCTTTCAGGGCAGCCTCGAGTGACTTGACTCTCTCTGAGGTTGCACGTAGACGTTTCTCAAGCTTCGGCAGCTCACAGCGTAGGTCGGCGTTATCACGGACGAGCTGGTAACGACAAAAGAATAATAGTGAGCATAGATGGTTGAAAATAAAGAGAATAAATGCCAGATTAATTTGTTGCCTGTGTGTTTATACATTTTATATATATTCTTTTGTTTAATATAGAAATGATTTTAATGACTATTTTTGTAAACTGTACATTTCGACTTTTAGCCGCTGTATTGCAGTGTTTTGATAAATAAACCATGCAACCATTATATATCATGTTTAATAAAAAATGAAAAACAAAACTTGAAGCCAATTACATGTTTGTTTGTTAACTCTTTCAGTGCCAAGGTCATAACAAGTATGATTTATTTTATAAATTCCGAAAGTGCCATTATTGTACATGTGTATGTCCATCTTTAGTATGAACTCAATCGTACATGTACTACCAATAATATACATGCTATCACAAGAGGGCATTATCACTCAAGAAACAGCATTATCTTTGTGATGTACATGTACCAAGGCAAATTAAAGCCAGCAAGATTCATTGTAAAGGACATTTTGTTTGGTGAGAACGACATTTACGGTCTCTAATACCGAATTATCGAAAAGCATACACATACATGTAGGTGAGCATTTTAAATTCAAAACACAAAACAAAAGTTGGCACAAGAAGAGTTCAGTGATAGTTTTTTAATGCCCCTTATTTTTGACCGCGCGAGGGCGCTATAAATAGTATTTTGATCACTTCCGGGGGTACACGCGATTCGCCCTGCACAAATTAATAGGCGTTCTGTCACTTTTGTTGCGCCGTAGTTTCAATTTGCTTTAGAGGTGGATTATAACGGCTCCTTTAAAAGTCTTATTGTCTGTGATGGATTAGATGTCTGTGGTTATAATGTGTTCCAATCTTTAAAAACTGTTTTGGGTATGAATGAATATACCCCCGGAAGTGATTGAGAGCGCCCTCACGTGGTCAAAAATATGGCCCATTGAGTTGGACCCTACATACACGATCTCTAGACATCTATCAGCAATACGCTCCATGTTCCTCGAACTCGCCTGGCCAGTTACGGGGACAGGGCTTACTCCAACATAGCACCTAGACTCTGGAACTCACTTCCGGAATACATCAGACAAATACACAACATCACTCTCTTCCAGCAGAAACTCAAAACACACTTGTTCTTGCTTGCTTTCCAACATCTTGAGAAAACTTGACCGGCGCCTTTGAATGTTTCTCTTTTTCAGTAAAGTGCGCCTTATAAATGCTGTAGTTTATTATTATTAATATTATTATTATTATTATTATTATTATTATTATTATTATTATTATTATTATATTCTTGCCATAGAGGGCTCCCTACAAGATGGCTGCCCCCGGTGACTCACCTGCTTGTGTACTTTAGTCAGCTGTTCCAGATTATTCTCCAGGAAGGAGATCTTCTGTTTCTGTGCCTGGCTGCCTCCTGCGTCGTCGTCCCGATCGCTGCCTTCGAGGGCTTTCTTGACTCGGTTCTGCAGATCCTGCACAAAGAGTTTACGCAGGTTGTGCAGCGTCTGAAGCTCCTTGGCCTGATGGGAAAGGTCAAAGGTCATAGATTAGATTGCCGTCAGGGGTGCGTTTTCGCAGCTGTAACCAAAACTGTTTCAGACATTGGCAAGTGATTAACCAATGGCCAAATCAACTGAAACAATTATTGGTTACAGCCGCGAAAAGAATCGTCTGAACAATTACTCCAATTTAAAGGCAGTGGACACTGTTGGTAACAACTCAAAATAATTATTATCATAAAACCGTACTTGGTTACTAGTAATGGGGAGAGGTTGATAGTATAAAACATTGTGAGAAACGGCTCCCTCTGAAGTGACATAGTTTTCCAGAAAGAAGTAATTTTCCGCAAATTTGATTTCCAGACCTCAGATTTAGAATTTGAGGTCTCAAAATCAATCTTCTGAAAGCACACAACTTCGTGTAACAAGGTGTTTTTTTTTTCTTTCATTATCATCTCGCAACTGCAACAACCAATTGAGCTTAAGTTTTCACAGGTTTGTTTTTTTATACATACGTTGAGACACATGAAGTGAGAAGACTGGACTTTGACAATTACCAATAGTGCCCTGTGTCTTTCAGTGCTACAACTACCTTCCTTGTTTCTTATCTAACTTAAAGCAACTTGTGTCAATAATATAATATACTTACCACTGTTTCTTCCAGACCCTTCAAGTCTTGCTTAGCTTGTTCCCTTCGGTCAGCTTGTTGACTGAAAGTAAAAAAAATTAATAATACATCAGATCTAAATATAACTTAACCACAAGAACATGAAATCGATGCTCTAAACCACTTGGCCATGACATCGTACAACAGACATCACAGAGGTACAATATTTGTCCTATACATGTACACACCTGAGTTCATTGAGTTTACGGGATTTTTCTGTTTCTTCTTGCTTCAGTTTCTCGTAATCCAGGTGAAGTTTCTCCTGCTGTAGAGTCAGATTCTGATTCAAGCTAAAAATGAAAGAAAACACAATTTTTTGTTAGCCTTTTACTTGTAACCTTAAGATTCTGTATATATAGAAAGGTTTGCGGTAACACCATTTAATTACATCATGTAATTACACCATCTATTTCCCGCCTTTGTGCATCACCAATCCACCTCCACAGTACTTAAGCAGCATGCAGCATCAGATTCCAGCTTTCTCCAGAAGACGATCAGAGCATACTGATCGAAAACGTCGAGTTGAAACCAACGGTTCTTTTCAGAACCACCCCAACTAATTAGAGATGGTCACTACATGGTGTTACCGCAAACCTTTCTATATCCTATTTCCACCATGCAAAGTTTCATATCCTACCTTAAGATTCTGGTTGACCTTAAGGTTCTGAGCAATCGAATTGAAACCAAAGAATTGATTTAAAACAAGACCGATCTTCATGTAGATAGATTCAGATATATTAAGAAAGCAAACACAATTGTTCTGTTTTTTCTTAACTTGCTTAGTATTTTTAACCTCTGTGAAGCGCCCCCAGAACTTTAATAATAATAAAAAAGAAGAACACTTATAGTGCGCCGGTATCCACCACAAGTGATGCTCATGGCGCAAGGAAGACACACAAAACTAGTGAAAAGCAGCTGTAAAAAAGTTGGTTTTGAGGGCCTCTTTGAACTTATGAATGGAAGACATGTTACGAATATTAAAGGCAGATTATTCCAAAATACACGTAAAGGACCAGCATGAGAAAAAAGCCCTGTCACCCAAATTGTTGTGGGTTTGGGGGAAAACCAGTAACGAAGAAGTTGATGATCTAATATTAATTTTGGTTTTTACCCATGTGTGTTAGCACTGTATACTCAGTACTTTCCCCGAGTCCTGTGATAAAATATCACAGGCATGTTACTCGGGTGGGGTTTCGAACCCACGACTCTTGCAATTCTAGAGCAGTGGATGATCTAAGACATTTAGAAAGATTGGAACGAGTAATTAATTGACAGATCCATGTAAAGAATAAAAAAACAAGCAGAACTTGAAAATGGACTTACTCTTTGAGTTCCTCAATCTGGTGTTCCTTCTCTGAGATTTCCGTTCTGAGACTAGTCAGGAGTTGGTGGTGAGCTTCCCGATGCTTCTCCATCTGAGCTTCCATCTTAGCCTTCAGTTCCTTGGCCGATTCCTCACTCTCCCTAGCCTTGTCTTCCAGAGCCTTCCCTTCCAACGTTTTCTTTTGGGCGGCTGCTAGGAAAACCAAACAAAAGCACAGTTGAACAACTCCTCTGAATAATAATAATAATATTACTAGGTTCTTAAAACACAGAGCTTTATCCCACCCCTGAGTTAATAAAGCGCTCAGAGTTATTACCTGCAAGGTATGTGGAGCTACGTGTTGAAGTATGAGACCTATTCCTTTATAGCAACGTGTAATGGTTTACAAGGTGCTGTGGTGCAATATGCAGCCAATTAAACCAGGAACACCGCGACGAACCCCTTCTCTTTTCAATAAGTACACAGGTTCTTTTTATGAGTGGTACACAACACCCAGGATCAACGGTTTTACGTCCCATCCCAAGGAGAAAGCAATGGTTAAGTGTCTTACCTTCAGACACAAGTGTCAAGACCAAGTTTGTACCCACAGTCTGCTGATCAGAAACACCAGGGCCCAATTTCATACAGCTGCTAAGCATAAAAATTTGCTTAGCATGAAATTTCTTCCTTGATGAAAGATGGATTACCGACCAAATTTCCATTTATTGTATATTGCTTGTTACTGGTATTCAGCTGTTTGCTTATTCTGAAAATCACGTGGAAATTTGGTTGGTAATCTTGTTTTTTTATATGAAGGAAGAAATTTCATGCAAAGCAAATTTGTGTGCGAAGCAGCTCTATGAAATTGGGCCCTGAGCTCCAGTCCAGTGCTGTCAACCGCTAAGCCATGACATACCACAAAAAGACAGTTTGCTCTTCTTCGGAAATCAATATGTCTGGTTTCAGCCTCACCTTGTGAATTGACTTGCTCCAGCTGCTCATTCAGAATGTCCAGTTTGTCCTCCAGACTCTGTTTCTTAAACTCTACTTCACGGAGATTCTCACTCACTGTTTTAATTTTAGCTTCATGCTGTTTAAAAAATAAAATAAACATTTCCAATCATTCTATGTTTCAATTAATCAAGAACAATTTTACACAGTTTATAAATAGTTTTTAAAGAATTAAAAAAAAAGATTAAGAAACTTTAGTCAAAACTTTAAAAATATTTTCAAATGAGTTGACAATTGTTTTCACAAAAAAAGCTTCTTGGCGTTAGTTACTCCCAATGACCCCTGACCTACCTCCCTTGACCCCCGACCTGACTCCTCCTTACCTGCGAGATAAGCATCCTGCAAGAATCTAGTTCCTTCTCTTCTTCCTCCAGCTTCTTGGCGCTAGTGGATGACGTCATCTCTAAGACCTTACAGCGTTGATGGAGCGTCTTGACTTCAGTCTTCATCTTACTAACGTACAGACGAGCCATGGTGAACTCCTCGTCTACCTTGTCAATATTCTCAACATTCAGCTGAAGATGGGACGAACAAAGAAAGCCTTATAAGAAGTTGGAGTTTCTGGTTAAGATTTAGCAATGGTGAATGTCGTCGGCTTAGTACTATGAGGTCATTGATTTTAATTTGATAGCCATAGTTATGTTTAAACAAAAATTGTAATAAATTTGAAGAACTAAATCAAATACATTCATATCAGGTACATTTCCTTAACCCATCCTTGACCCATCCCCTTCCCGCCATATCTCCTTTCCAACCCCATACCTTCATATCAGCTACATTTCCTCCCAGCGCACACCACCAAACTCCCCAAGATCCTTATCCAATCCTTATCACATCCTTATCCCATCTCCTCCCCACCCTATCTCCGTTCCACCCTCCCATACCTTCATATCAGCTATATTTCCTCCCAGCGCACCACCAATCTCCCCTAGATCCTTAACCCATCTTAAACCCCTCCCCTCCCCGCCCCATCTCATTTCCATCCCCATACCTTCATGTCAGCTACATTTCCTCCGAGCACACCACCAATCTCCCCTAGATCCTTCAGCAAGCTTGTCATCATCTCAGTAGTCCTATGTCGTTGATGTTGCTCAACTTCTTGAACTTTCTCCAACTGTGCCGTGATGATATTCAGGGAATTCTGAATAAAGAAGGCACACAAATACTTCAGTTACACTACACAGATTTTATGTTGTGTTGTCGTTTAGCTTTCAAGAAAGACTTTGCTAGAATCGAAATGTCAGGTCATAACAAACAAACAAAATATATAATGAGGAGGGTAGATGGCCTTAGCTTTCAATCCAAACCGGACCTTCTTCAGAGGTTTAAACAAGTACAAACAAATACATCCATTTATAGAAAAAAAGAGGAGAAGGGGATGTAGGGAAGGATCCAGAAAAAAAACAGTAAATTCTTTTACATCTGAAAGTGAGTACGAGTTCTTTCGTAAATTGATATTACCAAGTGAGAGTTCTCACAAGTTTTTCACCGACTTCCTCCGTCCATGACTCATTAACGCAAAAACCTCACCCGATTATACACCCAACGTGCAAAGTTTCAAATCTTAATAACTGAAATCTGGTATCTACTTTTACATCTGAAAATGAGTACGATTTCTTTTTAAAATTGATGTTACTCAGTGAGTACTCACCAGTTTTTCACCGACTTCCTCCGTCAACGACTCATTAGAGCGGGCCTTATCCTCGAGTTCCTTAGACTTCTCATCGTAGTTGACAGCCATCTCCTCCAACGCTTGCAAGACTTCCTTAGCCTCTTCCTTAGCAGCCATGTTCTCCGTATCAAGACGAGTCATCTGAGTTTGAAGATACTCACACTCCCTCCGGATTGAGGAAAGAAGCTCTTCTTGGTCCAGCATCTGCTCCTTGAGTTTCTCGGTCAGACGGGATTGGCTGTCGATCTCGCTGTCCTGATGTTCAGAGAAAAAATGGGTGAAACATTAATACATTGCATGTCAAAATATGAACTATTATAATGTCATCATTTAAGGGTTCTTTGTTGAATTCATATTGTTGATAGATGTTTTTCTTTCATACATTGCTGACCTGTCTTTGTTAGTTCTTGTCCATTGTTTGTTTGTCTGTCTAGATTACTACTTTCATTGTAAGCAGTTTGTACAGCGAACCTTCTGGATTACACCTGTCCTTTCATTTGTTCTACCTGGAGTGAAGCTGTTAAGCAGAAAATTCTGCTAAGCATTTTTTTGGCTAGACAAGGGGGTAGCAGTCGCAGCAACGATAATCTTATGGTATTATGGCTGATACCCTATGTTTGCTAAGCAAAAGTTTTTCCTGCTAAGCAAGTTTTTGTAATAATAATAATAATAATAATATTGAGTTTTTATATAGCGCTTTTTCACTCCCTACGGGTGTCTCAAAGCGCTTCAGGATATTACCCCTGTTCACTGGGCCTTAATTCACTCCTTAAACCATCTCAGCTCCCTGGGGAGTATACAGCCTCGTGCAACAAATGCGCTACTCGGCTAAATCAAACACAAGAACCGTCTCTGCCCTCACAGGTACCCATTTACCCCTGGGTGGAGAGAAGCAATGATAGTTAAGTGTCTGGCTCAGGGACACAAATGTAGCCCCATGCCCTGTGAATGTCTCCCATGGTTTCTCCAACACCCAATTTCAAACAAGGTAAGTTAGCGGCAAAAAAAACTTGTCCTGGACAGTACTTATCTGCTGGTTAACCTAGACTAATATTGACAAGGGACCTTACCTTTTCATCGAGTTGTTCAAACAGCTTAGCTCTCTCCTCCTCCCATTTAAGACGTTCTTCTTCAGAGACAGATACAGTCACTGTTTGTACCGTGGGTGGCATCAATTCCTTCAAGATGTTCTGGTTCTTGTTGCCTTGCTCATTCTCTGGTACAGACTCTCCTGAAAATTAACAACCAGAAATGCCTTGTAAACATTTTGGACGAAAGAGCATTCTGCTCTACAGGCCAGGCTCAAAGTGGATGATACCCATGCCTAAATCCTTGACATCCTTTTTTCCTTGACTTTGCTAAGCGCCTCGCAATAGGCAACTAGAATTATGGCATTCTACAATTTAATGCTTGATGGTCGATTGATTGATTGATTGATTTATGATTTGATTGATTGATTTTATTAGTGCCGTGTCACTTGAGAAATTAGGAAGTAGGAATGTGGTAACAATAAACAGCTTTGTGAACAGCCCTGATAATTCGCACAGGCAACGGAGGTAATCGTCCCAGGTCATTGCCTTGCTTATAGAAGTGCCCTTTTACCTTGGTGTCCTCTTTCAAATACAGAGCATCAAGCCTGCAACATATTTCAGTAATTTTCTAGGTATATTCTAAGGAAATTTATCCTACCACCGCGCCATCTGCGTAGCTCGGCTTCTGTCGCTTGTAGCTGAGTCCGTAATTTAGTCACTTTCTCTTTTTCCTTCTCGTATCGGTTACGCCATTCCTCGGCCGTCAACTCGATGTTCACAGTCACCGTGTTCTTCACCGTCTTGGCTCTGAAGTACAGAAAAAAAAGATCCCAGCGATGTTATGACATCCGAGTTAGGATGAGTTACTCAAAATAACTTAAATTTACTTGTCCTAACTTCTGACTCTGGATAAATATTCTCAGCGAGAAAAGAAGATGATGAAAAATTTAAGTTTTAGATGTGGGAGGAAAACCCCACAGAATTATTCAAGGGGGAAACCCATGCAGTCAAGTAGAGGCTCAATCAAAACCAACACCACATAGTGACCCCAGTGGGATTCGAACCACTGTCCCAGAGGTGGAAGTTGAGCTTTCCATAGATGCCCAAACAGTACTACTGTATCATGTCCGCCATAGAATTTGACTGCGTATCTCTACATGTGAAAAGAATGTAGGTCAAAGGTGCATGTACACGCAGGCTGGAGGCATGCACAACACCAACCTGACCGTCTAAGGATTAGCCTAAGTTTTTCAATCACTCCTAGGACCAGTGAAATCGACCCCCGGGTTCTTTACCTCTGTCCGAACATGAGCGTTGATTTGGTCTCTGAATCGTTGAATGAGGATGGAGAGCAGCAGATGACGATGGTTGTACGAGAGTTCCCTCCCAGAGATTCCTGCAGGATTCTCGTCATTTTACTGTCTCGATACGGGATGTGAGTTTTCTGGAAAAATATAAAATGAAAAGTCAAAAAGTAAAGTACAGAAAATGAAGGTTGTCTTGGGCCTGTAAGCATTAAAGTTCGATAAACACAGAAAAGTATTGCTTACCAGAAATAGGTCACCAGCCAAAATTACATTGTGATTACACTGTTGTGACTGGTGCCCAACAACTCAGTTTTTGCTCAGCGAAAAAACAATTTTAAGCAGTATTTTCTGCTCAGCAGCTTTATGAAATAGGGCTTGATGTAGGCTCAAAGCAGGGCCCAGTTTCATAGCGCTGCTTAGCGGCCGATTTTGTGCTTACTGTCCAATTTCTATTTCATAGCGCTGCTAACCGTAAGCACATGAAAAGGCATGCTAACCTTCTGGTGCTTACCGCACGAAAATAAATGACGTCACAATGCAAATCCATAGTAAACACGCACTATGGCCGCCAAATTTTTCTGCTAACCTGTGAAATACACTTGCACCTTAGCAAATTTGCTTACCATTAAGCAGCGCTATGAAATTTGGCCAAGATCTCTGGCGTAATTCACAAGCCTCGACGTCAGGTGTGCACACTACCTTTAATATAGCCTGAACATCTGACGTTACACTAGGAGGCTCATGAATAACACCAGAGACCGGCCTCCAGCCGGCGTGTACATGTACCTTTGATCTACATTCTTTTCACATAAAGATACGCAGTCAAATTCTATGGCGGACATGATAGTACTACTTGGGCATCTATGGAAAGCTCATGTCACTGTGCACGTACCCAATGATTTCATTGTATCCAATGGAATAATTGGATCTGAGTGGTAGGTACCTGTCTTTATCCTTGTCCAGTCTACCTTTAATATAGAGACATTGAGCCACGAGAGGGCAGCAGACAGCTAAATAAACAAAGAAGCAAGGTTTGAAGGAAGTGGTTAAGGACTCACCCTTCCGTCTGCTAAGGAAGAGATGACGTTCCCAAGGGCCGATAGAGACTTATTGATATTCTTCGCTTCATCCAGGACGGTTCCCTCCGCTCCTGTCTTGCTGACCTACAAAAGTAGAATTATACATCAGACACATTTTTACATCCAAGGTAAAGTTCCTCCAGACAGACATTCACTAAGTTGTATTTTGGTCGTTAAACTGGGTGAATATTTTGTATTAATTATATGTTAGCAGAAATGTTGTGTTTGGTCACAACATCTGTTAACACCATTGAGTGTTCGTTCTGTTAACATTCGGCCGTCCTAGCCAACCTGCCTGGTTTATTTATCAACTATGAAAAGGTCTACAAATTTATGATATATTTGTGGGATTTCCTCCCAAGATAGTTGAACTCTCAAACTACAATTTTTGTTTTATTGAAAATAAAATAAATTGGGATTTTAAATTACTTGAGAATTGAAATGAGTACAGTATTTATCAACTGAGCGTATTTCCCTGGTGTTCCGATCATGTAAATGTACACTATGTACAACAGTGTGTATTAGAAACACTGCTCCTTGGATAAACAGAAATTTACATAAAAGGCGCCCTCATACTTCAAGGAACACGTTGCCCAGGATCGGTCGAGATGGTCTTTGAAAAGTGTTTGAAACCGTTTGTTATGAAATGCATATGGTTAGAAAGATATTTTAAAAGTAGAATATAATGATCCAAACAAGTATCACTCGAAATTGCGTGGTTTTCCTTTTACCTCGTCGACTAACACCAACGGCCATTAGTGGGAGTCAAATTTTTGACTCCAATAAATGGCCGACCGTGTTAGTTCGTAAAGTAAAAGGAAACCATGCAATTTCAAGGCAAATTTGTGCGGATCATTGTATTCTACTTTTAAAACATCTTTCTACCCATATGCATTTCATAACGCGGTTTCAAACGCTATTAAAAGACCAACTCGACCGATCCAAGGCAACGTGTTCCTTTAATGTTATACCGTTTGTTATGAAAAACATATGGTTAGAAAGATATTTTAAAAGTAGAATTTAATGATCCACACCAAGTATCACTCGAAATTGCGTGGTTTTCTTTTTACCTCGTCGAAAAACACGGTTGGCCATTTAGTGGAGTCAAATTTTGTTCGCAAATGTTTGTTCGAAAAGTAAAAGGAAAACCATGCAATTTCGAGGCAAATTTGTGTGGATCATTGTATTGTACTTTTTAAACACCTTTCTAACCATATAAATTCTATAACAAACAGTTACAAACGCTTTTCAAAGACCAACTGGACCGATCCAAGACGGCGTGTTCCTTTCAGTGCTCTGAACTGACAGTCCTTCCATTGATTTACCTTTTCGCTACCAGCTAAATCCACCAAGTAGAGTTTTCCACTGAGTTTCTTCTGAGTTTCGACGTTTTCTTGTTTGACTTGGATCAGGAAGATGCTGTGACTACGGGAACTATGCTCATTCATGTCTGATGAAAGAAAAAATGTGAAAAGTTAAACTCAAAATTTACATTTTCAACATTATTCATCCCCAAAAAGGTCATTACTTTTGAACTAAACATCATTCAAGTGTGTATAAAACCCAACAAGTCATTGTCTCTATTGAGACTCATTTTTGCAGAGCCCGTCACATATGTCTTAAGATTTCAAACCCAACATGGGTGTGGTGTTTTGAAGTATCAGACATTTACCTCCTACATGTATTACAAGATTTCTTCATGCAGACAGACTTAGTCTACTTGTGACCGCTATGTCTGTTGAATTTCATAACCTACTAGTGAGTGGTATTTAAAAGGATCAAACAACTACCTCAAAATACTCCACCCTTCAAAACCAACCAAATTGTGGTGTTTTGAAGTATCACACAACTACATCATCATGCAAACAGACTTACTTGTGACGGCTATATGTCTGTTGGATTTCCCTTCATCAATGACCTCCATGACCTCATCAGGACTAGAGACAAAGCGCTCCGAAGCACCCTTCACATAAGGGACCCTGTTCTTATCCTCATGGACGGAGAGATTCGTCTTGGAAACTGTAAACAAACAAAAACAAAACATAAAAACCCTTTTCCAACTAAAGACACTGAACACTATCGGTAAGTGTCAAAGACCAGTCTTCTCACTTGCTGTATCTCAACATATGCATAAAATAACCAATCGGTGACAATTTGAGCTCAATTGGTCGTTGAAGTTGAGAGATAATAACGAAAGGAAAAAACACCCTTGTCACATGAAGTTGTGTGCTTTAAGATGATTGATTTTGAGACCACAAATTCTAAATCTGAGGTCTCAAAATCAAATTCTCGAACACTATGTCACTTCAGAGGGAGCTGTTTCTAACAATATTTTATATTATAACACCCCTTGCAAGTATTCTGCCTGCTCATTGGTTTAGAGCGCGTCACATGACATGTCTTAGTTTCGCTAGACGACGGCCGTGTGATAGTGCGTCGGTTTGCCATGCGCTAGTCCGAAGACTAGCACACGGCTCCGTGCGCTAGTCCGACAGACTAGCACACGGCGTGCAGTACCCAGACGTCCGTTGCGTGTACGAGGGTGATAAATTAATAGTCTGTAACCATTTCGGATTGCACGACACTACATGCAACACAGTAAGTAAAAGTGTTTTCAATCTGTATTCGCGTCGTCCGTGGATTGTAGCATTCAGGTCTGTAACTTAATAATAATAGTCCAGTATTTAGAAATGTTTGGGGTGTTATAAAACAAATATTGACTGCTTTTACTCGTGCAATGGTTAAAAACTATGACTCCCTTGGTGATCCCCGGAGCTTTCTATTTTCCCGAGGCGAAGCCAAGGGAAAATAGAACGCTCCGGGGATCACCTCGGGAGTCATAGTTTTAACCATAGCACTCGAAGCAGTCAATATTTGTATACTATCAACCTCTCCCCCTTACTCGTCACCAAGTGAGGTTCTATGCTAATAATTATTTTGAGGAATTACCAATAGGCCCACTGCCTTTAACCCTAATCAACATTCAGCATTTTTTCTACAGGTCCTACACTGGGTAGTAAATCGTTCACAGGAGTGAGAACTAAGAGTAAGGTCATAGATTGCATTTTATAAATGTATTATGCTGATTTATCAAACAAATTATAAAGGAAATATACAATAAATGTTCCTTCCTAGGAGTTTCGAACTAGAAGTGGGGTCATAGATTGGATTTTATTAATGTATTATCAACAAAATTATATAGAAAGATACAATAAAAGTTTCAGCTAAATTTACGGCCATTAATTTTTTTAATTATTTACCAAAGTCTATGATAAGTTGTTTTAGTTTTCAAACTTACCATCCAGCAAATCCCGAATGCGATCCATGTAAATCTCAAAATAAGAAACCTGAAAGGAACGAAAACAAACCTCAGTTTAACTGATGATTAATAATCAATTATTCATTTTAATTGCCAATCAAAAACCGACTACATACTTTTAAGAAAATTGTAAGAAATTGAACTCATGAATAATACATGAGTAAAGAGGGTCAGTATTGATTTGCCAATACTGAACTGGCTACAGCAATGCATGAGTTGAACTCATGAATAATGCATGAGCTTAATTAATGAATAATGCATACCTTGATGTGGAACTCCAGGCTTTCATCCATCTGGTAAATGTGATTAAAGATGTCTTGAACGATACGAGGAATGATTCCCATGTACAAGTCATCATTGAGGACACCCTGTCAACAACAAAATCACATCAACATTACAACTTTAATATCATTTTTCAAGTTTCACAGATTTTAAATATTTATTGAGGTGATAAAAAGCATAAATTAAAACTTATCGTAGGAGTACAAATTAGGTGAGGTCTGCGGTAGCACCAAGTGTAAATCTCATTTGTGGTTGACAATTCAACGCTTCGATCAGAAAGCATCTAAGGGCCGTTTTAAGTGTTCTCAGGCCTTGAACTTTGCTCTTGAAGGGGTACAGCAATTTCCTTCTTGTAAGGGCACTTCTGTTAAAGGCAGTGGACACTATTGGTAATCGTCAAAGACGAGCCTTCACAGTTGGTGTATCTCAACATATGCATAAAATAACAAACCTGTGAAAATTTGAGCTCAATCGGTCATCAAATTTGCAAGATAATAATGAAAGAAAAAAAACACCCCTGTCACACGAAGTTGTGTGCGTTTAGATGGTTGATTTCAAGACCTCAAGTTCTAAATCTGAGGTCCCGAAATCAAATTCGTGGAAAATTACTTCTTTCTCGAAAACTATGGCACTTCAGAGAGAGCCGTTTCTCACAATGTTTTATACCATCAACCTCTCCACATTACTCGTCACCAAGTAAGATTTTATGCTAATAGTTATTTTGAGTAATTACCAATAGTGTCCACTGCCTTTAAGGAAATATAAATTTGTAGTGTAACCTTGCAAAGGGCACCACAGCAAAAGTACAGGGCACTAAGGCAATCAATGTGGGTGCCATGGGTTCTTTGGAGTCCTGCATTGTACATGAGGCAATTTAAACAGACATGCAGCAGAAGGTCAAAAAGAGGAAATGAAATCAATCTCACACTTTGTACTGTGTTTTTCAGTTCTCAATGATACAGTTTTTTTACAGTGTGAGAAATCACAATTGAGGATACCAGCAGGGAGCGTGCAAAATTGCTGGACGACAACGGGCGAAATCGTTCCCTGGACATTAAATTACCAATTATCATGAGAGCTAGTTCAGTTTAGAGTGGTTTTTATCTTTCAGTAAATAGGGAGTTGTAGTGTATAATAGGGTGTTGACATAAGCTTTTAGAAACATTGCTGGCATGTTTCTGAGTCTGAATTATGCAAAACCTTTCAGCTATGGGTATTATTATTTAGACCCTTTCACACGAGAGCACTTTAGCAAGTGTCCCTTGCTGAAATGTAGCATGGTTGTAAAATGTTACAAAATGTTTCTTGTGAGAAAGGACAACAATAGTTTCTACTGTCCAAGTTCTCTTGCAAAACATTTTCTAACATTGCTACATTGTACATGTATGTACATTACATCCTTGCGGCAGGGCATTACATGTTTCCTTAACCAATATGGAGACAAACTTTTATTTAAATGCCTGTTTACTTCCCTATTGGATAATTTGGTGGGTTATTTTGCACAATTGTTATTACAATATAGCAACAAGTTTCCCCCTAAATTTAATGAGAAGGACAACCAGAACAACATGACCTCTCGTAAGACGACAGCAAGAACATTAGACACATGACTCGAACAGACGAATGTTTTGAAAGAATCAATTAAATGATTCTCTGCTAAACTTAATTGAAACTGAAGGCTGTCTTTGATTGCTTTAATGTAAATGTCAGGGAGAAAGGGAAGTCAAGATGCTGTCTTAAAGGGGAAGGCTAAGATGCTGTCTTAAAGTGGAAGGCTCCGATGCTGTCTTAAAAGGGGCAGGCTAAGATGCTGTCTTAAAGAGGCAGGCTATGAAGCTGTCTTAAAGGGGTAGATTAAGATGCTGTCTATAAGGGGAACTCTAAGATGCCGTCTTAAAGGTGAAGGCTAACATGCTGTCTTAAAGAGGAAGGCTGACACGCTGTCTTAAAGGGGCAGTCTAGGATGCTGTTTAAAGGGGCAGTCTAAAGGGGAAGGCTCAGATGCTGTCTTAATGGGACAGTCTGAGATGTTGTCTTACAGGGGCAGGCTAAGATGCTGTCTAAAAGGGGCAGGCTTAGATGCTGTCTTACATGTAAAGGGGAAATCTAAGATGCTGCCTCTCCAAAGCCCAAGAACACAGCCACACCCTAATTAGTACCTCTCCCTCAAAACTGTCCACCAACCTTGTATACAGCCACCCAACTCATATAAACACCCTTATCCAAAACAGTCCATCACACAACCCAGCCAAAGAACCCAAGAACACAGTCCTAATCCAATCCAATCCAAGACCTTCTCCACAAATAGACTAACACTGAACCCTGCCCCAAAACCCTCTCCAACCACCCAAGAACACGGCCTCAACCCTCCTTACAATCCACCTCATCCCGAACCCTTCTTCAAACCCTCCCCCATCCATACACCAGAGACCTCTGCTCACCCCCCCCCCAACCCCATCCATGCAACAGAATAAACACATCCATATGTCTCCAAGATTAGAATGCAACAAGATATCTTAATTATTGTCATCATCATCAACAAACTCAAACATGACGAGATGAGACTGATTAACATAATTAATGATGAGGGTCAGCTACTCCCAGGGTAGTCATTTTATTTACATCCACTGGTTTACACAGCCACCATTTCCAGACAAACAAATGTCAACACCGACTACTTTAAGTGCGGAGCCCGGAAAGATATGTTCAGCCCTTTTCTGGAAAAAAAATTCACAGTGATAAATTTACGGGATTCTTACAGTGAAGTGCTATTCACACAACAGCAGTTTAACTGGGGTCCCTTGCTTATTTTTATCATGGTTGTAAAATGTAGCATTGTTTGACAAGATTGTTCAAGAGAACCTGACAGTGACAATAGAAACAATTGTTGTCCTTTCACATAATGTACATTTTTGTAAAATTTAGCAACCATGCTATAATTTAGCAAGGGACCCTGGCTAAATTGCTCTCGTGTGAAAGGGGCATATAAGGTTCATGTTCTCCCAGGACAGTAATTTTATACTGTATCAATCCAGACAATCAAACATCCAACACTGTCTACTTTAACTGTGGAGCTCGGATGCACAAGTTAAGTCCTTTGCCCTTTTCTGAGAAATAATTCACAGTGATAAATTTACAGGACTCTGACAAGTTGGACAGGAAGGAAGATCTTGCAATTTATCTTGGGGGTTAAAAATTTAAAGATGGGTGGAACTGTACATGTTATTCTAAAGGCAGTGGACACGATTGGTAATTACTCAAAATAATTATAATAACATAACACATTACTAGGTAGCAGGTAAAGGGGAGCTGTTGATAGTATAAAACATTATGAGAAACGACTCCCTCTGAAGTAGCGTAGTTTTTGAGAAAAAAGTAGTTTACCAAGAATTTGATTTCGAGACGTCAGAATTAGATTTTGAGGTCTCGAAATCAAGCATCTGGAAGCACACAATCAACTTCATGTGACAAGGATGTTTTTTTCCATCATTATTATCTTGCAACTTCGACGACCAAATGAGCTTAAAGTTTTACAGGTTTGTTATTTTATGCATACAATGTATGTTGAGATACACCAAGTGAGAAGACTAGTCTTTGGCAATTACCAATAGTGTGCAGCGTCTTTAAGGAGGGATACATGTCCATTTTATCTTTTTGGGACAGGCCAGAAGTTAGGAGATGAGAGGAGGAGGGGGGGGTAAGTGTATAAGAGGATACAAGGACGGGGAGGAAGGAAGATGCGGGGGGAGGGGGAGGTGGGTGAGGAGGGGGTTGGTAATGAGAAATATGAGAGGAGATTTCTAGAATTACCTCCATAGTGAACGTCTTTCCACTGGATGTCTGCCCGTATGCAAATATAGTCCCATTGTATCCTTCCAAGACATCTGCAAAATAACAATAAACAAATAATTATTCATTTCATAATTCTCGAAAAGATAAAGGAAGACTCACATAGGAATTTCAATTTGAAAATTTTAATTGATTTAATTCACATGAAGATGTTGAATGTAGAGTCGGCAGATGATAGCACATCCATTGCAACTAAGGGATTAATGGCACTGGTTACTAATGGTTATTACTCAAAACAGTTGTTAACATAAAAACCTTACATGTACTTGGTAACGAGCAATGGAGAGCTGTTGATAGTATAAAACAATATGAGAAACAGCTCCCTCTGATGTGACATAGTTTTTGAGAAAGAATTAAATTCTCACTAAAATATTTGAATTGAGGTCTCGAAATCAAGCATCTGAAAGCACACAGCTTGTGCGGCAAGGTGTTTTTTGTTCCAATATTCTCTCGCAACTTCGACAACCAAGTTAGTTTATTTTCATAGGTTTGTTATTTTACAAATTTATGTTAAATTTAGTATTTAAATTGACGCTCAGTTGTTACAGCTATATTGTAAAAGCTTTATATGTTCATGGTAAAAGCAAAAAGCATTATGAACTTGCCCTACATCTATGTTCTTCAAAACATTCTAAACTGAGGCTTCCACACTTTGATCCTGGTGTAAACTGATGTTAAGACTAGCATTTAAATTGGCATTCAGTTTTTTCACGCAATTGTAAAAAGCTCCATGGTAAAAGCAAATAGCATTATCATCTTGCCCTTCGTAGGTTCTACAAATAATTCTAAAGTGGGTTAGAGAAACACTTTATTTCCATTTATTGTGGAGTGTTTTGGTAGGTTTATTATGAATTTAGGTCACGCTGACGACCGTTCGTGCTCTGCATGTTTCATAAGAGTGTCTAGGAACTTCGAGTCACACGTGACAGATGGTTGGGAGAGAGAAATTGGCCTGGGTTTGCGTCACAGTGTCTGGGCATTTTAAATGAAGATACACATTAATCTCTGCAGATCGTGTGTTTGTTTTTTCCTCCTCGTCTGTTTGTATGGTATGTTAAACGTTTCTTTTCCTGTGAACTAAGGGTTTTACACTCTGGCGACGATTCACAGAAGTACTATGCACATGAACTTGCTTAGTTCAGAAAGTCTTTGCTTAGTGAAAGAGTTAACCAACTAGCTTTCCATGTGTTGTTTACTGTTCAAGACTCACTCGGACAATTCTGGTTAGCAATTTATTTGTTCTTGGCAATGTTTTATGCGAACCGTGCTGGCCTGGAATTACATTTTTAAAGGGGCAAGGCCATTTTTGTTTTTGTAAAGGGCACTTTCATTGGACAACCTGACAACCTTTTTGTCTCAGGGGAACTTTTGAAGATGCAAAGACCAGGGCCCAATTTCATGGCTCTGCTTACCGTAAGCACAGAATCGGAAGCAGGGAATTCTGTGCTTACGGCAAGCCTATTTCACGGGTTAGCGGCGAATTTTGGCTTCTGCGCGTGCGTACTCCACGTTACTAGGCATTCTACGCTTACAAGGCTAGCGCAAAAATTTGGCGCTTGCACGTAAGCGGGGAATCGTGTTCGTAAGCGCAGAATTCGGCGGTAAGCAGAGCCATGAAATTGGGCCCTGGGCAACACAAGCAATGGCCTTCGTGGCCTGGACAATTTATGCTACTCTGAGGCCTGCTCTGTGACGCTTTCTTTCATCATTTGTTTGAGGGTCTTTCAAATCCTAACCATCCCAATCCTTAACAATCCCACAGCATGGTTAAAATAATTGTGTTTGATTCTGTTGGATTGAAGACCGCTAATTGGACTAAATGCTTTTAACATTGAATCAGGTATACATGCACCACCATGTCGGAGTCTAAAGGGCCAGTCACACTGCAGCGATAGGAAAACATAACGATAACAACGCAAAGAGAACGCATTCTATTGGTTGAATTGCTCAGCGCCGCACACGCTCATTCCACCAATCGAGGGTGTGCCTTGTTAAAGTGATCGTTATTGTTTTTCGTTATCGCTGCAGTGTGACTGACCCTTGAGAGTTTAATTATCGTGGAATTACAATAATATAGTGCTGGATTCTGTTGGAAATACAGAAAAAGTGCCAGTTACATGTAGTTTCGAATCTCAATCTCATAATTCATATCAGAAACTGGACAAAGATACAGGAAACCCATCAAAGTATCAGTTTTACTATTAAAACACTTGTATGGACAGGTTTCTAATGCGCATGATAGTCCAACCTTGAAGCGATTTCAATTTATTGTTTTGTTATCAACAACAGAGACATCTGCGCTATGTTCATGACATTCCTGGAACTAAAAATGGATTCATTTTTATCTGGTGGGAGTTTTGATCGATAAAGATATAGATTTTTGTATTCAGTTTGTATTCAAAGTGGAATAAATGATTGCTGTTGTTAGTGAATTAGGAAAATAAATAGGGAAAGATGTTTCAAACTGTATACAGTACGTGTAGCTGATATATTCGTTTTGTTAAAAAAGAGTTTTCTTAAGGAAATTGTATGCTTTTTGTTTATGTAGACTAACCTTTCGACTGCTTTATTACTCCTACAACGTACATTGTATAACTAAAATTCACAAAAAAAATAAACTGTGAAGTGGTCATGTTTTTGAGATATCGCCAACAATCTGGAGCGGTTTGTCCATGCAGAAAGAATAATCCACAATTTTAATACACAATTTCGGAAGTGTTTCTGACAGAAATGCTTTGCAGATTAAATTTTGAGGGGAATAAAAACTGATATCTTTCTCCCTACTACTTTACGCCGAAGTGAAATGTTTCTCAAAATATGTTTTAACTATTGAAAGCTGATGAACTTCGAACCAAGTATGTTTTTTATTGACATTTATTTTAAGAGTGATTACGAAATGTACACCCCTTTAATGGGATTGTCTTCCGAGAAAGATTTCCTGGAAATGAAAAATAAAACAAAACCAATACAATGACATAACTTCCTTGTTTTCAAAGTGTTTACGATGACTTTTGATTTCAAATAAAATACACAATTTTGAAATCAAAATGGTGTGGTGAAGTCTCATTCCTTCAATAAAAAAAAAATAGACATAAAAAAATAACATCATAAGCTGAGGTGGTGCTATATTTACGCAATACAAGGCGAGACGGTACATGTACATGTACAATAATGTCCGACCATTTAACAACATAAATTATTCACTCAAAAACCACTTGTGGTTGAGCCGTTATGCTGTGCATTTTTCCTTATTACGCATACAGAAATTTATTTGCCTTAAGGTTACATGTTCACGGCAAGGAGGTGGTGAATGAATAAATCTGACTCATTCTTCACCAAAGAGAGGACTTAAAAAATAAGAATCTATGGTGCATCTTCATTAAATTCAACATCTTGTGAATTAGGATTTGTGAAAACAAATTCATAAATGCTGTAAAAAAAAATATAAAAAAATACAGAACTTAAATACTATAATGGCTTTGGCAGTTGGGAAATGGTTTTTGGAAAGATAGAATTAATGTAGGAAATTTTCTAAACATGCTCAATGAGTCATGTCTGGAATTTTACCATCAAGAAAAGGCACCTCCAATGAAAACCCTTAAAGTCCATGGCAAACTTACGAAGGGACAACAAGGCCAAGACCAGGGCAACAGAGGCCATGCCCTGACAATCAGCAAGATTATGATTTTAGTTTTGGTGTTTCAGTTGATAAAACAAGCTTTAACAAATTGGAAACATATTCAAGGTTTTTGCCTTTAGGGTGTGGGACTCGCAGCAAGGAGAGTTCATTCTAAACAAATCCTGCATGACTTTTCATCCTTGCTCCTTTCCTTTTCATCAAAAAGAAAAGATACAAAGACACACAACCCACTAGTCTGTTTAATAAGCATCAAAGCCACACTTCTTGGATTGCAGCGCCTTGTTTACACAAAGAGCTATTTACAGCATACGCCTGAAACTTAAATCCAAAATATTTCAACTAAAAAAACATCATCTGGACTTTGACAGGTCAAAGGTCAACTCTGAAAACAGCATTAATCTGTTATTTCCTCATCGTTCACAGGAGCTGTCTTGTCACACAAAACATTTTTTAATTCCGTGCAGTGCTTGAATTGACAGCAGGCATGGATTCTGACTTGCTCTAAACATGGAGGTAGCTTTCAATGAGTAAGACATCAACTTGTACTGTGAATCACTGTGTCTTGGTAATTTACTTGGCTTTTGTACAATATGGAAATAAACGTGAAGTGTCGATGAGTCTTTTTAAAACAGTTCAGTATGAATCATTCATACTGGTTATAATTGTGGCAACGGTCTCTGCCTATGAAGTGTTGTTATCCATGGCTTTAGGGCTGTTGGATGCTAAGAAAGTACATGTACATGGCTGTGGCTGTTGACTTCTGAATCCATGTTGGAGTACATAATAGTCACTGACTATAGCCATACCAGAGTGTCTTTGGCTATGGTGTTGGTTGTAGGGTTCAGAAGCCATGTTTGGCTTCAGCAACCATGTTTTAGTAGACAGAACCCATTCATTCATGCATGTGTACGAGATGTAGCCACAGCTCTGCGACGTTGGCTGTGGTGTTGGCTTTAGCAGCCATGTTTGGCTTTAGCAGCCATGTTTCATACAGTAGGCAGAACTTAATACAGTCACCTACATGTACCCACAAAACCCATAGCCACAGCTTTGTGTCTTTGGCTATGATGTTGGTTGTAGCCTTTAGCAGCCATGTTTGGCTTCAGCAGCCATGCTTCAGTAGGCAGAACTTAGTCACATTTATGAACCCATAGCCACAGCTCATTGTCTTTGGCTATGATGTTGGTTGTAGCCTTTAGCAGCCATCATGTTTGGCTTCAGCAGCCATGTTTCAGTAGGCAGAACTTAGTCACACTTATGAACCCATAGCCACAGCTCATTGTCTTTGGCTATGATGTTGGTTGTAGCCTTTAGCAGCCATGTTGGCTTCAGCAACCATGTTTCAGTAGGCAGAACTTAGTCCCCTTTATATACCATAGCCACAGTTCATTGTCTTTGGCTATGATGTTGGCTTTAGCAGCCATGTTTGGCTTCAGCAGCCATGTTTCAATAGTCCCCTTTATGTACCCTTAGCCACAGCTCATTGTCTTTAGTTATGATGTTGGCTTTAGCAGCCATGCTTGCTCCATCAGCCATGTTTCAGTGTGTACGTGTACATGGGCAGAACGTATATATTACAGTAATCTGTTCATAGCCACAGCTGAAGCCAAAGTCAATTAATTTGTTTGTGGCTGTGGCTGTGGCTGAGTGTGGCCACTGACTCCTACAAGTCCTAGACAAGGAAGCCAATGTTTCGCCAGAGCCGAACACTTGATAAACTAAAACAAGCATTTACATTTAAAATTCAAACTTGATTCAAGTTTTCCTCATGCTTCAGTTTGGATTAAACAGCTTAACATGAAACATAATCAAGATGGCTGTTTTTCTTAAGAAAATATATCATATGACCTATGACCTAGTTTCAAGTCCTTACAGTACATCCGATGATTTATAAAATATCCTCCTGTCAGATTGAGCTGTCTCTTTCTAAGAGATGTCTGGGAGTCAGGAAATATTAGTTAGTATATTTCTTGACTTGTTCTTACAAGACCTCCTTGTTCAAACCCCCTGCTGGTGCATGGAGTCTATGGATGATAAGTGGGGGGGGGGGGGGAGGGGAAGGTCCATGTAGCGGAACAAGCTTCCGAGAGAGACCCCATGAATATGATGAATGTTGTTAAAGGCAGTGGACACTATTGGTAATTACTCATAACAAATATTAGCATAAAACCTTACTTGGTAACGAGTAATTGGAAGTTGTTGATGGTATAAAACATTGTGAGAAACGGCTCCCTCTGAGGTAACGTAGTTTTCGAGAAAGAAGTTATTTTCCACGAATTTGATTTTGAGACCTCAGATTTAGAAATCAAGGTCTCGAAATCAAGCATCTGGAAGCACAAAACATCATGTGATAAGGGTGTTTTTTCTTTCATTATTACTACTTCGACGACCAATTGAGCTCAAATTTTCACAGGTTTGTTATTTAATGCATGTTGAGTACCAAGTGAGAAGACTGGTCTTTGACAATTACCAATAGTGTCCACTGTCTTTAAAGATTTTCCAATGGAGGTGATCTTTGCAAAATGAAAATGGCCCTGCCCTCTCAACAGTGAAAATCCAGGCTTGTGTTTATTAGAAAAACATTAAACATACAAGTAGGTAAGCACAAGGAAATTGTGCTCACCAGAATAAGGGTATCAACCAAACTACCATGTCACATGTACAATTTGTGATTGGCATCCTGCTCATTTCTGCTTAGCAGACAATTGATTGAAGAAATACTTTCTGCTTATATTACATGTAAGCAGCTCTACATGTTTGTCTGCTTGTGAGAGGTAAATGTAATGAGAGGCAATGACAAAGGAAAGTAATTTACAAGATTAAAAAAAAAAAAAATTTTGCAAAGTAATCATACAAACTGCAAGCAGATAATACTTTTTTTTAAATAAAATAAGTGACAAACTCATCAAAGAATTTTGCAATCTACAAGTGTGGACTAACCATGCGGGTGTCCGTTCCATTCGATCTGTACACACTTCTGTCATACCAGACCTTTGACATTTTCACTGTAATCTATAGCGCATAATAGAGCCCCTAATACAATATACAAGGTGTATAGGAAGCTAAGGGCCATGGATTTTATACAGGATTTCACATGGCGAGAATTTCTTGTTTCTAAAAGAAGAATCGATGGGAGGCATTTATGCTGCTCAAGTAGGTTATGAGCATCGGAGGACAAAAAGTAAATCTCTGCGACCTTTTCGTCTTGCTCTCAAATTATTATTAGGGACAAAATAACCATGGATTTGGATTAATTTGCAACAACTTAACAGGCCTTGTAAACCACAACACCTACAGCAATTGCCGTGATGCCCTGTGCTTTTGCTGTGGTGCCCTTTGCAAAGTTCAAGAAGAAATTTACATTTTCCTCACGTAGAAGTGCCCCTCACCAAAAGAAAATTGCTGTGCCCCTATAAGAGTGAAGTTGAAGGCCTGACTTAACTTACAAATACACATCCAAATGAACTTTGGGGCATACTTTGGGGCTCAGGTTGGCTCGGTAGTTTCTTAATAATAATAATAATAATATTTATTCGGGCAATCACATTTAACAAGAACATGTACATACATTAAAAATATTTCAGAAAACAAAGTAAAACAACAGTGGGGTGCCCAGGAGAGCATAAAAATAAAAACGATCGCCAAAAGGCGTATGTCTCCTAAATCCCCCAAAATACCAAATTCTTTCCCTGCCTTGCACATTAGTGGACCCTGTTTTGAATCCCACCTCAGACCAGAGCCTTTCATGGGTATTGAGTTTTCAGTCCCTACCTGATTAAGTGGGTTTTCCCCATTCGGGTTTTCCTCCCACATCTAAAACTGAATATTTCTTCTCATTTCCTATACACCCTGTTATTGGCGCTAATTAAAGGCAGTGGACACTTTTGGTAATTACTCAAAATAATTGATAGCATAAAACCTTACTTTGTGAAGAGTAATGGGGAGCTGTTGATAGTATAAAACATTGTGAGAAACGGCTCTCTCTGAAGTAAACATAGTTTTCGAGAAAGAAGTAATTTTCCACGAATTTGATTTAATAACCTCAGAATTAGATTTTGAGGTCTCAAAACCAAGCATCTGACAGCACACAACTTCGTTTGACAATTGGGTGTGTTTTCACACCAAGTGAGAAGACTGGGCTTTGACAATTACCAATAGTGTGGGATGTCTAATAAAAAATAAAAAATAAATGTACTACGGGAAGAAGCATTAGAAAACCCATTACAAAAGCTGCAGGCAAAATTTTCTCTTCCTCTCTACATTAGTCTACAGCAGATGTTTGGTCACTCAGTCACGTTAAAAAAAAATTCATTTTTCTACCCAAGATAAACACTGCATCTCTCTGACTTACGTAGGAGTGCGTGTTGCACTGAAACATCTCGCTCCTGAAAGGATTTTTGTGCCTTTTGAAGATCAAGTTTTTGGCCAAGACATGAATTCTTACTCACTGTGATTTAAGATGTATATATAATTTACCTGTTGAAGCTTTAGCTTCATTAGTCATCAAGTTTTTGAGAATTTTTATTTAAAAATCACAGAGCAATTATTTCAGGAGAGTCTGGTGAATCCGTTGAACATGGAAAACAAATTCTTTCGTCAAAGAGACAAAAATTATTTTTGTGAAATTGTTTAACTCGTTTCTCAATAATTACAGCACCACAGCAAGTAATACTTTAAGGGAAGCTTTCTTCCATCATTATCTTCAAACCGTGTGCAACTTTAATGTAAATCTGTGGATTTGTGGTGTTTTTTTTCTCGTCAGTCGTACAAAGAGTTCCCAAACCCTTTAACATGTTTAAAGCCCACAGATGAAGTCATTACTCCATGCATTACGTTGATAAGTAATATTTTAAGGGAAGCTTTCTTCCAACATTATCTTTAAACCGTGTGTACATGTAAGTTTAATGTAAATCTGTGGACTTTTGTGTTTTGTGTCGAACAAAAAGTACACAAACCCTTTAAAGCGCACAGATGAAGTCATTACTCCATGCATTATGTTGATTTTAGAGCCTTAGACGCTGCGATGATTTCTCATTCATGTCTAAAACCACAACACGCTCTCACTGGAAATGTCAAATCTGTAGAATATATATTCCAATCAAGAAAGTGATGTGTCGATGCATAGAGTAACCTCAAAAGCTACGTCTTAGAATGAAAACAAAATGGGAGTACGTCATAGCTAGGAAAGCAGTAAGAAGGAAAAGAATCTTCTGTAATGTATCGAAGGGATACTAAAAAAAATAATTCATAACATGTTTTACAAAATCTAATATTTGAGAAACCTGTAAAAACAAGTTTTTCAATACCATATTAGAAGACTATTTTTAAGTGGGTGATGGGTATCAAAGTGATGTTTAGATGACAAATTTTACATTGTGGATGAGGATTTTGTATGAGGCTATACCCAAATTGATTGCCGTGGTGCCCTGTGCCCTGTGCTTTTGCTGTGGTGCCCTGTGCCCTGTGCTTTTGCTGTGGTGCCCTGTGCTTTAACAGTGGTGCCCTTTGCAAGGTTCCAATATAAACTTACACTTTCTCAAACATATAAGTGACCCTCATCAAGGGAAATTGATGTGCCCCTTTCAAAAGCAAAGTTCAAGGCACAATTTCGAAGTGTCATGACCAGGATTTGAACCCACACCCTGATGACTTAGCCACCAAAATTTTGAGTCCGATGCGCAAAACCGCTCATCAGCTGGTAAAACACTAGATTCAACATGGTGAATTAGGACACCAGAAAACAAGCAAAAAATTCAACAGAAATTACAGTTCCATTTTATCAAAAGTGTTGAAAATCTATCTGCGGGATTGTGCTTTATCCCAAGGACTAGAATCCTGAGGCTACCCTGGTTATGGGCTCTGTTGCCCTGGTCTTAGCCAGAAAGTTTCACATAGACTTTAAGATTTTCCAATGAAAGTGCCCTTTGCAAAATGAAAATGGCCTTGCCCTCTCAAAGATGAAATTCCATTCCAACTTCTTTTAATTTAGGAAAGAAGATTGATTCTACTTTCCTTTAAGTAAAAAGTAAATATACATTTGACAGCATTTTTATTCCACAAGTTTGACTGATTGTAACAATTATTTTGTTTAACTCAAAATTTCTTTTCAATTTCTAAGAACTGTATTTTCAAGGAATCTTGTTCAACATTATAAAAATGGTTCACTTAACGAAAACATTTCAAAATATGTTACATTATCTCAAAAGCCTGTGTTCAGCTGAATTTTACATCAAAAGTATTACCATGGTGACACTACAGATCTATAATTTTGTTGATCTTATAAAGTTGATCTTAGAAAGCAGACCTGTATGAGAGCGACCTTCTGTACCCTTGTGAAGATCCAAAATTGCTTGCTACAAATGTTTGACCTTAAGGGTATTGGGGGTAATTGCAAAATGATATGTGTACAATATCTCCAGTTTCAGACGGTTCCTGCATGCTTCACTTTTGAAAGGGCAAGGGCACAAAGGCATATTGTCCTTGGTTAAGGGCACCCTATAAAGAAATTGTAAATTTCTACTGGAGCATTTGAAGGGCAAGAAGGCAATGACCAGAGGCATGGAGGCAGACGCCTTCGTTGCCTCTGAAGTATCTCAGACTGTGTATTCCAAGAACGGATTATTTTTCCGGCATGGACATGACTGAGTCATGACTCGGGACTGATACTACGCAGAGGCAATGAAGGCGATTGCCTCCATGCCCAAAATCATTTCCTCATAGGGGAAATTTCCTCACAGGGGTGCCCTTTACCAGGAGAATATGCCTTTGTGCCCTTGCCCTTTCAAAAACAAAGCAGAAAGGCCTGCGATTGGTTTGAAAAACCAAAGTGAACAAATGGATTATTTGCCTTTAAAACAGGCTTCCCCGGTAATGTCTAAAGAAAACACACACTTGGCATTGAGCATGAGCCACCACATACAGTTTTACTTCTCTAACATTTCCCAACCTTGACATTATTCCCAGCGCTATCAACCGTCTTCTGTTTCTTGACAAAAAGAATCAAATTTACCCACCCCCGTAATGTCCTTAAATCAACATGTTTAGAATAGAAGTCATAGATATCCGTGGACCGTTACCAAACCATTGTAAATAGTGGAACGGTTTGGAAAAAGAAATGAAGTGTGAAGCGAGAACTCAACAAAAGTGGGGTGTGATCAAAATACGTTGATGGGAGACACTGATACACTGGGGCATTATGTTTAGTAAAGACAGACTATTAGTGCAAAAAATATACTAAGTAGTTTAAATGAATGAAGAAATAGCCTAACCAAGTGTTTTTCCAAACCCATATAGGTTATTGTAGCATTGTAGATCTTTTCAATGTGCATTTCTGTCAAGTTTCCTGGCGAGTAAAATGTAACGAACATTAATCTAAGAGAGTATGCAGTTCACTATCTTTGTAATTTCATTTTATGTTCTCTTTTTAATCAATTCTTTTGGAACATCAAAAGTATGTTGGGAAGTATTGGGTACAACAAAAAGGTCAAACTAAATTCCTTGTAGAGTGCATTCGTCATGCAATGTTTACATGAGGTCTGAGTAAGTTTGGCCGGAGCAAACACATGTTCAAGTTTGTTTCAAATGCCACTCAAGAAATAATACAAGTTGTATTATGCACTACTTTGAAATACCATGTACATGTGTATGATATGATGTGTTTCACTATATTTTACAGTGTGATGTCAACAGTTAATTAAGTCTGCAGTTTTGTTTGTTCTTTCTTCTGTTAAACTTGTACTGTAAATTACTTTTCCCCTCTTTAGAGTACAGCTTGGTATTTCATTTCTTCCTTTAATTAAACTGTTAAAAATGTGTACAATTTTTGTGATCACAGGTCTCTAGCATCTGTTCATTCACTTTAAAAATTTTCTTCCATCCACCAAAAAATCGACCCCAGCCTCAATTTCATATTCTCACTTAGCAGCGATAAATTGCTTAGCAAATGTTGTATGAACCTATATGTACATACACAAGTACATGTTTTTGATAAATCAATTTCACATTCTTGCTTAGCAGCGATAACTTGCTAAGCAAATAAATGTTGTCTGTTCAACATAAAATTTAAGCTACTGGATACTAAGCATAGGAAGTGCGTATATATTCGCAGACAAATCGTGCACGTCATGTTTCATGTAAATATCGCCCGGGCAAGACAGCCTACACATACACACAATTCCTTGTATTTTATGCAGCCCACAGTCATCCCTCCGTCATCTTCAACAGGGTACAGAGTATCAGCGATGAGTCACTAGCAGTCCGCTTAATTAAAATTCGACCTCTATGAATGACCTCTAGACTAGCTAGCCAGCACGTACACATCTAACTTGCATACATGATCACTTGTTTCATGTCATTCATGTGGAGTACATGAGAAACTTCTCGCTAATTAAAATATGTTACGTCAGTTTTAATGCAATACATGTCTGCATGAGTAGGTAGGACAGACGTCATGTACTGTATAGCAACTAAATGTAGGTAATCAGCCGTCGATTTCACAAAACTCTTCCTAACTTAGGATTAATCTTATGACTTAGGACGAGTCCCAACCCTGCACTGTAGCATGCAGACCTTAAGATTAATCCTAAGTTAGGACGAGGTCCCCTTCCTTACTCGAGATAAGACGAGTCCTAACTCTTTGTGAAATCGACGGCAGCATTTATGGAAAAGAAAAAATACAAAACTTTAAGTTTGAAGTACAGGACTTCTAAGTTTTAACTAATATAAATTAGATTAATTAATTTCAATCTAGTTTTTAACCATTAATTAATTAACTTAATTAGTTAATAAATTAAGTGTTTAATATTGTTACAAGTCATATGAAGAAGTATGCTCTTCTTTAATAAATTATTGTTAAAATTAAGGAAACTATTTGCCTACAACTGACGATCCAAACCCTCACAAATCACCCACGACTTGAACGCAGGAAACAACAAAATTAATTCACTGATTTTTTAAAAAAAACATAACCAGCAAATGTGATGATACGTGTATTTTCACAGATCACACTCAAGAATTAGTTTAAACAAATAAATAAATAAATAGAAAACCATCCCTTTAAACTAAATCTCATCAAAAAATAAACTATTTTATAACCTGCCTATTAACAGCTTCAGCCTCATAAAGGATTGCTTTCAATTTTCAAAGCAATTTTCAATTTGTTTCATCGCCAAGGACGTTGCTTTTGAAACTGAAAGTGCAATGTTCATGTTGACAAAAAAAATTGTTTAATATCATTGTGATAACGGAGTACAGTTATGATCAGATTGTAATTAAAGACCAAACAAAGGTTTTTTATTGTTTAATGTTTTTTTCGGAAGAAACAATGTAAATATTGACTTTTTTCTTTCTTTCTGAGTGACCATGTTTTGGATCATTTTCAAAAACTTTTTTGTTTGAATTTTACAAATATATGAAAGGAAAACTTAACTCAAGTACACAGCAGTGTGCTCCCCAGGATTTTTCATAAACTGTGTGGCACTCTGAACCCAATTTTTGCAAGTTTGGCTAAAGTAGGCTGAATTGAAAAGAGCTGAATTGAAAAAAATACAATTGATTTTTGGGGTTGAACAAAGAATTGACTAGAGTGGGATTCGAACCAACGACCTCCAGATTAACGTGTCGACGCTCTACCAACTGAGCTAGAAAAAGATTACGCGCTGTTACTAATAGCTGTGAATTGTGTTCCGCGTGATAATCTTGCGTGCCCGACTCGCAGAGGCAAGCCGGTTATAAACAGCTCAAGCTGGTCATTATCAACCGTTTAAACACCCCCACGTGAGGCGCTCCCAAGCAAAAGGAATAGAGAAACTGTAGGGTATTTATGAATACCTTTTATTATATGATTTGAGCGATTTTGATCTTAATTCTTAAAAGAAAAATTAACAATAATATATTTGTTGTTGTCTTTTATATTTTACTTGGTACTTATTTGTGCATTATGGTTGAACATTAATTCATTAGAAATTGATGTGTATTTTTATGTAGGGTCAACAGTATTAAGTGTTAGGCTGCCAGCTAAGTTTTAGTATCGATATGAAGTATGAAATAAAGAAATTGAACGGTCCTTCCAAAACAAAACAAAAGTTTCTTAATAATTGGCTTGCACCTGGACAGTTTCTACCGAACCAAACCAATTCAAGCCCAGACTAGAAAATTGAAACTTATCAAGAAGACAATCTTTGCCGTCTAAAATCATATTACTAAAGATTTTTAAGCAAGCAGGTAACCACATTGCCTTAAAGTCAATCAGAATTCTGAAAGTAAAATAAAGCGACTTGTTTTTATTGAGGACCCATCCACCTCATAAATTTGGGAAATGAAACATTGCCCTTGGCTTGCATCAACGACGCCTGCCGTACAACGAAAAAAATCAGAACAGCAACAAAAAAATGCCTGAAACTTGTCTGGGTTTTATAGGTCTCTTTGACGCAGCAGCCAGAAAAAATTAAATTAGCAAAACCGAAGTAATTTTGGTTTGGTCTTCGGTGCGGTCTTCTGTCTTGCAGTGAAAGGAATTTGAAAAGGCCCAGAGTGTTTTCATAGAGCAGTATCGCAGTTTTGCAAAGATGCATTGTTTTGCTAGTTATTTCTAATAAATAAAAACAATTAATAAAAAAACAACGTTTTAAATGAGACAGAATTTATTCCCAAACAGATCTCTACTCTGTTGTGAGAACTAAAAATAAATTAAAGGGAGGGAAACCTTTGGTAATTACTCAAAAATATTTAAGACCATAAAAACTTACTTGCTAAGACGCACTGAAGCTTTTGAAAATGTGTAACATTTTTAAAAACAATTCCTTTTAACGGATTGTGGTTTTAAAAAAGAGGGATTCAAAAACCGCTCCAGATTTTCAGCAATATCTCAAGAGTGCCAACTCTTTTTGAAATGAAATTTTCACAGGTTAGCTCATCTAGATCAAAAAAAATAACGGTTATAAAAAAGAGAGGAAACTTTGCCTTTAAAAGATCCTGAACACAACTTGATAATATTTTTGTCATCATAAATGCTTCTGGGAGAATAGGAACCTCTCATATGGTTCTGGTGAGGGGTTCTGGTTACAGGATATTATTGAAAATCATCCGGGACTTGACAAGTATTGCCACTGGCAAAGTGTCAAATGTTGTGCCTAAAATGCAAAGTACAAAGCTAACAAGCATTGATCAGGATTGATTTTGTAAGCAAAATTATTAAAAATGAAAAATATTAGGACTGAACTTTGTTTTATGTAAACTTAGTCTTAAATTAAGTAGCAAATTGGTGTTTTTACCTAGTCTGATACATTTGTGTAGTCACTATTAGACAAAATTCATTGTGCATATTAATCAGGCTTATTTGAATACAAAACCACCGATTAAAAAATAGACTTTTATCCACAGAAAATTTGAAAATCACTTCCAACTGTTGCTAACTTGTACACATCTGTAAAAGTTTAACAACATCAGAGAAAGACAGAAAAAGCAATGTACAGCATATCCATACCAAGTTAACTTGGATATAAAATTATTTACTAAAAACTCTCCCATTTCGTTTCACCTTTAAACCCGAGAGGAATTTCATCAATATTTTTTATTAATTGTATTGTCTCCCAGTAAATAATTAAAGACAATGGACACTATTGGTAATTACTCAAAATATTTATCATCATAAAATCTTTCTTGATTACAAGTAATTGGGAGAGAAAGATGGTATAAAACATTGTGAGAAACAGCTCCCTCTGAGGTGACGCAGTTTTTGAGAAAGAAGTAATTTTCCACTAATTTGATTTCGAGACCTCAAGTTTAGAATTTGAGGTCTCGAAATCAAGCATCAGAAAGCACACAACTTCGTGTGACAAGGGTGTTTTTTTCTTTCATTATTATCTCGCAAATTCGACGACCGATTGAGCTCAAATTTTCACAGGTTTTATGCATATGTTGAGATACACCAACTGTGAAGACTAGTCTTTGACAATTACCAATAGTGTCCACTGTCTTTCAGGGCTGTATGCTTCGTTTTTGAAAGGGCAAGGGCACCAAGGCATTTTCTTTTTGGTAAAGGGCACCCTATGATTAAATTGCAAATTTGTACTGGAGCATTTCAAGGGCACCAAGGCAGAGACCAGGGGACACGGAGGCAATCGCCTTCGTTGCCTCCGTGAAGTATCAGGCCTGGTGTTTAAACATGATCAAGGTTTAGGCCATGATTTGGTAAAAAGGGTGTCCACATTTGTTGGATTTAAAAAACTTGGTTTCAAAGTTGCTCGACGAATACATGTTCAATGTAAATAACAGATAAAACAGAGTGTCCAAATTAAAAACAAGGTCTCCAAAAGACACCCAGACTACCCTCCAGCTAACACAATGATCATCGTTCGTGCGAGAAAAGAAAACAAAACATCATAAGAGCATTTTTGGTTTGGAAACAATGGCACAAAAACCAGACAACACCTCTTCTACACCTCACAAAGATTTTGCGTTTATATCCTTTCATTGGATGCACTGGGGCATTAATTAATTTTCCCGACAGCTGTTGGGCATATTGGCAAGAGCGTGTGCCATTTGATCAACAACAGAACAGAGAACGGACAAAAAAGCCTGCAAGTGTCTACAACGAGGCAGAAATTCTCATTTATAGAGCCTCATAAAATGAGTCAAGTTTGACTGTCAATGAATGAGTTTATTTTTCTTTAGATTAAAAAGAGTTTCAAAGGGTTTTGGGTGGTTACTATACACTTTCATTTAAGATAATCTCTTGAAATGTTTCGCAGGTCATGAAAGCATTTATTGAGACAATGGAAAAATTGTACTTTTTATATTATGAGTGTGCGCTGCTCAATTACCACAAACAAGGGAATGTATCATTTATATTAATCTTAGTAATTAGTTTAAATTATCTTTCTTAGCTAATCGTTGAAAGTTTGTGTACTGTAATAGAGATTAAAACATAAGGGAAAGACAAGACTTTGCATGTTTTTGGGGTTTACAGAGTGTTGGTAAAATTACATCATGTACAGGAAATATCTCTCCTTGCAAGCCATTTTTTATTCCATCCAAACCATTGTACAACCAAACTGAGGCTGACAGGTAAAATAGTCTGGTTGTTTTTCTGATGGCAATTAGCATACATAATTGCTCAATGCATACAGGTAACCAGACTAAACAGCCACAACAAAGGTTATTGGTTAGCATGGAACTGTACAGTGTGTTAACGTAAATATTATAATGTTATTGTAGTTGATCTACCTTTACAGGGCTGCTCTGTCCCATGCTTGTTGTTCTTGATACAGAAACAACATGTGCTACCTCAAAATTGTCAGACACCTTTATGCAAATTGAGCTGCGTCGTCAGTTACAATACATAAAAACCCCACTATTATTTATAATACAGTTTATGTTCTCTTTATTGTTATAGTACATACAAATATGGATTCACATGGCATTGATAATCAGGCCTTGAAATTTTTTCTTGAAGGGGCACAGCAATTTTCCTCTTGTAAGAGGCAATTCTATGAGGAAAGTTTACTTTTAACTGTGCAAAAGGGTACCATAGCAAAAGCCCAGGGCACCACGGCAATTGCTGTGGGTGCAGTGGGCTTCGAAGCCTGCTGAAGTACATGTATACATGTGTACCTAATTTAGGTCAGGTACTGTAAAGTTTGGCAATAAAAAATAATATGTTAACTACACACAGCTGCCACTGCAAGATCAATAGAATTAATAAATTACAGGGTCAAAGGTCATATATCTCAAACCAGGGCAGTCAATGGTAGAATTAGAAATATGCATGAACAATGAAGTCTTACATTATGTAAGGTTGTTAAAAAATTGTATTTGAATATTTGGTATACATTTATGTAACAGTCAGAGCTAGTCAGTTGTCAATTGGTATGTAAGTATTAGAGGGTCTATGTAACTTTTGTAGGACAAAAAACACAATGTCCACAGATTTACACTAAACTTACACAGTTTGAAGATAATGATAGTAGAAAGCTTCCCTAAAAATATTACGTGCTGAGGTGCTGTAGTTTTGGGGAAATGAGTAAAACAATGTCATGAAAATTATTTTAGTCATTTACAAAAGTATTTTTATGACATTGTTTTACTCATTTCACAAAAACTACAGCACCTCAGTAAGTAAAATTTGAAGCTTTCCACTATCATTATCTTCAAACCCTGTGTAAGTTTAATGTAAATCTATGGACATTTTGAAAAGGTATCCAAATCCTTTAACTGAAAGTTGTAAGCATGTCTGCGAAAAGTTCATTTTGTCTGAAAAGTTTGAGAGTAGAACAATTTGTTTTAAACTGATGGAATCATGAACATAATTGTACCATTCAATCTTCAGCTGATGATGCATCATAATCATTCATTGGTTTTGATATAAATTTCTTTATTCAAATAAATAGGGAAGAAAGTGACATAAACAGTAAATAAAAAATAAGATTGTGTACATTTTTAGTAATATTATGTAACTCTTTCTCCTTGGAGCGATTTACAAGGATTAACAAAATCAAACACCATATGGTACATTTTTGTAACTCAACACCCAAACTGTTGGAATTTATCTGATTACGGTACATGTAGTGTGATCAGTGTGTGTCTCACCCCAAGTAACGCATTACTAGATGTCCAATGTACAAATAGTGCAGTCTTAAGTCCAACAGAATCAAAACAAAACATACTAAATTGGATTTTGATGGGTTGGGAATGGTTAGTTAAGAAATTACTAACAAAAACCTCATCATGGGCATTCATTTATCTTCAATTGACTGTATCCGTAGCTAGGGTTGGTATTCATTTCCTAGCAACAGCTTAGCAAAGCATGTTAAATACCTGCCTGTCTGTCTGTCTGTCTGACCTTGCCTATAAGCGCCATTAGAAATTTAATAAGTGTACTTAAATAAGGTTACTTTAAATGAATGGTTAAGTAAGGACTGACTCATCACGAGTACATGTACATGTACATGTATGCTCGTTCATGGAATTGAGGAATTTGTAATGAAAAGGTTTTTTTTATAAGTGCAATGACACCATCATTTCCGACATAAATGGCTTCCATGAATATTAGTTTATTTTTTATTTATTTCCTAAAAACCTTAAAAAAATGGAGAAGATAAAAAGGTTTATAGAAATTACATCAAATAAACAGTATAACTGACATAAACACGTAAATAAAGAAACAGGATAACCCTGACACTCTCGGACGACCCCCAGACCATCTTGACAAAGTATGAAACATAGTAGAAAATATTATCCCACTGTCCATTCTAGAACAAAGCAAAAGGGCAAAAGTGTCTCTAGCCAATTTTGTTTTATTATCAAAATTATTCATTGTTTATAACAAGTATTATGTAACAAGTGGACATAAGACTTCATGAGATGCTGTCATGTACATTGTTTACATAGGTGAAGGCCCGGAACTTCAACTTTGAAATGGCAAGGCCATGTTCATTTTGCAAGAGGCTCTTCCATTGAATATTAAAGTCTATGGGAACTTTTGAAGGGGCACCAAGGTCAAGACCAGGGGCAAGAGAGGCAATGACCTCACTGACCTCCTTGTAATTTATTTCTATGATTTGTTTGCCATTTTATATGTATCATGTCTGAAGGTTAGTGACCTATCACGGGTAAGAAAGAAAGATTTATACCTTTGACGATGGCTTTGGCACATTTGTTGTACACTTCTTCCTGTGTTGATATCGGTCGGAAAACTCTGTCAAAGACAAAAACTTTTCCCTGAGGAATAAACAAACAACAACAAACAACATTAATCAAGTTACATGTAGAAACATGTATGCACCTAAACTTTGTGTACAATTATTGAAAAGGGGCAAGAAAAACCTGCAGATTTGACAGAACAATCACACCTGGAATTTCATCTTTGAGAAAGCAAAGATGATTTCATTTCACCATAGAGTTAGGACAGAGATGTCATCATGACATCAAGTTGGATTAGTGGTTACTTTCCCTGCCTTTCACATTGCTGTTGACCTCGTTCGAATCCCACCTCAGACCAGAGCTCACATGTGGACTTGGTTTTTAGTCTGTATCTGATGTGTTGAATCCCACCTCAGACCGGAGCTCACATGTGGATTTGGTTTTTAGTCTGTACCTGATGTGTTGTGCAGGTTTTCCCCACTGAGCTTTGGAGGTTTTCTTTCCTTCCTAAAACCGAACATTTCTTCATGACTTCCCATTCATCCTGTTGGCGCATGGATGATTGGATGAAAGGTGCACTTACATGTACTTGCACTTATTTACTACTAAAGCACAACTTTACACCTGTTTCACGCACACCTACATAACATTGTAGTCTTCACCTCAGCTTTTACAGAATAAGTGGACTTTGCCGAGTATCGAGAAGATGTAGATGTGTATGAACTGTTGGTTATCATCATGAACCAGCGTTGCATGTAGCATACCATACTACCAGATTGATCTCTTCAATCCAACATGCAGCAAATCGTATGCTGGTATCAATGTCATTCTGCATGCAATACTGGTTCAATGACTCAACCATTTATTGAGGTTCAAGCACCGAGTTGCAGACGGAAAAAGATTGTTCAAAATTAAAACTCAGCCTCTTACCCTGGGCCTTAAACATGATGGCATGTAAAGTTGGATTATTTATACGATGATTGCTAGTTAAAAAATATCTTTTAATTAAATACACATCATTGACATTATCATAATCATAATTTAGATTATTTGACAGCTGTTCAACACAACACTTTTAATAAACAAAGATAAATAAAATAACATTTACAACACAATACTTTCATTTGTTAAACTTAACCGTTATAACATCTTGATGGAAACACATAACAAATGAAGTACAACAACTCGCAACTTACTCCCATAGAAACAGTATCATCTCCTTGGAATTTGGTGGCAACAGTCGACTTTGACGCCAACTCGCTGCTGTTCATCGGCCGCACCCGACATACCACTTTAATATTGCACTCATCCGCATCAGCCATGTTTGTTCTTTAGTTCTCAGTTCTGCAGTAAAGGAATGTAGCCCAGTTTCAATCTTTGTTGATATTTGACACAAACTACACACTCAATATTGTTGCAATGTCAATGTCACTGAGTCAGTGCTAATGTAATTCAATGGGATTTTATGCACACAGCCGGCGATTTTCTGCACATCATCATCGGGTATAAAAACGTAAGTTTCACCCTTGAATCGCCGATATTGAGACGTCAGAAGTGTCTACGGACGCCGTGGATTCCTCAGCACCGACATGGCAGGATTACAGCGGCAGTTTACGACACTTTTGTTAATAAATTTGCTATTTACACTGCAAAGTCGGCGAGACTTCACAGAGTATCCACCTACTTTTTGCCACTGAGCTAAATGAATGACATCATGTGCTGTTTAACAATTCTCGCGAGGTTTACGAAAGCTCATTTAATTTATTTCAGTTATTCACTAAAAAATCCGTTTAAACTGAAAAAAAATCTCAAATTCTTTACCCAAATTCTACCTGCAATATGTTTTTATATTTTCAGACGAAAACACAATCTTTTACTGAAAACAAATTGTTAATTGTCTGAGATTCTCGTTTGCCTGTCACGTGGCAAATAAATTAAAGATGGCGGACCCAAAATACGCAAATTTGCCGGGAATCGTAAGTAAATCGACGTGAAAATGCTGATTGAGAACATATTTTTAGTCTGTTTTATGAATGTGTATCGTTTATAAGAACAAGAGGAATAAGCTGCTCCATTTTTGTGTTTAGTGTTAAATTTTTCGACTTTTTATGACAGGTTTTAGATTTGTACGTGTGGGCGCGGCAACGTTAGGACTCCGGCGCACAGCCTCGGGGGAAGCAGGGCGGTTCGGCAGTTGTGTACCGAGTGTACGGCACGTGAGACCGGTGTCTTTCGGCCCCATCATGTCAATAGCCACACTGTTCTCGTAGTTTATACCAACTCGACCTCATGACCAACCGTACTTTTTCTGGATCAAAACGGATTTCATAATTTTGTTTATTTTAAATTTTAAATGTGTTCAGCTTGCTAGCTCAGACTCAGAGGTCTTCTATTGAGACTATTCAGTGATTAATTTCAAATAAATTAGGTAATAAAGAGAAAAATTTATAAATGATAATTTAAGAAATTAAATAAGATTAAACTATTTAAACAAAAATTGTGTCTTTGGATGATGTTGAATGCAAAGCTCAAGTTATAGCCCATTCCTATAAGCAAGTTTGTGCTTAACATGAATGTGAGAACATCCCCATAGTTAACCTCATTAATTTAATTTTAGTCTTTTTACAGAAAAAGATGACTATTGACATTAATATTTTTATAAATTAAAAGAATTATTGAATAACAAACAAGTTTTAAAAATGTCCATGGTCTTGTTTTTTTTAAAGGATACCCAACCGGACCTGTACGAGACGACTGATCTACCAGAGGATGACCAGCAGCATGGCGGGGTAAGGCATTCAAGTCAAACATACAAATCATTGGGTTGGATGATTACGATTAATATTTAATATAAGACTTATTTAAAACTTTGTAGTAATACTACAAGAATAAGTTAAGAGTGAGAGAATTCTAGTTTTCTTCCAAATGAAAAAAAGAGCATGCTCATCACATTATTTAGAAAGTTAGTAGCATAGAAATATGCATTTTCTTTTGCTGCCAGTACACTGTGAATGTATCAAAGAAGTTGTTAAAACAAAATGTTGATTATTGTTTCTTCTTCAACAGGAAGAGTTGATGAGTGAGAGTGTTGAACAACTCAATGTGGACCCAAATGTTGCCTTTGGCAAGTTCAAAGACAAGAAGTTATTGAGCGGTAAAATAGGTGAGACACAGTGACTTCTTCCACTTATTGCATTTTTATGAACACAGCAGAGTCCACAGTCCTTTATTTTACTTGTTCACAGCAAGACTTGACCATTGTTTTTATTAATTGTTTGTATTTGAAAGAGCCATTTCGCCAAACCTGGATTTAAATGAATTGAGTCAACTGCATAACCAATGTAAAGTTGCCCATTGTCTTACTTTAATTTGTTTCAGATTTCTCTGATCGTGTCAGCCACTCAAGGAGGACAGGATACTATGTGCCAAGAACAGAGTATGAAATTGTAAGTACATCAAGGAATAATGACTTACAGTTAAAACAACCTACATGGGATTGTATTGTCAGATACTTTTACAGGCCTTGTCGAACCACAGTAATTGACTTGGTGCCCTTTGCTTTTGTTGTGAAAGGCCTGGAATTACATGCAGGTCATGGCCTCTGTTGCCCTTGCTCTTTGCCTCGGTGCCCCTTCAGAAGTTTCCCATAGACTTTAACAATTTCCTTTGGCTGTGCCTTTTACAAAATGGAAATGGCCTTGCCCTCTCAAAATTGAAACTCCAGGCCTTGTGTGGTGCCCTTAGCAAAGTTCAAATACATTTGTCCTTATAGAAGTGCCCATTACCAGAGAAAATTGATGTGCCCCTTCAAGAAAGATTCCAAAACCTGAATTTATCTTCTAAAACACACCCATCAAGTGGAAATTAAAACAAGAACTGTTTTTGTTTCCGCAGCTTGAGGATGGCACAGAGGTTAAAGAGACACCTGTGCAGAAATTCCAGAGATTACAGCATGAGATTCGAGAGCTGTCTGATGAGGTTGAACAACTCAAGGTAAGCAGTACAATACTGCTTAGCAGTGATAATCTAGCTTAGCAGTATGCCGTTACCAGCTATGGACTAAAGCTATTGTACAAAAGTCTGTTGATTTTCACTGGTTACCTTTCAATTTTTACTAAGCAAATTCTTTTGTTGAGTGAGCCGTTCTACTCTGCAAACTCTATTTCATTTGTACGTAGTTATTGCAGTTCCTGGGTCCAACTTCTTAGAGCTGCTTAAAAAAAAAAAAAAAAAGAAGAGCAAGCACAACATTATTACGTCTACTAGATTAAGGTTACCATCCAAAATATCATGTAACATGTAATATTTGTGACTGGTATCCAGTTTAATTTTGTTAAGCAGAAACTTGTTAAGAAGCACAATTGCCTACTTTAAAGCAGCTATAAATTGTCAGGGAAGGTCTAATGTTTAAATAGCAGTCGGTTAATAGAACCCTCAACTGTTTGGTGTTTTGATATTTGACAGCAAACGGCAGATGATTCCAAGTCTTCCAGTGTGACTCCATCAGTAATGGTGGAGCAGGTTGGATCTCTACAGGAGCAGCTGTACGGCCTTCACTTAGAGAAGATCCTTGGATCCGATGCTATGGTGGAAGCTGCCGACCCGCAAGGAACTCTACCAAAGTAATATGGCGGACGGGTTTTCTCTCCTTCTACCTCTGGGACCCCGGTTTGAATCACGCCGGGGACATTATGTGGATTGGGCTTTCAGTATAAAACATTGTGAGAAACGGCTCCCTCTGAAGTGACGTAGTTTTCAAGAAAGAAGTAATTTTCCACGAATTTGATTTCGAGACCTCAGAATCAAACATCTGAAAGCACTCAATTTCATGTGACAAGGGTGTTTTTTCTTTCATTATTATCTCAAAACTTCGACGACCAATTGAGCTCAAATTTTCACTGGTTTGTTATTTTATGCATATGTTGAGATGTGATACACCAAGTGAGAAGACTGGTCTTTGACAATAACCTATAGTGTCCAGTGTCTTTAAGATCCTATCTCTACCCTCATTGCAGGAAGCTCATCAACCAGCTTGAGGCCTATAAGAATCTCAGTGTGCAATCATCAGGAGCAACTCCATCCAAGTCCGGCCAGGCAACCAAGGATGGCTGTATCACATATGAGCTTCACTACACTCCAGAACAAGCCAAGTTTTCCCAGCTCTCCAAGGTGAACATTTAAAGCCTTGTTTTCTGCATATTGTTATTCTTCAGCATAATTTGTAATTCTGTAATTTCTCACACAAATATTTTTTACAGTTATGAGCGAGTTCGACAAAGCAAATTTGATGGACAATAGATATTAAATTGAATTGAATTGATGGTCTCCATGAATGTGTTTCTCAGGTAGCGGAGCTGGAACAGAGGCTAGCTGGCTTAGAGGCAGTTATTGGAGAAGATCCCAAGAAACTGGTAAGAAATATCTCTTCTTTTGTGGTTACATTTCTCCCACCATCATTTTCATTGTTCATGTTTACTCTTTACTTGTATTGTACAACTAGAAGTTTGTCCTCATGATTCTGACTCTTTGTATTGTGAGTGCGGAAATAGATGTTTCATTTAGGTGGGAATCGAATTGAAGTGTACTCGTGTATCAAGACAGGGTTTTTAAAACTTCACAATTTAAGTAACTAAATGATTCACCCATGTTTACTTCTGCACCCTTTCGTTAAAACTTTGTTATGATTTTTGTTGACAGTCTTTTATAACTGCTGACACAACCTCCAAGACTCTTATGGTAAGTATGAAAAATTACAACTTTTAATTTAATGAATTTAACAATTTGAAAACTATTCTAAAAATGCTACCTTCATTGCACTTCTTTTTTTCCATTGATATTCAAGCGCTTAATAAATAATTTCTATGCTATAAGCAATTTAGTGTTTTAACATCTAACAATATCACGATATGACGATTCTTTTTAACAGGGAGCAGTGAGTCAGCTTCAGACACAGATGAATCTTCTGGACCCCGTCCAGGTGGACCACGTTGACGCTCGCATCCAGAGTCTCCTTCAACATCTCAATCAGGTCAAAGAGAAGAAGAAGACTGCTGAGGAAGCTGGCAAGGAAAGCAAGGTCAGGGGTCAAATTCTAAGTAAATTACTAAGTAACGAGTGTTTAATCGAGCGAGCTTTCTGATGTTGGTAGAACAGGTTTTTGTTGATTCCACAAAGCCTAAAACATTTATTCAAATGAAAACAGTTGAATGCACGCTGAATACTGTGTCAGCTATGTCAGGGGTCAAACTAAAATATGGCCGTGTCTGAATTGGCGGCTTTGGCTATGTTTCTGGCTGGATCGCTGTGTCATCATGCATTGAAGTATAGGATGTCCTTAGCAACAGCCTTAGCCACTTTTCATAGCCGTAGCTGTTGACGCCAATTTGGATACTGTCTAACCAGTGTTATCCAAGCAAGCTGTCGGATTTCAGTAGAACAGTTTTTCTTGTGAATTCAATCGATCTAGTTTGTTTCAACTTTAAACAATGTTGTTGGGTTTGGACCTGTGAACTGCAAGTTATAACAGATTTCTAGTGTCTTAATAATATAAAAACTTTCATTGTTTTGTGTGGTCAGAGGGACATGACCGGGAAGTGTCACCACTGGGATTCGAACCAAAGTCACGTCTGGGATTTGAACCCAACGCTTTTTAGGCGGACTTTGAGTTTGTTTCCCCAGACCACCCAACCTCAATACCTACATAAATGTATGATCATATTTTTGCTGAATCATTTATTTGCTTACCTCCTATGTTCAGGAGCTTTCTGATAGTATGGAAATAAAGGTATATTCAGTCCTATCACTAAGAATAAACTGAGTTGTGCATGAGTCATGGTGATCACTTTTAAGAAAACTATTATTTAAAATATGGAAACCATATCAAATAATATTTCATCCCAAAAGAGGTCATTTATTTACAAGGTGTGACCTGCAACTCCCATTAATTCATCTTTGTTTACGAATAATTCTGTGTTCTTAAAAATAAATCCTGCTTTTGAAGGTTTATATTTCGCTTTGATTTAATTTAATGTCCTGGATTTTGCTGTGAAATGCTTGGTTTATGGATTTATTGGGACATTTTTATAATTTTGTGAGGTGGTGTTCATTTTTGCATCAAATGCATCCTTGATCCCAAGCATGTTCCTGTCTATTTCTTTGTAAAAAAAATAACACAAAATTGTTTTAAAATGTATTATTATTACTGTATTATTTTCATTTCTTGGTATTCCATGCTTTTGGTGATAGGTCATACTAGTTGATTGAATCATTATGCTTTGATTTCAAGTTTCATTCATTACCAAATGTTTATAAAATGTCAGTGGCTCATTGCACTTTCACGGGGCTAAAAAACCTGGTGCTCACTCGCTCCCTCAAAGATTGGTTACCATGGAAATTGATTAGAATCCCCAGGGAAATTAGCCCAAGTCGAGTCTTGCATTCATTTCCCCAAACACCTTACCCCATCGTGGTTGAGCGAGGATCGTAGCGCAGTGTGTTTACACAATGAGTTCAGAATCAGATTAGTATGCTTGACAAGTCCCAAAACACGGACCTCACAATTGTCTGGAGAATCTGCTTGTGATCCAATTTTGACGTCAAGAATATAAAAGCTGGAAAATTCTTCTCATTGAAATGTTGTCTCAATATTCCCAAAGCTATTTATTGGGGGACAAATCTGGAAAAAGAAATTCTCTTCAAAATTTTGTCTCAAGATTCCTTAAGCTGTGTAGTGAAAAACAAGTCTGAAAAATTTATTTTCTAAAGAATCTAAGTTTGTTGAGTTTGTTTCACAGTTGACATGAAAATTCTTAGAACTGTACAGTTGAAAACTTCTGAACATGTTTTTGTGCAAAGACATTTTTTATTATAAGCAACAGTCACTTGAAACATTGGATCACTTGCAAAATAAGCTGAGTCCAGTATTTGTGTATACATAAATTGGGTTTTCATATCTAACAACCCAGGTTTGTTTCAATCACTGGAATTTCTTTAATCCTTTTTTTTCCTCATGTCATTGGCAAATTTTTATGTCTCAGAGTCTTCTCAATATAGAAAACAAAAATGTGATTTTCTTTGAAGTCTAACTGACAATTATTTGGTTTTCCTTTTGTTAGATTTCTGAGCTGTATGACGTGGTGGAGAAATGGGATGGTATTGCAGATACTGTACCTTCCGTTGTAGAACGTCTTCATGCACTTAAAGATCTCCATGAACAAGGTATGTCTGAAGATTTTTCATCTTGGCTCATACATGAGTCTAGTGCAAAGAAACTTTTGACTTGAAATCAATTCAATAGAAAGTGCAAGTCTTGTAACTGGCCTTGAACTTCACTCTCTAAAGGGCACTGCACTTTTCCTCTGGTTAAGGTACACTTCTAACAAAAATTTGTTTTGGAACTTTGCCGAGGACACTACAGCAAAACTGTACCCTGGGCATTTGCTGTGGGTGCCAAGGGTTATTTCGAGGCCTGGCTAGGATTCAAATAGTGGGACCAGTTGAAGTGTGCGAGTCTGTTTTTTTCACACATTTGAAGCCATTGTGATTTCATATTCACTACCTTATGGAGACCGAGAGCATAACAGAAAAGGCACACCAAAGGTTGTCGTATGGGTATTCTAAACACTGGGGTGCACCAAAAGAAGTTTTGAAATTTGGTTGCAGCCTTGGGTTGGTAGTCAAGGAACTAGACCAACACTCCACCCATTTCTCTATTCATTTTTTATTACAACAGCTTTGCAGTTCAGTCAGGCTCTTAGTCATCTAGATACATCGCAGCAGCAGTTGACATCAAACCTCAACAATCAGGACACACTACTCAAAGAGGTTAGTCGCTAAATCTGTACTTTTCAAAGAGGTAAACTTTCACTCCTATAGGATTTGAGGCATTGAATGGTGAGGTTTCAATATACATGTCGTTTGTGGTAACATCATGTGTATATCGAGAAATTCTCTTGTACCACAGAGTAAATTTTCGGAATTCGGGAGACTTCTCATTTTGAAAAACTCACTCGTTGACAAACCAAACATCAGTCTGCTTAGTGTGGTGGTTCATTCACTCCTTTAATCTCTGTGGACCTGGGTTCTATTCCCAACTGGCCCTAATTTCATAGAGCTGCTTTAACACAAAAAAGTAGCTAAGCACGATAGCAATATGCTTACTCTGAGGGCAAATTTACTTTTGTTTTTGTGTACAAAACATTGAGCTGTATTCCTAAAACCATCGTTACTTTACCAACTTATCTTTGTTTTTTTGTTTTTTTCCAGCTGAGGGATTCGTTCGGCGCAAACATGGCTGCTATCCAAGCTAACTGCCAATCATTGGAGGAACGGATGAGCAAATTCCAGAAGTAACTCCAGACGGAGAGACTATTTGAATATTTATTTCCTTGTAATGAATATGCGCATATTCATGAACCAGGAGTGAGCGAGATGAAGATTTGCAAAATGAGAAACAAGGGTTCATTCTAGGGCTGCTGTTATTGAACCACTTTGTAACCATCGAGTGTTTGTTCCTGTTGCGTACTTCCCATTTTACCAATTTTGCTGAAATTTATTTGGTTTGTGAAGCGTGTTTGTTAAAGCCATCAAGTAATGACCACAATTATAATGAACGCCCTCCCTCCCCCCCCCCTCCCCATCATTCCGGCATTCCAGCTTTCACATGATTTGCTTTCAGATTTCCTCTGAATTTTAATCAAACCAAATTTAACTAAAATTGACACTTTCATCTATTTTATTTGTTGAACACGCGCCACATGTTTGCCATTTTATAGCTAGCTATTATATTCTTTTGGAATGCAATCAGTTTTTTTCAGTCAATTTTTATCAAATGATAGATAACTCGACAACAAATTTGCGGAAAGGTGAAGGGTCATGAAGACATATTTACCATTTGGAAGCGATTGCAATAATTAATATTTTGCATTTTGGTCAGTTAATTTCATTTATTTATTCAAGTAACTTTGTGTTACTTTTTCGTTTCAATCATTCTATGATTTTTTTTGACAATCATGTCAAAGTTGGTTTGAATTTTGAATTTTTATTTATAATTCCCCGCAACAAAGGGAATAAATTATTATAATTAAGGCTATCCGTGGATTTCACAAAGAGTTAATACCAGTCTAATTTTGAGTTAACTCAGGACTACAACAGAGTTTTAAGAATAGCCCTAAGTGTGGACCATCTTTGTGAAATCGACCCCTGGAATTTCATTTTGGTTAAGACAAGATAAAATCTTAATTTCTGAGAAAGTTTTTTCAGGACTAAAACATGGACAAAGTGAAATTCAAGGCACAACCTTTAGTTGAAAAATTGTAAGAAATTATGTGCATAAAAATCTAAGATATATTAAGAAAAAAATACTGCAAAGGCGATTTGTAAATAATGTATTATCCACTGTTAGTACTAGTAGTGTCTTAAATGTGGTGGTTAGTGTAGTTAAGAATTTGTCAGTGTGATCTCAAGAAAAGCTGTCAACTACCCTGTGTTCATAAACACAGATGCTCATTATACAAATCAGGCACCAGACTTATTATGCTAACCTGCCTCAGTCTGGACGCACGGATCTGATTGGCTTAAAATTCAAGATGGCTCATTCACCGACTATTCCCATACTTTAGTCAATTAATTACCATGGTGTACATTATAATGTGTCTGTTATAAAATGATATGCTTAGCCCTTCCTTGTACATTCTGTTTGGTTCCCTGTGTATACATAACATAATGCAAGTTCTAATTTCATTTTCTTATGACAAGGATCAGACCAAGGATCAGACTAGTTTGTCCTCTCAGCCTCGATTCCAATTTACAGAATCATATTGCTAGAAAAGCAACACAAACATACCATGAATGTCTGAATTCCTTATTGATTTCTTCGGTTCAGTCCAGACTTGAAATCACCCTCTTGAATGTTCCCCGAGCAAACTAACTTCTAGGTCAAAATCTTTCAGTGTAGCTGGGCCAATGATTTGGAACAATCTTTCATTAGGGAATAATTGTACTCAATCTGCATTTTGTTAAAGCCTAAAGACTAACCTTTTTCCAGTTTAATTTCTTTCTAGTGCGCTATGATGTTGATGGAATAGTGCCTTTTAAATTTTAATTATTTTACGTTGTCCCAAAACCAGGGGCGATAATCATTGCTGGCAAGGTCTGAAACTAAGACGAGAAGTTTAGGAGGGAAGTTAGAGTGATGGAACTTCCACCTTTTGGCGGCTTCTGGGTTGGTCTTTTTCCAGGACATTTTGGTTAGTCTGAATTCTGAGATTTGTCATCCCTTCAAAACTACACATCATGTCCCCTGCAAATCCATCCCAACATTTTTGCTGATTGATGGCTTGAAATATTGTAAAAATTTGCCTTTGTCGCGTTGTTAACATGAATAAAGGGGTTGGTATGTTTAAAATGCTCTAAAAAGTTAAACACCGTTTCTCCTTCGTCATTGATGTTTTATGTACTCATTTTTTCTTCTTGTGTGAGTGGAGGAGAAAGACGCGAGAAGACTTGAGAATATTTGAGAACAAATGTATTTCTTGTCAAGGTTTTGGCTAATTGTATAAAGGTACAGGACACGTTTGGTAATTACTCAACAATATAACCATGTACAATGTACTGTACATGTAATTACATAGGCCTCTTACTTGGTAACAAGCAACAGAGGGCTGTTGATTATAGTATACATGTATACAAACACGTGAGAAATTACTTCCTCTGAAGTAATGTAGTTTTGAAAAAGGCAATTTCCTCAAAAAAATATTTGAATCAAAGAAAGACTTCTCAGGCATACGAGACAAATTTGTGCACAAGGGTGTTTTTTCCTCCATCATTGTCTTGAACTTCGATGATCGATTGAACCCAAATCTTCACAGATATTACTTGATGCATATGTACGATGGGACACCTTAAGTGAGAATAATGGTCTTGGACAATTACCGAACCTGTCCAGTGCCTTTAAGAACATAACACCATAGAATCACAACGGACACTCAAGATTTGTTTTACACTACAATAAATGTACGTGCCTTTATTTTATTAACTGACCAATAATCTTACGCCAGCAAAAACATAATTTACAGACCGCCCTAGATTCGCTCTCGACGTCCCAGCATTTAGAACCTCAGCTTGGTGAAGAACCACTTGTTCTTACCAGTCTTGTATCTGAAGAGAGCGGAAAAGTAAAAACATGAGATGAGAAAAACGGTTTTACGGAATGATTTGAACTCGCGACACCCACCATTTGCAGTGGTGCCCTTTGCAAAGTTTTAACACAAATAAACATAGTCCTCATGGAAGTGCCCCATGTCAGAGGCAAATTTCTGTGCCCCTCCAAGAGCGAAGTTCTACCAAATGTCCATTAAAATAAATGTCCAATATTTATGTACCAAACAACTAGCATCCTAGCCTTTACCTTTTCAAAGTAACCCTTCATGTTAACATGTTGCATATTATTTATACAAGATAAGAAGTCACATGGCTGCTTATGCAGCAAATGTTTTGCAACTGTTGAACATTTAAACACAGTTCAACTTTGAGTTTGTGACGCAACGGTTGTATCGCTTTCACAGCAAGTATGAACTGGACTATAGTATAGTCTCTAGTTACTGAATCACAACTGATTTGTGCAATTCATAATCATAAACATTGATCCTATAATTGAATGAAAGAGATTGGCTGTTGCCAGGTTGAAGTTTATATCCCCATGTGGGAGTTTACCAAGTTCCCTTAACGGAAACATCATCTGAACAATATCCAGCTTTTCTATTTGACTGACCTTTCCATGAACTTGCCCTTGACCTCACGCTTGGCTTTGCGTCTCAATGTGGGGTCCCGGAAGGCATCTTTGTTGACGACCTGCTTGTCTATGTTCACATCAACGGAGTAGCTAGACGTTCAAAACAAACAAGAAACACAAATAAATCTGTTGTCATGTAATTATCGTCCACTGGTTTAAATTCTCTCAAACACAAGTCGTAATTGCACGTCAATATGACACTCTGGCCTTTGACCAGGGCCCAATTTCATAAAACAGTTAACCAGAAAACTGCTTGAAAAATTGGTGCACCAGTCTTAATGTTATTTTGGTTGGTAACCTTTGCTGCCAAGCAAAACTATGCTTTGCTTGGGAAGTTGTTGTGCTTACAGGCTTAATGAAACTTGGCCCTGCAACTTGGAGATTACCAGAAATGCCTCCTGGGCCACCTATTCCCAATGTTTCAAAAATTATTCCCTGTCCACTTCCCCCGCCAATAAACATTCTCTCTTCTGTCCCCCATCACATAGTTGACTGGAACACAGGAGACTGTGCAATGGAATTAGGCGTTTTCTTTTAGATTATAAAACAAAAATTGTCTTTGAAATGCTTTAGATTGACCTATGAACTATGACCTCGGACGAAGAGCTTACCGAGTTGGCATGAGGTGATTGTAGTTGAAAACCTTGACGAAGGACTTCAACTTTGACCTCTGCTTGATGCGCTTCTTGCTCATGCGCTTGGTGACCTTGCGAGGGTACGTGGCTACACCAGCTACGAGGGCATGACCATACGTCCTGTCAGTACTGCCATCATCGTGGTTCTATAGATAAAAATTACATGTTTGTAAAAGCTGTTCACATTTTTTGCAAAAACTTCGTGTTGAAAAGCTCAATGACATATTCGCCAATCTACCTGGATGAATTTGCTGAATGATCGAAAGGCATTGTGGGAATGAAAAAGGGGGTACAGTAAGCATGTTCCTTCCCACAGCGCCTTTTGACTATTCAGCAAAATCAACCAGGCGGTAATCGCAATACGGTCTAGGACTCTAGGTTATCAGAGGCTCGTGCGAATGATGGAATTACCTTGACTATGACAGCCTTGCGTCCTGCGAAACGTCCAGAGAGTACGAGAACGACCCGGCCTGGCTTAAGAAACTTGCCCATGGCTGTTCCTGCACAAAGAAAGCAAACGCATGAAAGTAATTTTACATTTTAAAATGTTTTACATCAACATGATGACAAAGTCCAAAGCCAGAGCTAAATAGTTAAATAACTATTTATTAACATCGACTACGACGGCCTAGCATGGCTACACAAATTACTTTCTTCTTGTTTACCGTCACGTCAGATCAGAGTGACCTGGGCTGTGGTGGTGACCGTGTCACTGTCACCTAAAACAAACTAAACCAAGTCAACCGAACCAGTACGTCAAACGTGTGTCGACAGGTTTTGATTCCATTTCATTTTGTTTTATTCTGAACCTGATTCTAAAGTTATTGATGTTGACCATTTGATGTTTTTTCGTATCTAAAAATAAAGTTTAAAACAGCTTAAAATAAATTTACACAACAAACAAACACGAACAGACACCCTTCATTTCAAACTGCCAACACTCAGACTCAAGGAAGGAAAGGAGGTAATAAAAGGGAAAGCTTGGGGACAGATAAATGAACGAATTTATTTTTAAAAGGATTAGGTCCTAACCACTCCTCCTCCGTTCTCCGGGCCATCAATCTCATCTGCCTTCCCCCAAAACCTTTCAGTTCTAAAAAATATCATTGGTAATAATACGACAAAGAAATTCCCGCAATCAACACCGAAATATTCATTATAAAATATCATTAATCTTTGTTAAATATGTCGTGACAACAACAGCAAATTTAACCCCAACATGAGTCTATTCGATACGACGAACATCGATTTGTACGTAAATGGAACGGCGATTTTCACCGTTGAGCACCAACCTGCACTAGGGTTTGTTTTAAGTAAAATACAAATATTATTTGCAATAAAATTTATTGTAATAATTAAAGAAATATTAAGTAACAAACTGAGTTCAAATTTAAAATGTATTTCTTTCTCTAAATGTGGATGTTGGGCGATTCTTTTCGCCGTATTATTACTGTCTTTACCTCATCTATTTGGCGAACCGGAAGAAAAGGTCAGTTACAGAAGTGCATTGTGGGATCAAGACGTGTTTTTTATACCGACGGCTGTTTGGTGTATTCTTGAGTACCGTTATTTTGTAAGGGCGCCCTCTATAGCTAGCTGTTGATGTACCGATAATTTTTTAAAGCGCTGTTCATGTTCTAGATGTGTCTTTTGACAAGTCTCTTGTTCTAGACACTGTATGAACTAATTATTCATAAAGTGCCCTTCTACTAATCTGTTTTCCTCCTTTTTTTGTACAACACTGAGTGATTAGAAAACAAACTAGTTCACACTCTAGTCAGACATGATTTAGCAAAACAAAACAAAAAGTAAATAAATGAATTAATAGGAAAACAACAATAGTCATAAACAAAATTAATACAAATAATAGCCCTAAACCAATTAATAACGATACAAATTGTCTTATGCTACATTTAACTTACTAGATCAATGTCTTTGCTAAACAGTGAATTTCAGAGGACAGATTCAATATGCAGGTATAATTTTTGACACTAGAAAAATCTTTCAAGTGTAGGCCTACCAGCAAACCTGATTATTCGGGGCAACATCAAATTACTCATTGATTGAGTGAAGCACAAATTCTTTACCAACTGTACTTTGGTGGATTTGACGTTTTCATTTAGTAAGACAAGAAATTCATGATGTTGCCTCTTTTACAGTTGTATTTATTTATTGGGCCATAATCAAACAAGGGCCAGATTTAATATGCTGGTACTTTAGTGATAACGGGGGCATGATTGTACAGTTATACCCTAGAGCAACAAGCAGAACAGGGTTTCTCTACAATAAGCAATAATTTAATGTATAATAATAATATCAAAAAAAATATTATAAGTAACAAAATAATAACTATGTGATTACTTTATTAGGTAACACTGTCAACAATATAAACAAGATTCATTGATTTATGACAATAATTATTTACTCCAGCAAACATTATGTCTACTTTGTTTTTTTGTTTTGAATTGTCTTTCTCCTTATTAATAATATTATAAAACTCATCATTTTGTTGCCACCCAAATGGAAAAAAAGGGTGGGTGGGGAAAGCAACAGCCGGGAAGAAATAATCGTGAATTAGAAATACATATTAAATACAGTATAAATAAGTTCTCTAAACTCCAAAATTTCACATTGTGAGTTGTTCCTGTTAAAAAAAATAATGAGCCAATCAGTCAAAGTGAAAGTAACATTGTTTTTCTCCTTAGAGAAGCGATGACCACCGCCCGTCCGGCTTACGTGCGCCCTCACCCTTGATCTTGGTAAAGATCTTGATCTAATGAACCCATCTGACAATGAAACAATCCTAATTTATTTCTTACACTCCCGTAAGTCACGGTTGAGTAATGAGTAATACTCCGCGAGTAACAAAGAAACTCATCTCAAAATAATTAATGCTCTAGTCCAACCACAAGTCTTCGCTGCGGCCCCACCCCGTTTTTTAGGTGAAATCGTTACGGAGTCAAAGACGATGTCAGACGTAAAATATCCCTGGTACTCTGTTTGAATGTACTTTGCGTATGATGATACAGCCCACCAGTGAGAAACTCGCGTGATTCAGTGCGTGATTGTACGAGAATCAATACACTCAACGAAAAAACGTCATTCCATTCACATTGCGTGTACGAGACATGTGCAACAATGGCGGGCGGTTTAGCTGCGTATGTTTTGAACGAGCGATTTTGGTTCCCAGCTAATGTTACTTGGGCCGATCTTCGAAGTACTGATGAGGCAAGATATCCACAGATCGATGATTTCAAAGTTGTTCTGATGATGGCCATTAGTTTGGTCTTCATCAGACTATTCTGTGAGAGGTAAGTGGTGATCGGGAGTTGCGAAACAGAGTGTCAATATGAGATGATGATGAACTGTATCTTCTTGGTTGGGCAGTGGAGAGTGGGCTGAGTAGCGTACGTCGTGTTGTGGAAGATCACTGTTTGTGTATGGCGATGCCTGCTGTCAAACATATTTTGTGGTTGTCAATTTTCATCATGGAGGAAGAACAATCGGATCCGAACAATCTTCCATGTTTCTAGAAAAAATATGAAAGGCATTTTTGTTTCTTGTTGTGTGATTACCGATTGTCTTGGTTGGTTTGGCCTTGGGGAAGGTAGAAGAACAAGAAGGAAGAAGAAAAAAGGGAAATGTTTCCGTATGGTGCCACCACTTTTTCATTCGATATGAAATAATAAAGAATCTAATTTACCTCAATGAGATATCCCTTTTTGTAAAAATGAGTGAAAAAGTGGTGGCGCCATACGAAGAGTTATCCGAAGAAAGATTTCCATAATCCTGCCACCACTTTTTCACTAATTTTTACCCCAAAACTAATAAAAGGAATCTGACATTAGTCATTTTTGGTTTGAACTTTGATTGATTGAGTAAGATTCTATCCCTAATTGTATTTCATGACAAAACAAATAAAACTGTACAGTGTGTGGCAGGAAACATACATTTTCCTGTTAATTTGTGTTTAAAAACAACAACAATGGGATAACTTTCCATACAGCGCCACCACTATTTCACTCATTTTTACAAAAAGGGATATCTCATTGAGGTAAATTAGATACTATTTTATTTCATATGGAATGAAAAAGTGGTGGCGCCATACAGAAACTTTTCACAATAATGAAATATCAGAATCATGATGAACGAGTTTTAAAAATCAAAATTTTGATAATTATATTTTGAATGGAGTTTCCTCAATTTAATTCACAAAATGTACGATCATGATACACATAGTTCCTCTGCATGCTCTCACACCCTTGCAGTCTTCAGACCATCCCATGCCGGGTTAAAAAAAAAGTGTAGCAATTGTATATCACTGAGGTGGAAATAATTAAACAATAGAGTAAAGGTTATTGTATTTCCATCAACCGGAAGTTCATACCTCTTAACTTATGACCGGTGTTAAATTCAAGTTCTCTATTCAATTGCTGTACATGACAAATAAAACATTGTGTTACTGACCCAATCATGCCATGCCTGTACATTGATTGTGACTGGTATTTAGCTGTTAGCACTTAGCATAACAATTGAGTGGAGTCTTGGCCGGTAATGATTTTACAAAGCAAGGATTTTTTTGCTTAAGCAAAATTTTGTGCTTAAGCAGCTCTATGAAATTGGGCCCAGGGGTCGATTTCACAAAGAGTTAGGACTAGGAGATAGACAACTCGTGTGAATAGTCCTAAGTTAGGACGAGTAACTCGTCCTAACTCGAGATAAGACTAGTCCTAACTCTTTTTGAAATCCACCCCTGGTCTTTGACAGGTACCAAATGTGTCCAGCGCCTTTAACACGCTAGCAATACCAGTGTTCTGCCTGAGGGGAACAGATCTATCACTGGGCGTTTTTAACTAATGTTTCAGAATTCAAGTACTGCTCCTAAAGTTTGTTATGAGGTTTTCCGCTATCGTTTCCATGGAGACGACAGCTTAACAAACCACATAGTTCTTGTAGGATGACCAGTGTACAAAGTACATAAATGTTATATATAACTGAATGTTTTCTGACATACAAATGAGAAAGTTTTGTGGTTTGATTCAGAGAGGGAAACCTGACGATTTACCCCAAACTTTGACATTTACTGGCTCTGTTTCCATACCTTTAAGTCGGGATGAGATCTAGTTTGAGTTTTTATTGATAACCTGTTGATCTGCTTTGTCAGGATATCCTTTGGAGGTTAACTAGGTCAAGGTTGAAAGGTCATTGTAAAGTGGCAGGGTTACATGTCCTTACATTTGTCCTTGATGTGTGTCAATATTGTAGTTTGTACAATCGTCCTTGCTTTATGGTACAATCAAGTAGGTCCTATATACATGTATAATAAATGCGTAATCCCAACTGATTAGAGAGAAACAGTCCATTCAACTACAGATACGAGTACAACATGTACGTTGACAAGGACCTTCATGTACACGATGTTTGCAGGCCTGATACTTCACAGAGGCAACGGAGGCGATTGCCTCAATGCCCCCTGGCCCTGGGCCCAATTTCATAGAGCTGCTTTAAAGCAAAAATCATTGCTTAGTATAATCAGATTACCGGCCAAGACTCCACTCAATTGTTATGCTAAGTAAACAACAGCTAAATACCAGTCACAAGCAATGTAGATGGCATGAAATTAGGGTGCACTTAACCAAGGAGAAAATGCCTTGGTACCCCTTGCCCTTTCAAAAAGGAAGCATACAGACCGATTTGTGGGTTCACCAGTGAGTCCGCAAGTATTTCACTCTCTGGTTCATAGTAGTTTAACTGGCACTTGGCCAGTGAATACGTAAACTCTATAAAGGGAAAACGTTGGTTTTATCTTAGCATTATTTGTACAGTGCTGAAAATGTTTACCTTATGAGATATGGCATCACAATGCTAGGACACTATTATGCATTTTATGTAGGTTTGGGTAAATTTGTATTAGTCACCTAAAACAGTGCTCTTCTAAAACATTTGTGTCCACCACAACTCGAAAAGACCATTTTCTAACTTGAATTTGCTTCAATGTCCGTCGTGTGCAACCAGTCCCTTTAGCTAGACTGATATTTTTAGTGTCGGGCCCTAAATCCAATTTAGTCCATCAAGGGGTGAGTGGTTCAACAACATGTTTCATGTTACGATTTATGGGGCCATCATTGCTGAAGTGCCATCTGGGGGAAACTTGGCAGCATTTGCTCTTAAAGTACTAGCTGCGAAATTTGTGAGATCTGGGCATGCCTGCCCAGCTCCGCCCACTGTGCTAAACCACTGCTTACAAAATGCACTAAGCATTGTTTACCTTTATGGTTTTGAATTGGTTTTTTATTTGCACAGTGAAATACGTAATTGTGGTTTCCCTGAATCCATGGGCCTTTTTGAGACAGTTGAACTTGTTGCCATGGCAATGACCTTGATTCCTTTGTTGTATACAAACCTTGATTATGCCAACTTCTTAAATACTTCCTGTTTCGCAGTCTGCTTATCCAAGCCCTCCCCTTGATTGGTTTTTAAGATTTACAAAACTATACCAAAACGGGCCCAAAGAGATCTCTGCTCTCTAACTGCTCTCCACGAAGCAACCACAATATAATAAACTGCTTTCCACAAATTTTGACATTATAGCTGAAACATCTACAATGCTGTGGGCATCAAATCATGAATGGACATTTTGTGGACTCTCTGCTTGATTTATGATTTCAGGAAATGCATCACGTTCACTTCTGTGTGCTTGCATAAATAAACAACTGGGTTGCTCAGAAGTCCCCACTCTTCTTTTATGTAGCACTAAACATTCATATACTAAGGATTTAGAGCTTTTTGCTGGTTAAGCATAAAAGCAATTATTAAGCTAATTTCAGCTGAAAATTTGCATTTTAAGCACTTGTGTATTTCATAAACGATCAAGAGTGAAACCTACGTAATCATGTACATTTCAGGCCTGTATACTTTGTTTTTGAAAGGGCAAGGGCACCAAGGCATTTTCTCCTTGATCGAGGGCACCCTTTAAGGAAATCATAAATTTCTACTGCAGAGCATTTCAAGGGCATTATAGAGCCATTGGACACTTTTGGTAAACAATATTCGTGTGTCACAACTTATATATTAAATAACAAACCTGTGAAAATTTAGGCTCAATTGGTCATCGGAGTCGGGAGAAAATAACGGGAAACCCGTCCTTGTTTCTGCACGTTTCGTCGTGTCATGACATGATTGTGTTTAAAATAAATCTGTAATTCCCGATATCGAGGATTGATTATTGTTTTAATTTTTTCCTTAAAAAGTAAAGCGTTTCAAGGAATAATTTTTCAAGAGAAGGCTTTCACCATTACCTTCTGTAGACCCTGTAAGCTATTTGTAAATCTGTGATTTTTTTTTTTTTTTTTTTTTCTGTTCCGAAAGTGTAAAATGGCTCTAAGGCAATGACCAGACAGGGCATGGAGGCAACTGCCTCTGATGCCTCCGCTGCCTCTGTGAAGTATCGCCTGATGTGTAGAATTGAGTTTAGGGCAAAGATCCATTTATACTGCAGGGCTTGTAGCTCAACTTTTATTGGACCAGAGAATTTGTTACAAGATAAATGATCCAAATTAGAATAACAGTTTCACATTTGAGCTGTATTGGCAACATTGGGTTGTGTTGGCTTCATGAGTGTTTTTTCTTTCATAATTTTCTCGCAACTCCGATGACCATTTGAGCCCAAATTTTCACAGGCTTGTTATTTTATGCTTATGATGGGATACACGAAGAGAGGACACTGGTCTTTGACAATTACCAAACTATACCTTCCCTTTAATGGCAGTAGACACTATTAGTAAGTACTCAAAATAAATGTTAAGGCAAAACAAAAACTTACTTGGTAACAAGCAATGGAGAGGTGTTGTGAGAAACGGCTCCCTCTGAAGTAACGTTGTTGTTGAGAAAGAAGTAATTTTCCACTAAAATTTTTAAATTTGATTCCGAAAATCAAGGATCTGAAAGCACACATCTTTGTGACAAGGGTGTTTTTTCTTCCATTATCTCTCAACTTCGACGACCAATTGAGTTTAAATTTTCAATGGTTTGTTTTTTTATGTACAAGTTGAGATACACCAAGTGAGAAGACTGGTCTTTGACAATAACCAATAGTGTCCAGTGTCTTTAAAACTAGGCCCTATTGTTTCTGTTCATTTGTAAATTTTTATTTGAACCAATTATATCAATATTTGTATTGGAGTCTGGTACTTTTTCTTTACCTTGCTAATGCTAGACTCTCTATGTTTGGCTAAGGGATTAGCAGCTAAGAGACTATCATTAAACCAAGGTGTTTGATCAGTTATTTCCTGATTAATGGTCAACACATGTAAATGTATACAATCAAGTCAATACTGAATGACGATTACAGGTTATGAAAGTTGCTAAGCTTATCAGAGTGCTTGTTGTTAGGGCTTAGGGTAATTTGATACATCTGAACCAGTAGTGCTGCTGGTCATTGCAGGACTTTACTGTCTTTGCTTTATTTTGATTTTAGCTCATGGTGCACTGTCAGTGTCAAGTAAAAAGTTGTAAGCTTGTCATTGTGTTTGTCATCTGGGCTTAGGTGGATCCACAATTGCGAGATCGGGATCCCGCAACAAGATTAGTTGCAGGCGTGAAATCACGGTCGCGTTCCCACTTGAGTATGATCATGCATTGATCCCCCTTTTTGGGAACGGAAGTGGGTTCAAAAGAACATGTTCTTTTTTTTTCTAGCAAATTGCGGGGTCTGATCACCCTTTGCGTTCCCACTGGACTTTTGATCGCCCATTAATCCACAAGGGCGATCAGATCCCGCTTTAATCCTATTCCCAAGGAGGATCAAAATTGCACGGTCGGATCCTGATCGCCCTCGCGTTCCCACTGGAGCTTATTTCTCTTTGATCGCCCTTTTCTCGAATTGGGAGATCAATGCGGGGTCCAGTGGGAACGGGGTCTTACAATTACTGTCAGTACTTGCCCTTAACACTTTGTCATAGCACAGAGGAATGAATGATCATAGAAAAAACTGCAATGGACTGGGATACACCACTTTTCGATTTGCCATGTGTTCTACTAAAAACTGTGGAACCAATTTTTTAGTAACCTTTTAAAACAGTTATTGTAAACATTACTTTTTTTTGCCAGTAGACTGGTATGTTGTGATTTCTACCATTAATACATTACAAACATCGGGTGAGGCCTGACTTGTACTCAGCCAATGTGTAATGGTCACATTCAGTTGGTTGTTCATGTTGAAAGGGAACTTAGAAAAGTCACATTCAAAATCCAACATCGTGTTTGGTTGAATTCTCCTTGCTCTATGGTTGGGGACTGTACTGGTCCTGTCACTGACAGACCAGGCAGTTGTGTAACCAAAGTCCTCTTATTTCCTCTTCTTCTACTGTGTCATGTCACTTCACACCAAATTGTGTGGGTAAGACTTAAATGCTTGACCTTGTGATGAGATGTTGTTAGGGGCCCAAGGCCAAAAATAAAAAAAAAACTAGTTTAGCATCCTGCCTTTTTGGAAAAAGGGAGGAGGGCCTTTTTTTATCTCTCCAAAATGGCCGCTGAATATTTGTACAGACAAATGGCTGGGCTATTTAAAAAAGAACCCTTCACTTTGGCACTTGGTACTTTTACTGGACTTGTAGGGGCGGGTAATTGAATATTATGCTAAATTTTAGGCACTTGTACTAAAAACATTGAACTGTGACTGCATAATGTCAGTCCACAAGCTACCTATAGTTGTGTATAAAAGGCCAAGTAAAAAAATATTAAAAGATTAATAAGTTAAATGCGAAACGCACCAAAACTTTATCTTTGTAAAGAAAAAAAAGTTAAGTAACAAGCAATAAATAAAAGGATGCAGCCTTTGAAAAGGATTAGGGAGGGGACGATCTGCTGGTATTTTTTTTTGTATGCTGTGTATGCTTTCACGGAATCCGCTTTTACTACATCATTGTTACATAGTATTTGACTCATAGTGTATGGTAACTCAAAACCACTGCCGAATGAGGGTCAAATTGCCATATGGGATTATGATATTTTTTTTTTCACCAGGAAAGATCAGGTGAGATCAAATTTTCGTAACGGAAATAGTGACAAATGTTAATTTGTTCAAATACAAGGCATACGTTGTATCTGAGCCGCCATTTTAAAGGTATTTATACAGGGTTGGTAGAATTGACAAACTACTTGTAGTTGCAGACAGTGTTCTTGTCAACCATAAACATCAATCATCAACCAATGAAGATGTTTGCTTTGCTGTTGTGAGATTCAGCCGAAAATAGTGAAAATCCAAGCACAATTTTCAGGGTGTGAACAAATTGTCCGTGGTTGTAACAACCAATTTCAGCTGTTTCTTTCAGGTTTTCTTATAGAGTTTTCTTGAATATGTTCCACCTACTTGGCCTTGGTGCCCCTTCAAAAGTTTCTCCATTGACTTAAAGAATTTTCAACGGAAGTGCCCTTTGCAAAATGAAAGTGGCATTGCCCTTTCAAAGTTGAAATTCCAGGCATATGTATACATCTACCAGTACATTGTATAGGATTAAAGCATACTTTGCCTCTAAATTTCATTTGTGGTTGAGAAATAAGATTTGCATTAAACGTGATGTTCCTCTGCAACGCATTTTGTTGTCAAGACACTATGCTCCTAGATAGTAAGCATATTGTAAGATTGTATGCATTATTGTGTCAGACGTTATTAGTAAAGACATTTATAAAACGCTAATGCAAAAAGCCTGTAAAGCTGTAAGCGCACAAAGAGAACAATAAAATATACAATGAGAGAAAAATACAATTACAAATAAGCAGATTACAAATAAGCAGCTTCAAACAAACTTTTTAAACAGACTTAAAACATTGTAAAGAACTAGCCTGGCAAATATGCACAGGAAGACTGTTCCAAAGAAACGTTGCAGTGTAAGAAAATTATATGTGGCCCTAACCTTGAAGAAGCTCTTGTACTTGAAAGCAATGACTGTTGAGATGATTAAAGTCACGCTTGTAGTTGATTTTTTTTTTATTGCATAAAACATTTCCCGGCCATTGTCGACCTCCATATGACACAGCTACATGTAAGTGCTTTCAAAGTGACATTTATTTGATACTGACAAAATTTTATCAAATACTGGGTGTTTTTTTTAGTCGCACAGAAAGGCCCGAAATGGTTACCTTGGCAACAGTCTGGGGCTGTCATGCAATTGCTTTGATTTTGAACTCAGAGAAATAGGTCATGGATAAGTCAAACTGCAAGGCACAGTATGTAACTGAAACTGTTGAAGGGTAGCCTTGTTTCCAGTAGATAGTGAACAAATGAAAGTGAAATCAACATAGCTATGAAAACATAACAAGCTACATGTACATGTAAGTAAAACAATTAACTATCGAATTTAAAGGCAGTGGACACTATTGGTAATTACTCAAAATAATTTATACTATCAACAGCTCTTGGGCGATAGCCTTGTTTCCAGTAGATAGTGAAAAAATGAAAGCGAAATCAATTTGGTCTGTTAAAACATTACAATCTGACAAAAACAATAAACAATTGAATTTAAACATGTAGCAAGCGGATTAAAAAGTATTGAATTTTTTAGCTAATTTTGAAAATATAACGAGCATAATGTAAAGGATAATTAACAAAAGGTTACACAACATGTAATGAGCAAACAATGATTACTATTTGAATAAACTCATCATCTCAAGTTAGCAGAAAAATTGCCATTGAAATTAAAAACCGAATGAGCCAGATGAATATATTGACATCATTCCAGACAAAAATGTTTTGGGAGTAGATCTGGTTTCCATTTTTCATTGTAACAATTACATCAGTTGAGTATTCTATGACCATGATGACCGGTATTAGTCTATGGACAAATGTGTTGATGTATTTGTTAATGGGCATGCATTGTCACTTGACAATCCTTGGGACACAATAATGGAAATTTGTCATTATTGCGGGGGAAGAATATGAAATTTCGAAATAAATTATGACAAGTGCATCGATCATGTCAATACAATTTATTTGCACAACTTGATCAGTACTTGATATCATGGTGATGAGAAGTGAAGGTTGGTATATCAGTTACCAGAAACAATTTTCACGTAGAATGTTAATCACTACCTAAACATGCTGCTGGAAAATGAAAAGAACAGAATCAATTATAGTAAATGATGAATATGAATACAACATTGTCAGCATTACTACTTCACAGGCCTCTGGTAAGGGGCATCTCTTTGAGGAGAATGTAGATTTGTACAGGAATCTTGCGCAGGGCACCACAGCAAAAGCACAGGGCACAACAGCAAAAGCACAGGGCACCAAGGCAATGGGAGACCTTTGGGTGATCCTTTTTAATAATAATATTTGAGTTTATATAGCGCTGTGTCACTCCCGAACGGGTTTCTCAAAGCGCTTCAAATTATTACTCCTGGTCACTGGGCCTTAATTCACTCCTTAAACCATCTCAGCTCCCTGGGGAGTATACAGCCTCGTGCAACAAATGCGCTACTCGGCTAAATCAATCACAAGAACCATCTCTGCCCTCACAGGTCCCCACTTACCCCTGGGTGGGGAGAAGCAATAGTAGTTAAGAGTCTTGCTCAGGGACACAAGTGTCACGACCGGGATTCGAACCCACACTCTGCTGAACAGAATCAGCAGAGCTTGAATTCGGTGCTCTTAACCGCTTGGCCACAGTTCTTGCCAGTAGTGCACATGCTCGGACTCTTGCTCGCAATACTGAGCATGTGCGTGCATGTTCAGAGTCAGAGCACCCAAATGGACCATTCTGTCACCAGCGTCTCCAAAGTCTCCTATAAGGTTATTAGGATTCAGAACGGCAATGTGTTATGGGTAGGCCGAGGGGCATTCAACGACTGCCGTGTATGTTGTCATGCTCGACGTGTGCACGCATGGCCTATATCTCTTTGTATGGTCATGGTTTCATTTTGTGTAGGCGCCTTGATCGGTTTTCTGGAGAAGTGTGGTTGTAAATCCATATTATTATGGTGTGGGTTCAACAGCGCCCTCTCTTGATATTTTTGCCATTCGCGATAAACCTTATTTATGTGTGTCTTTGGGTTAAAATTTCGAAACCAGCAACAGCTACATGTACTGTGGTGGATTTTCAATCGTAATCAATTTTCATTTTTTATGTCTATTTTAACAGGTTGATATTCTCTCCAATCGCCGTGGCGATCGGAATCCGCTCAACAAGCGGCTACAAACCAGAGCCTAACCTCATCTTGGAGAAAGCGTTTCTGTCCGTCACGCGTTCCCCCGACCATAAACGTCTTGAGGGCCTTGGGAAGCAGTTGGATTGGTCAGTGAGACGAGTGGAGAGATGGTTCAGAAGGAGACGGAACCAAGATCGCCCGACACCACTCAGGAAGTTCACTGAAACCTCGTAAGATTCACACAAAATTTCATTATAAATTCCTTGTTTTTGTGTTTTGTAATATGACATCTTACTTTGCCACTCAAGGAGTTCACTGAAACCTTGTTATAAGTTCACACAAATTTTATTTAAATTCACACAACATTTGTGTATTTTTGATTCATTTTTTTGTTGTTGTATGGCAGTACATGTATTAGTGTTTTAGGAAATAGACAATGTGACCTCTGACGTCACTCGAAAAACCGTTTGATTCACGTTGACGCGCATACCTACGGGCAAAACCTACGTGTTTTGACAGCCAGCTAGAAACTACACGCAATATTACCATGACGACGCATCTTTTTGCCCGGCAAAACATGACTTGGAAAGTGCTTTATCTACAGAGGGTGGTTTGAATGTAAACAGAGGTCACATCGTCTATAGAATTAGCTGTTTACCAATGCAAACATTTTTAATGACCTGATGTTTGACCCGAGCAGAGTCTTTCTAGAAGGCTAACAACAAGTGTTTTTCAAGTTTTCTCCCAGGAGTTGGATGGAGTCAATACGACACACTGTTTAGGTAAACAGTTCCTCACAGACTTATTAAGATTCTTTTCAAGATTTTATGGAGGCTATATTTTCCTAATGATCTTTTTTCCTACTTTTGTCTTAAGGTGGCGCCTTGCATTTTATACGGTGGTCTTTCTGTATGGTATTTATCACCTCCCCCAAGAGGATTGGTTCTGGAGCTCCCGTCTATGCTGGATCAACTTCCCATACCATGTAAGTCTTTGTCTGTTTGTCTGTTTGTTTGGATGTTCTTCCCATCAAGGGAACTCAGCAAAAAGGGGATGTACATAAACACGAAGCTGGCAACAGCCAATCTCTCTCGCGCAAACATTGGTGTAACTGTAACGTCTATGGTAATGAATTGCACTAACCACTAGATTCAGTAACCAGAAGACAATGCTTATTTTTGTCATTGTGAAATCAATGAGGAAAATGTAGGGAAAACGTTTTTTGACACTTGTGTCCTTAAAGACACTGGACACTACTGGTAATTGTCAAAGACCAGTCTTCTCTCTTGGTGAATCTCAACATATTTGCATAAAATAACAAACCTGTAAAAATTTGAGCTCAACTCTTCACCAAGTAAGGTTTTATGCTAATAATTTGTTTGAGTAATTACCAATAGTGTCCAATGCCTTTAACAATTTGCTCTACTATACTCGCTTCTCTTAACCCAGGGGTATAACTGGGTACCTGCGAGGGTAGAGGTTAATATTGTGTTTAAAAAAGCTGTTGAAATGCCACGGCAGTGCCCAGTGGACTACTCCCCAGAGAGCTGAGAAAGATTAAGGGAGTGTTATTCGCCGAATGACCAGGGTATTTAAATAAAGCACTGTTATTGTAAAATGCGCTATATATACGGTAAGAATTAGTTATAATTATTATATATTTTTTGTTCTTTGTTTTCAGTCGCTCACCACACCCCTCTTCAACTACTATCTGATAGAACTGGCCTTCTATATAGCTCTGCTGCTCTCCATTTTCACAGATGTCCGAAGGAAGGTGGGAAAAACTTAAATATTTTAAGCTAAAAATATAGATAATGGCTTGTCGTTTCAACCGTTTTAAAATCTCTCTTAAAGGCTTCTTCTTTTATCCTTTGAGAAAAAAATCTGCTTGCAGTGTTTTTCTCAAAGGTTTCCTCGTAAAGCCTTTCGAGAGAGCAGAAACATTACTATTGCTCCTTTTGTTTGGTCAGCAGTTTGCAACAGCTAATTCCATTTTCTCATTTTCAATTCAATTAAATTTTGAAAAAACCTTTATTGATACTTGTTTAGGCAAATACATGTGATCGGACATCCCAAGGTTTGTATTATAATAATAATAAATAATAAGAGTGGCCTGTTATAGAGCGCTCTAGTTCGTCAGGTACGACGCTCATGGCGCTGTACAAGCAAAAGAATTTGCTAGAATCTCCTGCTAAACCGGCTTGTTACCAAACTCTTCCCTGCTAAACCTAACTTAGGATTAATTTTAGGACTTGGAACGAGTCCCAGCCTCACACTGTAACATGTAAACCTTAAGATTAAACCTAAGTTAGGACTAGTCACTCATCCTAACTGGTGAAAGGATATATCCTAGCGTTTTGTGAAATCAGCTGCAGGTTGCAGGTTCAAATCCTGTTCTGATAAATTTGTCTTTGATTACCCTAAAACTGATTGGAAAAAACCCATAATAATATCTTTATTTCCTTGATTTTCCAGGACTTTGCTGCCAATTTTGTGCACCATATTGCCACAGTGGTGTTGATAACGTTTTCCTACACATGTAACTTCACTCGTATAGGATCCCTTGTCATGGTCATTCATGACATCTCCGATATCTTTCTTGAGGTAAGAATCAACTTTGGAATCATGTCTTTACTTCTTCGTCATCTGTACATATTTTCTTAAAGGGAAGTGTACTGTCCTCCTTGAGGTGTTTCTAACCAAAATTAGACAGCCAGCCAAACTCTATGAAAAAAAACATCAGAGTCAGGAAATAGCCTCCAAGCTCCAGCAGTGTTTTATTCAAGCCAGAGGTATGACGTCAGTGATGAACAAGGAGTGAAACTGTAATACAAGAATATAGGAAAACTATGTAACGAATGGCTTAAAGAATGCTGAAGCTAAAAAGCAATAATAAACAGACCTAGAATGGAAAATTGGGCGTGACCCAGGCAGTAAAAACCCACATGCATATCCCCTTAACCAGAAACGATATGTAAGCTAAATGTGTACACAAATCCATGTGAATTAAGACAGTGTCACAGTTACCTGTGAGTTTTGTGACTAAAGCCTGGTTCATACTCTCCTGGCGCTCCCGTCACGTTTGTGCAAGCAACATCATCAATGTGCCCTCTAGTTCTTATATATAACTCTAAGGTATGTTCAGAGTTACGTAAACAATGGACATGTCTGTAGTATGTCTGGCGCCACCTGACATCCAGAAGCTACCGATTGGCATAATTAATACAAAGATTGTAGTTTCTGACAATCGTATACCTGATCTTTTTATCTCTCTTTCATCAACCTAAACTCCCTCCCCCCTCATCCATTTCCAGGGTGCAAAGATTGCGAACTACTCGGGCTACAGCATATTGGCCCATATCTTCTTCGTCACATTCGCTGTTGTATTCTTTTTCACCCGAGTTATAGTGTATCCATATTGGTAAGTTTAAATTATTTGGTCAATTCAGACATTCTTAATATAAAATTTGTTTACAGGTTACAGGCTACACAGTGATTGTTAATTTTGCTGGAAGAGTAGGGGTTAACCCTGGTGTTTCTTGCTCATAGCAAGCACCCTTGTTAACATGTTTCCTTAGACTTCCAAGCTACACAGTGATTGTTAATTTTGCTGGAAGAGTGGGGGTTAACCCTGGTGTTTCTTGCTCATAGCAAGCACCCTTGTTAACATGTTTCCTTAGACTTCCAAGCTACACAGTGATTGTTAATTTTGCTGGAAGAGTGGGGGGTTAACCCTGGTGTTTCTTGCTCACAGCAAGCACCCTTGTTAACATGTTTCCTTAGACTTCCAAGCTACACAGTGATTGTTAATTTTGCTGGAAGAGTGGGAGTTAACCCTGGTGTTTCTTGCTCACAGCAAGCACCCTTGTTAACATGTTTCCTTAGACTTCCAAGCTACACAGTGATTGTTAATTTTGCTGGAAGAGTGGGGGTTAACCCTGGTGTTTCTTGCTCACAGCAAGCACCCTTGTTAACATGTTTCCTTAGACTTCCAAGCTACACAGTGTTTTTAACTGGCTTAACTGTAAACCTCTTTTAGGTATACTTCCACCCTGCACAGTTTCAAATCTTACCTCTAAAACATGCTCTTCTACTTTGTTACAGGATAATATACAGTGTGTTTATTGAGAGCGATGAGATCATTGGGGCGTACCCTTCCAAGTATTTTTTCTCCTTATTGCTGTGTGTCTTATACCTGCTTCATATCTACTGGTTCAGCCTGATCGTCATTATGGTGTATGGTGGACTCAAGGCAAGAAAGGTGGGTGTAGTTCGAATCCAAGTTATGACACTTATGTCCTTGAGCAAGATACTTTACGACAGTTGCTTCTCTTCGCACAGGGGTATAAATGGGTTACCTGTAGGGTAGAGGTTGATATTGTGTATGAAAAAGCCTTGGAGCGCTACGGTTGCCCAGGAAAAATAATAAAAGGTATTTAGTTGTTCTGTTAAGTAAATGTTCCTCAACTAGCAGTGATTTTCAAATTTTCAAGCAGCGTTGCACTTGATGCAAGAAGTCTATTACTGAAATCGACTGGTGAAATTTAGAGTGATAGAAATGTAACCTGTTGATGAAGTAAACTGAGTTTAAAGAAGAGTCTGGGTACCAGATTCATAGCGCTGCGTAACGGTAAGCATATTTTGTGCTAACTATAGCAGAAATTTGCCCAAGTGTAAGTGTATTTCACAGGTAAGCAAGAAAGTTAGCTTGCGCGCTCACCGTGGATTTGTATTGTTATGTTATTAATTTCCATAACGTCAGCGCCATAGGGTGAGCACAGCTTTTTCATGTGCTTACAGTTAGCAGCACAAATTGAAATGGAAATCACACAGTCATGACAGTAAACACAAAATCGGCCGTTCAGCGGCTGAGCCCAGCGGCTGATTTCACAAAGAAAATCGGACTATTCTGATATCTATGTGATTTTAAGACTATTCCTAGGCGATATTAAAACTTAAGGTCTTAGTTAGGATGAGTTACTCGTCCTAACTCGAGATTTGTCAAATCCACTCCAGGATTTCTTAAACAGTTATCATCGGGTGCTTTTCTTAAAGAAGGCACAAATTAATTTAGAAAAGTGATATTGTTATAAATTCGAAGTAAACTTTGTCCTGTCTTTTTTTATATTCCTTGAAGAAACTTGATAAAGATGCACGCAGTGACGTGGCAGAAAACACAGACATTGGAAGCTCAGAGGAAGCTAATGGCACAAACAATCACTCCAAGACCAATTCATCTAACTCGGTAGCCAATCACCATTAAGAACAAGGTACTCATTTACATAGTGGGTGTGGCCAACTGTACATGGACAAAGACATCATAAACGGTAGCCAATCAGCATTACGGACAGCTGTCAGGAAGGTTCTCATTTACATAGTGGGTGTGGCTTGATCATCATGGATGGATACTTTATACTTGGTATCCAGTCATCTTAAAGAAAAGCTTTCAGGAAAGCTTCGATTGCATAAGGGGCTTGGCCAACTTTGTAAGTATTACAGAGATATGCTAAACTTTCTGTCAGTACTTTATTCACATAATTGATGGGATCAACCAACTGTTCATGAGGTAAATTTGCATAATGTTTTGATGTAACTGTGATTAACTGTACCATAACTGCAAAAGTAAGCGAAGAAAATATTGTATGAAGAAAACTTTTGTAAAAATATTGGGAAGACAATTGGGATGCTCCTGCAAAAGGAAAAATCATGTTTCAAGTTTTATTTAGAACACGTAGTATATAGGAAGTTTTAATGTTGCTGTTGATTTCATTTTTATGAAGATGGCACCAAAAACGTTTTTGCGTATTAACATTAAGTTTCCTTTACAGCACACGTTTGAAGTTATGTTTTACACAGCACAAAAGAAAAATTTCACAAATCAGTCAAGCAAATTAAAAAATTGAATTATTTTATGCAATTTTGAAGTACATTATTTTGAACTGCTGATCACTTTAAAACCATGTTCTGTAAGAATTCCTTGGCAACACCCTGAGTAAAAGTCGTAGCCATAGCTGTGTCCACAATTATGGATATGGCTTCAGTTTCCACAAAGAGGCTGATCAAATAGTTTGGTGCCTTACCATCTACAATTAAGGCAAGGTACCAGACTATTTTCTATTGGTTGTTTTACTTCTCTTCAAAGTCAAGTGCCCTTCCGCTGCTACAACGTACTTGGTTTTGATTGCAAGATTCTATTTGATTCCACACTTCCATTTATTCAGATTAAACTTTTTGTTAAGTTTTCACAGCTGTACGAACTTTTTCGCTAGAGCAGCAAGGCATTTGAAAAGTTTGTGAAAGAGAAGCATTGATTTAGACGGAATGAAAGGCCTCTAAAATATACTTTCTGTACTTTATCACAACAATTTTTCACAATTTTGAAAAGCTATGAGTGTTTGCAAACATGTCTTCAAATCAGATCGTAATGTTGCCTAAATTTTTAAAAATAGCAGGCATCGATTAACTTGACCACCGAAGAATTCCGGCCCACACATTTCTTTCATTCTTAATTTAAATTTGTGTCGATTTATTTAATTATTTTTCAGTGTTTTGTTTCACTGTGTTTTGTTTTACATCCTATAGTGCGAAGGATTTTATGTACTATTACACATCAATCTGAAATTCATGATTTTATAAAGACATGGCAAAAAACTAAATTGATGAATAACAAATATTATTCCAATGCCCCCCCCCCCCTATTAATCACAGTTTAAATTCTAGATAGGCACATCATCGAAATATTTTGTTAAGTATTTCATAACAAAAATTACCACAATTTTGTTGCCCGTTTCATGGTGAAATACTTAAACATAATATAGGTTGCGGTCGTTTAGCCTACCTGGGTCGACCCCGGTCTGTCCCGGAACGATCAAATAGATTCTACAGGGCTCACCCGGGTCAGCCCCCAGTGCCCTGCTTGTGGAGTGGGTCACTTGGGAGTGGGTCACCACGAGAGGGCACGTGTGATCGTTCGATTAGCTCTTGTCAGGGGCTCACCCGAGTGAGAACTGCAGGGTCGACCCAGGGAAGCTAAAGGAACGCACACATTAAACAAAATTGCTGGAATAGTTTAGTCTGTTGGAAGATTAGGTATTATATCAGAACTGATATTCTCCCTAAAATAGTCTGGTTTAATTTGCTTTCCTTTCTGCCCTTTGGGGAAAACCTCCCCAAAATGTGATTAAATAAACTGAAAAGTATATTTAGAGCCTACAAAAGAAGACCATGTGTAAAGTAGGTCAAACAGGTACTGGATAAAATATGTGTATCACGTTTGGTATACTCATCTAGTAATTATATCTCTTTGTGAGACAGCTTCCATGAATTAAAAAATGCCTTTTTATTTATTGCCATCAGTACTTTTAATTCAACTATGTGAACCTTTGGTAATTAAAATGTAGGTAAAGCTCGGAGAAGTATGCGCCATGGTACGTTGTAAACTATTGGAATCTGTCACAAGTGTGGGTCTTGTAATAGCTCTAAGAACCTGAATAAAAAATAACAAGCGCTTTAAGACTCAAACAGGGTTTGGAAATGGGCTATATAAGAACTTTATATTATTATTGTTATGGCAAACTTAACAATTTCTTCCTGAAACAAAACACTAAGGAAAATGTTCAATCTTCCATTGTTTTAATCAACAATCAATTAAGGCTAAACGATATTTTACCAAAGTTTGACATCAATCATGGGTGTAAACAAAGATTTGCCAGTAAGCATTTAAATATGTTGAAGCGCTTACTTAGCTGTCAAGTTCATATTGCATTGGTCTTCTGAACTTTCGTTATTATCAAAGGTTTTCATGTAAAGATTTATCTCAAGTTTGTTCTTTCATCTGCTATTACTATTAGTTACTTTACTAATGCCATTATATTGAAATGTATAATAACTTTACCTTTAAAATTATTATGAATTTGAAAAGCAGAGTTCTTTTAAATATTTCTATTCCGGTTAGGGGAGTTTATTTTTGTTTTGAGAATTAAACAAAAGAGGGCGCTATATCGTAGTTTATTATCCCAGACAACTTATTTAATACTTTAGTATTATTTCAAAATTTCACATCTTTGTTTCAGACCAAATGCCTCATAATATTGCCTCTTGATATGGCCGCTGAAGCACTTCGGAGAAATGATAAACACTTATTTTTTGACCACCGTGTTTCTTATATAGCGCCCTCTGTTGTTGTAGGTAAAAACAAATTAATGTACGTGACTTGTTCGAGCGAACGTGACTTGTTCATTGATAACTATGTTGGGAATTGTTATAATTTTACGTAAAAACACCTGCTGCCGTTTGAACAATAGTTATGGTTTAGTATACTTAATTATTTTAAGAAATATTTTGCCTTGTTTTGGTGGTTAAATGGTTGAAAATCATTGGACTATTATTGTGCCTGTGCCATGCACAGTCCAATCAAATAGTGTGTTAGATTGCACTAGTGCTTGTTCGTTGACGTATGCACTATGTCACAACGGCTTTGATTGGACAACAAGAATTGGTAACTTTTAGGACGAACTTTATCGTCTGCTCACTCACATTCACAGTTTCATACAGTACACAACCCTATCGCTGTCGGCTATTGTCAAAATAGCCTTTACTTTTTGTACATAGCAAAGTGTAAAAGAATTGTTAACAAAGTTGCTTCAAAGTTCTCGGAAGGAACAGGTATGTACCATAATTCTTGTTGATTTTTAAAGAGAATTTTGTGATGTTTTGGCTGAAGGCAACCAATTAATTAACTCTTGGAGTTTTTTTTAACTCGCTACCTGCGGCGCGGATTTTGAATGACTCAAAATCTGTACCGTATCTAATTGCGATATTTGTTCAATAAACACTATAAACAGTGAGTGTTTATGAAACTTGTTAAAATGACCATCCACATTAAAAATTTGAAAGGAAAGGCCGACAATTTGTTTAAGGTATTTTTTATAAAGATTGTTGGTTGGCCCCTACCCAAAGAACTTTATATTGGTTAGCATCTTTTTTTTCCTTCGGCCATTGTGTGGTTGGCCATATAAATTTCATATAAGTGTTTACACAATTATTGATAAACACAATTTGAAACCGTTTAGTGTAAACACTATTGTGTTTACAAAGGAAAGACTTGTTTTGGTTGTGGAGAATTACCACATAATATCTTGATAGGGCCTACAATATTTCAGACTAAAGTAAATAGCTCAGGTTGGACTGCTCTGTTGCAGTGCAGTGCAACAGAGCGGGACGTTTCACCAGTAGCGGCGGTGCTACGGTGGATTAGATGCATATCCCCCTACTTCTAAAACTTTGAGGTTCATTTCGCTATTGTGGAGACATAGCATACTGAATCTGTATGAGTTTATCCCCCACACCCAGCTAATTTCTTTGGCCCCCCCCCACCTGCCCCCCCTCTAATTCACACCTCAATTTGCTGATGACCAAATTTAAATCAAACCCAAAATCATTTGCACCCAGAGTTATTTAAGTGTAGCCCTTGAAAGTGCCCGTCCATGGGATTGTGATAATAGGCGATGGCTCATTAACAAAATTATGCAATTATTTTGCTTTACCCCTCCTCAAGAATGACGGTGATATATAAAGCCTGTCATTGTTGTAAGTCTGTTTTCTTCAGTAGTACGAAACTACGTAAGAAATCAATGTTTGCCCTCTTTAAATAAAGCCTTCCCCCCCCTTTTACCGCCCCACCCCATCCCTGATTAACAGAACTGGCACCGCTGCTGCATTTAAGGGTTTATGAAATTGTCAATTTCCAATGTTTACCTCGATGTTGTATAAAATGTAAGTGTTGTGTTAGTTTTAATCAAAGTTTCCTGAAATTTCTGTTTTTGTTCTTTACCCTGCCTTGATATTTTCAATGTTTTGTGCTAAAACAATTAATTTGATCTTGATGAATGTTTATTTTTAAATGGTCATTTTTAAAAATGTGTTTGACATGTGAGTTCAGATTTATGCAGCTGCAATTGAAGATACAGAACTGGGCCCACTTTTATGGCTTTACTTTAAATGGTTGATATTGTGCTTACTGCACAAGTTTTTGTTTCATAGTGCAAATTCATGGCAAACGCGTAAGCTGGACTTTTTTCGCGAACTTGTAAAATACGCTTTCTGCTATAGTTACCGTGAAAATTTGCTTTCTGTTAAGCATTGCTACGTACGTAATTAGAAGCTTGAGGCCAATATTTGAGGTTCACTGATACTATTGTCAGTTACTGACCTTAGAACCTGGAAGAATCCTGCCAGATTTACCTTTGAACTTGCAATGCTGACCAGTTATACTGTGTGTACGCATGCGCACAAAATGTGTGTGTGTATGCGCACACACCATTCTTATGATATAAATACTATCAGCTTGGTTGCTCTGAAAGTTACTCCCGGTTCATACTTCCTGCAAATATGAAGCATTTGTTTACGTCGCATGGCTGTTTGCAGGAGTTGAACACAGTTCAAACTGTTGCGAATTATTCATTGCAAAGTAAAAATTTGTATCGCATTCACATTCACAGGAAGCATGAACCGGGCTTTATGCATGTATAGTTCGGACTATCCGATGAAACTATTAGGTTTGTAAAACCAGTGCCTGTCTTCATTGTGTATACAAACAGGGGACCAGTCTAAACACAACATTTCTGTGCTCTTGCTGCGTAAGAGAATATTGCTTAGAAATGTGAAGTGTGAACGTTGTATGCGAAAGCAACAGATTTGTGCATACTTGTTTAAAAAAAAAGAAGAAAAAAAGCCTACGCTTAGTAAAAGTAGGCCTACATTGTAAGCAGAGCCATCAAATTGGGCTGAGATTTTGATAATTCAGTTCTGAAGTAACTTCTGAATTTGCTTGTTGCTTGATTTGACCTTTGGCTTGCATAAAATATGCAAAAGATAACGAGTAAACCAGTAATGGTATTACAGTAGTATGGTGCCTATAGAGTATTTACAACTTCTTGTGCACAAAACGTGTGAAAACATATGACAGTCAGGAGACAAGACACAAATTTAAGTTTCATTCTTGCTTTATGTTAATTTGTAAAATATTTTGTACTGTTGCCATTGATTAATACATGTATGTTATCCGACTTATTAGCAATATGTAATAAATTGTTCATTGTAGAGTGAAAAATTCTTGACACCTCGAGTCTTAAAATAATTGTTATGATGACATATATCTCCCTTTGTAAAGTGGTTGATTTTCCCCTCCACTCCCCTCCCCATAATTAGTGACCTCGCCAAAATGAGTGAACATTTTTCCTGGCCTCTGTTGCCCCTGGTCTTTAGCCTTGGTGTCCTTTCAAAGTTTGTCCATAGAATTTAAGATTTTCCGATGAAAGTCTGGCCTTTACCTCTCTAAGTTTTTTTTTCAGGTTATGAAACTTTCCTGTGAAATAATTTCTCCCAGAAGGAAGAATCATGGGACCAAAGTGACACTAGTTCGATAGTGTTGAATGTATGTTTTTGTACAACTCCTAACTCAACTGATTGATTTTAACTTTCAATTATGCTCGTGTAAATCAACCAATCAATCACAAATAATTTGTAGAGCGCCTAAATCAAAAGTTTGCTGAGGAGTGCATCACTAGCCGATTGTACAAAGAACAACAATTAGCACTACGAGTGCCTCTGGTATATGCCTGTAATAGCTTCTAGATAGTATCACTTTTCTATTGTGTGGATGTTGTCACTTGTCTGGCCTGGGTTGACAACGGATTGTCAGTGTGTCAAAAGAGGGCGCTGTAAATAACTAATGTCCAGCTCGGATAGTGTCAAAATTTCAACACAAACTTTGTTAGTTATAGCTGTAGGGTATTATAGCCATGGGCCATGATCGTTTTATGATATTATTCTCGAACATTTTCAACAGCTGCTTTTCCCATCAGAGTCACAACATGTTTCCGGAGATTAAGCCACAACATTCCCCATTTTCTAACCCACTACATTTCCTTTCTGATTTATAAGAAAATTTGCTTTATAAACAGGTTTTCTTTTATCAACCGGATCTTTGTGAACTTGAGATTGGTCCGTTAAAGGGAAGCTGAATTTGGTTATTGGTAGAGGTGCACCACGTCTCCTAAACCCCCTTAATAAAAACTTAAAATGTATTAAAGAAGCAGTTGTTGACTGAGAAACAAGTCCTTTCTAGTTAGAGAAAAACAATTTCGCCACGAGAACGTTTCACCCAAGAAACGTTTCATATACTATGTATTCCATTTGTGGATTAATCTTCCTACGAAAACCGCGACGGATTTTCGGTGATGCCTAAAAAACGCGACCACCTTTTGAAATGATGACTGGTAATTTTATAGCCAACATGTTTCACAAAACAAGTATTTTCGGGTGGGGGTAGGCTGAGTTGTGCTGGGGGGGGGGGGGCACACCCTACGTCATCTCCAAGTTGTATTATTACAATTAGATAGATAGATAGATAGATAGATAGAAATATACATTATTCCTCACTTGGGAAATTAAAATGGGCTTGTCAAAAAAATGTGTGCAAATACAATACAAACGATCGGTAACTATACAATAACACTATATTATACAAGTGGAAATTCTCAAATCATTAAATAAGTATACTGTAAAAACAAAGATCTAGTTTATATTCGCATTGGGTTTTATGAAGACCTATAGTTTCCAAAATAATACTTGAATTGTGTATTAAGTTGACCATAAATCCATAACGAGTTTGCAATAACAATCACAAACCATTAGTTGGGGAAATTATTTCTTATTCGTTAATTCTGGTTGTTCGTTAAACGCATGCATAAAATCAGCAACAAATTGACATAAAAACCAACTTGAGAAAAAATAATTGAAATAAATGAATAAATACATAAATAAACAAACAAGTAAACAGATAATACTTTAACCGTGTCATGAGAGATGAGCACAAAGTGAAAGAACTAATTCACATGGTTATCAAGTTCAAAATTAAGGGAAAAACACCGGAAAGAAGTTCAGATTGAGTATACTGCGGTAACGACAAGGCTTACACCCGTAAGTGTGGTGGTAACCCAACGATCCAGTGAATCATCCAGAAGGGGTAACTAATACACGGAACGATTTACTAATTTTTTATTTAAAATACGTAGGCTTTCATCACCGTCCATGAAGCCCAATTTGATGTAAATTAAGTTTTAATTGTTTCAAATGACCCCTAAAATGTGTCGTCTGATTTTGATAGTTTGTGTTTGGTAGATATGAAGTATTACGGTTTTTGGCTTAATTTTTTTTTTTTTTTTTGGGGGGGGGGGGGGGCAATTTAAAATGCACACTTTTATTTACATCTTGCTAGAAGAGCTTTTTGGGAGCTGACATATCTATGGTGACAGTTTTGACCCGAACAATTTAAAATGTACTTATGTCGGAAAATAAAGGACAAGAACATAGATATGGAAACAAAGAATTATAAGTCTTTTTGAAATTTGCCCTACTGCACCCCTTAAGTTTCACTCTTGTTTGAAATGGGAGCCTCATAGTCAATGGATGTCGGAACGCGAACATTATGAAACTGTTTCCCGAACCCGGATGGGGTTGAAAAAATAAAGGATCGTGCGTATAATCATAGAGCTATAGCTTGCCAACTTCAGATGTTTTTTTAATAACTTAACAATAAATAAATCAAAAATCAAAACAGTAATGCAGCAGATGAAGTTACTTCCTTATGAGAGTTCCATAATTGAATTACACCTGTAGGCCCCCTAATTCATGGAGACAGTAAATAGCTGCCAAAAAAATTCACAGAGCTTAAAACAAAAGAGAATGCATTCATATTTAAAGGCAATAGTAGGCTATGTAACAAAATAAACAAAACCGTTACCCTGCATTAAAAAGACACAAGAATATCTGATTAAATGTATTCATATGATAATTCTGAATAATAACATAACATGATCTGTAACTAACCACTCATAATCAAACAACAAAGTATTTATAATCTGTACATTGTTTACTAGAACTCCGTAATACAGAACGGATGTATGCCCATGTTGGTATGTCCATTGGCATGAAACAACTAGGAGATCTGAAGTTTAGTTATGATAATTCTGTTAATAACATGGTAATCAAACAACCGCATCCATAATACATTGTTTACTAAAAGTACTCCATACAGAACACGTCTTGGCACTGGCCTGAAACAAGAAGCTTGGCTAGTTTTCTGTTCACCATTTTTCTTCCATTCTGTGTATAATTGCGCGCTTTTAGCCATTATGTAAAGGGCATTATGACAACTCGAATCCACCCGAGTGAATTGCCTCTTCTCTTTTTTTGTTGTCAACGATCTCGAACGTATTGGGAAAACAGATTATAAAATATGTATACTTATATGTTAAAATAAATCCGTATATGCTTCAAACAAAGTCTCATCATGTTGAAGCGGCACCAAACTATGAATGTTTCGTCCAACCTCATGTGGTTATCTTGAATAATGTAACAAAAACATTTTCAGATAAAAGTTTGGTCTCTTGATTTATTTGCAACAAGCCGTCAGTTTTTTCAAGGCATCCGACGGCTCTTCTATCTCTGAATGTTTGCATCGCAGCATTAGACGCAGAACCTTCTTAAACTGTGGGTGCTTTGCTGCGTATATAATTGGGTTGACGCAGCTGTTGCACAAGAAGACCACACCTCCAAACAACAGGAAACGGTCGTTGTTCGGAATGAAGAGGGCCACGCTGTAAGGGGTTATGCAGATGAAGAAAGCACAAACTGCCATAAAGAGATTTTTGGTGATCTCGAGTTGTTGTCGATTGAGGCGATCCAGGCGACCGGCACGCAAGACGGCAGTGCTGTCTGACGTCTGGAAGGTCGGATTGACCCCAGAACTGGAAGAGCCTGTGCCTGGGTTAGTGACGTTGGTTTCGTTACTTATCTGCTTCTTGAAGTGACGACGGACGTGAACGAAGATGATGATGTAACTGGTGATGATGATGATAAATGGGATGGGGTAGGAGGCAAAAGTTTGAATCCTTTCAAACGTCTTGGCCTTCAGGTGGGTGTCGAGGTCGCTACATGTATGGTGCTGCTTGTCGTAGCCAAAGCTGCCAATTTCTAAAAGTGGAGGGACCGTCATGATGGCAATGGCGACAATCCATATGACAACGACATTGATAACGAGGTTGCATTTGGTGTAAAGAATACGGTACCATTTCATTGGGCTCTTGATAAGAATCAACCTATTGAGAGCGATTGAAGCGAGGTTGAAAAGACTGGCACTAGAACTTGTGTACAAGAGCAAACCTGCGATGTAACAAGGAGCTTCCGTCGACCCCGGCCAGCTGTTGCCAGGGGTGAGTAAAGCAACTGCACTTATTGGCATTGCCAGTCCTGCTAACAGGTCTGCAGAGCTGAGGCTTACCACGAAGACATTTGTTGATGTTCGGAGTTTCTTGCTGAAGATGACAGCAAGAATGACCATGCTGTTACCGGTAATGTTGATGACCGCGATCAGTAGGAAGAGAAAGCCTGCAACGACTCTTTCAGGATAGCTGTGAAGAGACAGGCTGGCCATTGTGGTCATTGTTGTGTTGACCGTCCATGAAACTGCCGTAGAGTTTGATATTTTCTCCGAGTCGTTGATATCCATGAGTTTAGTTTGGTATCCTTGTGCTTATGAGAAAAATCACTTATAAATCTGCAAAGTGACAAAGTAAAAAAACTAAATGTTAAAACTAAAAATTTAATGTTCTCTGTAATTAGGTTTCTTTCAACCTCGAGATGTTTGAACTCAGTCTGTTATTCGAAAAACAAAAAACTAAAAACTGTATCCCGGTACGTCCATACTTTATCCATATAATTATATAAACAAAGGCTACCCTGGGTGTTATATTAAGGGAGCAGTGTGAGCTTTGATAACCAAAGTTGGACCGTGCCAAACTCGGTATTTAATAGCTGGACTTCTGACTTGAATTACCCATCACAGACAGTTCGGAAACAGTTAACGAAAAGGGACAACACATTGATTCAAATAGGCTCTTTTGAAATAAAAAACAAACATAAAATTCTGAATTAATTAATTAAACAACTAACCTTTATTGTCCAGACAGAACCGCTTAACTTTAAACCAACTTTCTAGAACTGAATGTTTCAACAAACGAACAGCAATATCAGGATACATGTATCTGGATTGCTTGAAGTTGTTGGTCAATCTATGGTATGGAGTCAGTCGCTTAATCGCGGCTGCTTAAATACAGACCGCCAAGATCACGGGCAAGTTTCCCGGAAGTTTGTCTGGTTTATTACCAATAAGAACCAATAAGTACAATTACATGTAAAACGAAAGTATGACGTATAGGTAAAGGATATAGCCAATGAAACCACAGAAAAATAAAGGGTCCTTACTTCCTTATTTCAAAACAATAATATTGTTCAAGTATACATTTTTATAATAAAGACGAGCAATATCAAAGATCGTGCCGCTATAGTTTACAATTGCACTATATCGAAACTTGTTTTCCCGGGTATTTGTGTGTGTGTACAATAGAAAAAAGGTGCGACCAATGTCATGTGAGCTAGGATGTAACATCATCAAACAAGACGTCCTCAAAAAGTGTCACTGCAGTTATTGTTTGCTCGATATTTTCTGTCTAGAATTACCAGTTGCCTATAATGTGAGCAAGAGTCTATGACTGAATACAACAGTAAGAACATAATTATAGCAAGTCTTTCAAATTATACAATGAACGGATGACCATGTGAGCACATTGTCATCACAAGAATAACACTATTTTGAAGTGGAAATCGATCCAAAAGAAAATTCACTTCCAAAACTATGATTTTTTTTTTCTATTGAGAAATATCTCAAGGCTAGGCTATACATGCTACATTATTGTTATAACATTGTTACCCTCCCCAAGGTTGTGGGGGTATGTTCCAGTTTGGAATAAAACATGATACAATACAATACAATATAATACAATACAATACAATCCCATTACTAACTATTTTTGAGAAAGATAATTGCTTATAAAAATAATTATATCATTATAGTTTAAAACACCATCAGTTACTCACAAAGTGTTTATAAAATAGTTTTGTATTATTATTTATCTGACAATTTACACAAAATACAGTATACCATTAGTATAATAAAGCTCTAAAAACATTGAACGGAAACCATCAAGATGGTACAGGGGCAGGCAGAAGAAGTTGGAAAACAAACTGGACTAAGTACAGTAGAAATGACAATCCTGGTTTGTCTGACAAAAGTGCTTGTACATAAGGCACTGTCACGAGGGGTGTGTCAGTTGTTACCAATGTTAAAGAATTATAACAAAATAGAACAACCCATTAAAGGGTCTGGGTACATTTTTCACACAATGTCCACGGATTTACATTAAACTTAAACAGATTGAAGATAATTACAGTAGAAAGCTTCCCCTAAAATATTACCTGCTGAGGTGCTGTAATTTTTGAGAAATGAGTAAAACAATGTTACAGAAATAATTTTATTCTAAGTTTTAGCATGTAAACAACATACCATAACTTACGTTTTTACATGCAAACAAATTTCTCACTCGAAAAGTGAGATTATTTTCATGCCTTATTTCGTAACTTTTGACTATCTGCCAATCACCAAGAGAGGGCGCTCTTCACCAGGTAATGTCAACAACTTTAGGAATAGGAGAAGCATGAGTGACGGTCACTGACAGCAAATACTTTGTGTTTTGCGTGTCTTTGATTTTGTATTTTAGATTTAGCCAAACTGTATTTTGTTGTTCATAACACATTGCCAGCATAAACCAAACTGTTCTGGAACAGGACGTACTGGACACGAGTTCCCCAACGATAACAAGCGGTGTGCATGAGTTTTTGGGAGTGTTTCTTCTCGGGTAATTAGCAAAAATTCCAAAATGCTGACCTACCAAAAATTGAGAAGAAATCTTAAGTTTAGTTGTATGACAATGTATCTGATTTAATTTTCAAGAGGCTGAGAGACTTCTAAATATTTTTTGAGTATTTTTGAATTTTTAGCATTTACCATTGTTTACTGTACGAGTTGTGCACCCTTACCTGGTAGGTCTGCTGCCCTCTAGTGGCAGAGCTTTCAAAAAGTCTCCCATTGAGTGTATGCATTCATTACAAATTTACAGTTAAGTGTAGATTCTTAAAAATAATCTACACTTTCATCAATAGAGTGACGTCACAGAAATAGTTGAATGCGGTACCCTTGATTAAGCACAGAAGCATTCGGTTGTTTCCGATAAATTGTATTTAATATAAAATAGTTATTACATAATAACAAACCTCACACCTTTAAACGAAACATTAATATAACATGTACTGCCATCTTGGTTAAGCATGCTGTTCATGAATACGTTTAAAACCGGGCAAAATTGTACCAATAACTTTGATCAGTATTTCTCCTATATAGTAATATTGTTAGGCACTATTTTATAAACAAATGCTTTGAACTCGAACTGAGCTATGGATATAAAGTATGAAAACTTATACACAAACGTACAAAACTGGCCTTGCTCGTTTTTGGACTGATTCCCCAAACCAGGGTACCAGCTTTTTAAGCGGTACAGACCAATGTTTCATCTAGTAACCTCATTGTGATTATTTTCAATAATAACAAAGCAAACAAAAAATTCCAGCTTCTGTTTATCCTGACCTCTCAATTATTTATGATTTGCAACAGCATTTGGCTGTCAAGTATTTGATGGTATCCGACGGCTCTTCTATCTCTGAGTATTTACATCGCAGGATCAGACGCAGAACCCTCTTAAACTGCGGGTGTTTTGCTGCGTATATTATTGGGTTGAGGAAGCTGTTGCTGAGGAATACCACACCACCGATCACCAGGAAACTCTCGTTGTTCGGGAAGTAAAGGGCCACTGCGTAAGGGGTTATACAGATGAAGAAAGCACAGACTGTAATGAAGAGATTTTTGGTGATCTCGAGTTGTTGTCGATTGAGCCGATCCCGGCGTTCGGCACATATGACGACAGTGCTGTCTGACCTCTGGAAGGTCGGGTTGTCCCCGGACCTCTGGAAGGTCGGGTTGTCCCCGGAGCCGAGAGACTCGTGCTTAGTGTCAGTTGCCGCATCCATCTGCTTCTTGAAGTGGCGACGGACGTGATAGAATATCATGACATAGCTGGTTATGATGATGATTAATGGGAGGGGGTAACCGGCGAAGAGTTGAATCCTTTCAAACATTTTGGCCTTCGGGTGGGTCTCCAGGTTTGAGCACGTGTGCTGCTTCTTACCGTAGCCATAGTCACCAATGCCGCAAAGAGGAGGGACTATCAGAATAGCAAATGCTACAATCCATATGATCACGACATTAATAACGAGGTTGCATTTGGTGTACAGAATACGGTACCATTTCATAGGACTCTTGATAAGAATCAACCTATTGAGAGCGATGGAAGCGAGGTTGTAGAGACTGGCACAGGCACTTGTGTATAGAAGCAAGCCTGCGTTGTAACAAGGAGCTTCCGTCGACCACGGCCAGCTATTACCAGGGGAGATCAGCGCAACTGCACTCATTGGCATTGCCAGGCCTGTCATAAGGTCTGCAGAGCTGAGGCTTACCACGAAGACATTAGTTGATGTTCGGAGTTTCTTGCTGAATATGACAGCAAGAATGACCATGCTATTACCAGTAATGCTAGTGACCGATATCAGGATGAAGCAAACACCCAAGACGACTCTTACAGGATAGCTATGGACAGCCGAGATACTCGTTGTAGTCATTGTTGTGTTCGGCAGCCATGAAACAGTCGTAGAGTTTGAAGTTGTCTCGTTGATATCCATTTTGTGTTCACAGTCATTGTTCTCAGTTGAGAAAACTCCTTGAAAAATAAAAAATTGTAAGGAAGTTATGTGGAGAATTTTGTAGTACAAATACTTGTTGTTTCTTGTATTTCAACTACGAGATGTGTCAAGTATAGTTTAATCCGAGAGGCACAAAGTGAAACACAAGACTTTATGTCACGCTAAAAACGGTCATGTCTGAAATTAACAACTTTTTAGTTTTTATTATAGTTATAAAAATGGAAACAATATGGGTTTTATTCGAAAAGGGAATGGTATGTGTGGGCTTTCTTACCAAAGTTGGTATCCCTACCACAGCTGGTGTATTTGAGCTGAGGTCGTTTTACCATTAAGCAAAACTCAGTTTCCCCATAGTTTATGCATGCCCACTGAACCCCGGTTCGATTCCCGAACCGGAGTCTTGGATCTTGATTTGGGGTTTTCGGTCCCTACCTGGCTCCTTGGGTTTTCCTTATGAATAGGATTTGTGTTCTCCCACGTCTAAAACGGAAACTTCTTCCTTGTCTTCTTTACAAAAAGTTTGTGTGAAGATTCAATACGGTGCTAATGCAAATTAATTTTTTTTCTTCTCTTTTTTCTTTGTCGCTGTTTTAATTGTAAACCATGAGTAATTCAGCTTTTGGCTGCGATTCATGTTCTATTTAATATAACATTTTGAAATGAAATGAAATGCTTTGCCTACTACATAATTCCAATTCAAGTTCAGAAGAAAATTTTGGAATGTAAGCTCTAGGTCACCCATGCCCAACATCCTAAGCTGGTTGTTCTCTTTCGATCTTTCGAAACAGTCCAGGACTGCATTGCCTACAAAAACACCTTGCCTTTGTCAAACCACACCACAGCTCAACTTTTACACAACGTTTGAAGTCAACAACATCGAAGCAACATTGCCTCGGCATTAACGTTGAGTGCAATAGTAAGTTTTACTCAAATACATGAAATCAGTCTTCTGGCTGTCGATTGTTCGCGTATTGATACAATCAACGTCACTGGCAGGTGACATTCAGTATTTCCCAAGGTTTGGCAGCCATGATTCCATTTAGACGCTTTGCCGACTGCATAGTTCAGATTCAAATTTAGAAGAAGAACGTATGGATCGGAAGCCCTAGGTCCTCCATGCCCAGAACTAATTAAGCTGACTTTCTCTTTCTAAAAACAGAAGTTATGACCGCATAACATAAAAACAGCTAACCCCTTTTCAGACAACACCACAGCTAATTATTTTATACCACGTTTGTGGCCCGCACCAAATCACAACAACATTTCCTCAGATTTACCGTTGCCGATCGTTCGCGTATTATACAGTCAACGTCACTAGCAGGTTCAGAATCATTTAGCATGTCCCATGGTTTTGCTTTGAAAAACTACCAAAAGGCTTGGTGGTAACAAAATATATGCAAATAAGCCTGGAGAACATTTCGAAAGGTGAGAATAATAATACTGTATAGAAGGAATGCGAGTCACTAAAGAATCATATAGGCGTATTATGTATACATGTACTCTAATAAAAGAATCGAAACCCAGTTTGAACTTGTTTATTTGGACAAACCTTGTTTTCCAGGGTACTTTGGTAAAAAACCTTGAAGTTTTGTTAAGTTGGAATGTTTGAAGAGTTGTTTGCCAAGTACTTTTTATAGACGTATAAGGAAATAGACGGTTTTAAAGTTAACATTAAAAACCCAACTCGGTGTACGACATTGTGAATAAAATGAGTAGGGTAGATGGCCCATGGAGGAATATATGTACTTATTCCTTTATGGACGGCCTCCGCTTTCGATTAAAACCGGACATTCTTCAGAGGCATAACCAGGTTCAAACAACATATCCAGTAAAAAGAGGGGCAAAGGATTATAGGGAAGGGATCTAGAAGAAGTGGGACATTTATATCTTTTCAAAGTTTCTTTTCTAGAAACACTTGGTGGCTATGAACCAAGGGGAGTATACTGAGCAAACGATATGCAGTACGTTTCATCCATTATGAATCAAATAATAATAATAATAATAATTTCCATTTATATAGCGCATTATATGAAATGGTGATACCAATATAAATTGGAGAGACTATGAGCAGTGACTCACAAATTGTGTATAGAAGCAAGCCTGCGTTGTAACAAGGAGCTTCCGTCGACCACGGCCAGCTATTACCAGGGGAGATCAGCGCAACTGCACTCATTGGCATTGCCAGGCCTGTCATAAGGTCTGCAGAGCTGAGGCTTACCACGAAGACATTAGTTGATGTTCGGAGTTTCTTGCTGAATATGACAGCAAGAATGACCATGCTATTACCAGTAATGCTAGTGACCGATATCAGGATGAAGCAAACACCCAAGACGACTCTTACAGGATAGCTATGGACAGCCGAGATACTCGTTGTAGTCATTGTTGTGTTCGGCAGCCATGAAACAGTCGTAGAGTTTGAAGTTGTCTCGTTGATATCCATTTTGTGTTCACAGTCATTGTTCTCAGTTGAGAAAACTCCTTGAAAAATAAAAAATTGTAAGGAAGTTATGTGGAGAATTTTGTAGTACAAATACTTGTTGTTTCTTGTATTTCAACTACGAGATGTGTCAAGTATAGTTTAATCCGAGAGGCACAAAGTGAAACACAAGACTTTATGTCACGCTAAAAACGGTCATGTCTGAAATTAACAACTTTTTAGTTTTTATTATAGTTATAAAAATGGAAACAATATGGGTTTTATTCGAAAAGGGAATGGTATGTGTGGGCTTTCTTACCAAAGTTGGTATCCCTACCACAGCTGGTGTATTTGAGCTGAGGTCGTTTTACCATTAAGCAAAACTCAGTTTCCCCATAGTTTATGCATGCCCACTGAACCCCGGTTCGATTCCCGAACCGGAGTCTTGGATCTTGATTTGGGGTTTTCGGTCCCTACCTGGCTCCTTGGGTTTTCCTTATGAATAGGATTTGTGTTCTCCCACGTCTAAAACGGAAACTTCTTCCTTGTCTTCTTTACAACAAGTTTGTGTGAAGATTCAATACGGTGCTAATGCAAATTAATTTTTTTTCTTCTCTTTTTTCTTTGTCGCTGTTTTAATTGTAAACCATGAGTAATTCAGCTTTTGGCTGCGATTCATGTTCTATTTAATATAACATTTTGAAATGAAATGAAATGCTTTGCCTACTACATAATTCCAATTCAAGTTCAGAAGAAAATTTTGGAATGTAAGCTCTAGGTCACCCATGCCCAACATCCTAAGCTGGTTGTTCTCTTTCGATCTTTCGAAACAGTCCAGGACTGCATTGCCTACAAAAACACCTTGCCTTTGTCAAACCACACCACAGCTCAACTTTTACACAACGTTTGAAGTCAACAACATCGAAGCAACATTGCCTCGGCATTAACTTTGAGTGCAATAGTAAGTTTTACTCAAATACATGAAATCAGTCTTCTGGCTGTCGATTGTTCGCGTATTGATACAATCAACGTCACTGGCAGGTGACATTCAGTATTTCCCAAGGTTTGGCAGCCATGATTCCATTTAGACGCTTTGCCGACTGCATAGTTCAGATTCAAATTTAGAAGAAGAACGTATGGATCGGAAGCCCTAGGTCCTCCATGCCCAGAACTAATTAAGCTGACTTTCTCTTTCTAAAAACAGAAGTTATGACCGCATAACATAAAAACAGCTAACCCCTTTTCAGACAACACCACAGCTAATTATTTTATACCACGTTTGTGGCCCGCACCAAATCACAACAACATTTCCTCAGATTTACCGTTGCCGATCGTTCGCGTATTATACAGTCAACGTCACTAGCAGGTTCAGAATCATTTAGCATGTCCCATGGTTTTGCTTTGAAAAACTACCAAAAGGCTTGGTGGTAACAAAATATATGCAAATAAGCCTGGAGAACATTTCGAAAGGTGAGAATAATAATACTGTATAGAAGGAATGCGAGTCACTAAAGAATCATATAGGCGTATTATGTATACATGTACTCTAATAAAAGAATCGAAACCCAGTTTGAACTTGTTTATTTGGACAAACCTTGTTTTCCAGGGTACTTTGGTAAAAAACCTTGAAGTTTTGTTAAGTTGGAATGTTTGAAGAGTTGTTTGCCAAGTACTTTTTATAGACGTATAAGGAAATAGACGGTTTTAAAGTTAACATTAAAAACCCAACTCGGTGTACGACATTGTGAATAAAATGAGTAGGGTAGATGGCCCATGGAGGAATATATGTACTTATTCCTTTATGGACGGCCTCCGCTTTCGATTAAAACCGGACATTCTTCAGAGGCATAACCAGGTTCAAACAACATATCCAGTAAAAAGAGGGGCAAAGGATTATAGGGAAGGGATCTAGAAGAAGTGGGACATTTATATCTTTTCAAAGTTTCTTTTCTAGAAACACTTGGTGGCTATGAACCAAGGGGAGTATACTGAGCAAACGATATGCAGTACGTTTCATCCATTATGAATCAAATAATAATAATAATAATAATTTCCATTTATATAGCGCATTATATGAAATGGTGATACCAATATAAATTGGAGAGACTATGAGCAGTGACTCACAAATTTTTGTTTAAAATAGTTTATTGTGGTTTTTTTATTTGACAATTCACACAAAAATACAAACATGATAAAGCCCTAAAAACCTTTATAAACATTTAACTGAAACCATCAAGAGGAAAGGTATAATAAAGAGCACCATGGGTACATCTAGATTTTACAAAAGGCAGACAGATAAGAAGTATGAATAGCAAAGTTATACCCAGAATGAGGTGACAGTATAGGGTTTGTTAGGACAGTCAAAAATGAACGCACTGTCACCATTTTATGAAAACGTTGAAATTCGGGGGAAATTGTACAAATAAGTTTGATATTAGGCCTAAGGTATTTCCTTGTTTGTAGTGTTTCGTATGTACACATAACGGATTTGAACCCAAGCTATGGATTTAAAGTATGACAACTAACATAAACATAACATAAACTTCAGATGTTTTTTAATAACTAAACAATAGAAAAAAATCAAAAAATCAAAACAGTAATGCAACAGATGAAGTTACTTCCTCATGATAGTTCCATAATTTGAATTACACCTGTAGGCCCCCTAATTCATGGAGACAGTAAATAGCTGCCAAAACAAAAATCACAGAGCTTAAAATAAAAGAGAATGCATTCATATTTAAAGTCAATAGTAGGCTATGTAACAAAATAAACAAAACCGTTAGCCTGCAGTAAAAAGACATTAAGAATATCTGATTAAATGTGTTCATATGATAATTCTGAATAATAACATAACATGATCTGTAACTAACCACTCATAATCAAACAACAAAGTATTTATAATCTGTGCATTGTTTACTAGAACTCCGTAATACAGAACGGATGTATGCCCATTTTGGTACGTGCATTGGCATGAAACAACTAGGAGATCTGAAGTTTAGTTATGATAATTCTGTTAATAACGCGTAACCAAACAACCGCATCCATAATACATTGTTTACTAAAAGTACTCCATACAGAACACGTATTGGCACTGGCCTGAAACAAGAAGCTTGGCTAGTTTTCTGTTCACCATTTTTCTTCCTGTCTGTGTATAATTGCGTGCTTTTAGCCATTATGTAAAGGGCATTATGATAACTCGAATCCACCCGAGTGATTTGCCTCTTCTGTTTTTTTTGGGGTCAACGAACCCGAGAAAGTATCGGGAAAACAGATTATAAAATATGTATACTTATATGTTAAAATAAATCCGTATATGCTTCAAACAAAGTCTCATCATGTTGAAGCGGCACCAAACTATGAATGTTTCGTCCAACCTCATGTGGTTATCTTGAATAATGTAACAAAAACATTTTCAGATAAAAGTTTGGTCTCTTGATTTATTTGCAACAAGCCGTCAGTTTTTTCAAGGCATCCGACGGCTCTTCTATCTCTGAATGTTTGCATCGCAGCATTAGACGCAGAACCTTCTTAAACTGTGGGTGCTTTGCTGCGTATATAATTGGGTTGACGCAGCTGTTGCACAAGAAGACCACACCTCCAAACAACAGGAAACGGTCGTTGTTCGGAATGAAGAGGGCCACGCTGTAAGGGGTTATGCAGATGAAGAAAGCACAAACTGCCATAAAGAGATTTTTGGTGATCTCGAGTTGTTGTCGAATGAGGCGATCCAGGCGACCGGCACGCAAGACGGCAGTGCTGTCTGACGTCTGGAAGGTCGGATTGACCCCAGAACTGGAAGAGCCTGTGCCTGGGTTAGTGACGTTGGTTTCGTTACTTATTTGCTTCTTAAAGTGACGACGGACGTGAACGAAGATGATGATGTAACTGGTGATGATGATGATAAATGGGATGGGGTAGGAGGCAAAAGTTTGAATCCTTTCAAACGTCTTGGCCTTCAGGTGGGTGTCGAGGTCGCTACATGTATGGTGCTGCTTGTCGTAGCCAAAGCTGCCAATTTCTAAAAGTGGAGGGACCGTCATGATGGCAATGGCGACAATCCATATGACAACGACATTGATAACGAGGTTGCATTTGGTGTACAGAATACGGTACCATTTCATTGGGCTCTTGATAAGAATCAACCTATTGAGAGCGATGGAAGCGAGGTTGAAAAGACTGGCACTAGAACTTGTGTACAAGAGCAAACCTGCGATGTAACAAGGAGCTTCCGTCGACCCCGGCCAGCTGTTGCCAGGGGTGAGTAAAGCAACTGCACTTATTGGCATTGCCAGTCCTGCTAACAGGTCTGCAGAGCTGAGACTTACCACGAAGACATTTGTTGATGTTCGGAGTTTCTTGCTGAAGATGACAGCAAGAATGACCATGCTGTTACCGGTAATGTTGATGACCGCGATCAGTAGGAAGAGAAAGCCTGCAACGACTCTTTCAGGATAGCTGTGAAGAGACAGGCTGGCCATTGTGGTCATTGTTGTGTTGACCGTCCATGAAACTGCCGTAGAGTTTAATATTGTCTCCGAGTCGTTGATATCCATGAGTTTAGTTTGGTATCCTTGTGCTTATGAGAAAAACCACTTATAAATCTGCAAAGTGACAAAGTAAAAAAACTAAATGTTAAAACTAAAAATTTAATGTTCTCTGTAATTAGGTTTCTTTCAACCTCGATATGTTTGAACTCAGTCTGTTATTCGAAAAACAAAAAACTAAAAACTGTATCCCGGTACGTCCATATTTTATCCATATAATTATATAAACAAAGGCTACCCTGGGTGTTATATTAAGGAACAGTGTGAGCTTTGATAACCAAAGTTGGACCGTGCCAAACTCGGTATTTAATAGCTGGACTTCTGACTTGAATTACCCATCAGACAGTTCGGAAACAGTTAACGAAAAGGGACAACACATTGATTCAAATAGGCTCTTTTGAAATAAAAAACAAACATAAAATTCTGAATTAATTAATTAAACAACTAACCTTTATTGTCCAGACAGAACCGCTTAACTTTAAACCAACTTTCTAGAACTGAATGTTTCAACAAACGAACAGCAATATCAGGATACATGTATCTGGATTGCTTGAAGTTGTTGGTCAATCTATGGTATGAAGTCAGTCGCTTAATCGCGGCTGCTTAAATACAGACGGCCAAGATCACGGGCAAGTTTCCCGGAAGTTTGTCTGGTTTATTACCAATAAGTACCAATAAGTACAATTACATGTAGAACGAAAGTATGACGTATAGGTAAAGGATATATAGCCAATGAAACCACAGAAAAATAAAGGGTCCTTATTTCCTTATTTCAAAACAATAATTGTTCAATTAGTATAAACTTTTATAATAAAGACGAGCAATATCAAAGATCGTGCCGCTATTATCGAAATTGCAATTATTACAATTGCACTATTATCGAAACTTGTTTTCCCGGGTATTTGTATGTGTACAATAGAAAAAGGGTGCGACCAATGTCATGTGAGCTAGGATGTAAGAGTCTATGACTGAATACAACAGTAAGAACATAATTATAGCAAGTCTTTCAAATTATACAAAATGAACGGATGACCATGTGAGCAAATTGTCATCACAAGAATTACACTATTTTGAAGTGGAATTCGATCCAAAAGAAAATACACTTTCAAAACTGTACGATTCCTTTTTTTTTGTCTATTTGAAATATCGCAAGGCTAGGCTACATGATGCTACATTATTGTTATAATATTGTTACCCTCCCCAGGGTTATGGGGGTATGTTCCAGTTTGGAATAAAACATGACACAAAAATGGGTGCGTTCGTTTAGCTTCCCTGGGTCGACCCCGGTGTGTGGAGTTTTTTTTTCCCAGGACGAACGTGTGCAGATAATTACCCACGTTCGTCCTAGAAAGAAAAAAAAACCCCGCCACACACCGGGGTAGACCCAGGGGAGCTAAACGAACGCACCCAATATACAATACAATACAATACAATCCCATTACTAACTATTTTTGAGAAAGATAATTGCTTATAATATTATGATATCATTATAGTTTAACCCTCTAGTCACTGCACCGCCCGAGTTTCTGAAAACCAATTTTTCAAGATTCTTGCAGTAAACAACTGGAATCGTAGTTCAATTTTTAAAAGATAGTTTAATATTTATGCACAATTTTTTACCCTTTCGGTAATGTTTGTATAAAAGTACAAGCTCCCATTGGGAACAATAATCGGCTCTCGAATATTTTTTGTAAGGATAAAATGGACACAATAGCTTTTCAAGGCTTTTATCTGGCTCAATGCTCATCTAATTAAATGCGAAGGCGTTAGTTTTCGACAATATCATCATTAATTATGAATAAATACAGTTTCCGTTGTGTTTACTAATTGGTATGAGCTAAATTGTTATAGAAGGGCAGGCAGAAGAAGTTGAAAAACAAACTGGACTAAGTACAGTAGAAAGGACAACACTGGTTTGTCTGACAAAAGTGCTTGTACACAAGAAGGGGTGTGTCAGTTGTTACCAATGTTAAAGAATTATAACAAAATAGAACAACCCATTAAAGGGTCTGGGTACATTTTTCACACAATGTCCACGGATTTACATTAAACTTAAACAGATTGAAGATAATTACAGTAGAAAGCTTCCCCTAAAATATTACCTGCTGAGGTGCTGTAATTTTTGAGAAATGAGTAAAACAATGTTACAGAAATAATTTTATTCTAAGTTTTAGCATGTAAACAACATACCATAACTTACGTTTTTACATGCAAACAAATTTCTCACTCGAAAAGTGAGATTATTTTCATGCCTTATTTCGTAACTTTTGACTATCTGCCAATCACCAAGAGAGGGCGCTCTTCACCAGGTAATGTCAACAACTTTAGGAATAGGAGAAGCATGAGTGACGGTCACTGACAGCAAATACTTTGTGTTTTGCGTGTCTTTGATTTTGTATTTTAGATTTAGCCAAACTGTATTTTGTTGTTCATAACACATTGCCAGCATAAACCAAACTGTTCTGGAACAGGACGTACTGGACACGAGTTCCCCAACGATAACAAGCGGTGTGCATGAGTTTTTGGGAGTGTTTCTTCTCGGGTAATTAGCAAAAATTCCAAAATGCTGACCTACCAAAAATTGAGAAGAAATCTTAAGTTTAGTTGTATGACAATGTATCTGATTTAATTTTCAAGAGGCTGAGAGACTTCTAAATATTTTTTGAGTATTTTTGAATTTTTAGCATTTACCATTGTTTACTGTACGAGTTGTGCACCCTTACCTGGTAGGTCTGCTGCCCTCTAGTGGCAGAGCTTTCAAAAAGTCTCCCATTGAGTGTATGCATTCATTACAAATTTACAGTTAAGTGTAGATTCTTAAAAATAATCTACACTTTCATCAATAGAGTGACGTCACAGAAATAGTTGAATGCGGTACCCTTGATTAAGCACAGAAGCATTCGGTTGTTTCCGATAAATTGTATTTAATATAAAATAGTTATTACATAATAACAAACCTCACACCTTTAAACGAAACATTAATATAACATGTACTGCCATCTTGGTTAAGCATGCTGTTCATGAATACGTTTAAAACCGGGCAAAATTGTACCAATAACTTTGATCAGTATTTCTCCTATATAGTAATATTGTTAGGCACTATTTTATAAACAAATGCTTTGAACTCGAACTGAGCTATGGATATAAAGTATGAAAACTTATACACAAACGTACAAAACTGGCCTTGCTCGTTTTTGGACTGATTCCCCAAACCAGGGTACCAGCTTTTTAAGCGGTACAGACCAATGTTTCATCTAGTAACCTCATTGTGATTATTTTCAATAATAACAAAGCAAACAAAAAATTCCAGCTTCTGTTTATCCTGACCTCTCAATTATTTATGATTTGCAACAGCATTTGGCTGTCAAGTATTTGATGGTATCCGACGGCTCTTCTATCTCTGAGTATTTACATCGCAGGATCAGACGCAGAACCCTCTTAAACTGCGGGTGTTTTGCTGCGTATATTATTGGGTTGAGGAAGCTGTTGCTGAGGAATACCACACCACCGATCACCAGGAAACTCTCGTTGTTCGGGAAGTAAAGGGCCACTGCGTAAGGGGTTATACAGATGAAGAAAGCACAGACTGTAATGAAGAGATTTTTGGTGATCTCGAGTTGTTGTCGATTGAGCCGATCCCGGCGTTCGGCACATATGACGACAGTGCTGTCTGACCTCTGGAAGGTCGGGTTGTCCCCGGACCTCTGGAAGGTCGGGTTGTCCCCGGAGCCGAGAGACTCGTGCTTAGTGTCAGTTGCCGCATCCATCTGCTTCTTGAAGTGGCGACGGACGTGATAGAATATCATGACATAGCTGGTTATGATGATGATTAATGGGAGGGGGTAACCGGCGAAGAGTTGAATCCTTTCAAACATTTTGGCCTTCGGGTGGGTCTCCAGGTTTGAGCACGTGTGCTGCTTCTTACCGTAGCCATAGTCACCAATGCCGCAAAGAGGAGGGACTATCAGAATAGCAAATGCTACAATCCATATGATCACGACATTAATAACGAGGTTGCATTTGGTGTACAGAATACGGTACCATTTCATAGGACTCTTGATAAGAATCAACCTATTGAGAGCGATGGAAGCGAGGTTGTAGAGACTGGCACAGGCACTTGTGTATAGAAGCAAGCCTGCGTTGTAACAAGGAGCTTCCGTCGACCACGGCCAGCTATTACCAGGGGAGATCAGCGCAACTGCACTCATTGGCATTGCCAGGCCTGTCATAAGGTCTGCAGAGCTGAGGCTTACCACGAAGACATTAGTTGATGTTCGGAGTTTCTTGCTGAATATGACAGCAAGAATGACCATGCTATTACCAGTAATGCTAGTGACCGATATCAGGATGAAGCAAACACCCAAGACGACTCTTACAGGATAGCTATGGACAGCCGAGATACTCGTTGTAGTCATTGTTGTGTTCGGCAGCCATGAAACAGTCGTAGAGTTTGAAGTTGTCTCGTTGATATCCATTTTGTGTTCACAGTCATTGTTCTCAGTTGAGAAAACTCCTTGAAAAATAAAAAATTGTAAGGAAGTTATGTGGAGAATTTTGTAGTACAAATACTTGTTGTTTCTTGTATTTCAACTACGAGATGTGTCAAGTATAGTTTAATCCGAGAGGCACAAAGTGAAACACAAGACTTTATGTCACGCTAAAAACGGTCATGTCTGAAATTAACAACTTTTTAGTTTTTATTATAGTTATAAAAATGGAAACAATATGGGTTTTATTCGAAAAGGGAATGGTATGTGTGGGCTTTCTTACCAAAGTTGGTATCCCTACCACAGCTGGTGTATTTGAGCTGAGGTCGTTTTACCATTAAGCAAAACTCAGTTTCCCCATAGTTTATGCATGCCCACTGAACCCCGGTTCGATTCCCGAACCGGAGTCTTGGATCTTGATTTGGGGTTTTCGGTCCCTACCTGGCTCCTTGGGTTTTCCTTATGAATAGGATTTGTGTTCTCCCACGTCTAAAACGGAAACTTCTTCCTTGTCTTCTTTACAAAAAGTTTGTGTGAAGATTCAATACGGTGCTAATGCAAATTAATTTTTTTTCTTCTCTTTTTTCTTTGTCGCTGTTTTAATTGTAAACCATGAGTAATTCAGCTTTTGGCTGCGATTCATGTTCTATTTAATATAACATTTTGAAATGAAATGAAATGCTTTGCCTACTACATAATTCCAATTCAAGTTCAGAAGAAAATTTTGGAATGTAAGCTCTAGGTCACCCATGCCCAACATCCTAAGCTGGTTGTTCTCTTTCGATCTTTCGAAACAGTCCAGGACTGCATTGCCTACAAAAACACCTTGCCTTTGTCAAACCACACCACAGCTCAACTTTTACACAACGTTTGAAGTCAACAACATCGAAGCAACATTGCCTCGGCATTAACGTTGAGTGCAATAGTAAGTTTTACTCAAATACATGAAATCAGTCTTCTGGCTGTCGATTGTTCGCGTATTGATACAATCAACGTCACTGGCAGGTGACATTCAGTATTTCCCAAGGTTTGGCAGCCATGATTCCATTTAGACGCTTTGCCGACTGCATAGTTCAGATTCAAATTTAGAAGAAGAACGTATGGATCGGAAGCCCTAGGTCCTCCATGCCCAGAACTAATTAAGCTGACTTTCTCTTTCTAAAAACAGAAGTTATGACCGCATAACATAAAAACAGCTAACCCCTTTTCAGACAACACCACAGCTAATTATTTTATACCACGTTTGTGGCCCGCACCAAATCACAACAACATTTCCTCAGATTTACCGTTGCCGATCGTTCGCGTATTATACAGTCAACGTCACTAGCAGGTTCAAAATCATTTAGCATGTCCCACGGTTTTGCTTTGAAAAACTACCAAAAGGCTCGGTGGTAACAAAATTTATGCAAATAAGCCTGGAGAACATTTCGAAAGGTGAGAATAATAATACTGTATAGAAGGAATGCGAGTCACTAAAGAATCATATAGGCGTATAATGTATACATGTACTCTAATAAAAGAATCGAAACCCAGTTTGAACTTGTTTATTTGGACAAACCTTGTTTTCCAGGGTACTTTGGTAAAAAACCTTGAAGTTTTGTTAAGTTGGAATGTTTGAAGAGTTGTTTGCCAAGTACTTTTTATAGACGTATAAGGAAATAAACGGTTTTAAAGTTAACATTAAAAACCCAACTCGGTGTACGACATTGTGAATAAAATGAGCAGGGTAGATGGCCCATGGAGGAATATATACTTATTCCTTTATGGACGGCCTCCGCTTTCGATTAAAACCGGACCTTCTTCAGAGGCATAACCAGGTTCAAACAACATATCCAGTAAAAAGAGGGGCAAAGGATTATAGGGAAGGGATCTAGAAGAAGTGGGACATTTATATCTTTTCAAAGTTTCTTTTCTAGAAACACTTGGTGGCTATGAACCAAAAGGGAGTATACTGAGCATACGATATGCAGTACGTTTCATCCATTGTGAAATCAAATAATAATAATAATAATAATTTCCATTTATATAGCGCATTATATGAAATGGTGATACCAATATAAATTGGAGAGACTATGAGCAGTGACTCACAAATTTTTGTTTAAAATAGTTTATTGTGGTTTTTTTATTTGACAATTCACACAAAAATACAAACATGATAAAGCCCTAAAAACCTTTATAAACATTTAACTGAAACCATCAAGAGGAAAGGTATAATAAAGAGCACCATGGGTACATCTAGATTTTACAAAAGGCAGACAGATAAGAAGTATGAATAGCAAAGTTATACCCAGAATGAGGTGACAGTATAGGGTTTGTTAGGACAGTCAAAAATGAACGCACTGTCACCATTTTATGAAAACGTTGAAATTCGGGGGAAATTGTACAAATAAGTTTGATATTAGGCCTAAGGTATTTCCTTGTTTGTAGTGTTATCGTTATGCGCTGTTTCGTATGTACACATAACGGATTTGAACCCAAGCTATGGATTTAAAGTATGACAACTAACATAAACGTACAATACATTACAACGAAAAAAATATATAATTATCAAAAATATATTCAAGCCTAACTATATTTTGGACTGATCCCCCAAACCAGCTATGGATACAACTATGTTTCATCATTGAAGCGGTACCAGACTATTTTTTCACCCGACCTCATTGTGATTACTTTAAATAATAAATAAGCAACAAAAAGTTCCAGCTTCTGAGCATTGTTCTCCGACTTATGACTTGCAACAGCAAGCTTTCAAGTGTTTTATGGTATCCGACGGCTCTTCTATCTCTGAGTATTTGCATCGTAGCATCAGACGCAGAACCTTTTTAAACTGAGGGTGCTTTGCTGCGTAAATAATTGGGTTGACGCAGCTATTAATGAGGAAGACCGCACCTCCAAACAACAGGAAATGGTCGTTGTTCGGAATAAAGAGAGCCATGCAGTATGGAGTTATGCAGATGAAGAAAGCACACACTGTCATAAAGAGATTTTTGGTGATTTCGAGTTGTTGTCGGCTGATCCGATCCCGGCGGGAGGCACGCAATACGGCAGCGTTGTCTGATGTCTGAAAGTTGTCGATGCTCCCGGAACTGGAGGAGACTGGGATCGTGATGTTGCCATCGTTATACATCTGCTTCTTGAAGTGGCGACGGACGTGAACGAAGATGATGATATAGCTGGTGATGATGATGATAAATGGGATGGGGTAGGAGCCGAAAGTTTGAATCTGTTTAAACGTCTTGGCCTTCGGGTGGTTGTCCAGGTCAGTACACGTGTGCTGCTGCTTGTCGTAGCCATAGTCACCAATGCCGAAAAGTGGAGGGACTGTCATGATGACAATGGCGGCAATCCAATTGAATACGACATTGATAACGAGGTTGCATTTGGTGTACAGAATACGGTACCATTTCATTGGGCTCTTGATAAGAGTCAACCGGTTTAGAGCGATGGAAGCGAGGTTGAAAAGACTGGCAGTGGAACTGGTGAACAGAAGCACGCCTGCGATGTAACAAGGGGTTTCCGTCGACCCCGGCCAGCTGTTGCCAGGGGTGAGTAAAGCAACTGCACTCATTGGCAACGCAAGTCCTGCCAAAAGGTCTGCAGAGCTGAGGCTTACCACAAAGACATTTGTTGATGTTCTGAGTTTCTTGCTGAAGATGACAGCAAGAATGACCATGCTGTTACCGGTAATGTTGATGACCGCGATCAGTAGGAACAAAACACCCACAACGACTCTTACATGATAGCTGTGGATAAACGGTATACCGATACTCATTGTTGTCATAGTTGTATTTGGCAGCCACGAAATAGTCGTAGGGTTGTACATTGTCTCGTTGGTATCCATTTTGTTTTCACGTTCTCAGTTGAGAAATACTCCTTGAAAAGGAAAAAAAATAAAATAAAATAAGTGAAAGTATTATGTGGTGGGTCTACTTAAGCTGGTCTTTGCACCAATTGATGAATTCTCAATTCAGTAATTTAATACACTCACTTCATTATTTCGACGGACATCTCATCACTTTAAATATTAAAGCGGAGGTATCTCCATGTTTTTTCAATAAGGTTTGCAAATGTTGGATTTAGTTATCAAAGTTGCTACAGTTGGTAATTTCTAGAGTCATTTTTGTTGTGAATGTTAATGTGAAATTATTATTTTGTAATACGTAAATGTCCACCAAGGACAACATCTTCCGCTCATATTTAAACCCAAATTATTTTAAAGTCAAACAATAACGCAATCGTCAAAATGGCTCCTTGGTCCCAATAAAATAGTTAGATTGATTTGCTTTTATTTCATAAACATCAGCACAAAAAAAAAAAAAAACGATGCAGAGATTCCGATTGAGTATGTACGAGCATGGAGAAAGATATACGAAGTGTCTATAAGAAGATACGAAGTATCTTGTAAAAAGGTACGAAGTGTCCAAAGTAATTTCGTACCTTGCAAAGGTCAAAGGTTCGAAGTGTCCAGGGTACGAATTGTCCTGACACCTCCTAAACCAGGAGCAGAGAGATCACCAAAGTCTCACGCAAACTCCTGTAATGCTCAATTGAACAATGGAGGTAGATTGAACCACAAATGGCGGAACAATTATTTGATTCTGAATATGGTCAGCAAAGCAAGCCATGTAAACATCATAACTGAGCTGATAGTCGTCGTCTCTCCAAATAGTCCTGAAAAATGCGACTGCATATTTCTACCTCCATGATTATACCATGGCAATAGACTTACCCTTTTTTCAGATGACAACACCAATCAATCGAAAATCCTCCCTCAACAGTCACGTCGATGCTATCAACTCAAATAGTGTCAAGCTGGGTAATCACGTCTTGATAGTTAAAACCAATGGCATGTTTAAACTCACAAGTTTTTCAGTAACAGGATGACTCCGCAATTCGTGGCTAAGCTTGAGAGATATTTTGTTCACCACGAACGACGCGTACGAGTACATTATGCAACTTATGCAACTTAGCGTGGTATCGTTTAAGATGGTTTAAGCATATAGAGCAAGGACCAGTTTAAGCCCGTGTCCCAATTGGCGGCTACGGTCTATTGGTCTAAGTAGCCATCTCGCCATTCATGGGAACAATAGCATGACGTCAAAGGTGGAGTTTAACTTCCAAAGATGAGGGAGTTTAACTTCCAAAGATGACGAAAAAGCCAAGTAGCGGGTAACAAAAGATGTATACAAAATTAGCCTCTATGACAGTACCAAAGGTTATAAATAGAAGGATGTGAATTACAAACAAAATACGAGCAGCTTAGGTAGTGTGTATTTCACTTTAAGATAAAAGAACTTGTATGTACTTGCAGTTCGGACAAGAACTTGTTTACAGAACAAACCGTCCTCATTTCCAGAGTACTTTCCTGTAATAGCCCTAAGGTTTTGGCAGCCAGTTAGGAAGTACACACAATCTTACCATGACTACGCGTCTTTTTGCCCGGAGAAACATGACTTGGACAGTGTTTTGTCAACAGAGGGCGGTTTGAATGTAAATAGAGGTCACATCGTCTATAAGATTGGCTCTGTATTATTCCAGTTTACCACAGCATCTGGCCACCTACAACAACAACAAAACAAAAGAAACAATGTCAATGTCATGAATCTGAATTATATACCCGGTACACAGCAAAAATCCCTAATGAAAATATAACACCAACTTGTTGTAGAGAAGACATAAAGAAATTTCAGTTTATAAGCCAGGTAGTGACTGAAAACCCCAAACCCCATGCAAGGCTCATGTCCAGACTCGAACCAGGGTCCACAGAGGTGAAAGTTATAGGGGAAAATAATTGACTGCCTTAATGTTAGGTGGGAATGTCTGGGTGGGTGAAGGCGGGGCAAAGTCTGGGTTGGAGGCAAGCACAAAGAATTTATACTGACCCTTATATAAATGTTCTAAAAAGTCTAGGTTGCATCTGATGAAGTATTTGTTGCTACCACAGCTCATGCAATTTTTGTTATGTTATTTGTTAATCTTTTAGTAAGACCACTATCTTCCTTCTTTTTACCTATCATACTAACACAGATAGTTTGTAGTATTGTCTCAAAATTCTCGAAAGAAGAACAAAGTTTTAATTTCAAATTTGTAGAAAAAATCTTTTTGGAAAACAGTGAGACACTGCAGGGAAATCAATTGATGCACTATACAGAGTTGTTCTTTTGGTACTCTGTGTAGTTGCTTGTCTAGATGTGCTTACAGGAGGGAAATTGTGGTTTGATTTTTCTGTAGGAACTGTACTTACATGACTTATGGTATATTTTGACATTGTGGGGGGCATCCCACAAAGTTTTTTATAAGGAAAGATTAAAGAAAAGGAATCATAGACAACACCTAGGGAAAGCCCACAATGCGGCCGTACTAAGCATGACTGCCAGTAAAAATTGCCTTGTGTTGGGGTCCCAGGCACAAACTTTCTGGCAGATAACTGTTTGGTTTTAAATGATATTTATAGAACAAATAAGGAAACAAAATTAAAGATGTTCTTACTTGGTTCTGATGCAGTGCTCAAGTGGAGGTACAAGGTCGTCATCATTGTGATCTGGGCAGTTCTGAGTTGTGTCTATGAAACGAAAAAAAACAAAAAAAAAATAACAGCTAAATCTAAATCATAAAAACTTTGATTGGTACACGAGAGCGGTAGGTGACAGAAGATAAACTAAAGCAGGAACAGTTTTTAATCAAATCCAAACCTCCTCAACCATGGAAGACAATATTAATTAAGAATTAATATATTAATTGATTTATTGCTAAAATCAAATTGCAGCCAAAAGCTGATTTATATGAAATTTAAAATATTGAAAACTAAAGCACTTGGCGTTTAAAAATGATTGCATTTGTGTCAATGTACAAGTATTCTTCAATACTCAGACTGAAAAACAACTGCACTCATCCAGTCCTGTATTTACTGTCTGATGCTAAAATCACTCGCCTCGGCTTTGTGGTCTAGCACAAGTTTTGAGCCCTGGCTCATGTTTGTACATTTGTAAATAAAGATTTTACTGCAAGCCGAAGCATAACTGATTTTCCACCATAAAACATCAAATTATATTACACCGAAAAATTTCCCCCAGGGCCGGCCCCTCAACTCTCAAAAGCTTCTCAACTCACCGATACTCAGCCTAATCTCATCCTGCTGTCTTGATAATCCGTCGTAATAATACAGATCAAAACGACGTTCCACCTTCCAATCACCGAGCAACTCTTTCTTTAAGCAGAACAGAACGCTGAAATGACTCTCGCTGCAGACGACCCAGATTGGATTACGCGGCGTCTTATAATTACTCCCAACCTGAAATAGAATCAAAACAATAATAAATTTATGGATTTCCTTTGAAAGTGGAGCCGAGTAAAAATTTTGAAAAGGAAGACGTTGTTAACCATATCTTTTCTTCCATGGGATTGGGGCGGGAAGGGGGTGCTCAGTGATCAGTCTGATATAACTCTGCTCTGTGACTTAAGAATTGTGACCAACAGTTTTCCAGTCTTTGAACTTGTTTCTGATATTTAGTTTGAACTCCGTATTTTGACTTTGGACTTGTTTCTGTCATCCTGTCTAGTTTTAACTGGTTATTTCAGTCTTTGGGCTTGTGTTGCTGTTGATCTAGTTGAAACTGGTTTTCTCAGTCCTTAGACTGTTTGAACTGACTCTCAGATGTCCAATATCCTCACCTTGACCGACCCGTAATGTTCGAACAGCGAGAGTAGTCCAATATCACTCCGGCTGTTCACACCTCTCAGTATCATCTTATCCTCACTCCCAGAGTCTAACTCCATCACATCATTGAAGACATTGGAGACTGCTCTGCCTGTGAGAATGAGGTTGACCATATCCTGTACAAAAAACAAATTATAAACTGGCATAGGAGGTAAGGGGCCCTATTTCTGTTCAGCAGAAAATATTACTTTTAACTCCTTCGCAAGCAACAAAATCAAGGGTTTCAACAGTGCACAGTGTGTGCTTTTGTGAAAATGTATTTCTATAGAAACCAACTATATAAACACAACACAGGCCTCAAAATAACCCACGACACCCACATCAATTGATGTGGTGCCCTAAACTTTTGCTGTGGTGCCCTTTGCAAAGTTCCGACACGACCTGGCAATTTTCTCATAGAAGTGCCTCTTACCAGAGGAAAATTGCTGCGCTCGTCAGATGCATGGATAAAGGCCTGTGAATGTAATCATTTTATACCTGTGTACAATAGCCATGCGCTCCCATCAGCTTGTTGGTTGGCTCATCCATGTCACCAATGACCCTGGGGAAACAATGCAAAAATAATCAAAACCAAAATAAGAAAATGTTCAAGAAAACAAAGTGATATGAGGCTTCTCCATTGTAACTTACTCCATTGTCTTGGAGACACGCAGGGTGGAGTACACTTTCCGGAGGAATCGGAGCTAACCTTCCTCACAAAAACGATTTGCATATGGTTCTACCCACAAGTTTTACTAGAAATTCCCCCCCCCCCCCCTCATGCTGGGGTCAATTCCATAGTAGCGTTGTAGCTAGGGCAATTTTTAGTGGTGGGCATTCTGATTCGAAAGTTGGCAAAGTCAAGACTAGATGTTGAGCAGCGCACGCAGCAGGACACCACCATGCGGGCATAAGGAATGGGTAAGGCCATTATAGGGGCGCCGCCCACCGTGGCTACAACGCTGGCACTGCTTAATGTTAAGCAAATTTCGTACTAACTGTGGCAGATGTTGGTGGCCAACATTCATGTCCACTATGGATTTGCACTGTTATGTCATTCATTTTCAAACAGTAAGGTGAGCATGCATTTTTGTGTGCTTACAATAAGCAGACTCCTATAAGTTCAAAATTTGTGAGAAACTTGAATGAACGACCAAGATGACTTACTTCTCTATGGTCCTTGAAAATATTGTAGAGTACAGAGCCAGTATACAACCACTGCATGTGTTGGATTCATAAACGCCGATATGAGCCGAAACAAACTCCAGCAGTTCTTCTTTCTTCTTGAAGTGATTTAGAACCAGCTGAGGATATAACAAAAACAGTCATTAGCAAAAATTAAACAATATTGTACTAGCACAAGACTATCCAAGTTTTGAAAAGATGTAATATTATTTGGTTTTACCCTATGTGTGTAAGCACTGATTACAAAGCACTTTTTCGAGTTCTGTGAAAACAATCACAAGCATGTGGGATTCAAACCTATGACCTTTACCAATTGAGAGCAGTGTCTTACCAACTAGGCCACCGGTAGCTAGAGGCTTTTTGAATCCTATGTTTTAGCAGCAGGTACCTAAACAATTTGATAGATGTTAAATTTCCATCGGGATAAAGAATGTTACTTGGTTTTCCAAATAATACCATGTAAAGATGTTTCAAGGGACTTTCAAATTCTTAAAACAAAAATGTCATTATGTTTGTTTATGAGAGTTAACAGTTAGTAATCTCTTCAAAAAAACTTACATTTTCTGTGAGTCCGTCATTTTTGTATCTCCCTGAAGAAGTAAATTGTGACCTTGATGAGAGTCTGAAAGGGCAAATTAAAATGTATTCATACATGTATCTTAAGAAATAACTTGTTTATGAAAATATAAAAAAATCCTTGCCAAGAGTTGAAACTCTCTTTTGATAAGTGTTGATTCTGAAAAGAACCGCCAGTTGACAATTCAAAGTTTCTTTCTCCTGCAGACACTCGAACCATACTGATCAAAACGCTTGAGTTGTCAACCACCAGTTCTCAAAACTCAAATGATTCTACTCCCACATGCAAAGTTTCAAATCCTACTTCAGAACTGAAACCAAAACCTTGTTTTCCACCAAGTTAAAATGACACTGAAAAAACTTGAGGCAACAAAATAAATTCTGAGTTTGAGGCTTACGTGACAATGATGGCGTGTTTCTTTTCTCCTGCTCTCCATACAATGTCACAAAGAGCCAAAGCTAAACACTGACTTCTTTCTCGACTTGTTGGCTGTAAACTGGCTACAGTGGAGATCTTGTTTTCTCCAAAGAGTAAATGTTGCATAATGCAGGCTTGGATGGATGCCAATACACCACACGGTCCACCCTAAAGCAAAACAAATAACAAAAGATTTGCAGATCAATGAGCAAGTCCAACACACGCTGTCTTGTCATTCGTTGTCTACCATTATATTTCTGGATAAATGTCGTCTTAAGTGTCTCACTTTCAGAGAGGTTGCAACTTTGTTGTTTTTAAATATCCTGTGAGGAGTTTGTCAGACCGGCAGCGCCCTTTTCCAGAATTGTTTAAGGTCCATTGTTTAGGTTTAGATATTTAAGTGAAGAATTTAATGATTCAAGCTTAAAATTTACTTTGTTTGAAACAATCTTTACATGCAGTACAGGACTAGCTGTTTGCTGAAAGAGACCACAAAAGACTAATAACTGCATGGTGACACTTAAAGTAGAGATATGATTCCGGATTTTTACCTTGTGTTTATTAAAAGTTAAAGTATTTATTACTTCTCTGCTTTCCACAGACCAAACTGTTCTTGACAAGACAGACACCGAAAGGGAGCTACCGTTGTCACGAAGACACAAATCAAAGTAAAGACATGGCTCCTAATTACCTTGTGTTGTACGATACCAAACTCCAACTTGTTGATGTCATTAAATCCAAGCCCTTGCATCTTCCATTCCTCGTTGAAAGAGCCAGACGTAGAACCAAACAACAGATTCTTCAGATCCTGGATATAAATCAAGGTAAATAATATTATCATTATTATAAGCTTCTACCGATGATACCAAAGATGCCTTAAAAGTATTCACTGTAGCTCACAAGCCTGAGGAAACACTGGGGTACATGTATATTATACGTCTACTCTTCCAGCTAACACCGTAGCTTGAAAGCCTGATAAGACCTGCACAATTAAGTTTCCTTCAGACATTGCAACCAATTCGTACTATTTTTATTATAAATTTTCCGAAATGAAACGATGGTTGCCTCATAAGTGAACTCAAATGCTGTGGCTTGCAAGCCTGAGGAAACTTGTAAACAAGGGTGATTGCTACGTGAACCAGAAACACTGAAATTAGCCCCTACTCTTCAACACTAGTGTTCTGGGCTCTCTTAAGTGCACTACCAATCCTGGTACAGCTCATGTTGTCCAATCCAAAGTAATCAATTATGCTAAAGAATCTTGCTCTAAGACACAAGTGCCATGACTGGGACTCGAACCCACACTCTACTGATCACAACACTAGAGCTCCAGTCTAGCGCTGTTAACAGCTCGGCCCCCACATCCCATTACTGTTCATACCACAAACAAGTACATTCTAGGTAATAAAAAAAATAGTCATATTTAGCTTTTAGCATCAGGACTGGGTTTGTAAAAATATTGAATATTGCTTTCAAAGACCAGACACTCCTAGAGACTGAGATGTTTTTCAAGGATCATACATTCAGATACATCTAACGTCTTATAAAAACAATGCCTCATAATGTGAGAGAGAAAACTACAACATTAGGTGCTAATTTATCTTGTCTTACAATTGCCTGCTGTTGCGTGATGGGTCTTGAATCTGCCACTTTTGTAGTAGTTTTGACTGTGGGTCTCAGCTGCAAATTATTAAGATCATCATCAAGGTCATCTATATCTCCCAACTCTATGTCTCCGAGGGTCTGCTTCACTGTCGAGACTCTCCTAAGAAAAAAAAAGAAAAAATCAGATTTCTTTAAAGGCAAGAACAGCAGTGGCTGAAAGTATATCACTCTTCAAAGTGATAGATAAATAGAAGATTAATGTCTTCAAAAAGTAACTGGGGTAATATTGATTCTGTGCCTACAACTAAAAGAATTGCCAAAAGGTCTCCTGACAACTAGAGAAAGCAAGTAAAAAATGATTAGGCCAATTAAGAACTCATTCCAAATCAAAGGTAGTGACAGTAATAATGAATCCCCTCGATCTACTAAATGAAAGTAGTAAAGTCGCAGCCAATTGCTTTGCTCCGCCCAGGTGGTAGTTAAAAAGCAGGACAGTTTCTACAGAACTGAGAAGTCTCCCGAACTCCAAAAATCAACTCAACAGTAGCAGTTAGTTTTCAAAAGAAAATGTACCTAGCTAGTAGATATACACACGGGGTTATCGCAAATTAAATATTCAACTGAAAGAATGACATACCCCTTTTCTGTCTCTACTTTCCCCTTGGATGTCGTCACTTTTGTTCTCCCTGATTCTGGTCTAGGTCTCCCGGATGCAGAATTACTTCTCTCCCTTCCTCCGTCTACATTCTCGCCTTCCATCTCCGTCACAGACCTGCGGTTTCTAGACTCTGGGCGTCTTGTCTCAGTTTTAATGATGGACTCATCATTTTCAGAGTTTTTTGAGACTGGTGGGTCAAAGTTGAAGCCTAGATCTTTGAGACGGTTGCGATTTGCTGAGGGTTTCTCAGAATCAAGTTTGATATCACGACTTGAATCAAGGGACGAGTTGAAGTTTGTCTTAGCTGGTGTTGCTTTCTTTGATGATTTCCTCCTGTCAGAGCTCTGAAGTTTAGATGAAAACAAATTCTCACAGACTGATAATTTTCTGCCATTTTTCACAAAATTAGTTTAGCAGTAAAAAGTTCTCTACTTTTTGAAAGCAATTCTCAGTAGTCTGAAATTGCAAGCTTTTGATAAGACATCATTTTCTACATTTTTGTGATTAGACTTTTTAAAGGCCTTGAACTTAGCTCTTGAAGGGGCAAAGCAGTCTTCTTCTAAGGGGCACTTCTAATGAGGAAAATGTAAATTTGTATTGAAACCTTTCAAAGGACAATGCACCACAGCAAAAGCACAGGGCACCATGGCAACTGTGGGGGGTTAATTCAAGGCCTGGAATATGTTTCCAGCCAAGTTGTTAACTTACATCAAGGCTGCTAGTTATCGGACCACCAAGACCTCTACTCCTAGAGGCACTTCCTGGTCGAGCACTACTCCTCTTTGGTACGGCTTCTTCTTTGACAGTAATCCCACTGCTGCTACCATTGTATGGTTTCCCAATCAGTCTCTCTTCTGCAGAGCCTGGATAGGTCTCAGGTTCTTTGACCATCGGTCGTTCCCTCATTGTAATGACCGGGGTAGGGACTCTATTTGGTCTGTAAGTACCGCCTACGTCTTCTTGAGGCAGGCCCAGCCCAGGTTCTAAATAAGAAAATCAATAATACAATCTGTTTAATCTGAAATCTTTACTGAAAGACAGCTAAGAAAATGTACTAATTAAGTATGGTTTGTGGTAACACCATGTAAAAACCTCCTTTGTGAGTAATGAAAGTTTTCTTCAGCTCGGTTTTCGGTCAGTGTTGAGTAAAGATTTCATTACAAATTTATGGGTAAATTTGCGAAAAAGCATTAACAGGGGTGGAAAGTTTATTGATGGAATACTTACCGAGCTCATTCATATCATATAGTGACGATTTAGCTGGCTTAGTTGGAGAAGTTTTCTTACTCCCTCTGCTCTTTTGACTACTGCTACTGTTGTTGATTTCCTCTGAAGAGGGCGCACTGTCTCTTGTCTTTGATGATGACCCAGATGATGATGATTGAAGCGGGACGTAGTCTGATTTAGAAGAAGAGTTTAGCGCCCTCTCTAGAAAATATTTGGTGATGATTTCAATCATGGATCGTAGCGGATAGGAATGCTCCTAAAATAAAAATGCAAAAAACACAACACTTGTTTAATTTTGTTCAGGTTGATTGTGGCCCTTATAATGTTTCCCATAGACTTTCAGACTTTCCAGTGCGAGTGCACTTTGCAAAATGAAAATGGCCTTGCTCTCTCTAAGATGTTGTGTTTAAAGCTCAGAATGTTTGGGATTCTTAGACAGCTTCAGATGTTAGATGTAATCGCTGGATCATGCTAGAAGAAATTCCAATAATAATATATAAAAATAAAATAAAGACTCAGTAGGCATAAATTGAAGGAAAAAACCCATCGAATTTTGAAATTACACTGTAGTTTCATTGCCGACAACTAAACACCAATTAACCAGCCACTAAGTTCAAGTAAAAATAAATTCAAACAACCCAAGAGTTAAACAATTAATTAAGATTAATAAAGTTCTAAGGAAAGAAACAAACTAACTTTATTTTTCTTGAGTAGCCTCTCAATGTTTACTTCCCTTGCTAACTGCGCTCTGTTGCTGATGCTACCTTCTCCCCTTGGCATTTCTTGATCCATTGATGAAAGACTCGATTTAAGTCCCTGTAAACGGGATGACAAAAACCACACAAATATCAGTAGAATTACAAAGCCTGGGGTAAATTCCTCCATTTTCTCTATTCTCTAGCAAAATAAAGTTTTAACTTGTTCCAGTATTCGGTATGACTTGAATGCTGCATTCAAAAAAAGTCAAAGGTAGGAACAAACTTTGTTTGGTGTCAATTAAATGACACTGAAAAATTGTGGAATTTCTACTTGTTAACTTGACCGTCACCTTCCTGACCTTGCCAAGTTGCCTTCCTTGACTTGACTTGAGCATGTTAAAGGCAGTGGACACTATTGGTAATTACTAAAAATAATCATTAGCATAAAACCTTTCTTGGTGACGAGTAATGGGGAGAGGAGAGTTTTATGGTATAAAACATTTTAAGAAACGGCTCGCTATGAAGTGCCACAGTTTTCGAGAAAAAAAGTAACCTTAACGCACAAAACTTTGTGTGAAGGGCGTTTTTTTTCTTTTTCATTGTTATCTTGGAACTTCGATGACCGATTGAGCTCAAATTTTCACAGGTTAGTTATGTTATGCATATATGTTGAGATACACCAACTGTGAAGGCTAGTCTTTGAGTTTGACAATTACCAATAGTGTTAAACTGTTAGTGTCCATGCACTGCCTTTAAGTTAGCCCCACTTGTGTGGCCAAGGCTAGCTGAATCCTTAGTCTCGAGTTTAATTAGTCTTAAGTTTATTAGGATAAAATAAGGGAGTAATTGCAGAATGCCCCGCAGCCCGAAAGAACCTTTGGATAACTTTCTGTATGGCGCCACCACTTTTTCACTCATTTTTAGAAAAAGGGATATCTCATTGAGGTAAATTAGATACTATATTATTTCATATCGAATGAAAAAGTGGTGGCGCCTTACGGAAACTTTTCCGAACCTTTTTTTTACCAAGTGGTAAGTAAACAAATAAAATCTGTAGCGAAATTATGTCCCCTTTTTGGGGCTTTTGCCTTTTTTGGTGGAAGGATTACCACGTTCTGTCACATACAATCATATCATGTCTACACCAGTTTTTAATTGCATGGTGTCAAGGTTTATTGCAAAAAAATTACTTTAGAATGTTGATTTTCGGCGTTTTCCCCATCAAAAAGCTATTGTCCGGAAACTAGGCCAAGCTATACGTTCACGTTCACGTTGGCCGTTGGCGTTGGCGATGACACTTTTTTGTATTTTTTAAATAATTACCTTTCTACTAAGATATTCTCGGACCAACGACGCAGCCACATTCTCCACATATTCGTTTTCGATCATCGTTTGTGAATCTGAATCACAATCAGCAGTTTCAACTGTAAAACCATACAAATCTCAGATACAATTTTGCGTAGAAACAAAACTTGTTTACCAAACGGGCGGCGCCATATTGGTCTGGCAATCGACCCTACTCAAACTAAAACCATTCGATTACTCGGTTACTGGAGTCGATTAATTGGCGGTCATGACCTCTATGGTCATGACTCACTGCTCTTTTAAAATTGAAAACAACAGAGGGCGCAATGACTATAATTCCTACTATCCTTTTTCTGTGTTTAAAGTTTTGCAAAACAAACAAGGGCAGTACCGTTGTGGCAGGAGATCCCCCTATTATGGCGAACTATGTACAGACGCCCTCTTTTTAATTATCCATCTCCGGCCCATTTTTAATTCCCCATAACCCCACCCCCCCCCCCCCCCCCCCCCCCCAGTGCTATCAGCTGACTGCCTTTTTAATTGTAAAGAATATAATTTTTTATGTTGGTTTAATTGGGTAGGACTACCGCATAGCTTTTTTTGTTTTTGTTTTCAAAGTAGTGTGACAGTTGAAACTGCACACTCGCTTAAATATAAGTGAGTCCACAAGGGGGTGGGGGCAGGCGTGTTTATTGTTTCGTTGTCTGTTTACTCATGGAGGAATAAATTTATTCCTCCATGGTTTACTGTATCAAATGAGTGCAGACGGTAAGCCCCCATCCATTCACCGGTCACAATATTTGGATCGCAGAGTACGGAGATGCACATGCACTGATTGATATTTAAAAAAAAATGGCTGAAGATACCTCATGTCAAAATGAAACAATGGTTTATAAAGTCAAACAATCCCAGAGTGATGCATTGCGTCCTCCCCTTGCACTTTACTCTACCCCCACTGTGCGCTAAAACATGGAGGAAAATCCGTCATCCAGAACTCAAGCCTTTGTACTCAGTCATTATGTGAACTCAAGGGGGTTAACGTGAATAACCCTCTCAAAAAAAACTTCTTCGTATTCATGATGCTTACAAAAGCCACTGATGTATAGCAACAAAGAGGGGATAAAACCCTCTCATGGCCACAATTCAGTCTGCTCAAAGGACGGGGAGTTGACCAGAAATCTGCACTATACATGTACAAGGAGTTGAAGGACTAATATTTAGCAAGATGGCGTCGAATCGCTTCAGTTTTCTTCTACCAGTTGTTGTTTTATTACTGGCTGGAGTGGGGAGTCTGATGTCCATATCGTATACAAATGCAGGTAAGGAACACCTTTTATTAATCCAGTTATGTGCAGAGTTTTGTCCAAAGAAGACATTATTTTATAGAGTTTACATAGCTTTTATTTAGCCAACGTAATTTTGTACTGTTTGGTTACGACTTTCGCCAACTCATTGGCATTATTTAACAAAACTCACAAACCACCAACTAGCTATGGAAACAAAGTTCATGAATTCTACCCATAGATATTTATTTATACATAACCATTGTTGTATCTTTAATAACATCTTTAATTGTTGGATAACATGTTCTTCTTTTTCCCCCTTCTTATGACTCCTTTAAGTTTGAAGTAGTTTCATGTTTTTAAAGGAGTTCACGAAGTTCCTGTTGCTGTTCACAAAAAACGTTTTTTTTAATCGGCATGTTACCTGGCCTCTTGTTTCACACCTACAATATTATAATTATGTTAACCGCTTTGGCGTCTTTTAGGCGAATTTTGGCGCCATATAAATACTGTTTATTATTTTTTTAATTAATGTATAATATTATTAATATAATTTCTTTTGCATTTGTATCCAGTAACTACGCCACAGCCACGAGAGATTCAGTATTATGGGACGGAGCGAGTCGGCACCATGGTGGCAGTGATCATGGCGTTTGTTATCGTACCATTGGGAGTCTTTGGCTTCATTATGATATTTATCTGTAACATGTAAGTATAGCTTTGTGTTTAGATTAATAAGTGGACAAGTCCAGCAGTCTTGTGATTTTCATTTGAATAAAAATAATTGCTTAGATGCAAACTTTAATCGGGGATAAGGGATAATAATTTTTGTTTTACCGTTTTTTTTTTTACACCGACATGTATTAGCAGCGTATAGGCCTACTTAGTAATGTCGTCGTGGGTTCGAATCCCATCTGAGTAAAACCTGTGATTTTCACATTTAGATTGATTTGGTAATATAGTGTAATGTCCACAAAGATAAAAATGAGAAAACTTCTCTTCTACAATAAGTCATTGTTCAAATAAAGACACTGCTGTGGTCTTTAGAACAATTATGCGTATCCACATCTGGGGTTAGTGAACATTTTGAGCAACCACAACCATATTGGTCATGCAAATTTCACCACTCGAGGAACAATAGCACCATACTCTATTATTATATATTTTTTCATATTTCAAACAATTTTTTTCTTCTCCATATCATGGGATGAAATTCGGCCAAACCCACTCACTAAAACAACAGTACATCTCTTGTGTGTTAAACACAAATTATTGTTTGGTATGGTGCCTCAATCATCATAGGAAGTGAAAACAACCAAACATGTGATGAGAGATATATGTACATCAAATGATCTTCATTGGGATTTGAACCCAAGACCCCTGACTCTCCGGGCAGATGCTCTACCAACTGAACTATGATGCACTATACACACCCTCAGGTTTCCCATCACACTTTACGATACGTGTTAGTTATAGTCAATAATAGTTTAATTATTCGATTAATCTTACAGAATAATCTACTGCAAGAAATCCCGCCAAGCCAAGACTCCATCCTTCGAAACGAAGCCACCATTCGACGATGACATACCAGATGAAGTCAAACAATGGAGTGATACGAGCGACACAGAGGACGAGAAAGAAATCTCAACCTTCTACATGTTTATGGAAACGAAAAATGACATACCTGACATTTTGTCGCCAGCAAATATGTAACATTCTTTCCCCATCGATCAATATAATTTTACATATTTTGGTAATAATTGTACGTATTATGGTAATGATTTTATCAAAATGGTGTGCTAGAATGCGGTACTATCTAACAGAAATGAAATGGTTAAAGATCAATGCCCAATAGCAGAAAATCTCCCCTTCTATGTTTGTTGAAACAAAAAATTACACAGCTGACATTTTGTCACCAGCAAATATTTTAAACCTCAATATTCGTATGTCATATTATTTGCTAATAATTTTATCAAAAAAGTTAACTAAGAAATGAAAAGGTTTAAGATCAGTGCCCAATTTCAAAGAGCTGAAAAATGTCTTGCTAAGCGAAAATTAGCAAGATCAGTATCAATACATGTTCAGTACAAGTTAGATAACATTTTGGCCAGCAGGCCTATCCTTATTCTTGTATTAAAACATAATTTTGAGTTTTGTTTGGATTAGGGTGTAAATAAGGGTGAGCCCAGACATGTTGGGGGGGGGGGGGCATAGCTTGTTAGAGGGGGTGCGAGCCTAGTTTTCGATTTAGTCAGTAAAGGGGTGATCATGCTTCAATACAAAGGTTTAGGATAAAATAAACCAATAATTTTAAGGTTCTCACAGTGTTAGCCAATAAATGCAACTTTCAGCTGTGCCGTTTTGGACAGAATATTTTTGATAATCATCATTTGAGCCAATTAGGCCTATGTATAAATAGTAAAAAGTAAAAGTTTAAACACTAATAATTTCACCTGTAGTGGTTTTAATCATCTCAACCGTTGTAACCTTTTTAAAAATAGATATTTTTTACCAAATATTAACAATGCAATAACAGTAATGTTTTGAATGTACTGGCGTGGGTCATTAACTTTTTTTATAATTTTTTTACTGTAATAAACACGTGCTCTGTGAAACTTCTTTGACATTCTTCTGGTCTTTTTGAATAAAAATATCGGCAAGACAACTACTTAGAAGTTCAATGTACATTGTTCGTTCCTATTCTTGAATGGTCTCTACTTTCACATGATCGTCATAATGTCAGAGTTAAAAGGCAACACTTTTTTCTTTTTTTTTTGGGGGGGGGGTTGCAGCAGTTCTTGTCATATCTCATGTAGGCAGACAAAATTGGAATAAATGCAACCAGTCTTGTCGCATTGTTCATCTGTAACGCGCCCTATCAACTGGTAGACCATACACACCTATTTGACTGAATCGGTGAACCATTATCAGTTTTATCAATACTATCATTGTGTTTAATAACTGTCCGTGTCAAGCACAAAAAAAAGTGAAACTGCGACTTGGAGAATGGGATCGCGAAACAGTTCGAGGTCCACTCCCGTAGCGTGAAGCTAGAGGGTTCACATTGACGTGAGGACCCGTTGGAAAGATGGATAGTTCTTGGTGTTGTCGCTTGCTGCCGGCGGTTGTAACACTTACTGGAGTTCTGAATGATCTTGGATCATGGATGGTTACAGGTGCGTCTCAATTTTGTGTAATTTTATGAGTAAAGCCTACTTTACTATTGTGTTTAGTGTTTAAATTGTCCATGCCTTGATGCGTTTTGTCATAACATGCATTACAAGAAATCAACATTGCTTTAACCGTGTCCAGCCATTGTTGTCTTTTAATGGCACTGGAGACTATTGGTCAAGGACCAGTATCTTCACTGTAGTATCCCAAAATATGCATGAAAGAACATTACTTGTTTTGATTTTTTGTTTTTCGAGACGCTTGCCCGGCGACCCGTTAGGGCCTATAATGTCCCAGAAATCAACCCCACTATCCAAGTCCCCATAATTTTTAAATCAAAAGTTTTCGATTAGAAAACTTGTGTGAACATTTTTTTGGCACGTGTTTTATTATTCTCCATCGTATAGCTTACGAACCGGTGGTTCCACCACAGCAGACCCCCCGACCAATGCCTTATCAGTACACTGGTATCAATAGAGCAGGAACAGGCGTAGCCTTGGTTCTAGGCTGTTTAATCGTCCCAGCTGGACTCATTGGCTTTCTAGTCTTGGTCATCCATAAATGGTAAGTGTTACTTTGGTGTCAAATTTTATAAAGTTTATGGTTAGCAAAACCAAATTCCAATAGCAACTGTTAACTCGCTGCTTGCGTCATAATGATTTAGTATCGTTTCTGAAATTATAGTTCTATATACATCGACAGTAAAGTTAGTTTGGTGTTGGATATTGGACATTCACATTACGTTTATAAGCAACATCGATATTCGCTATACACACATTATTTATCTGAATGTTCAATTCAATAACTAACTTTACTGTCATCTCTATATCCATTCATTCTCAGCCATGAGTAAATAGCTTCACCTTTATTTGAAATCCCCCTCTTAAAAATGATGTCATGTTTTAAAAGATGTAAGAAGTTTGATTTTTTATATTGTAGTGTCACTGTCTGCAGAGAAATGAGAAAATCAAAGACCAAGGACGCACCAATCTTCAAAGATCCAGATGAAAGAGTCAAGTGGCAGTCAGCGATGTTGCTGTATATAGATGACAAGTCTGAAAAAGCGGGAAAGAGTGACGAGGACATCTGCTTTGAAGAGACAACTATGTGAAGGGCGCCACCAAATTACTTTAACTCTTGAGCCACAGAGGGCGCCGGAGGAGCAGCGGATAGTAATTAGGGCAATTGACGAAACATTATTGTAAAGAATGTAAGTTGGGTTTGCTAAGTCATAAAACATCTTTCATTAAAAGCAAGATTTTTGTGAATTTCTTAATAATTATATTTAAGAGGGCTACTTTATCGAAGTATTTATTATAAACATATTTATTGTGTTCTATTTGAGGTAAAGTTTGTTCACCCCAGTGCATTTACTAAATATTTTGCTGAATGATTATTGTTTTCCATTATATGGTGCTTAACTGAGAATAATAAAAAAAACATTGTGTTTACTGAAATTAAGGAAGAAAACTGTTTGCATTATTTTACTCTCTGTTTGATTCATGAATTCAAATACATATCTTTACAATTCGCATTTCAAAAGGGCTCGTGCTTAATTTTGTGCAAAGAACATTTTTATAGGTGTGAGTCTTCTAAAGTGTGAGTAAATACTAAAACTAACAACACGAGATCTATCCGCTATAGTATCTTATTGATCCTGTGCATTGGCTGCCATCTTTGGTGTCAAACAATGGATAGGAGACGTGTACGCACTGCATGCGCACTACTCTCAACCAATGATAGCTCTTCATTTACCTCAGTAAGGCGACTGTTTGGGGCTTATGATGACGTCGTATAAGGGGCCTATCGCGACTTATCGCGACACCGTGAGGGCTTTCCTCATGGTGTCACGAACACCCACCTTCCCTCTGTCCTCAAATATGTTATTACCATCTCTCAATCTAAACTACATCTTAAAGCTACACGATACGATCGTATATCACTCTTGTCGTGCCAATGTTTTAGTCTTGTCAATTCTTAAGCTTCGATGACCGACAGGCTCCCAACGCTGTCCCCGGACACATCCGTTGCCTCCGGGCACAGAAACACGCAAGCTTCTCCTAAAGGCCGTAGAATCACATCTAGACTGAGGGCCGTCAGCAACTACCACTCCAGTCGCTCTCGCTTCGTATACACACCATAGGATAAGCTTATAGATTTCTTATAGGTGGGAGGAGTATCGCCCCCCTCATCTTAACAAAACATTCACTCTAGAGGCTTCAAGTGAGTCAATACTTGATGTAATACTACAAATGGTGTTGTGCGCACGTTCTCTCTTTACCCTGACATTTAAAACCGGCTGCTGCAATATTAATGACGGGTATGAGCAGGTGTTTTGGGTACGAGGTTATCATCAGATATTGAAATGTGTCTATAGCTAGTCTGTCAAATGGCTGGGAGTCTAGCAAGATATTTGAATACATTTCATTAAGAACTAATAAAGTACATGTACTGTATAGCGATAACAATTACTGTCCGTTGAGAACATGAGCACTGAGTTCTGATTGTTTTTTTATTTTTATATTTCTATATCAGGCCTGTATTCTTCATTTCTGAAAGGGCAAGGACACAAAGGCATTTTCACCTTGGTAAAGGGCACCCTATGAGGAAATGTAATTATTTTTTACTGGACGATTTCAAGGGCAGCAAGGCAATGACCGGGGGCATGGAGGCACTCGCCTTCGCTGCTTGCAATTTATATCTAGTACAATAACATTCATCAAAATGTTTTTCCTCGTATACATTATTGTCTCTTAACTAAAGTTAAGATTTGCATCGGAGAACATGAAGATGATCCCTTTGTACTGATCTGTGCCATTTACAATCGAACAACCATCTTGTCCACTCGAACCAGAACCAATGTAGCCAAAGGGGTTCACAAACAGGACCTTTTCTCAGACTAATGTTATTTCTTACATAATACTTAGTAAATATGTTGCATATGGCTAAAGATGTATACAATGTACATGTACATGTATACCCAGTGTACATGCATGTCATTCATACCCAACCATAAATGTATGAACCAATTTACACAAACATGGCTCGTACACAGGAACTTTTCTCAGAATAATGTTATTTGTTACATATTTATATAGTAAATCTTTTGCATCTTATGGCCGAATACCCAACCGTGAAGATGTTGGTTTGAACTAGCCTAGGTTGGAGAGTGCAGTGGCACTGACTGACGTACTACCAGGGCTAGGTTTGAACCAATGTACATGAACGGGCATGGAAGGAATTTTTTCAAAGAATCAATGTTATTTCTTACATTAGTATTTCTTATACCTACTGCATCTAGTTATGACTTGGATGTTTCACTCCGTATCCCAATGCATGTCATTAATACCCAACCGTAAGTACATTTATTCAATCCAATAGCATAACTCGATAGCGAACTTCATCAGATTGACCTCATTTTTTTGTGTCCGTCATGCAATTTTCATTACACATTATAATGGGTAAATCAATTACCCCATAAACACAATGAAGTTCTAGTGTGATGGCAAGCATAGAGGTAATTTATCAACACATTTGCCTGATAAAGACACCAAATAGATAAATTTTGTTTTTCATTGAGGCGTGCACATTGAGGCTATTTTATAGCTTATAGGTAAACTCATCATTAGAATTGGTCAGAACGAAAAGCCTTGCACATAGAGACGCAGCAGAGTTGCCCTGTTATATGCAAACAAAATGTTTAAAGAAAAATTTCTTACACCAAAGCTCAACTTTGTGTTAGGTTGTTTTAGAATTATCTGATCATCAGTAAGTGTATGCACAGCAAAAACAGATCCGCAGTGCTCGGTGGGTCTAAAATGACTGCATGACCGACAAAGGGTCACCTGCTTCAATACGAGAGAAGTTAAAACAATGTTTTTAATTGGATCCCTAATCGTTATTACAAAAACCATCTCTCACCAGGTCTTGAAAATTGCAGCAATTATGTCCTGAATAGCCGGTCAGAATGAGAGGCTATAGCGGTCAGTTCCTTTTAACTCAATTAGATATGACTTGCTGCAGTCTACCACCACTAAGAATTTATGCTGAAGAGAGCTTATGGATTAAGCCAAATGATACCATTCTCGCTGCCGTTTTAGTTCTGCTGAGAGTCTTTACAAATCCATTTCAATTTCTAAGAGCTGGTTGAATTTTATAATGTTGCTTACCAATGTGTTTAGCAAACATAAACGGGTACCAGTCTGAAATAGTAGGCCTAGAGTGAAACTGTATTAATTTGAGAAAGTAACGTCACCTTGACAAGCATAATTTTGTTGTGCTTAGCAGCTCTATGAAATTTTGCCCACTGTTGCCCCAAGATCGGATTGCTCAACACACTATGATGACGCCAGATAGTGCCCATTTTACCATTCCAATAGATCATTGCCCCTTTGAGATCCGCATACCGTGTGGTACCGTCTAGATGGTTCATAAATACTATGAATTCACTTCCTTGTTTCTCCTCTGACAAGTAAGTAACCCAAACACTCTCCAATCATGCCCAAGATAATGATTTTATGTAAAACAAAATGCTGTCTTTGAGTAAATATCGTACAGGAGGAAGAACAGGAGCAAGGAAGAGGAAACCCCACTTGAAGTCAGTTCCCCTTGTACCGGATTTCCTTACCCTATCGAAAATTCCTTCAGGACAATTTATAATTATCTCCCACTTGTGAAAGCTCCCGACGCAAATAATGACGTTACTATCGAAAAGGTTTCTGAAACTGTTTTAACAGGTCGATCTAGGCTACCAGAGACGTGCGTAACCTTGGAGGAGGATAGGGTGATCCGTTTTTATTTGATTACAGACCTTTTTTTCTTTCATTTTTAAACCTTTTTTTTATTTACTTTCAGGTGTTTTCACCTTTAGATTACAGGTTTTTCAGTGTAGACTAAATTTTACTGGAAACCTTTCGGTCTTTTGGAAATTTACAACTATAATTTGGTTTAGTCTTTAGCCGTCAAATTGTAGTCAATTGTTACCGTGTTTATTGTGGGTTGTGTTAAATTTCTTTTTAAAATAGGCAAAACTTTAAACTAGACATGTTCTCAAGCTCCCTCACCGTATACCACTACACTGAAAAAAAGTACTTCACCTTAGGTCATTCATGATTTCACCAATGCCGTACTTTATCTTGATTCTATATAATATACTAACCACAAAAGGAAAGGACTCTCCCATCTCCATCAATATGCCAGTACTTCACCTCGAGTCTTATACAGTGGCCATTGGTCATTCGTGAGTTCACCAAGCTCGTACGTACTTTATCTTGATTCAAAGAGAGTAACCACAAAAGGAATATCACTGTCTCCAGCATTTTCAGTGCAGCACCGGTAGTATGGTATTGTGTCTAAGACTGCACCTAGGACGGTATTGAGTCTTAGACAGGGAAGCAACCATTGGTCATTCTTGATTTAAAGTCACCTGGAAATAGAATTTTTTTCTTTCAAACATAAGAGTATATGCTTACGAACAATAAAACAATTTTTTTAGTAATTGTTTGTCACGATTTATATGTTTAAAAAATATTTGTGACGTCAATCGAGGCATACTTTGCCTGCAATGCGTATAGTAAACACGTGCAAAGTACATGTACGTCCAAGTCGTGAGTTGGTACGTTTCAAAAAGTGTTTTTCTGCAATACACCTGGTCGGCATTGCCGGGAAAAAAAACAAAAAAATCTTTTTTTTGAAACGTACAAACTCACGACTTGGTCCGTACATGTACTTTGCAATTGTGTTTACTCTACGCATACAGGCAAAGTCTGCCTCGATTGACGTCACGAACAGCGCCCTCTCGGGTCGGGGTCTACTCTTAATTTGTAAATAACATAAGAACTGATTTTTTAAAACCTTAGTTAACTGTTTATTCACATTCCACTCATCAAAACACATATATTAGTGACAAAAGCTTTATTTTGAAAAAATACCACTTCCAGGTGACTTAAAAAAAAAACGTACCTTCTCTTGAATCAAAGAGAGTAGCCATAATTTATGAGCAGCACTCTATCAATATCAGTGCTGCACATAGTACGATATTTGGTCTGAGACAGTTAAACAACCATTGAATTCTTGATTCAAAGAGAGTTATCATAAAAGGAACAGCACCGTCTCATCAATCTAGTGGTGCACATATAATGAGTCTACGGGCCATGCCATACGAGGCATTTACAGGCAACCAGTTCCAGGCAATTTCAAATGAATGTTCTCATAATTTTCTTGGGAATCGTAAGACATTCCTCCAAGTTACCTTTAAGAGTTGCCTCGTGTGACAAGACCCTAATATATTAAATCAACCACTGCTAACTTTCGACTTCATCAATGCTGTACTTGATCTCCTGCATGTAAAACTAAAACCTCACCTCCATCCGTACCCGAACAATTTAAAAACATTGACATTTTCAAGAGTTGATCGTATAACTTTCTCCCGAGACCTATTTTGCATTGTGCCTGCGCAAGTAACCGAAAATTATACACGCTGACAGTACTCGAGTAGCCCTCGTAACTTCGCCTATGCAGTCTTGGATAATTCCGCTACACTAGATTTACATGAGGATACGGTAGAGACGGACTGACGGGAAAGTGGAACCGTTTTGGAGCCTAATTTTCCCCGGCCATATTTAGCTAAATTAATCAACCCTGTCAACGCTTTGCTATTTGGTCCGAACCACCAGTGATGATAAATGCCTACACTGAGTTGATCAAATGGTCACGTTGTTTTTCTTTCTTCTTATAACAGAACCTGTGCCTGAGAAATTGTACGAACATTTGAGCGTATGTTGCAGCAGACACACACTCCACTGGCTCACCCACCGTTAGTGAACGTTGATTAACTGCCTCACTGTATGAAGCTACGCCCACTGATTAATGTTACAAGTGGTCGACCAGTCGCAGTCAGATGTAATTTTGAAGCCGTCATTTTCCGGAAAAACTGCATGCGGAGTTCCCTTCTTGATGATTTAAAGGTAAGTTTCTGTCACTTGTTTGTTTGTTTGTTGGATGTTTGTTTGTTTGTTTGGGGTGTTTTTTTGTCCGCCATACAAACAATGGTTTATCGTAATGTGGTTATGAGTTGTACAATATCACGAAATTATTGTGATTCAGCCTAGACTTATACTATTGTCCTTGTTCGCAGTGGCTAGCTTGTGTAATAAATTGCAAGTCATGCGGCCTAACCACTGGACCACATTAGGTTGGTAATTTCTGTCTCCAAACATTCAACACAAAACAAGAAAAACAAATAATTAGAAACCCAAACTAAATGTTGGCAACTACTTCGAGCTCAACCATGCAAAATAGAAAAAGTGCTTTTTATCTTGCACTTCTGTACTTAGGAGCACCACATTTGTATTTTCTTCCCAAACTGAAGTTAGTGATACAGTATGAACTGTTTCTAAAAGTCAAACAAGTGTTGACATATAAATCGAATAATTGTAGATGCAGGTATTTTCTCTGCCAGATAAAACTATTTTACAATATCGAAAGTGTGACTTGTGAATGTAAATTTAAAAGATAGTAACACGGATAACACTATCCAGCCTACTGAACCTACGTCAGTATCTGGACCTACATAAAGAAATTATGGGAAAATGATCAGGTGTTAGAGGCATTTCAATTCATGCCACTTGGTGATGTTTATCTGAGCTGTATTTTAAGTTCGTATTCTTCGATTCGTTAACGTAGTTGATTGTGTAAACCATTAATTATGGAATTAATTTTCACATTAGTGTATGATACTACGTCCCAAGGTCTATGAACAAAGGCGTGGCTATGTGTTGACTTAGCATGCTATCGTATTGCATTGACAAACACAAACCAAGTATGGCCATGTTTAGACTTCAACCTAGTCGATTGTTCAGCAAGATCCTTGCGATTCGTCAACAACCCACAGAGTGTGAAATGAAATACGGGTAGCTTCCGCTCAATGTAAACAAAAGCCCCTCTTCCCACTTCAGCAGGAGGACTCTTTGCCAGTCTAACCAATCAATACAACTGCATTAAAATCATCTGCTTCGCTTCTTCGCAACAGCAGAAAAAGAAGCGCCCCTTACGGAAATAAAAAAAGCACTTAGAATTATTTACTTAATCATTAGCTTTACATCCCTACTGGAACAGATTTCTATAATCGTAGAATTTTTCCGCACCATTTACTGATGGAAGTATAACCCATTATATTAACCCATCTATGGATAATGACATTGTGAATGTCTCAAGAGTGCAATATACATTGCATAATTATTTGAGAGTTTTTTGAAGTGATTTCGTCGAGGTCGTTGCGCGGGGATGTGCCCCGCGGAACGCAGCGCGATGACCGCCCACCAAGTCTCGGATTCGCGGACATGAATTCCCTGTCGTTAAAGGCACTGGACGCTATTGGTATTTTTAACTCAATACTATCATAAAAACTTACTTGGTAACGAGCAAAGGAGAGGTGTTGATTAGTATTATGTGATACGACTCACTCTAGAATAACGTAGTTTTTGAGAAATAGGTATATAGTTTCACACTAAAATAAATAAGTGCCTTTATAGACGCGTTAAAGATCATGCAGCAGCGTTGACAAATAAATGTTTTGAAAAAACCTTCTTGTTTGCCGGTCATAGTTTGTAGAGTGAACCTATATACTCCAAGACTCACATGTAAAAATTAATTCCCATAGCATTATTTTCGGAAGAGAAAGTTATTATCGAGAACTTGACTTGTTATTTTTACGCTACGCTTTTAAAGCAAACTTTCGATATTAAATTGAAACTGACTATCAAACACAATATTATGACAAAATGTTATAATATTTAATAATATTTATTCGGGCAATCACATTTACAAGCACATGTACATACATTGAAAATATTTAAGAAAACAAAGTAAAACAACAGTGGGGTGCCCAGGAGAGCATCAAGTTAAAAAAATAACTATCGCCAAAAGGCGTATGTCTGCAACCTTTCCCACTCATTTGAATCTGTTTTTGACACCAATTTTGTTTAAAGTATTTATTTACGCACCGTCTTTAAAAGGACCGGCAGAAACCAATCATGATTGTGTCGAAGGTGCGAGTTTCACACAGTGCACGAGAGGGATCGTCGCGCCATCATCTGTAAAAGCAACTATGAAATTAATACCAATAGACAATAATGTTCACTCTTTGTTGCTGGTGGTTCTCAATAATGTAGTATTTCTTTGTGGTGCGCCTTTATAAGGACCGTGAAAATGAGAGAAATTATGTGCCGAGGGATACGGAATTCACACAGTATGGGATGGATCGTAGTGCTTTGTCTCCGTTGTATACAAGTAGCAATAACGAATACAAATTCTCGCAACTGTCCATGACTCCACCTTCAACTATATCAATCCTTGATTTCTATGTTTGAATGACGTTTCGTTTCTCCTTAATCGGTTATTTTGCCTACAAATATACGTCAGCAAAAACCAAACGACGACTCTACCTTCAACATTACTAAATCAATGGTTGATTTATATTTTTGAATGGTGTTTCTTTTCTGATTGATTGGTAACTTTGGTTACAAAAATACGTCTGCCAAAAACAAACGATGACACCTTCAACTGTATCAGTGGTTGATTTCTATGTTTGAATGATGTTTCTTTTTTGGTTGAATGGTCAGTTCTCCACCTCTTTTCTCCCTCTTTTCTCCAAGTTACCACGATCTGATGCCGTTTATCTTTTGAGAGTAAATTCTGATCCAGATTAAAGGATGTTATTTCAGGACAGACGATGACATTGTGTTACCTTCAACTGTATCAATGGTTGTTTCTTTGTTTGAATGGTCAGTTCTCCACCTCTTTGCTCCCTCTTTCCTCCAAGTTACCACGATCTGATGCCGTTTATTTTTTGAGAGTAAATTCTGATCCAGAGTAAAGGATGTTATTTCAGGACACTCGGTCGTCTATACGTTAACGAGATTACTCCAAATCGCCAGAGAGAGAGGCTCGACCGTCTGTCCCCGTCAATAAGTCCCCTCAAGTCAACTCCCTCGATACCCAAAGAGTTTTCGCACCATTGCTTCCCCTCTTGAAGTTTTCTTTAAAGGCACTGTATGCACAATATTGGTACTAACTTAAAATAGCATAATAAACTTACTTGGTAAGAGAAGTTAATAGTGTCAAACATTGTGAGGTACAACTCCCTCTTAAGTAACGTAGCATTTTAGACAGACGTAATTTCTGACTCAATAGTAAAAGACTTCATGCATGAAGCCTTTTTTGTTTATAGACATCGTAAAGCACAGGGCAACAAGGGTATTTTTTCTTTAATTTTTTTTCTTGTTTAATCTGTACACGTAATCGTTACTGGTTAATAAAGCAGGATCAAGTTATTTGATACAAATAAATATTATAAACAAATCTTGACTTAGTTATTTATTAAAAGGTTATTGTAATTAATAGTCAAAGTAAAACAAAAAAGAAGGTTCACCATTTACTTTTTGTGGCTTACAAAAATAAAATAACAATGACAGATTTATAGGTTCAAGGGTCACACTCTAACCACAAATATGCTGCAATGTAAAAAGATTGTTTTTATAATCACATATAGATTCTTGTTTGTCATTTGCTTTCCAAATTCACCAGGAAAATCAAAACTGCACTGTGACAGAGCAATGCATGCGCTATGGCCCCAGTCTTTGCTGAAAACATGGATGCTGGGATGCACCAATTCCGTGTAACATCACGTTTTGTTATAGCCCAAACAACAACTATGTAAATAAATTTTGTTTTGCACTTTATGAAATTGAAAGTGTAATTTTACCTCGGGTCTAAAAGAGAGAGAGAGAGAGAGAAAGAGAGAGTTAAGAGAAACAAAAATACATTGAAACCTTTCAGTATAATATACCTCTGGGCGCCATTTTGTTTTTGTGTTCAAATCAAACTTTTTTCCCAGCAGAGCCCCACATGCTTTGAAAAGTTGTTTTCTGCCTGTAGGTTTTAAAAGCTTATTTCTTCAAAAATTAAAGAGATGAAAAGAAACTCGTCAAAAACAACTTTTGTTTGTTTTCTGAAGGGGATACGAACACGCAATGAATTAATGTTTGTTTTTATGACATCGCACTTAAGAACTCGGGGGTAACAAATTAACTTAAACTGCTTCCCCGAATCTACTTAAACTCAAGAGAAATGGCATGAATGGATATTGCCAAATCAGAAATAATGAAAAACTGCAAGAAGGATAGATTAAATAAAGTGATTAATTGCTACCGATCTAAAAAGGCAAGATTTCTGGATGATGGTGGCCGTTTCTAATGGCTTTCAGTCTCCTTTTCTCTATGGCCAAAGTACGGATGTACAAGTGGTTTGGTTGTGTCAATATACTCCAACCAAGATGTTGACAAAACATGAGATCGCCAATATTAGGCTAGATAGTTCGGTTGGTAGAGCACCGGCGTGTGAACATGAAGGTTGCTTTACTTTGAATAACATTCCCGTTGAAACGCAAGATGGTAAATAAACTTGTTTTAAAGTCAGTGGACGCTATTGGTAGTTGTCAAAGACTAGCCTCCACAGTTGGTGTGCATAAAATAACTAACCTGTGAAAATTTGAGCTCAATCGGTCATCAAAGTTGCGAGATAATAAGGAAAGAAGAAAACACCCATGTCACACGAACTTGTGTGCGTTTAGATGGTTGATTTCGAGATCTCAAGTTCTAAATCTGAGGTCTCGAAATCAAATTCGTGGAAAGTTACTTCTTTTTCGGAAACTATGGCACTTCAGAGGGAGCTATTTCTCACAATGTTTTATACGATCAACCTCTTCCCATTACTCGTCACCAAGTAAGGTTTTATGCTAATAATTATTTTGAGTAATTACCAATAATGTCCACTGCCTTTAATCCGTACACTGTTGATATACATTATTTTGCAAAATGCTACACGTTAAATTGTACCTTGTGCAACAAAATGTTCACAAATTTCAATTTCATGATTGTTGTTAATTCTCATAAAAGGAGGTATCAAAGTTCACACACTAGAAACTACGTGTTAGGAATTGTTCCGGATTGCGTGACAATTACATTGCCTCACCCGTTTCTACCTTTTAAATTGTTGTATCTTAATTCGGATTCCTAAACGGATCTGGTCCCGTGGCCATAAATTTAGGGGCGTTTTAGTGCATTTCCTTTTCACCATCGTCTTCTATACATGAACTTGAAATAATGAGTGGAAACAAAACAAAACAAAACAATACAATAAATAATTCCCAGTCCTATCGTAAAAGTTTGGTTACAAAATACATGCATCCCCATAGAGGGCGCTACAATTACAAATAAGCAATTTGACACGTCATAACAAATATCAGAATCACGCCACAGCAGTACATCTTTATAGAGATGAATTCTGACATTTAAATGGCTTTCTCAGATACATCAGATACAAACCTTTCTGCTTTTAACACACATACATAAATCCTATAATGGATTGGAGTAAAGAAATTGACAGAGAAAGGCCTTTGACGTGTTAGGAAGAACCACTAATGGAGAATTCTCTTCTCACACTGTGATGTCTCACACATACTGTGCATACATTCTTGACACCAATAATCAGTCTTTCTTAAAGGTGTTCAACTGAATAACTAATGTAGACAGGTGACACTGTTTGTTAGTGAAAATTCATGATGTTTTGGCAACGCTTAAAGTAATGTTTCGAACATAGGAAAGCTATATGTTGTAAAATTCCCAGTTAGGAAATTGTAAAAGGTGGGGTTCACTTGACCCGTTTGGGTCAACTCTGTGACCCGTTTGGTTCAATCAATGGTGTTTGAAGCTTTGCATGGTATGACGAATAAACATGGTTGTACCCTCAAGTTTACTATACATTGATAATAGTTACTTTTGTGATTTTTCCCATACTTGCTTTAGACCGTGCAGTTCAAAAGTATTCAACCATTTTGTGAAACCTTTTATTTTAAGCTCAAGTTCTGGTGTTTCTGATCAGCAGAGTTTGGGTTGAGTCCAAGTCGTGACATCTGGTGCTGCGTCCTTTGGATGTGACGTAATGCTGTTGGGCCATGTAAGAACCAAATGCACTTTTCGAAAAGAGAAGGGGGTTCACCCGTCGGAGTTCCTGGTTTGATTGACTGTATATTGCACTGCAGCCTCACTACAGCCACAAAGTCCTTCATACCTTGCAGGAAAATACTGAATATTGAAGCTGCTTGAGTGGCGGATATAATGAGCGCTAATAAGAAGCCACTTTTGTTACCATCTAACGACAGAAACAAAATCGCGTAATTTAACGCGTCTTAACGCGAGAATATGTGTGAGTCTGTATGTCACGAGTTCACCAGACTCGAGTTGTTGACGCTAAGTTCGTCTAGACTTGATTCCAATCCCCGACTGTAATAAACACACAATTTAGTCGACATGGGTAAAAAAACAGCATTGTGTTCGCACAAAGTCACCCTTTTTATCACATTCAACGGTAAACTACCAAAAGTAAAAATAAAATCTGTTGATGGAGAAGTTCGTATTCTTCGATCAATGAACTTTGCAATAATATTGGCAACACAATGCAGGAAGATAAATCAAGAGAAAATGCCAAACAATCATGATACTAAAGCATCCAACTCGATTCATCATTCTGGCCCGTATGCTTCGTTTTTGAAAGGGCAAGGGCACCAAGGCATTTATCACACTTTAGCAGTTTTTTTTACGAAAATCAAAACTCATTAATGCATTTGACTACTTTCGTCATGGGGCCTGTTTAAGATGATTCGAACTTTACAAGTAACACGAATACAAATACAACTCCTCTCGCGTCTTGTATCAACTTGCTGATTGGCAACATAATGATGAGATAAATCAGGACAAATGCCAAACGATCATGAGACTTATTTAAGCAACAAATCATAAGCATCATACTTGAGTAGTTTTTTAACCGAAAGTCAAAACGCATCAATGCATTAGAAATGCTTCTCTCATCATTTGGCTATTTGCGATGACTCAAACTAGGTACCACGAGTAACTCCTCTCGCATCTTTTGTATCAACTCACTGAAGACGTCTTTGAAATAAAAGAGATCAAATGACATTGCGTCTCTGTCCTCCGTCCCGAAAGACGATGAAATATGATGATGTTCAACCGCCTCATTGTGAAGTCAATTTTGCCCGTTCAAGTCGTCACACGCACCTAGTCTGGGCATTAATTTGTCCCAAACAGCAGGGATAGATTCGGTAATTTTATGAAGTGCTTGGATTAAGAGACTCTCGATCGTATTGTTGCCATTATTTGGTTAAGTTCCACGACCCTTGAGTTCAATAAACAATACTGTAATTTGTTCACTTCGAAAGTAGTAGTCTTGGACCGTGTTTGAATGAATGGAGTGGCTTTGTAATGGCTTTGGCTGTTGACTTCGTAAGTCATGTTGACGTGTTACGGATACAACCTATCCATAGCCATGTTGAAGCTTGAGCTGAATGGCCTTCGGCTACGACTGTGGCTGTTGACTTCAAAAGCCATGTTGACGGATGATATAGAGATACGGTGATATACCCGAAGCCACAGTTGAAGCTATTAGTGGAGTGGCTTGGAGTGGCTTATAGCCATCTACCAACAGCCACAGTCAGTGACGTCAGTACGGAATACAACATACAGTGTTTGTCTACAGCTTGATGTGAGCCGCTGGCCAAAGTTAAACTGCTGTCATGAATGGCCATTTATTAAAACAAACTTGGGTTTTACCCGAAGCCATTATTGTAACAAAAAAAGTACATGATGCGGGATAGAACAACGGAACATGATGTAACAAATGGCAAACAAACAGTATCCTGGTAACATTATAATAAAAATGTTGTAAGCTATTTTCAATGTGCAAGTGAGTTACCAAAGGAGCGAGCAAATGTTTTCCTCAAATTAGTTCGGCCATTATAGCTTTCAGATAGTCCCGTCTCTTTAAATTTTGATTGTATTATGAGTGAATGTACTTTCCCAAACAGCTTTCTCCACATAACATTTAACCCCATGGGCAAAGCCAAATCAAAATTGCCATCCACTTCCCTCCAAGTGTTTATTTATCCCGCATCAATTGATTCCAATAAATCAGATGTTCCGCATTGCCCTGGAACAAAATTATGACTACACGTGTCAAAGATCAAGGACTACCCCCAACTTGAGAATGGACTCGTCCAGGTATCTCCTTTTTTTATATTAATGAATGTTTTAATGAGACTTGGCTTGGACAACATCTTGACTAAATGAAAGGGTGGAATAGCAGCGAGAGAACGGTGAAGTATTTAACCTTTAGATCTGCCTTTGGTTGGGGAAGTGTTGAGGATCCTTGAGTGTCACAACATGTCCAAAGGGCCGAACATGAGAATGTATATGCAAACTTCTGTGATCCAACCCGCTATAATTGGAATTGGTTAGCAGGTCGACCTTTGTGCAACCATACAACAATCATAACTGCACTTGAATGATGAACCGTTGCAGTCATGCAATAAAGAATGAGATAATATAATTAAAATACACTTTTGGGAATTGGGTTGTCGTGAACAAGTTTTCGGTTTAAATATTGTCACTTCCTCTCGAATGGGGACATGAGTAATGTAAAGCGAGATGGTTGTAATGTATAGGCACATGAACAAGTGGAATTTTACCATGAGCCGGATGTACCTTATTTCCATCTAGAAAGTGACAGGAACATTTTAATGAAAACAATGTTATGTTTTTAATCTTAAAAAGAAATGGCAGCAATATTAACACAATAATAATTTCGATAGAACTGATTGTGTAATAATTAAGGCAACATTTGTGTTTTTAGATGAAATATTTGCACTAACCCTAAACCCTAACCCGAACCCTATTAAATCGTTTGCAGTACCCGCTGCTTAAACATAGGCTTCGAACTGCCTCTAGCCACCACCGGGCAATCTCGGAGGTCTTGGTATGACACTGCTCTAGAATTGCAAAGGTCATGGGTTCGAATCCCACCTGAGTAACATGCCTGTGATTTATTTTACAGAATTCGGGTAGATACTGAGTACACTGTTAATACACATCGCTGTATATGGTTAAACCAAAGTGAACATATGTGTTTTTCAAATTTTGCAGAAAAGCAGATGTACCATCTTTAAAGTATATGCTTCTAATGTTGCTAATCCGATTACAGTTACTATGTGGAGCCCAAACTTTGGGTGATCTTTGTTACATTTCTCAACCCCCAGAGCATCAATTGACCCAGAATTGAACAGATCCGTGTCGTCGTAATTTCGATTAGGTATGCAGGCCTAGGCACCATGACCTAAGGCTAAAACAAAGAAGTCATTTCTTTCATTAAAATACTAACATGAAAGCATTTCTTTGAGACTCTTTATTCGCTCATAATAAGTTCCAATGCTATCCTAGAAGAAGGTGATATTAGTTATGGGTCCTTCTTTGGTTGTGCTTAATCTTCTTTGGTCAAAATAAGGTACAGTTTTTAAAACTGTATACTTTCTGCTGTGCTTATGATTTTGTGGATTCACGACAGATCAAGGTTGTAAGTTGAAGGAAAACTGTCTCTTTCTGGTGTTCTTAATTTCGTTCATTCAAGACTAGATCGAGGTTGTAAAAACAGGGAAACTGTCACTTTTTTGTGTGCTAAATTTAATGGATTTAGGTCAAGATCAAGTTATTGTAAATGGCAGCAACAATTTCGCGTTCTTTTATTTCGAGGGGTGTCCTCCGTCAAGGATGTTACGGCTGAGTTGTCCCAAGATTGCCCTGTCCCTCATGCATTGCAAGCAGGTGTTTCTCAGCTGCAACAAACCCAGTGTCTATTCTTATTGTAAATCAAAAGAAACTACTCTAGTGTCATATTCATATTAAAGTAGAGAGCTAGGATATTTGTATCCTAAAGCAGTGGTAGATGAATTATGTAATTGAACCTGTTTGGAATGTTGCAATAAAAGCTGACCACGAAGCTTATTTTGAACCTTTTCGAGGATTAAAAATGGTACAGAGATTATTTCTCCGAGTTAGAGGCTTTCTAGCGCAAAAAACTACCAAGCTCGAAAGAGAAATCTTAGACTTTAATTTGTTTTGTAAATGAGTAGGTCTATAAACAGTGTACCGTACAACACAAAGTGTAAGTCATCGCTTTTGCAGATTGATAACTGTTTTAACAATCCTCAGTGAAAAAATGATATCCGAAGAAATCTGTTGTAGAATTAATCAAGTCTTTGAGATGCCTATACATGGCTAATCCAGAGGTGTATGTGTTGTATACCTTGTGCGTGTGGGTACATGCAGTCTTCAATGTAACGTCCCACAACTAGGTCTTAAATTCCAACGCGCCCTCTGGTGGTAGGGAAAAACAAAACAGTCGCAAAAAACTGTTCCACTTTAGTTCCCGCCAATATGTTCAGTAAGGACGAACGATGAGCTTCTACGCGTGCCGTTGCCATCCGTGTGTTAATCACTAGCTACCCTTTGGTTCAATACGACTCTTAATGAAGGAATGTTCATACCGTAACACGTCCTAGCCGCTGGCAGGAACAGTTTTCAAGAGATATTTAGAGAGATTTCGGAAGCTATTCCCGAATAGGTTGTATCCGTTGAGAGGGCGAGCTGGCATGAATACGGTAAGATTCGATTAATATACTTATACTCCGTGCCGTCAGTCACCGGTGATGGGGCCGTTGCGATTGGCTTTTCTTTTACTGAGTGTGAAGTAGACCCCGGAGATAACATTATGGATTTTCCTTTTCAAAATGTTGACTTACTTCACTTAGACCCTTACATGTTGGTAAGTTGTAAACTAAAAACGCAGACAGTTGTGATTCAATAAATTAGATACAATTGTTTTTGAACCGAACTATTTATAAGACCGCGAGTTTTCCTAAAACACAGGCTACGAATGACGTAGCGTAAGAATTGGAACTTACCAACTGCCTGTTTAGAAAATTAGCTTCACAATGCTTTCACAATACTAAAATTAGTTTAGGACCTTTTTTCACGGCTTTAACGGCTGTGTCGATAGGCGATTGGAGGGGCTCGCGCATTATAGAGTTGTAGTGGTGGTGACGAGGTGGAACGAGGGACGTGGTTGAGCATTGGCTAGAATCAGTCATGTGATTATCGGTTTGTAACTTTACTTCTCGTGTCCATGTTGAAATGTTACGTTGCAGAAGGTGATTATGGCAGCTAAGGATTCATCTAAGCCGTTAAATACAAACTATTTGATAAACTCGCAAAACTGTTCCATACCTAATGATATACTAAGTTTATTTTTTGTTCAAATGATTTCCATTGATCAGAACTAAAGTTTCACTGTTCAGTGTTTGATGTACTTTCGTCGTTTAAATGCCATAAGACCGTTGTAAGCGAACATTAATACGGAAATGCCAATCACAACGCTGACAGCCATGTACACCACAATCACGTTTCCTTATACATGATCCATTCATTAGAACACTATCTCATTCAGCAATTCAGAAGTTGTATTCGTTTTACGTTTTAACAGACCCCGAAGACGTAGTTACTATGAGTAAACGCTCATAGGAACGGGAAACATCAATAAGCGCGAGAAGATTTCCCGCCATTGACCTTTTTCTCCCGCGCTTTTTCTCCCGCGCTTAATGTGAAAGCGATTAGGAGAGAGGAACCCTGCTTGCACCTTGCCTCGATGCAGGGAAGGATAATGTAAACAAGAACAACATTAAGAATTCACTGTGTGGTGCGAATTGCAACATAAGAAATCCATAATGCAGCCCTGATATGAATTCATATTCGGTTGTTATCTCTATACGGCGTCTCTATGGTATTGTTAAAGGCACTGGACACGTTTGGTATTCTGTCAAAGACCAGAGCCCAATGTCATGGCTCTGCTTACCGTAAGCACAGAATCGGCGCTTACGGAAGCAGGGAATTCGGTGCTTACGGCAAGCGTATTTCATGGGTTAGCGGCGAATTTTGGCTTCTGCGCGTGCGTACTCCCCGTTACTAGGCATTCTAGGCTTACAAGGCTAGCGCAGAAATTCGGCGCTTGGACGTAAGCGGGGAATCGTCATCGTAAGCGCAGAATTCGGCGGTAAGCAGAGCCATGAAATTGGGCCCAGTATTCTCACTTGGTGAACACCATGCTCAACGTTTGCATAAAATAACAAACCTGTGAAAATGTTGGCTCATTAGGTCATCGAATTTGTAAGAGAATAATGGAAGAAAAAACACCCTCGTTGCATTACTTCGGGTGCTTTCATCAGATGCATAATATCAGGCTTCAGCTGAAGTTCTTTATTATTTGAGTGAGAAATTCCCTTTCTCAAAAACTACGTTAGTTCAGAGAGAGCCGTTTATCACTTTGTTTGATACAATTAACAGCTCTCCATTGATCGTTACCAAGTAAGTTTTTATGTTAGTATACTTTGAGTAATTACCAACAGTAGTCCAGTGCCTTTAGGTGACGTGAGTTTGCAAAGATCATAGTAGTTTTACATCTTAAGATCATAGTAGTTTTACATCTTCCTACGATGGGAATATCCTTTGTTCATATTTATTTGATTACACACCCAAGAGTCTCAATTGGCGCCAATAAAAGGATAACAAAATATGAGATAATAAAGAAATTTTCAGTTTTAGACGTGGGCTGAAAACCCACGCAATTATGATAAGGACTGAAAACCCAATTCACAAAGGTCAACTGCAGGACTTGCAATCACAATGCTGTAGGTTCGAATCCAGTCAAGCATCTCGGCTAAATTCACAATGACTAGTATTGTCGTCTAGTTACTGATAAATTCTGTGCAGTTCATAATGCAAGACGTTTAAATAATGTTTAAATAATGTATATGAGAGAGAGGTTTTTTGTTGTTGCCGAGCTCCCTTGTTATGGAAGATCATCTTTCCCAGCCTTTCAGCTATGTGGACACCGATTCAAATCCCATCTCCGGTCAAAGCCAATGAGCCACACAAAGAATTAATGAAGAAAATGCACTCGTCACAAATTTCAGCGCTCAATTTAACTTCCCCCGACTCCGCCCTCTCATTTTGCAAAATTCTCACCATAATCATCTCGACCTTTCCGATAAAAGTCTCTAATGAATATGAAATCTGAAAACAGTCCCTAGAACTATCAGATTTAATTGCCGAGACTCCCTTGGTATCCCTCTAGCTACCTGTATGTGTTTATTTTGCTACGGGTTTTGTGTATAGATTACACATGATGCCCAACTGTGGCTAATCGAGCAATAGGGCGCTAAGAGCTTTTAGATGTTTGCATAAGAAGGAGTGAAGTGAGCAAATTTTATCAATCTTATCAATCTGAAGTACTGAAATGTGTGTAGTAAAAATATTGACGTTTTTGAGGGTTTGAGAGCATCTGTGAAAGCAATTGCTGATATAATTTAATCTTCTCTAGAGTGGCACTATCTTATGGGAGAGCTTTTTTATCTTGAGATGAAACGGGGAATTATAAAAAGAACATTCGGTTCTAGACATCCCGATGAAAAATTTTAGTCTTAGAAGTAAGTCATTCGATGACTTCATGTGAGCAATCTTTGCAATGTGTCGTTTTGATCGGAAAGAACTGATGGTTTAATTTGCCGAAGTTTCGATCAGTCTGCTCTGATGGTCTTCAGGAGAATTGATCTATTCAAACAACAATTGGCAAGTTTGAAAAATAAAAACGCATAAAAAACACAACCCCCCATATAAACCACAAGATCAATTATAAAGACATGTCAGGGACCATGTTGGCTCAGTGGTTTCTTTCCCTCCCTTTTCACCTCTGTGGACCCTGGTTCGAATCCCACCTCAGACCAAACCCTTGTATATATGGATTGGGTTTTAAGTTCATCCCATTTCACAATAAATGTCTCAATGCGCTTTACTGAGGTTGGCTCAGTGGTTCCTGTCCCTTCCTTTTACCTCTGTGGACCCTGGTTCGAATCCCACCTCAGTCCGGAGCCTTGTATATGGATTGGGTTTTTAGTTCATCCCATTTCACAATAAATGTCTCAATGCGCTTCACTGAGATTGGCTCAGTGGTTCCTGTCCCTTCCTTTCACCTCTGTGGACCCTGGTTCGAATCCCACCTCAGTCCGGAGCCTTGTATATGGGTTGGGTTTTTAGTTCCTCCCATTTCACAATAAATGTCTCAATGCGCTTTACTGAGGTTGGTTCAGTAGTTCCTGTCCCTGCCTTTCACCTCTGAAGACCCTGGTTCGAATCCCACCTCAGTCCGGAGCCTTGTGTGTCGGGTATTCAGTCCTTTCCTGGCTGTGTTGATTTCTCCATGGGGTCTTCCTCCCACGTCTAAAACTGAACAGTTCGTCTCGTTTCCTATCAATTAAATCCTTCTTTTCGTGCTGTTGGGGTTATAATAAATTATATGTATCTTTTCACTAATCTATATTTCAAAGGTTCAATAAGTAGAATTGTTACAGAACAGTGAAAAGAAAAAGCAATACCTCTAAAGCCGCGGTTTGGCTAACAAGTAATTATTTCTATTGGCCAGACACAAGATGGCCTCCACTTCTTTAGTTGGTTCCATCTGCCGATTTATAAAGTCACCACCCTGAGTCTATCTGATATACACTGGTACCCGTGTGGTTTAATCCAGTAATCAGCATTGACCATAATACCATCATACTATCCCAAGGGAGTTTGATTTCATTGATCGAAGTAAATCTAGGCAGCACAACACACTATGAAAAAAAACAAAAAATATTACACTGAGGCTCTTTGCTATAGCCACGATTTCATGGCCTAGGGAATTAAAAACCACCAACTATTTAATAACGGCTGTGGAAATCTACCGTCAGTCTGTAGCTCAAGCCCTTCGATTGGGCAAAGTCTGCTATTGTCATCAGTAGACTTTTTGAAATCTGTAACAGGCTCAAATTTCGTCTCAGACTTGCAGAAATTTGTACCTGTATTCCCAAGAAATTAGATTTTTCTTTAATCACATATCTGAGCGCGGGTAGGATTATTGCGTTTAAGGTGAAGTCAGACATGGTCGATTGAATAATTTTTTCAGAAAATCACAAAGAAAATGATAATTATGATTTGTGTGTGAATTTTTTTAGCCATACTTAGTGATGGCGACTCAATGATGACCGCTAAATTATCCCGGGTGTAGCGTAGAGTCCAACACCTTGTCACATTTCACATCGGATTCCATAACTTGGTGTATGGATTATAATATTCTTAAATTAGACTAAATCTCTAAGAAATTATATTATTTGTTATATTGGGGGGGTGATAAAAATTGTAACCATACGAAATATAATGCTGACTATAAATGGTGACAACTAAACTATCTTGGGGGCATCAGTATGGGGGGGGGGGTCTAACACCTTATAAATGTATACACATCACCTCTGAGTTCAGTTTTCATAATTTAGTGCATTGATCTTAAATTAAAATAAATTAAATATTTCTACAAACAGTATTACAAAATCCCACAGACATTCATCAAATTAAAGAGAAATTGTCTCCATTCCTGAGAGTTCATGTGGAGGATATTTGCCATAATAAGCAACTGTGTCTGGTAACTGATTGTCTCTCTAAAGGCACTGGACACTATTGGTAATCGTCAAAGACTAGCCTTCACAGTTGGTGTGTCTCAACATATGCATAAAATAACCTGTGAAAATTTGAGCTCGATCGGTCATTAAAGTTGCGAGATCATAATGAAAAGAGAAAACACCCTTGTCACACGAAGTTGTGTGCGTTTAGATGGTTGATTTCGAGACCTCAAGTTCTAAATCTGAGGTCTCGAAATCAAATTCGTGGAAAATTACGTCTTTCTCGAAAACTACTTCACTTCAGAGGGAGCTGTTCCTCACAATGTTTTATTCCATCAACCTCTCCCCATTACTCTTCATTATGAAAGGTTTTATGCTAATAACTATTTTGAGTAATTACCAAAAGTGTCCACTGCCTTTAAATCAAATGAAAGTGGGTAAATATGCATGCGGAGCTAAATAATGCTTAGCGAATCAATGCAGATCATTTCCCCGACGAAAAGTCTCTGAGGTGATTAATCAGAAGTTCGAATCGACATTGTGTGGAAATGTTTTATTTGGATTTTATTATTGTTAGTGTTGTGTACACTAATGACAGAACAGCATTATCACAATCTCCTTTGTATTTCCATAAAAGAATGTCAATCAAAAACATAATACACGTATAAGCACTGCCACTATTTATGATTGTCAATTTATCTTGTGGTTTCAACAGAGACAAATTGGTTACTGTTTAAAAGACAGATGTGTTTAATAGGCTGTTTCTTTGACAATTATGATAATAATTTCTATCATTATAATTATCAACATAAAGCAATATATGATCAATATTGGGAACAGCTGTCGACACTAACAAACAACAGCAGCTATACCGACATAAACAGCAACAAACAACACCAATATCAACACAAAACACCGTAATCAACATGCGCATTTTGTCTTCAAAGTTCTCGGGAAAGTACTGAGTCACATGATATTCTTTATCCCCTATGTACATTCCCATCTCAGTGCAAGCATGTATTAACAACAGTCTCCACACTTGCCATAATAATTTATGCTAATTTATTACTCCTTTAAAATATGAATTTCAAATAAGCACTAATTAAAACCCATACACGCCCAAAGCAACAGTTCCTATTAATCAATTACGCCCTTTAATGGTTCCAATTAATGTATGCAATTATTTACACTGTCTGAAATAGTTGGCTTATTAGATTCGTCTAGACGGATTTGAAAAACACAATCTGAAGGCCCGTGGGCGATATTCATCAACAAAAACGATGGGTTATTTATGCAACATTTAATTGTCAAGGACAGAAAGTACATTCAGGAATCTCTATTTATTCATTAAGTCCACAGCCGGTTTATTGTTTTCTATAATTAAGGCTTAAATTTCTCAAAAGGAATACATTTTACGATGTTTGATAACGCAAGTTCGCGTGCGTACATTATAATGCCCTTTAAAGACATGAACACTATTGGTAATTTAAGTGTATCATAAAAACTTCGTTGGAACCGAGCAATAGAGAGCTGTTGATAGTATAAAAAACATGTTTGGAAATGGCTTCCTCTGAAGTAACGTAGTTTTTGAGAAAGAAGTTATTTCTCAATCAAATATTAAACAAACTCAGGCCTGAAGCCTTTTATTTGTCATAATATGAAAGCGCACAAATTGTGCATCAGGGTATTTCTTTCTTTCTTTATTCTCTTGCAATTTCAATGACCAATAGACTCCAAATGTTCTTAAATTGTATTATTTTATGCATAAGTCGGGACACCGAGTAGTGTCCAGTGCCTTTAAAAAGATTGAGGCTATCGGAAAAGTATTCATGAACTACACGCCCAAAAGAACAGTGTGTTGCCAAACCCAGTTTTGCCAAGTACAAAAACAACTATTGATTGTAACAACACCTACTCAAAAGGTGGTTGCTACGATAACCTCGTTCGACAACTTTTGTTCAGGGACAAAATTGAAAGCCTCACTGACCTTCTGATCTTTAGTGGAAAAGTATCTTTGTAAAAAGTAGGTCTCAACTGGGGCAATTTGCGCTATGATGCGTTAATGTTGCAAATTGCGTGTGGTGGTACTAATAGGTCCACAGAGTTCTTTGCCTTGGTCAGTGTTCTGGAAAATATCAGCCACTTAATTCTGAGGTGTTTAAGTGGTAAGTAAAATGTTAATTTTATTGGACAAAGTATATACTTATATATTCCTGGAATTGACAGGTCTAATACAGGCTGCAGTGTTTGGTACACATGAGTATGTGTATCGTGTACACCATGTAAACCGAGTCTAGTACAGTATTCGTAGAACGTAAACTTGGAAGTCGATTTAGTCTGTTAATACAGTGGACACTTTTGGTAATTTCTCATAATAATCATTATCGTAAAACCTTTCTTGGTGACGAGTAATGGGGAGAGATTGATGGTATAAAACATTGTGAGAAACGGCACCCTCTGAAGTGCCATAGTTTTCAAGAAAGAAGTAATTTTCCACGAATTTGATTTCGAGACCTCAGATTTAGAACTTGAGGTCTCAAAATCAACCATCTAAACGCACACAACTTCGTGTGACAAGGGTGTTTTTTCTTTCATTATTACCTCGCCAGTTTGATGACAGATTGAGCTCAAATTTTCACAGGTCTGTTATTTTATGCATATGTTGAGATACAGCGACTGTGAAGGCTAGTGTTTGACAATTAACAATAGCGTCCAATGCCTTTAATGATTCTGTGTATTTCTGACAAATTCAAGGTATTTAGTCGTTTGATCGGATTAAATTAATACAAACCTGCTAGGCAATCAGAGTTGTTTGGGTCAAACAACATAAACTTGTCCTGGGGTCGATTTCATAAAGAGTTAAGACTAGTTCTAACTTAGGACTAGTCCTAGGAGATACTTAAAACTTAAGGATAGTCCTAAGTTAGGATGAGTGAAACTCGTCCTATATCGAGAAGACTGGTCCTTAACCCAATGCATTATGGATAGCAATCAGAGTTGTTTGGGTCAAACAACATAAACTTGTCCTGGGGTCGATTTCATAAAGAGTTAAGACAAGTTCTAACTTAGGACTAGTCCAAGGAGATACTTAAAACTTAAGGATAGTCCTAAGTTAGGATGAGTAACTCGTCTTAACTCGAGATAAGACTAGTCCTAACTCTTTGTGAAATCCACCCCTGGCACCTTGGACCTCCTATAATCCCTCTTTTGTATGTACTCATTTGTAACAGCTCCTGTTGGTTTTGTACATGTTTCCCAACGGTGGACCTTTCCCGAACCGTGGACTCTATTGTACTTTATTGTTATAGGTCCCCGGTTTGAGTGTTGCACCTATACTCACACACACGCCTAACCAACAGCATAGACTGGTTTGATCAAAAGCTTTCCAACCAAAAATAGTGATGGAAACTTAATTCGCTGTCAGTCTTCCTCTCCGACGTGTTCAAGTACTTTCTCTAAACACAATCCTCTCAGATTTGAAGCATTTCAAGCCAAACGTGATTGACCTGTCGTGGTAAGAAATTATACAAACACGACACAAGATGTTCGTATAAGAAGTTAAAGCAATACAATCAAAATAATGTTAGCATAAAAACTTACTTGGTAACGAGCAATGGAGAGCTGTTGATAGTATAAAACATTGTGAGAAACATCTCCCTCTGAAGTAACGTATTTTTTGAGAAAGAAGTAATTTTTTACTACAATAGACCTTATGCATTGACGTCATCCAGCCGCCATCTTTGAGGTCAAACGGTGACGAAACAATCGAAACGCACATAGATTGGCCAATGAACAACCTCCTTTTGACCTCAATGCGGGGGCGCCGTACGGAAATGACGTCATGTGCATAAGGTCTATATTTGAATTGAATTCGAGACTTCAGCTGAGGTCTCGAATTCAAGGCATCTGAAAGCACACAGCTTGCGCAACAAGGGAGTTTTTTCTTACAAGGGAGTTTTTTCTTCCAATCCTCTCGCAACTTCGACGACCAATTGAGTTCAATTTCGCACAGGTTTGTTACTTTATGCCTAATGTTCAGAGACACCAAGTGAGAAGATTAGTCTTTGACAATATTATATCAAGGTGTCCAGTGCCTTTAACCAAAACCCAGTCAGAGTTATTCCGTCCTCAATGGTCGAACCTGGGAAACAGCATTACTACATAAATACTCCCGGGTCAGACTTGATTCAGGGTCCCATGTAGACTTGATTCATGTCCCGTTCTCGTGTGAGAGGTCCCCAAGCAGATCGCGCCAACTAACTAGCAAACAAGCCGTATATTACAGCAATGCGCGCTCGCCGTCAAAATGTGGTCCCGAGAATGGAACAGGTTGGGGCGATAGTTTTCTGGCGATGGCACGGGATTAGGGCTTGAGTCAAGTCTAGGTCTCACGAAGCCTGACCCATTTCTGGGTCAGTATGACATGTATTTTAAGTCAAGGTGATACAAAGATTAGTCGAACTTACATCGAATTCGAGTAAAATCCAATTTAAAGGCGGTTTCCAGATTTGACCCCAAAATGGCCACTGCGTCAACCGTGGAGTTCCCCATTTTGGGATTTCGTTCTCATTTCTCGGATGCATTTTACCCAAACCTCTGTTTCGATTAAACACAGAGAACAAGACAAAAACATTTAAGTACCATTTTGATATGAAGGTCTATACAAGCAAATCGAAACTTGAGTATACACATCTGTGACAAGATGAAAACAAAATATGTTATTTTTCCCCGATGCAAAACTAACTTCAAACAAACTTTACCTGAATTTTGAATCTTCACTTAAGTCTTCAGTCTTGTATAGTTTATTGCGTGTTGAGAAAACAACGTCAGAGTGTATGTTGATGAGTGATGTCATGTGTCAAAACTTCCTTAACTTATTCAGTTCCACTCTACTATTTCCAATATTCAACACTTATAATTTTAAAGTGCATTGTCCGACTTCTTAATGTGCAAGATTGGAAGATTTCTTCCGATACTAACCGATCTGTTTGCAGACCCGGTTAAGGTCTATTTCAGACCAACTCCTTATTCATCCCAAGTATTTGCTTTATTCTCAGCCGTTGTCTTGCTAAAGTGTCCTGTGAATCTGTCTGCGGTAACAACGGTGTCCGAGCCCGGTGCTCTCCGGAACGGGGGAAATATAGAGCGGGAACAGCCCACGTCGACCCTGCTGGAAGTCAAGTACTACGGGCCATGTTTTCATGCTTGCCACCGGTGGCATTTTGTGCAAATTGAACAGCAATACATGTCGTACTTGAACGCCACTAATGTGCACACAAGTGCCACTCCATTTGGCGCCAGAAAATGGCGAATGGGACAGTGACCAAACCCAGCCTTTACCGCCTGTCCGTGTGTGGTTACGTAGTGAGAAGATTGATTGTAGGCAATATGAAGTAAACTATGCATCATAAACCGTTACAAATTTACCATAAATTACACTTTCATACAGGTGCACAATTAGCGTGAGTAGATTAATCATGACTTATCTTCTGCACTCACAGTTCCTCAGAAGATAAGATTTACCGTATGCAATAAAAGCTAAAGAGTCCCAATCGTTTATTATTATGGATTCGTTTTTATTAGGGGAAGGCATTAATGTTCCTTCAACCATGGAGCTTCAACTTAATTCAATTGGGTCTGAAATGATTAAATACTATCGTGGTGTCGCCGTTACGTTTCCCATTAAAGTAGGTGTAATCAAACCGAGGCTTGGATGAACATATAGTATGGCCCCCGTGTATAGACTCAATATCCACGCCTTCTATGCATACAGGGTCCCACATGAAGACATTGCGTCGCGGCGATAAATCTATACAGACATATTCTCTGCATTATTGATTACTTTGTCGTAACATTACCTTCAATGTGTCGATCTGCACTATTGCAAACTTTATAATGTTACTCTCGATATGTCGTACTGTATGTTACCAACATACAGGGTATTGGTAACGCCGTAAATTTTTAAAGGGATAGACTCTTGTTGACTAAGTAATGTTGGAAGCTTTGCATGATGTGAATGATAAGAATTAACTATAAATAAAAAACAAACTTTCGAGTACAACTATGTATAAAATCTCCCTTAATGAGTGTGTTGGCTCTGTAAAGAGCAGGGTCCTATTTCATAGAGCAGCTTTAAGCAGAAAATATTGCTTAAACATTTTCAGCAGAAATTAGCAGGATACCAGTCATAAAATGTACATGTTACATAGTAGTTTGGCTGGTAACCGTTTTCTGGTCAGCACAATTTTGCCGTGTGTTGCTACTTTGTATGCTTAAGCAGCTCTATGAAATTGGGTCCTATTGTTGTCTCGACGTTTCGAACATACTCTGCTCATCTTCAGGAAAAAGTCTGGTTGTTGCGCGTATTTAAATGGCAAAACATTTTCCATAAAGGTCAACTGACTAACGCCTCACCCCAACTGCTCCAACCCATCACAATTTACATGACGCACATTTTAATGACGAATGCCCTACAGACAAATCTTACCCCAAATGGTAGATATTCGACAATTTAATTTGAATGAAGATAAGAACATCGCCTGAAGGTGTACGAGATAAACACGACTGGCGTCTTTCATTCTGTGACTTGAGAAAACTGAACAAAATAACGAGGTAGACCTCAAAGTTTAGATGCATCGTGATGTATATTTTAATGGAACGGCCATATTGAATTTCTTTACTTGTATGTTAATATGTATCATAACGAGGTTGGAATCATGAATAGACTGGTGCTCGCCGTTACGTCATATTATCAATCGTCTCCGATAAATACCTCAGTAACATTTCAAATTTAGTCGAGCTACCAGACTTAAGAAAATGAAAAAGACGAGGGAGGCCCCAAGTTTAGATGCATCGTGATTTAATGGAACTGCCACATTGAATTTCTCTGCTTATATATTAATGTGTATAACGAGTTTGAAATCATCAATAGACTGGTGCTCGCCGTTGCGTCATATTATTAATCCTCTCGTATACTGCATACTCAGTGTTTTGCAAATGTTTAAAGTCAAGCTCCCAGACTTATGCATGTTTTTTTTTAACAAGGGCTGTTAGTTTGTTTCTGGTCTTATTAAAAAAAAAAGATATATGCATGTTTTATCATCCCTATTTTGCATTCAATCTATTTCTTTATTCATTCTATTTCATCTGATAAATGATTTACAACGAGTATTCAAGTTGACCACCACCTTCATTTTAATTACGTTTCTACTTTCCTAACCTAGTTTCTTATTCAATGCCTTGGGGGGGTATACTCACTGGCATTATAGTCTCTCTCTCAAATGCATCTTCATTTAGGCCACACGTCCCAATGTATTATTTCAGACGGTCACTAGTTGGTCATTTTTCGTCAAACCTCCCTTCTGGTAATTTGTTCTTCCTTTTGTCTAACCTTTAGTGGCCGTCCCCAACGCACCCAAGTGGACCTTTGAGTGACTCTTGCACCGTGTAAGGAATTGGTAAGTACACCTCATATATGTCAGTAGCTTATTCTTATTTTAGCGGTCAAGCTTTAAAGCTTAAGGTGGTAGGTCTGCACTGCCTGAGTGAGACTGGTTCATGCCTGACATCCGTAAGAGCTGCTCAACTCTCTGGAGTGTTCTCGTTGTAAAAATAAATTCTCCGAGTGAGAATTGTCGGAAACAGGGCTCGTGTCTTTACTGTTAGCGCTCGCACCAACTGTAATTGTCGTAAAAGCCTCGGCCCGCAGCCAATTTATAAATGTTTGCGATGTTGAAGTTATTTTGAGAGGCAATAAACAGGGCACCTGTACTTAGTTTCATGAATGTCTTTTATATAAAATTAATCGCAAACAATAGTTCTTAAACAAAAGTGTTGTCATGGTGAACCCTCTTCAAAAACTGTCTTTTTAAATTCTTATCAAATATTAAACCAAAAGGGAAACTGACAGGGCACAGTTAAAGATGATTTGGGATTCGTTCAACCCCAAAATGATTTCTTAAATAGTTTTGTTTAATTATAATAATTTGTTCAGCTCTCTTGAAACTCAAGATTCCCTTTCAAGTTGTCGTGATAAAAAGCATGACATTTTGTCTTCCCCGTGTATAAGGAGGAATACAATACAAGTAAAGGCGTAACAACAACAGACAACAATTTAATACACATTTTCAGAAATTTAAAAGGTGTTTTGAATCATGGAGTCTAAAAGACATTTGCCATAAATCCTCTATACATTTCAAACCCTTAAACAACACGCAGATCGAATTGTAATGTCAGACAACACGCCAATAATAATACGAGTTAAAAAGGTGGTCGTGTCACACTGCGTATAGCTGAACCACTCCAAACACCGCTCATGTATTCGTCGCACGACTCTACTTGTTTGCAGCTTTTCCCGAATAGGTTGATTCTGCATTAAAGGGCAAGTTTAAAAACTATATTTATTACAGACCTTCTTCTTTTTTTGCATGATAAAATAGAATTAATGGTTGTTCGAAACCGACTCTGCTGTGGTCGAGACGTCAGGCCATTATTAAATATTCTTTTTCATAAGCTGTCAAGTTTTACAAAACTTTACAAAACAAACCCTTATTCACATTTTCGGGGAAAACGGCAGATGACGTACAATTTACGTCATCCTTATAAAAATAGCAATACAAAATTTACTTTGTCAGTTTTATTATTTGCAATAAATAGCAACAAAAACACCTTTCAAATTTTGCCTAATAGCAGCGTTTATTAGATGTAATTATTTCCCCCTTGGATCAAGTCAAACGGAAATGTTTCCGGCAATTTTGGTACTGATGTCAACTTTGTTAGCGTGTTATTGATTATACGCTGTGAAAGTAGATTGCTAACAGCATAATAGGAGATACCTAAGGCTATTGGCTAGAAACGACATTCGAACAGGTAGTTCTTAGGCTTAGATTATAAGCCAGACTACGGCTAGTAGCCATAGGCGGCTACGATTAAAGCAATGGACGGCTACGGTTATAACCCTGGCTATGGTATTAAGCCAGGCTTAGGATACGGCTTTAAGCCAGATCACAGCCAGTAGACATAATAAGCAAAGGGTGGTTATGGTTATATACCAGGCTAAGGATACGGCTACAAGCCATACTGCGGCCATATAAGCCGTGCAACATCTTTAAGCCATACGGTTACGGCTATTAAGCCAGATAGAGAAACGGCTTAAAGCCTAACTACGGAATGTTTTGTAGCATAACAGTGTGTCAGTGCTAGCTATAACACAATTATAGATACCCAATTAATAATTTTAATACCAGAAAATTAAACAGTGTGATCGGATGTTTCGGATGTTGACATATTTTGCACTGAATGGGTATCGAATTCAATTGCAATTAACGCGAGATACTTGTACATTTCCCCTACATACTCACATGAGGACTCTCTCTTTAGGAAAAATAAGTACATCACACAATTTAATTTATTCTCCTCGCCTATAAGGTTCCATGTTCCACACTGTGAGACACATCTTCATCAAACTGACGTCATGATACTTTATCTTAATGCAAACATGATGAAAATGCTCCACCTCGTGTATTTGAATTACTTGTTGCTTCATCGTCATGCGCACACAGCTATCTGTTCCAGGCACTTTGTGGGTATCCCTTTCTTTTGTGCACTAAAAACAAAAAAGCCAACATTTACCGTGGAAGTTTGTGGAAGTTTGTGAAAAGACAATTTAACACTTTTGTATCATTGCTAAGAGTAACCATAAATTATACCCGATTGAAGCAATTTTTCTCTCTAAGCAACGTAGTGTACCAAAACACCGATGTGTGTAAGCACGGCATACTCAGTACTTTCCTAGTTATGTGAAAAGAAATCCAAATGCAAATTACTAGGGTGAGATTCGAACCCACAACACCTTATTTGCCATTCTAGATCAGAACTCATTCTAGAGCAGATGTAACTTATGCTAAGTTTAAAAGCACATGCTTAAAAATGATGATTTACTCTATTTGAGTCAGAGTTCATTATTGTGTTCTCAGCATGTCATGATTTGTCTTGAGTTTTGTACAACAGCGAATGTCTATGTTCACATAGGAACTCCATGTTATTGAACTAGAAAACAGACATTCGCTGTACAAACCTATGTGATTGTCCGATGTCCAATGTCCAATATTGAACTAGAACAAAGTAAAGTTCGCTGTACATACATAATGTGAATGTACAATGTAAGGTTGTGTGATAGTCTTAGTGTTTTGGGTCCAAATACGAACTGTATCAAAGACATATAGAAACATCTACTCTGAAAATACCGAAGGCGCATTTTACCCCTTTAACATTTTCTGAGATGGAAGAGGTATTTGTGTGCGTAACACATTCTCAAAGCATCCACAACAATCAAGGTAACAGTATGTCAAGTTTATTTCCTTAAGAGCAAACACCTAGACCTTGCCTGCCGTACCGTCACGCCGTTTCCCGGTAGACATTTCTCTGTTTGCCGACACATTCCGAACCGTCCTTTTGGTGGCAAAGTTGAGTGCTCGATCAACGCGGGTCCTGGCGAACCAACCTTTCAATCAAACCCACTAATGGGAACTGACTTCACGCAGATTCCTTTATTGATTTTTAAAGTTTGGGAAAAGACACCTTCTTTGAGTGATCTATTTATGCATGCAAGAAGTAGTCCTGGATATTTCAGGGCCCAATTCCATAGAGCTGCTTAAAGGCACAGGACACTATTGGTAATTACCCAAAATATTTTGTTTTGCATAAAAACTTACTTATTATTACGAGCAATGGGGAGCTGTTGAAAGCATAAAACATTGTGAGAAACGGCCCCCTCTAATTTAGCGTAGTTTTTCATGAAGAGGTAATTTCTCTCTCAAATAATAAAATACTTCAGCTGAAGCCTTTTACTATGCATCTGAAAACACAACAAGTAATGTAACAAGTGGTTTTTTTTTCTTACATTAGTCTTCTGCAAATTCGGCTGTGCCCAAATTGTCACAGGTTTGTTATTCTATGCAAATGTTGGGATACACCAAATGAGAATACCAGAATAAGGTTACCAGCCAAATTACCATGTCACAAGTACAATTTGCGACAGGTATCCTGCACAATTCTGCTTAGCAATTTTCTCTGCCTCCTTAAACGAAAACAGCTAAGCACAACCACATTTTTGCTGTACAGAATAGGGTTACCAGCCAAACTACCATATTGTCACAAGTACAATTTGAGACTGGTAACCTGCAATTTCTGCTTTATAAGCATCATTATCTGCATTGAAGCAGCTATATTGACCCTTGTATTCAACGCCAGTGGTTCATTAACAGTTTCAGAATCTACGCAATTAATTAGTTCCACTACTCACTGAGATGTTATCACCATCTCAAGCGGACCAAAACAATCGAATTACTGGTGACCTAACCATGACCTAACGAGATAATAACAGGTTTAATATAACCACGGTTGACTGCACCTGTTTCTTTCCAATAAACTTCAATTATTTAATTAAATTCTTAACAGCTCGGCTTTGTTTTTACTTGTATTGGGAGAGCGATGTATCACGGATCATTTGTTTCATGCACTGGAATGCATACATGCTTCACTATCAGTCGGCTTTTAATCACTCACATTTCGAAAAATTACTCACAATGTTATAAACAATTCTGTAGTTTATTTTTACAATTGAATACCGAGATTAACTGCTCACCTTGGATGTGTTTGCTTAAGGGACACACGGGTAGCATTTGGAGTTATTTATGAGGGACTTACTCACATTTAAACGGGTTGGTGCAGATGCTCTTTCCTACTATATGCGCCTGTAGCGCACTGAATAATAACTAATAATCAATAAGGAACCGAGTGTTATTCAAGTATGTATGAATCACTCCCAGATCAGGGGGTCGCATTGCGATATCAAAGTTATAAGTTTAAGGTATAGTAGAAACCTTAATTCAAGATAAATCTTTCGAAAGACAGAATTCGCTTTTGCCAAAGTCAAGTAAATCTCATAGTAATTATTATGATTAAATAACTCTCAACTACAGTGTACACCACAGTTGAAGTTATACATAATCTAAACCATATGTTAACATGTACTTCTTTATTAAAAAGTGTTGATTTTGTCCCCTTAGTGGTTGTCATTAACTGTAATTTTTGACTCGTTGATTTTCTGTCATGGATCCATCATGCATGGTCACTCCTGGTCACTTGAGCCTGCCCATGACCAATTCTGAAAATGCGACCAGTTCAAATGGAAAACTGGGGTGAGGAAGGTGACAGGTGTTAGCAGGTAGACCTTTGGCAATATTTTTAAAGGAAAAGCATTGTCATATACAACTCCGTGGGGCGCGACTCTAAGCGAATATTGTTTTTTGTAAGGTTTAGAAATTAAAGTTGTGTGAATTTTTTGATTTTTTAGGTTTTGGTTCATTTGACACTTTAATCGTCATTTGGATCTCAGATGTAGACTTTTAGTACACTTAAATAAATACATATAGGCTCCTCTATTTGAAGGTACCGGGCGATCAGACCATTCCACTATTAGCGAGCGAGTCATTAAAATGGTCGCTGGTAACCGTTAATACTTGTTCTCATTCAAATATACATGACACTCGATAATGCTGACTGTGCACACAAGATACCAGCTGATACATAAAGAGCGCCATCAATAGGTTGAGTTGGAAAGTCGAGAAAATCTATCTGTATTTGAGTATAAAGTTACATCTGAAATAGAAAGTTAAGAAATAATACTGGGATGATGCTTTGTTGTTGGTGTATAAGACATGTAAGAACCTTTACAACCCCACCCAGCAAGTGCGTTTTTACTTTGGTTTCCTTCCTTTTTGTAAAGAAAGCCACTGCTCTTATATTTTTGTATTGGAATAAGCTTATGGTGTATGAAACATGTTAGAACGATACCACCCATGTGCGTCTTTACTTCCTTTGGTTTCTTGGAAGGAAAATCAGTCTGGACTTTTAATTTGTATTGTAAGCTCTGCGGACCCAAAGTGTTTTGTAGTCAGTGTTTCTAGCCACAGTGGCTACAAACTCATTACAGTTTACTGTTACAAATTCCTCACATGTTTTCTTGTACATGAAATGTAACGTATTCCTACGTAACATTGCTAGGTGTGTAAGACATGTTTCAGTCCTAGTAACCCAAGATTAAATATCGCCTTACTGTGGGCAGAATTCATTTCTCAATATTAATGGATTCCCTTTGTGTAGAATGGACGTGAGGTGAATTAGAATGGCCTTCTGTATAATTAATTTCCACAGCGATATGTAGACACAATGTGTGCGTATTCATGAGGTGTCTTAAGACCGGCAGGAGATCTTTAGAGAGATGAATTTTCAATGATTTGAAAACAACCTGCAGTGCCTGCCTATAGAAAACACTTCAAGCTGTTATGTCCATTGAGAAAACCGTGCAGTGTTAAAAATATTTGTTTAGTTCTTTGGACAATATACCGCTTTATTACACGATCAGTGGCCTCCCAGGGTAGGGCAGTGCTTTTTTAACAGGTGAACCAAACATAACGTGCTCTCTTGATGAAGTTGAATGTTGATCAAATTAATATTGCTGATTCAACCGATTGATTATTTGCTCAATTTATTTGTCAATCCGAAGCGTTGCCTCTACTAAGAAACAAAGTTACTCCCTTGTCTATCACAATATAAAACAACAATACAAAATAAACCGTATTTGTGTGGCCAATAGCATTGCTAAGTCCCTAATATGCATTGTATGACAATATATATCTTTTTGGTTCTATAAACTTAAAATCCCTGCGGAATATGGGAGATAGAATCAAGAAAATGTAAGTAAAATCGTTTCCAGCCCAATCTGAGTAAGAACCGAGTAAATGAACAAGTCAATAAACTCAGTCCCTCTACTCTTGTTACTCCCTCCGGTATTCTAACTGACCACTGCACTGCCTTATGTCGACGAACCCTGGTTATCCCAGATGGATATTGAAGTAGACTTGCTCTTAGTCAAGTTTAATTAATACTTGGTTGCAGGACTCATGATATCGTGTTTCAAATCGAATGCTTTAGCACTCGGTAGTCATTGACGAGTTTAATTTCACCCTTGGGGCGTGACCTTCAATGTGGTAATTAGTGAACTGGAGTAACCCTTTAACACTGAAAGGACTAGACGAGTTTAGCCTCTTGAAAAACCAACCCTGGGGCAGGGGGAAATATTTACCCGACCCAATCCCTCGATGGGTAAGAACAAAATCATATCAAACCAAGTTAGTGAACCTGAGTAACCCTCCAACCATAAAGAACATTTTAGAACTGAAAGGACTAGACGAGTTTAGCCTCTTGAGAACGAGTGATGTCTATCCTTTGGGCAGGGGGGGGAAATATTTTCCCAACAACATCCCTCGGGGGAACAACCTATCAAAGCTGAGAGGGTAAGACTATCATAACCGAATTAGTGTATATGAACATCTTTATGAACTGAAAAGACTAGACGAATTCACCAACCCCCAAGGACTTAGGGAGTCTAAAATCTATAGTTTTTAGCGAAATACTTTCCTAAGGGAAGGGTAAAATATTTCCCCCAACCCCATCCATTGTGGGGAAACAACATATCAAAGCTGAATGGGTAAGAATAAAATCATATCCAGCCAAATTAGTGAACTAGGAATATCTTTAGAATCGAAAGGACTAGACGAGTCCACCAAGCTCAAAAGGACAAAACAAGGCTAGCCTGTAGCGAAACACTTTCCGTGGGGCAGGGGGAAATATTTGCCCCGACCCCGTCCCTTAGGGGGACAGCCCATCATCAGCTCATGGGAGTTGGTACGAAGAAAACCATGCAGACGATATGATGGTGTACTATCTAAAATTGAATTATTTTAGAAAATTTACCGCGTCTAAAGCCCCGAGATTCTTCCTGGACAGTTTTATTGATTTTGTTTAAGTCGGGGAACTGTCTCGATAACACGATGTTCTAACCTTCTTCATTTCGAAGAAAATACCTTTTAAGTTTGATTTTTGTATATCGAAATTTATATAAATGGTTGTCTTGCTGGACATGTGATGCAAATCTTGGATGTCTATCGTACATTTATCATGTTTATGTGACATAAACTATACCAACATATCTAACGAATATTGTGTTTAGGTGGGTGTATGGTTTAGAGTCATAATATAAAAATGTTTGTTTAGGAATTAAAATTTTCCCAAAAATAACATTATTAAAATTGGGAGGTATGGACCTTGTGTCATAGACATACAGCTTAGAAACAGCCCTATGTTACAGTTCTAATTAAAAATACAATCAGTGATACTAAAACCTTCAGGTGTTCTAATATGCCAGGTTTTCTGTGAGATAAACGCTGATTAAAAGCGATAATTTATTGATAGATTCAGGAACGTAATTTATTCGACTCGGAAGAGGGCGCTTTGACTCTCAGCCACGATTTCCAGTTTGACTTTTTTTGTGTTAAAGAAAAAGAATCAGAAAGATTCAAATCAATCTTTTAGAGGTTTTCTCTTTGGAGACGTTAACGAAACTATTGTTCGTAAAAACAATTGTAAGGGAAAGTTGAAGATTCCTATGATTGAGATTTTCGGCTCGTTTGACTGTCGTACTGTTTGCTCGTTTTACATTCTTTTAAAAATGGATGAACTGTCTGATTAATGAGTAAAGGGCACATTGAGATATTATATTCCACCTTCTATAAGAAGCATCTATAAGAAGAGTCGTTGAATAACAGCCAATGCAATATCAAAGGGATGGTACACGTTTGGTAATTACTAAAAACAAATATTAACTTAAAAACTTACTTGGTAATGGCAATGGAGAGCTGTTGATAGTATATAACATTGTGAGAAACGGCTCCTTCTGAAGTAACGTAGTTTTTGAGAAAGAGGTTATTTCTCACTAATATATTATAGGACTTCTAGCTAGAAGTCTTTTATTCTTATCTGACAGCACACAAATTTGTCCAATAAGGGTACTTTTTCATTCATCATTTCTCGCAACTTCGATGACCAATTGAGCCCAAATTTTTACATGCTTGTTATTTTATGCTTATGGGATACACCAAGTGAGAACACTAGTCTTTGACAATATTACCAAACGCGTACAGTGCCTTTAACTGAAAAAATAGAGAGTAGTAAATATTTCTATCATCAAAGACGAAAATCATCTAAGAAACCAATTGGGTGATGTCTTGTGATGTAAAGGAGTAACCCAAGACGTGGTGACAATGAGATTGGTTAGACTTATGGAATGGATAGTAAGACTTCAGTCAATTCGGCTTGGCGCTCTCAGATGTATCATTTTTTATAATGAGAGAAACAGGTTTGATTGTGAATGCAATGACATCCTATGTCTAAACCTCAGTCCTGATACTTCACGGAGGCAATGATGGCGATTGCTTCCATGCCCCCTGAAGGCCTTAGTGCCCTTGAAACACCCAAGTAGAAATTAAAAATTAGTTTCCTCATATGGTGCTCTTTACAATGAAGAAAAGGTCTTGGTGCCATTGCCATTTCAAAAACGAAGCATACAGGCCTGCAACTTGTAATGTATCAGGTGAGAATTCGGGGAAAGGTTGGTCTTGTGTTTAAATACCATAGAGAAAGAACCACAGATCCTTTTTCTATGGTTATGCTTGAGTTTCTCAACGGATAAGGTTCTTTTGTCAGACAACGCGTGGCTCTTTGATTTAGTGTTCTTGGTTCTCTACCTAATAAGTGGTTGTTCTGGGCGCGATGTTCTTGGTTCTGGGCTCGAGGGTTTTTAGTTCTGGGCCCAACGACGTTCTTGGTGTTGGGCTCGTTGTTCTTGTTTCTTTCCATTTGTGGTTCTCAACTTGTTCGGTGTGGGCTTGCTCGTGTCTGGATCTGTTAATTGATCATGGTTCTAAACTCCATGTTAGTGGTTCTAGGCTCGATGTTCTTGACTATGAACTCGATTTTCTTGGTTTATGCGTAGATCTTTCTTGGTGCCTGCAGCTCCTTACCTTGATTGTTGTAACATCTTGTGTTCCTAAGTAATACACGGGGACAGTCTAGTTGAGAATAGTTTATTGACTTCTTGTCTACTTGCACTGTTCTGAAATTCAAACTACATGAATAAGAAACGCGGGTTCCACACAATTATCGATTACATTGAAATATTCTGTGCAGTTTGGTGCGAATTCCCTCAGTCTTGATTGAACCTTTTTTGGTAGGGTACCTTGCACTCCTTAATTTGACTCACACGCCACTCTACAGGGACAAACGCACTGACCTTTCAAATTATATCATCGGTTTCTAATCGGAAACGAAATAAAAACAAGACAATTTTGTGAGTTGTATTAGGATTCCCAAGAGATTTTAACTCTACATGAATAACAAACCTGGACTCGTATCTTTGAAAGGGCAAGGCCATTTCCATTTTGCAAAGAGCACTTAAATTGTAGAATCTTAAAGTTTATGGGAAACCTTCTTAAAGGGGCATCGAGGCCAAGACCAGAGTTATAGATTCGTTTCTGTCAATGTGATGATTGCTTTAATGGGCAATTTTATCAACAAAGATAAACAATAAAAGTCACATGTGAAAGTTCCACCTGAAATTAATTTCTATACTTCTTGAGAAAAGAGCAAAAAATTCCACAGTATTAAAAAAAAACAAAAAACATTCAAATCAACCCTCCTTCGGTGAGGTGACAGCGGGTACCAACCGCATCTCTTGTCACAGCATTATCGAACGGAAACCACTTTAATTGAGAAATAAAAAAGCAAAACAAAAAACGACCCTTATAATTATGAGTGAACTTGTTCAAACCATTATACTTCGAAGGGACTCTTACAACAGCTGCTGTTAGCGATTAACCAATGTTAACTTCATATCAGCTTGGGCCAGAACACGTTTGTTTTTGAAAACTGTTCAATGTGATTCGATGACTTAACGGATGTTGACATCAAGTTCTCCTAACTTTGATCTATTATAAAACCACGGTGTTCTTACAACCATCAACTGACACTTACAGGGTTTACAGAAGGTAATGGTGAAAGACTTCTCTGGAAATATTAACCCATGAAATGCCTTACTTTTTGAGAAAACATTAAAACAATATAAATTCTCGATATCGAGAATTGCGGATTAATTTTAAACACATGTCATGACACGGCGAAACGTGCGGAAACAAGGGTGGGTTTCCCGTTATTTTCTCCGACTCCGATGACTAATTGAGCCAAAATTTTAACAGGTTGGTTACTTTATATTTAAGTTGTGATAATACTGTTAATACCGAAAGTGTCCAATGGCTTTAACAACTATACTGTTCTCATCATAGCAGTGGGTATCCATCCATCAATGTTCGAAGGGAATCCTGTCTCAAAACAGACTGTTTTTTTTGTGAAAAAGTTTCCGTGTGATTCGATGACGTTTTCCAGTACGGATGTTGACATCAAGTTCAGCACAATTTCGGCTATTCTTAAACCTTGGTGTTTTTACAACCAGTAGGCCTAACTGACTACTGTTCCCAACATAGAAACGGGTACCATATCAATGATCCAGCTTTAATGAAAACTCTATCAGCTCCAAACGCAATGTCCGCTATAGCGATCTTGCGCAAACATCCGCTTGTTGCTGCACGGTTTAATAGCCATGGCAACCATTTCATAGCCATACACGCCTTATTGTCATCCAAGAATCCCATAGTGAGTTTGGAGACGTCATATTTTACAATTTGGGGTTTCAAAAATGTCCGCTGGGACGCTTTTTTGACAGCCGGAAAAGGGAACTTAATAATATTTCCAAGCTAACTGATATTTCACCCCTCAGCTTAAATTGGTTATTATTTGAGGTTGCGTGTTTTCTACTCTTTTGACTGACACGAGATGATTTTATTTTCTTTGAAGCGAAGAAAACTTTTAGTTTTTTGAACCGTTCGATCGTTGTAATCCTATAATGTATGACTTGTTTACAATAAAACTAAACTGTGAAAAGTTCATTTCAAAAGGTGGTTGTGTTTTTGAGGTGTTGCCGAAAATCCGAAGGAAATAAATGTCCACGTATGACTCCTCACCCGAAACGCTCTTCACATTCAATATTTGGGGCGTAGAAACTTATATTTTTTTTATATAACCACATTAACTTGAAGTGAAATGTTTCTTAAAATGTTTTATACGTATCCAAAGCCGCTGTATAGGCTTCTAACCCAAAGTTGTTATTGGTAATTAGTTTAAGAGTGATTACCAAACGTATATTTATCCATTTAAAACAGTATTATCGGCGTTGTGACATTTGCCCAAGATACCATTTGGTCATGTTAGTGTTTTTACCATATGACTGCGTGCAAGGTTAACCTTCAGAAAACCCATCATTAATTAAAACCTGTCTTTTCAAAGATATCTGTATATCATGAGTGCATATCCATTATCTGAAGTTAAATTTCTCAATTTTTGCAAATGATGAACTTACTCTAAACAAATCAAAGCGGACGGGATATTTCTGAAGATTTTCTTGAAACAAGGAAATAATGTTCGTCATTTTATATAATTAGTGCACTTTAAATTTTGTCTTGGGGACAACAACAACAAAAGAAGTAACGAATAAAATAATGAAAATCAAATACAATTGTATAACAAGACACAAGATAGGATATTAATACTTTGCATAAAAAATCTCTTGTTCTGTGAAAGTAATTTCTGTATCAATTCAAACATTTCAAAGTCGTCTCTGTTCCGTTGTGAATGTTTCATGTCCGAACGCAATAAATTCACCTTGGGCCGCATAATTTGATCATCATTATTGCGTCAATATACCTGAACTACACACCCGTGAAATAGGAAACCATTCTTATTCATAGAATCAATGCAAGGAATATATTTCAAGACGCAATCTTCAATTGCTTGATGCGTGACCAGTAGAAATTGGCCCGTTAGAAGTGGACAAAAGATGACCAAGTACTACCGTTGGTGGTGCTATTCATAAATACCTTATTCTTAGGTGTGCATTCCCATAGTAATCAATGCTACATGATTTTTTTTTTTTCAAAACTACTCAGGCTCTTGACAACAAACAATTCCTTTCCGTGACAACCAAACTTCAAATTGTTCGTCAATTTGTTTTATGTTACCCGTTTGGCTTTTGAGCTATAGCTCACCTAAAGTTGCTAGAATTCATTTGGAATTTTTATTTATTTATTTATAATTAATTAGATTTGTTGTGAACTTTTGGGCATGTGCTTTTTGCCTGTGTAAAAAAAAAGTTTAAGTGGGGATCGTATCACTTTACCCGTACCCATGCATTGCCACTAATTAATACAAGTAGTATTTTGCTTACTTGTAAGTTGGTACGAATGATCCTACCATGATTAAGCATATCTGTAATAAGCCATCCATTTCATTTATATCGTATGGTCTCCATATCTATTCCCGAACCATGATAACCCCATATCTATTCCCGAACCATGATAACCCCATATCTATTCCCGAACCATGATAAAACACCAACACGACATTTAGCCATTACTCATAATAACCATGTTTCACAAAGCTCTAGAACGGTCTATAGTCACGATCTTATCATAAAAAGACTCTTCATAAGAAGCCCATCACAACACTTGTTTTCACAGCTACCTCCTCTATTATCATCATCTCCAACGGTTCTCTACTAACTTTCATCCCATTCGGACTGCGATTACAGCCAAGCTATAAATAGCTATGCCTGTAAAAGCTAGATTCAAGTATTATGTTGATAGCTATTGAAATGAAATGAACAATTGGCAAACCATACATCCCTCAGTATCATCTTTCTGCCTCCGCAGTCGAGATGTTTTCACTTTCTCAAAACAGCAAATGACGTATTTTTCTTGCTTCGTTTTTTAAATAGCTGTGGATATGAACTCGCGGCGGTATGGAAAAAATTTTTAACATCGTGTGTTTTTAACAGCAGCTCAAATTCAATACAGATTTTGTCCTCTTATTTGTTACTTTTTTTTCTTCAGGGGTAAATGCTTGTAAAAATTTTTATTAGACGTGTACTTAAAATTATATATTTTTCTTTTTTCGTTTTACATTTAACTAGCGTTTAAAATTTTCATTTTTGTTATTTCATTAATTCTGTATTTCATATAGTACGCGTATTTAAAATCACAGTACGTACATAGCGCCATATGGGTTTGTTCACTTCTCAATCTGCATATTGATTTTTATGGAATTCTATTGTTTAGACATTTTTGAGATAATGAAACGAAAACAGAATGTTGTAAAACATGTTGTCTTTTTAACAGAAGCACAAAGAAGCACAATCGTACTACGAGCAATCGAAGCAGCTGTGGGGACGTAAAAGCTACCCTTATTATTTAGTTAGTAACCATTATATTATAGGAAAAATAATTAATTTTTAAAATCATGTTAAGCCCACTCAGTGAGTCCACTCTTCCGTAACCCTGATGGCACGGGTACAATATGGCCCGTAAACGTTTTTTTTCATGGAGAGTTACTGGAAATAATATGAATTCCTCAAAAAAAATTCAATATCCATTCCTTATTGAGCTGTTTCGAAGCAAGTTATTATAACATTTTTTGATTTGTGAAACATTCTTATTTTTTTGTAATTAAAAATTGTAATGATTGGTATTTTACTATAGCAGTAGGTCAAGGCCTTGCGTTGAAACACATGTTGCGACTGGTCAATTTGAAAATCTAAATTTTGTCAAGCATTGTACCTTTGTTAGAATTTGCTACAATCGCAAAAAAACAGCGTTTAATATTGCGTAAAAGTGACCATCCGGTCCCTAGAGGTCATAATATCTCAGCCTATAGGGTCATGACCTCTGACCCATACAGTTTGGAAAGGGACAAATGTAAATTCATCCGGCAGTCTTTGCGGTTTAGGTTTATTTAACAATATAGTATAATTGTCTTGGGGTTGTTCTATGGTGGGAGGATAAGTAGAAGTGAAGGAGATACTAAAGATCCAGACCAAGATGTATTGTAATATATCTTAAACGGTTTGGGACAGACTTATTTAATTCCAAGCATCTTTGTCTGCCCGACTTCTTCGATAAGATTCATCTTCACTAATGGTTTAGAGAGTGATGAATATCAGCAAAACCTTTGAGAATATTTTCTTCTTCTTGTCTTCGGTTTTGAATTAATGCTCCTTGGAAGTGTAGAGTGAGACATGATGACTAACAGATCATGATGTAATCTAGCGAGTGGGATAATTCAATAAAAGCCTCCACAATGTGACTGACTTGGGATACACTGGTACTGTCGATTATAAATAGACTTGTAATCGGGTGATCTGACCCAGAATGAAACTGAACTTGTTAAAGGGAATAGAAATCCCACATTGGAACCGCTGCCACAATTATGGAAATTGATACTTTATTTAAGTCGACGTATTGGTTGATATTGGTAACTGTTTAAAACAAAACAGATTTAATTTAATAAAAGAAACTCTGATTCGGAAATGTCTGGAGATTTGACTTGTTAAAGGGATATCCCACATTTGAACTTGTGCCAAAACTAAGGAAATGTTTATACTTTATTTTATTCGACGTATCGGTTGATAATAATAAGAGTATAAACTATAATCGTAAACTCGCTGGTACAACCATGCTCTTTTGAGGGCGTGATGGCTCTGTCACGACATTTGATATTGGCAATTACTTAAAACCAAACAGATGTAAATAAGTGTCTTTATTTAGCCGTCTTACTGTATATAAAACAGAACCAGATAAATTGATCACTAGATGATAAAGATTTGTAAATGGAATGTGAAACAAGGTGGGACCCTAAAGGATAAAGGTGATCTGATAGGATCAGCTTTTTGTCTTTTAACAATTCCACCTGCCTGTAACAGGTGTGTTCATTTCTGCAAGCACTTCACTATTTTCAGATGTTTTTATCGAGGATTTGTACCACAGTGTGTTTTTATCCTCAGCTTAGAAAAATGCTATCAAACGTGCATCTCGTGTCAACCAAAAACACTTGGCCTTTTAAAAGCAAATTGAGCAACTTTGGTTGATAGCGTGTAGTTGGTGTTATTGCCAAGAGTTGACTTTCGTTTTCTTGTTCTATTTTGAGAATGATTAAAGGCACTGGGCACTTAATGGCCAGTGTTCTCACTTGTATCCCGACATTATGCATAAAATAACAAATCTGGGAAAATTGTGATTCGAAACTGTTGGTCATCGAAGTTGCAAGATCCTTTTTGCACAACATTTACCATTTTCTCAAAAAACTATAATGTTACTTCAGAGGAAGCCGTTTCTCACAATGTGTTAAACTATCAACAGCTCACTCCTTTGCTTGCTACCAAGTAAGTTTTAATGAATGCCACCAATTATTTTGAGTAATTACCATTAGTGTCCAGTGTGTTTAAGCCTGTTCAAAGAAAAGATTATCATAATTTACTGACCCTTTTTCTCTATTTTTGTGTGTAGAGATTATTGGAATGATTTAGGTTCCGAAATGGGGTTAATGGACAGTTAATCGAATAACCATTCATTGGTGTAAGGTGCATTTATAATTAATTATGTCCAGTTCCTGCTAGAATTTACCTGTTTTCAATTTTCACCGGTTGGCTAGCTTTCCAACGTACGTGACAACCTAGATTCAGAAACTGTAATTTCAAGACCTTACTATAATAAAGGACAGAAAAGCCTGTCGTAATGAATTGCACGAGCCAGAACTCACGTCATAGAATGCGATGACCTTACACAGAACAGAACCAATTTTTACTGAAAAAAGCGACTGCAAGGTAGGCCCTATATACTGTTACAAAAATGTAGATGTTTTCTACAAATAATTTATTTTTAATAATTATAATACGACATACTACAGGTGAATCAAAGAAATATAAAGAGACGCGAGCAGAACGAACAATTCAGAAAATCAAATACCCCTTTCGATTTTTCAGTAAAAGACCAATGTAGATGTTGTTTGACCAGAACATTTATACTAACCAAAATATTAATATAAATGATTTTGAGTTAATAATAAAGCAGAGCCTTTTCATAAAATGTAATCCCAAGTCACACTAAACTTATCATAAAAAGATACAAATAAAGAAATAATAAACAAATTAATTTTCATCAAACAAAACCTCATCAATTATGACGTCAAACATGTCGTTGAAAAATTTTCAGAAAAAGTAAACAAAAACAACAAATTTACTTTACTGTCAAAGACAAATATAACCAAACACAACAATCTCGTCTAAAAACTTCCAAACATCGACCTTGCAGTTTTAAAATGTATTGGTAGCATTACGAATGTATCGTTGCAGAGATGAGCCTTTGACAAGAAAGAGAAATATAATCGTAGAAATTGCTGCTCATGGTCACCATTCCTTCCTTATAGATTGTGAAACGGTTCAACTAACGTTAGCTGATCTTGAGCTTTTTAAGGAGAAGTCCTTAACTTTCTAGGTCGATGTTGAGTTGAATATAAGTTTATTATAAAATTATTTCTACTCGCGTTGCATTCATTTCACTGGGTGTGGTTTCTACCTCCTTAAAGCGGCAGTAAAGGCAAAATTATTGCTCAAAGTTTGACCATGTGATCTACATCGTGCAGTCGTGCAAAACAAAAAGAAGAACGAAACAAAAAATAATAGTTTTGTTTATTTCTAGATCTTTCTACAGGAGACAAGTTTCAGCTTTATGGCGGTTGTGGTCATTATGTATCTAAAAATAAAAAATAAATAATGAAAATATTTTAAAACACCCTTGTCGCACCATGGTCACACACGAAGTTGTGTGCTTTCAGGTGCTTGATTTTGAGACCTCAATTCTAAATCTGAGGTATCGAAATCAAATTCGTGGAAATTACTTCTTTCTCAAGGAGGGAGCTGTTTCTCATACTGTTTTATACTATCAACCTCTCCCCATTATTCGTTTATCAAGAAAGGTTTTATGATAATAATTATTTTGAGTAATTACCAGTTGTGTCCACTACCTTTAAATCTTGATAGATTGTCGCAAAATAGCGAGTTTTCCAATTTCCTTTGATTGAAGTAATCTTGATTCATCCAATCTGAGAAGATTGGACCAATCCAAATCAAATCATCATCTCCCCCATCAAAAAGTAATCGATTTAAACTAAGAGTGGAAACTAACAAAACACAGTCTTATTAAACCTGCAAACTGTTGATGAATGTAATTGCAGATTATCTATAACTGATGGAAACCCTAACAGGTATTTAGACGGACTCTTACCCTACAGCCTCAGACAGGCAAGTCAATGAACTTGGTAAAACATCAAGTGCAACAACCTGAAGAAACAAGTTTTCCTTTTAAAATATGTTCAGCCTCTTGCAATTGAACGTCAATGTGTCGAGTTGTAACTTACAAAGAATTCTTATAAAAAAGAAGAAGTATGTTCTAGAGCTGAGAAGTCTCTCCGATTTCTTAAACCTACTCCGCGGTACAATATAAAGCAAAAGAACAAACTCTACCTGGCTAGTAGACACACAGCATGGTGTAACGGCAAACTGAATATATTTGATACCTGACCATGCAATGCCTTAAATCCCATACAAAATAACTTTTCCTAGAGAAATAACTAACTTCTCTTGAAGACGATCAAATCATCGGAACGAAACGTTTGTTTGTTAACCACCGGTTCTTTTCAGAACCAACACTACTCAAAAGAGTTAGTCACATAGTGTTACCTCTCTTGGTTATACTTCCATCATATGTAAAATTTGAAATCCTAACTTACAAACATCGTAACTGGCAAATACTTCCAATAATTAATTATTCATGCAACATTTTCAAATCCTAACTTACAAACATTGTGAATGGCAAATACTTCCAATTTATTCTTTATCCCAAATGCATCAATTACTTTCCTATGGTTTCTTTGTACTGAAACACACTTTCAAAACATCTTTTGCTTCTTACTTCAATCACCCAAGTGTTTGCTATTCTTCTACCAAAACTAGCCTTGACAAATTCCTCTACTTACTGAATTGCGTACGACGGAAACCCTTTCCCACTTACAAGATATAAATGGAAGTTGCGGGATTTGCTCGACGACAAATTGCATGCAGTGACACACACAACTCAAAGTGCGTCATTCTTCGTAAAGCTAAGATGGTTCCTACGCCCTCAAATAAACTAGAAAACGATATTAGATTGAGTAGGTTGGATTCAGGGAGCTTTATGAGAAGGATGTGTATTATTCAGATGATCGGGAGGTAATGCTTGAAAGTGGAAAGGGGCACGAGACTATGGGGGAGGTAGGATGTGCTGTATAAATTGACTGGACGTAAATGTAATCTGATTCGATGGTCGCTATGTGGGTTACGGTTTGGTAGTAACCAATGTGACCCTAAATATTGGACAGTCGATATTGAAATATAGGACATTCTACTGTTTTGAATTGCTGGGGATTGGAAAGGGGCACGAGGATATGGGGTTAGGGTTTGCTCTGTGGGTTACCAGAACCAATGTGACCCTAAAAAATGGACAGTCTACATTGGAATATATGACAGTCTATACGGAGTTGAAACCTATGTTTTCTCTCACATAGTTATGTAACCCTAATGTAGAACGTATTGAAATATATGACAGTCTATAATTATTGAAAGCTATGTTCTCTCTGTTATGTGGGTTACCGTAAGATAGGAACCGTTGTGACTCTAAATATAGGACAGACTGTCTGTATATTGGACAGTCTATAAGTATTGACGTCCTCTATTTGTAAATTACCGTAAGATAGGAACCAAGTGGCCCTAAATGTAGATCAATCTATTATAAAGTCACGCAGCATAACCAGTAATTAAATTTTACAGTAAAGTTGTGTACTTGGAAGTTTGGCATTCTTTCTGCCTTTAGTCTAATCTGACATTGAATTGCTCAAGGATAAAATGAGACGCAAGAACTTCAATGACGAGAAATTCCAGACTTTTATCTGAATTTTCATGTAAACCTTTGTTTAAAAAACAAAAAACGGTTATTGTTCCCAACATGAAGAAAGCCTCTACTCATCTAGTGCCGAGGACACTGTTTCTGAAAGCTCATTGAAATATCAACCCCTAGGGGTTACCGAAAGGTAGAAATGCCATAATTTCAACATACCTTTATAAATTTTAAATCCCAGAATCAGAGTTTTGTCAGCGATGACTCCCACCCCTGGAACTGGCTTTGAATGTAATCCAGCTTATAAACTCTGAAAGATATTGTACAAACCTTTAAAGTGCTAGGTCTAACTGTGACCTAGCATTTATTTAATCCATAAAATATAATCATGTAATCCTACCTACATCTTTCAAAACGTATGAACAATCTGGGTTTTTTTCCCATAAAATTTGTTCCGTTCAGAAAAATGAAACTACTACGGGTGTCTAGTTATTCAGAACAGTATCATCAGAGTTGTCGTAATTACTGCTTGGCGCGTAATACCTCGTCGAATACCTAACCCTAAATATTTTGTAATCAACACTAAAAGTCTAGAGCCGAATCCCCCTTTGATACTCGGGTTCAGTGATCCTCGACTCCTTGGCCTGGATATGAATTCAACATAACTTACTCGAAACGCGAGCCAGAAAATGTTATTGCTGCTCGCCAAGGCTCAATAAATTCTCATAACTACAGATTTTCCACAGTTTCAAATATGCCATGAATCTGCATCCGATATTACAGTTTGAAATGAAAGCTCCGTAAAAAATGTTTCATTCATTCGTCAAGTGTAACTATAGATGGGAGTGTGACTGGTATTCACGTCTATATTAAAAAGAATTAACTTTATTTCCAAATGGTTGTTGTTCGTTCAAATTCCATTGAGGGTATCATACATAATGGTGCTAATTTGATTTGACATTAATTATAAACTAATTTGCCGATAATTTCCGATAACTTATTTGATTGAAATTTATTCAGGGTTGTTTTCAAAATAAATATACAAGCAGTCACTCAAAGGCACTGTAAACGTTTGGTAATTTACTCAAAATTATTATATTAGCCTAAAACTTTCTTGGTAACGAGCAATGGAGAACCGTTGATTGATAAAGCATTGTGAGAAATGACTCCCTCTGAAGTAACGTAGTTTTTAAATATGTTTTCCACCATTCTGTCTGGAGAGTCTGTTGAAAGCATCGTAGTGTGGCTATAAAATTTCCATTAGGTTAACAATATTATTCATCATACAAAATTCATGCGTTTCATGGCACCACGTTTTTCATAATCAATAATCCAAGCTGTAAAACAAGGACATAAACAATTTATTGTTATTTTCTTTAATAAAAGAGTTATTCATCAGCTGAGCCTTGCTCGCAAGTTGAAGCTCTGACGAAGTGTTTTTGTAAATATCGAAGGGTACAACAACACTAATAGCCAGCGCGACTATCAAATTATAGTTTAATATTACAAACGCAGTCTAAAAGTCCTTTAGAAACTACTGATACGTGACTTTTGAGCATTCTACACTTTATGCCAAACCAGAATAATCAAAAGAACCGCATTCAACCATGAAACAAAATCTCTCGTTATTTGTTTTTATGAATAATATAAATTGATTTTTCCAATGACGGGTCACGTTGGAGTTCTCGGGGGACACATAGTTCCAATGACTTACATCCCAATTAAAATATCCTTGAATAATAATGTTCTAGTCAGTGTTTGTGTTTTTCTAATGAAATGACTTGAAGTGTTTAGATGCATGCAGGCCACAAATGATAGTTTTGTTATTAAACGGCGACACATGCGAATAGATTACGGATAGCAGTAGCAAGAGAGCGGCATCGTCATAATTACATCAATGGCGAGGCACCTGCTTCGCCGGGTAGACCCTAGTTAATTAGCCGGCAAATGTTGCCTGGGAGTCGGGCGAAATGGGAATTTTCTCGGTGATATAAACTCGCTTCATCTTTCTTCATCATCCCGTAGGGTTGGGTTCATTTTCAAATGGCACCAGATTAAAGGAACAGTGTTCGTGAAAGTCTCATTTTAATAAAATTTGTCAATCTCTGATTTATCGGGCCCAACCAATATCATTGGCTGTGCTTAATACCGCCGAATTATGCCTTTATATGATGACAATATTCTCCGCTGACAGCGCACGCAACGAATTTCTGTGCTATAGTCCTGAAAGCAAAGAGTGCCTTTGTAACTTTGAGTACGCATGCGCATGGCAAACTTCCCTGCTAATCCGTAAAATACGTTTGATGTAAGCACATTATTCCCTGCTTCCGTAAGCGCCGAATCCTTGCTTACACAATTGCCATGCTTCTTCAGTTGACTTTTAACATGTTTCGTAACCCACTGAATCATCACATTTGGTTTTAAACCAAATAATCTTAGGTAAGGTGTCAAGACAAAGGTGGGGTTTTTAAACAATACTTTGGCTTGTTATTGGTAAGAAATAAGGGTATGTATCTAATGCTTTGAGCGTTTTAGAAGTGACTACATTCTCCACAAAAGAGGCCTACAGGCCTCATCAAACTGAAACACAAGAAATCAACCAGAGTGTGATTTCCTTTTTTGGATGATGTCACGCAGAGTTAAAGGGAAGATACACGTTTGGTAATTATTAAAAACAGATATTAACTTTAAAGCTGACTTGGACGAGCATTGAAGAGCTGTTGATAGTATAAAACATTGTGATAAGCGACTCCCTCTGAAGTAACGCTCACTAAAATATTAAAAGACTTCTAGATAAAAGTCTTTTATTCCTATCTGAAAGCACACAAATTCGTCCAACAAGAGTGTTTTTTCTTTCATCATTTTCTCACAACTTCGATGACCGATTGAGCCCAAATTTTAACAGGCTCGTTATTTTATGCTGTTGATAGGATACACCAAGTGAGAAGATTGGTCTTTGACAATTACCAAACGTGTACAGCGCCTTTAAGATCCAATTTTTATTCGAAAATTATGAAATTGTGACGATGATGACTGGACAATGTATAGAAATTATTTCTTCACCAACCACTCATTATGCAAAAAAAATCACCCTGTTTCGTTGTTGAGTTCGGAAATCTTGCAAGTTTTTTTCGTAAACCCTCTTTGCAGCCGGCCTCGGGGTACGATTGCTGTACTTTTCCCCTAAGTAAATAAAGCCGTTAAAGTTTACTTGTGTGTGAAACAACAGTGTTCTAAAGTCAACGTAACGAAATCCTCGTGGACAATATTTATCCTGTATTACATTAAAGGCCATAGGGTGTTTTTCGGTGTACACAGTCTAAAAGATGAATACACAAAAAACAGATAGCTGAACTCAGGTGCAAGCTTTAATGAGTCGCCCCAGGGTCCTATAGTTTATAAACATCTTGGTACTACAACGTGGCAGCTCATACGCTCTGTTTGAATAACACCGTAGCATTTACACTGAGTTGAAATTGCGACTTCAGGATACCCTTGTAATGTAATCAATAACCTTGTAACAATCCAAGCCTATCAAATGCAAACCCAATGATGTAAAGGAAATCTTTACCCGCTTCAATCCCACACCCTAACATTTTCTGGCAGATTCCCTTCGGTCATCATGGGCTGAAGGTGCTTGTCCAATTAAAGATGCCTGTCTAATTCTCGTTAGTTCGCCTATCAAATGCAAGCCCCAAAGGACATTTTGTACCTATCAATCCTACACCCTAAGGGTTAATTCTTTTTAATGTAAGATTCCCATCGAATATCATGGGCTCAAAGTGCTTTTCCAATCGGAGACCTTTGGGACGCTTGGTGGCAGCAGACTTACCAGGTAAAATACATAGACCTTATCGCAAATACCAATGCGCAAGCGCAGACTGTTGAATGAGGTGCATTGTGGGATAGATATGGATCAAATTTGGATACCAGCAAGACCACAATGCACCTATTACCAAGCGTTACGCGCGCGCCCCGGTATTTGCGAAAAGGTCTATTGTTCTCGGTAATGTGCGCGTCCCCAGAACTACGTAAACAATGGACATTTGCCTGGTAAGTCTGCTGCCACCTAGTGTCCCAAAGTCTCTAAGGTGCTTGTAAAACACTCATTAGTTCGCCTATCAAAATGTAAACCACTGCTATAATCAAACAGTAGAGTTAAGTATAAACTTCTGCTTTTTGTGTATAAATCACTCACCAACAATGCCCCTGCATATATTGATTATCTACTCAAACCATACAATCCTCCTCGCAAACTCCGGTCTTACAATTCTAGTCTCCTTATTGAGCCCATATCCAATCATTCATGGGGAGACCGATCTTTCTCACATGCTGCCCCACGCCTTTGGAACAAATTGCCAGCACTAGTAAAATCATTTTCTTTAACACAATTTAAGAAAAACCTTAAGACACATCTTTTCAACCAAGTATTTGAGAAAATGGTTTGATTTCTACCCTTCGATGTTTTCTTTGATATTGCATTTGTATTGTATTTCTCTTCAACATGTTCTGGATTTCTTCTTAGCTTAGGCTTACGTTTCAATTTTGGTTATTGTACATGTAAATATTATTCTTTGTATTTAGCGCCATGAGCACTTTGATGGATTTGTGCGCTTTATAAGTTCTCATTATTATTATTATTATTATTATTATTATAAGGTGATTTGTACCATGCTTCAATCCCACACCTCATGGGTTAAGTTTTTATGTCAAATTTCCATCAACTATATGGGCTCAAGGTGATTTTCCAGTTAAGGTGCTTGTGCAGTTCTAATTAGTCTGGCTATCAAATGCAACCCACTGCTATAAAGGGTGTACACCTGTTCCAATACCACACCCTAACATTTTCTGGCAGATTACCATCGACCATAGACCTCTTCGCAAATACCCTTGCGCAAGCGCTAACTGTTGAATGAGGAGCATGCTGGTCTAGCTAGTAGTCAAATTTGATCACTAGCTAGACCAGCATGCACCTCATTCCACGTCTATTGTGCGTGTACCGAGTGTTTGCGATAAGGTATATGGGCTAAAGGTGCTTGTACAATTAAGGTACTTGTCCAATTCTATAACTAGTGTGGGTAACAATTGCAAGCCCACTGATGTAAAGATTACCTGTTTCAATCCCAAACCCTAACGTATTTGGTCAGATTCTCAACGACCACCCTAGGCTCAAGATGCTTGTCAAACTTTCATTAGTTCGGTTGCCATTTTGTGGGAGTGACTTGTCTTTAAACGTTAAAGTCACCTGGAAGTGGTATTTTTTCAAAATAAAGCTTTTGTCACTAATATATGTGTTTTGATGAATGGAATGTGATTAAACAGTTAACTAAGGTTTTAAAAAATCAGTTCTTATGTTATTTAGAAATTTAAGAGTAGACCCCCGACTCGAGAGGGCGCTGTTCGTGACGTCAATCGAGGCAGACTTTGCCTGTAATGAGTAGAGTAAACACAATTGCAAAGTACATGTACGGACCAAGTCGTGAGTTTGTAAGTTTCAATGCCGACAAGGTGTATTGCTGCTGAATGCAGAAAAACACTTTTTGAAATGTACCAACTCACGACTTGGACGTACATGTACTTTGCACGTGTGTTTACTATACGCATTGCAGGCAAAGTCTGCCTCGATTGACGTCACAAAAGGGGTAGGAGTCAGCCCCCCAAACAACTTTATATATATTTTAAACATATAAATCGTGAAAAAATTGTTTTATTGTTCGTAAGCATATACTCTTATGTTTGAACATAAAAAATTATATTTCCAGGTGACTTTAAGACTATCCGTAGGCAACAACCAACCCACAGATGTTATCACGCTTGTCATCGATTGCAAAAAAGGGAAAGAAGAAAATAGCAATTGTAGAAGAACATGCTCTCAAAGTGATTGCGAATCACACCTGTACCCGGAGATACTTCCAATATCAGCAACAAATTCCAGCTTATCCTCCATATCAGCTTCCCCACGCCTTCAAATCCAATAGTATAGCTTGAAGAGAAATCCTATTAAGTTATGTTTGATTCCGTCTTCCCCTCTCAAGGAATTAAAACCGATCTACCGCTGCATCTTGGTAGCAAATTTTGATAACAGAATGCGCTGCTCAAAAGTAATTCACTTAACTTGGAAAGTTGGAGAGTATGGTTGTGTTTTTTATCCTTGTGTAAACATCGTCCGAATATTGCTACCACATATGCATTTCTCGTCATACTTAAAGGTATAGAGAGAGTCAAACATCGTAACTAAATCACTTTTTGTTACAAATATACAGAAGAATCGACGAGAGATTTTTACGCGACCATAAACAATACCTAAGTGTTTCACGAGACAATACGTTAATTTAAAACAAGTGCATTTTACAAAGAAAAAAACACGAAAAACAGCAACCCATCCCAAAGATTTGTTTTGAAAAACCCATAAACAATACCTGTGTTTCACATTACAATGCGTTAAAACGATAGCTTTTAAGACCGGCGTAATTTGAAGAAGAAAAAATACACATAAAACATCAGCCCATCCCCGGAGGTTTATTTTGAAAAACTTAAAAGCAAGTTATCTGACACCTTCCTCAACACCCACTTTAACATTTAAAGGTCATGTAGCAACAAAGACACACGAAGAAAGAAATCTGTTCGAGGAAGGTTTCTTAAGAATAGATCGACCCCACTGATCTTCGTTCGGAATTCATAAAAACCTCGAATGCAGAATCACGAATCGTGGTAGATGGCGTAAATAAGACATGGAATAAGATAATTGTAAAGCTCCAGGTCGAAAGGGTATGCTATATATAAAAAAAATACACATCTAACTTGTTTCGTTGTGTGTCATGGCTACATGTTTCAGTTGCTCTGAAAGTGATGTGCACAACGTATTACCAACACAGAACCCACAATGATTTACCACTCCGTTGATTCTGTCACCAGAAGGTTGCGTTGGGGGACAACACTGCATAAATACTTCAAATATAACTCGACTATTATAAATCCCCCTTTGGAAACTTGTTTTGGAAATCGTATTTGTTTATGGATCCCACTTCTGACACCAAATCCTATGACACACGCAATTACATCGAACAAATAGGACGCATAGCTTGGATTTTGACTGTAGAGCTAGCTCATAATGTAGGACGTATGCAAGGTCACACACTGGAGAAAAAAAGGACATTTTTCAATTTGTATACACGTATAAACAAACTGGTGTATTTATAAAGAGAACTCTGAAAAATTAATGTTGTAATACTTGAGACATAATTATAGATCGTCACATAGAAAGTTTGGAAATAATAAATTATGACATAATTAGGAGGGTTTTACGTTTGTACACACATAGAAACAAACTGTTTTATTTACATTAATAACTATTAAATAAAAAAGGTTGAATTAACAGAGTAATTTTCGGCATATAGAGATATTTCAAGGACAGTTTAGTTTAAATAGACAGAGAGAGCAAGGGTGGGCTCTAAAAACCAGTAAACCACTATAGTTTGTAGTCCAACAAGACTGTTTTGTAAAGATACTATCACATTGGCTTTCTGACAACATTAACTATGATTTGCCAGCAAAATAACATTATTCCTTTTCCCATTTAAACCATGAAAACATTGACACAGTTTTGTTATAATGAACATAATTGCTGCACAAGATTTGTGGATATATACAACTTGATTACCAACTTATCCCAGAAGTATTTAATTTCTATAAATAATCTTGTAGGTCAAATTCGTGAGATTTGATTTTCTAATTCGGTTTAGTATTCCCGTTTCTCGGATTCCTTCACTTTGGTCGAGACTCTACCCTGACACAGAAACATAATTTCCCGTTGATTGTAAGTTCATGTTGATTTAAATTAGTCAAATCATACATAATTCAGACTAATAAAGCGGGACATTTGTAAACGGCACAAAATTGGAAAAAAAAAAATTAATCAGGTACACCGCAGGTCTACTTGACTGAGTCTGGTGCCTAGAGGATTGGATAACATTTACCCAGTGACCTAAACTTCGTGATTACATATCAATGCGTGAGGCATTCTTGGTAGAGGATTTATTGGTGTGGAGTGATGGAACTTAGTGAGTGATTCGAAGAATAACACAATTATTAACACACCGTAGATGATCACCCATACATGTTAAGCAAGATATTCTGTAATGCTAAAACCGTACGATAAATTGGGTTATGGAAACCTGTGTTTAATGGCAATTGTTTAGTCGTATTCCTGCTAAGCAATTATAGGTTACCCGTTATAACTTACACGCTCATGATAGTTTCTCTACGTTTTGCAAAGCAAATGTTAAGCAAATTATTATATTAACCAAACATTAAAATGACTTGTGAAAATTTCTTATGAAACCTTGTTTTAACCAGGTCAGGTTCATCCACAAAATCATCAAAATAACAAACCCAGTCCCACTAAATTTTTACTCCCAGTCAAAACAAATAATTTTCTCACGGTCAAAGTCACTGAATAGAAAGAAAACCTGGTGCATTCCGGTTTTTCCATTAAAAATTCTCAAACTGAAATTTAGCATGATTGTAATTTCAAATATGTTCTACGATATGTGAGAACAAATTCTTGGACTCGAACAAATACCTGATACTGCTGAAAAGCTATTTATGCCTGACTGATTTTGTCTTGGAAAATTTATTTCCCATGATAAGTTTGTTACCAACATACGGTTATCGCGTTATCTAACCTATTTCCACACCCCTTAGGAAATAATGCTTGCTTCTTAAAATTGGCATAGCCCACATAAGCCGTGATGGAAAACGACATTTATTGATCTGAAATAAACCAGAGTCATTACATCTGCCGACAGTTGTCCGGGAAGAATTTGACAGAGGACAAGCTCAATGCCACTGAGATATCTTGTGGAGACATTTAGTAGGCCACAATATATAAGAAGCTTCAGTGTTTTCAAGATACCTTTTATTTACGATGACCAACCTGTGTCTCTAACTTCTTTGCAACAATTCATTTTCAGAAGTACATAGTCGTTAAAGGCAGTGGACACTTTTAGTAATTACTCAAAATAATTATAAGTATGAAACCTTTCTTGGTAACGAGTAATGAGGAGAGGTCGATGGTATAAAACATTGTGAGAAACGGCTCCGTCTGAAGTTATGTAGTTTTATAGAAAGAAGTAATTTTTCCAGATTTTGAAATTGCTGGAATTTCATATAGAAAATGTTTTCATGTACATTCTTCGAGGTTTTTTTTTACTGTGTCAGTTGGAGAAATGCTGCATTTTAGATTGAATGTAAACGAATTAATATTTATACTGACGCAAAGAATGTTTTTCTTGGAATAGCATTGGGCCTCTCTATTTTTGAAATACGGAGCGTGCTTGTGACGACGGACTGTTATTCCGTTTCTGCTCTCTAAAGACGGAAACAGCTCCGGCTCAGTCTAGTCCAAGACATTATTAAAATTCATTTCACGACAGCACTCGATATTGCAACGAAAATAGTACCTTTTCAACGTAATACAATATTATCCACATATTTTTGGTTTCACCCTCCCTCCGTTGTGTGTTAAGCACTGTATACTCAGTGCTTTCCTGAGTTCTGTAAAAAAAGTTTATTGTCCACATGATTCTGGCTGTACGAAGGATGTAAAACTATGGTTTAAACAATGTCTCTGCGTCGAAATACTATGTTCAAAGGTTTAAAAATGAATATACATTGTACGGTTGACTCGATATACCTCTAAAAATCGTCACAATGTTCTTATTTTATTCAGTTCTGACTTGATCTGTTGTGTATGTGTTAATCAACTAATTTGTTTCATCAGAGTAAACCAGCATGGACGTGCCTTTAAAACTAAACAATAGTAAATACATGTTTACATAACCATGTTTTGGTATGGGTTCAGGTCTGATACCTGATACTTTTCGCGTCCATGTCCCCTGGTCCTTGCCTTGGTGCCCAGTAGAAATGCTCCAGTAGAATTTTACGGTTTTCTCATAGGGTGCACTGATCCAAGAAGACAATGTTTTTGTGCCCTTAAAATGCTCCAGTAGTACAATTTCTTCATAAGGCTTTTTATACGAATGAGAAAATGCCTATGTACCCTTAAACAGGCATTCCAATTTGTGTATCTTTGTCTTTGTACACACAAACAAAACAGTTGACTCTAGTGTCCATCAACTCAAACATGCTAATTGGAAGGTAACACCCATTTGGCATTTTATAGGTCGACAAAATATGTCTTATCAAAATGTCTTATCATAACGTGTGACCATGACTTGCCGTAGTGTGTAAATGGCAACAGCTTGCAGTAAATACAACCATGCGTAGAGATACCTACCCTTGACCGTATTCACTGGGGTGTTAAGACACATCCATATGCAAGACATAATCTTCAAGACATTGTTGTCAATATTAGTTTGATGCTAACTCATCGTTGAGGAGGTGTATTTAGCTATTGATTTATTTGCCTTCCTTGGATAGAAATTCGAAACTTGGATTGTTGTGAAGTCCAACGTATTTAATTTGTACAGTTCCAGCTTTAAAGCCATAGACAGCCTGTCATCAACCGTATCCGCGATAGGTCAGAGCATGCAAAACTAAAGCTCATATTTGAGTAGAAATACTGTACGACAGCCAGTTTTAGAACAAATATAAATGCAGGAAGAAACTATGAATAAATAGTTAACATGCGGGTACAACCATGTGTTCATCTCTTAGTGAGAGTGTTGGCTTTGAGAACAGCCGAATTGGTCTTGACAATTCGACCAGTATAATCTGCTCGTCTCAAAGAGAAAACAATAAATGGATTTTGTATCTCATTTGCAAGATGGAAGTGATATATAACTGAATATTGACGTCATCACGCTGCAAGCTTCAATCCAATTCAAAGTAACGTGTAGGCCTATTTCTATATTAACATGGCCAATGAGGACCCCTTGATCTGTCTCTCATTCTTTGGTTATCTCATTTCTATGGTGATTAGGCACCATACCAAATCAAATATTTTGTTTGTTACATTAACCTTCATAATTGTAGGATACAGTGACTTAATACAATGTAGATGCATATTTCGAGAAAGCTGGGTTTGTCGAGGAACAGCCTTAAATCAGGAATGTGAGCTTGAAGGTAAAACTATGATAAAACTAAAATATTGGTAAGACAAAGAGAGCATCGTTCTCAGCGATCCCCAGCCCTCCATTTCACTCCACGATAATATCTGCATCGAATGACGTCATATTTAAATGTAATTTTTGTCTGGATGACTGAATTTCAAATGTTCAATTCGTTTATGACGAATATTTTCAGTATGGATATGAGCGCATCATTCCCATCAATCCCAAGCCCTCCATTTCATTCCATGATAAGATCTGCATCGAATGACGTCATATTCAAATGACGTCATAATTAAAATGTATTTTTTTGTCCAGATGACTGAATTTCGAATGTTCAATTACTTTATGACGTATATTTCTAGCATGGACATGAGCACACACTCTCAGTTATCCCCACCTCTCCATCCACAAAGAACATCGCCAATTTCCAAATATAGGATCTCTTTTCTCGTTATAATAAACTTAAGACATTTGCAGGGCAGGTACGGCTGCAATTCTCCTGCCGATAATCAAGAAGACGACAACGTTACCTTTTGAAGACACAAAGGAGTATTCTCTCATACAGCATGCACTGTACTTGTTTCTTAACTCTCTGACATTTTATCAGTCCTATAAAGAACCTTTGTCAATTTCTCCTCAGTTCGCCTGCTATATTTATACGCTTTTGTACACTGCACGTATCAACCTTTTTGGCTATAAATTTAAAAGAGCATCTCAATTTCATCTCTCTGGAGAGCGTTTTAGTTGTACCCATTTTGCACTATGAATATGTTTGCAGTGCGCATATATGCAGCCACCTTACGTATGATCTTTCCCGCCAAAATGGTTTTACGCGGGAAGTTTGTACCGAGCATTTAATAAGGAAAAGTAACCATAATATATGGCGAACTGACATGCCGTGCATTTTGCTCAATAGAATATAGTCTTATGCATGAATGTTTTGACAATGAAACTGAGTAGCTCATCGAGCAAACACCGAAATAAAACGTCCGCAAAATGTCTCCTAAAATTAATCAAATATGGACTCAGAGCGCCGCCAAGACCTGAAATAAAAGACATCACAGTCAACAGACGACAAAACGTCTCCCTAATGAATTGTAAAAAGAGTCGAGAAAGACACATTACTCCTAGGGAGGTGGTTGTAGTTCATTTCCTTTAGGGCAAACCCTAACACCTCGTGTATGTTTCACAACACTTATCTTTCACGTCTTCATTTGCATTCTCCCTCCGAAGAGACTATCTAATTGATGGCGTACCTCTGTCTCTGGCTGACATCTTAAAAACACCTTGAATTGTTTCTGTGCTGATATTCATCATGAAACGCGTTAGAACCTACATTAAGGGTTGTTAAAGCGTGTTAGCATGAATATGTCTCAACTGAAGCGCGGCATTGACATGAATGTTGTTGAGCGCCCACGCAAAAGAATATAGCAGCAAACAAGAATGTTAACGTTATTTTATATCTACTATTATTAGCCGTGAGTATAATACCCAAACACCCCCAACAAACAATCAAGTAAACAATTAAACAAACAAACAAACAAACAAACAAACAATCAAACAAACAATCAAACAAACAAGCAAACAAACAAAAGTCCATACAAACATACAGATAGACAGACAGACAGACAGACAGACAGACAGACAGACAAACAGATAGACAAACCCACTCACACAGAAATGCTTGTGAATCCCGCTAAACGAGGAATTATCTTTGTCCTCCCTCCAAGTGGACTTGATCTTTTTAGTGACTTCCTCATGGTTTTGTACACAAAAGCAAAGCGAGGACGTCCTCGTTTTGTCAAACAGACACTTAAACAAGCAAAGAAACACACCCCGACAAACAAACAAACACCCCACAAAAATAAATATTTCACACAATTCAATTTTACAAGCAAGCAAGCCAACTGGCCAGTTTGCAATACGTCACAGGCAATCACACAACCAATCCAGATGACAAACACAAACCATGCAAGCCACTCTGCACCAAACAAGCAAGTAATCAAGCAAGTCAACGTCAATGGTATCATAAGAACATTGAATATTTCTTCAATTTCACATCGGTGATACCACTGCAAAATTGCAACTCTCAAAAACATAAATCAAGCAACAAAGATTAATCAGTGTAGCAGGTGTACGCCTTGATATCTTACCTAGCAAAAAGGAAGCAGACCGTAGCAATTTAGCAAGCAAGAGATGTGGTAGTAAACAATAAAACAAAAATTAACAGTTAAGACAGATGTGTCATAAGTCAATATTGGATGATATCACAAAACTCTTGGAATTATTTTAACCGTGACCGGAAAATAATCACCGCATAAGTCAAAGGAGTATTCATGGTGTCCCGTTTGGTATTTGACTCAATTTACTAACAACGAGGGGTAAACTTACACGTGTTCGATAAGCATAACAATAGTAAAATATGAATATTTAAAAATGGAATGGTTGTGTGTAACACAATACAAGTTATTTAATTCAATAGATGGAGATTCTTAACAGAAATATGAAGGTGTTGAACCACACATTTATGTTACCCTGCGAACAAATGAACAAACACATCAAGTGTTATTTCCCTGGCTATGTCACAATGCACCTATGAGCTGTAGCGTGTCCCATTTTGCTTGTAATTTATGTAGGATCTTAAGAATACTACATGTATGTTGTTGAAAATAGCAAAATAATTATTAACAAAAAGGTACTGAAACGTTGCCGATGAAGGTTAAAATGAGACCCGCCAAGATGCAACTTGATGTAGCTTGTTAGACTTTGAAGGATGAAGCAGTCACATCATCAGGCATTTTCTCTTCTTATCAGTTTTATAAGATGATAAATGGTTGGTATCGGTGTCAAGACGTACTGTGTGTTAGCTTTTACGGAAATAACGTTACTAAGTAAACGTTTTCTATGGGTATTGTTTTTGCCAGGATTTGGATTTGCTTTTATTTTAATGTTTTACTGTTGCGTGATTTTTTTGTGTGCAATCTCAATAAGTTATTACATAAACATGTTTCCATCGTTGGCATGGTAGGGGTCTGGTTATACAAATATTTCGTCAGTCTTATACCCGGACAGTCCCTGTTCAACATACTCCTCATAATTGTAAAAATCTAAAGAAAAAAAAGGGAAAAAAAATCAAAAAAAAATCAAATAGACACGGGCGGGCAATGTTTTATATATGTTGGTCACTCAGTATGGGTTCAACCAGTCCATGAGGTAGAATGGCAACATGTATATACAATACAATATACAATGGGTTTTTATATAGCGCCATTTCATTTAGACCACAGCGCTTTAAACGAACAATAGCAATGCAGATAATACAACAAATGAACAATAAAGCAATAAACAGACACTAAGGAAAAAGATGTTTTTTAAGTGTTTTCTTGAAAATAGGCAGTGAAAGTATAAAAGTGAGACCGATCGATACCTCCTCTAGCTATCAATGACTCAATCTGAAATATTCTCTCCAGCATAAAAACAAAAGATTAACCTATGAAGATTTGTTCCATCGTCAACGCAAACATTTGCCCAACTGCTTGTTTTGCCTCAAAATGTCACTCTAATTTGCGATTCATGTTTGCAAAGATGAAGGGAAGACCCAAGGAGACTCAAGGAGACGTGCTGAGGAAAGAATCCTACCGTTTAACCGGATTCTTACTTAATTTAGCGACAGGATTGGTCTAGTTCGAAGTATTTGTGCTAGAATTGATCGCTTGTGAATCTTGTTATATTTTATCACAAGTGTTGGTAAATTTAATCTATGAACAGTTGTCTAGTTAAACTATTGATTAGAATGAGTTCAGACGTGATCCCATGTGATTTGACAACTGCCAATGATTTTTATAGATGTTAAATTTGCATCGGGGCTAAAGAATATTCATTTTTGATTAGTGGTTTATGTTGGTCACTGCTCTAGAACTGCAAAGGTCGTGGGTTCGAATCTCACCGAGTTATATGCTTGTGATTTTTCGGGAATTCGGGAAAGTACTGAGTGTACAGTGCTATATGGGGAAACCCCAAATTAGTATTCTTTATCCCTGATGCAAAACGTCCGGTTGAACCTGCAGACTTTTTGCTGTGAGCATCCATGCAAAATATAATCGCTCAAATCTGTTCTGCAATTAAAATGTGTGTTGTTCTTGTTCATTGCTAAGTTAACATTACGGATAATAGAATGAAGAGAGTTATACACAACCAAAGCATACGAGATGACGCATCGATTGTACAAACAATTTATTACATTTTAATTAATTAAACCTTTCTATGCAAAATATTGTTATGTCCTCTCTACTCGGAAAGCCATTGTTAAATGACACAAAAACTATTATGATATCTATCGATACGGCGTGTAGCCAAGACTGTAACAACTTAGCTCAATAACTATAGATTACTGATAGAGGTTATAACAATGATTAACTAGGGAGAAGCGAAGAGTAAAAATCAATATAGAAGCGTAGGTAACTAATTGAAATTTAGATTGGCAGTTCGGTGTTGACTAATTGGACATCTTTCATCCCCGGAAAAAAAAAGAAACACAATAGAGTTTTTTTTTTTTTTTTTTTTTGGGGGGGGGGGGGGGGATTGACACAAACATAGGTTTAAGCGTGAACGTTCATCTGTGCTGGTAGCTTAATCTTGCTGAGGGAGACCAGAGTTGCGGTCGAAAAATACCGGTACGGAAATAAATAGTTATGTTGTGATAACACTATTGCATCAAAATTAGTGTTTTTATGCAAAAAGGGAGAAAATAGTTTTCGCAGTTACCAGCAAAATCAGGTTTACACATCAAATTACTCTTGGCATAAAAACTAACCTGGGGGACAACTATTGTTTCTGTCGTTTGTATTTGTAATTGTGTACAATGCTTTGATATATTTTCTTATAAGAAACCCACATTATTAAGCTTATTGAACTATTAAGGGAGACCTCAAGTTTAGGGCTAATTAGATTAGTTGCTAGAGCGCTTGTATACGTTCATCCAGAGGTCGTAGGTTGAACCGCTCCGTATTCTTTTCGTAATTCGTTTTTTTTTTCAACCAAAAATATGTTTCATTGTGAATTAAACTATTAAATCAGTTTCATGAAGCTGTTAAACAGATTTTTTCGCCCAGCAAGAAATGAGTTGGGTACCAGTTGCGTCAGTTATAACTGTATGGTATTTTGGTTGGTAAGCTACTTTTGCTCAGCAAGATTTGTTTGTGCTTAACACGTTTTGGTGCTTACGAGCTTTATGAAATTGGGCCGTGATCCCAGACACGTTATCCTGGATTGACAACAGCGTCACTGTGGAATTAATTCATCTGCAAAGTAACAGCAGTTGTTCAAAAACAAGCTTCTCACAAGTTGGCTACATTTTTTGGCCTGTTCAGGAATGCGTAATATTTAATTAGAGTTGTCATCGCTTGTCATTGATCGGGCGCTTGTTCTTAATTGGATCACCTTCTCACCAAGAGTCTACGAGTGAATGTTGAACCCAAAATAAATATTAATTGGACGTGTGGTGATAAGTTATGGTATGCTGTTGGGATTGTTTAATCAAAGCAGTGGCAAATCAATCCTCGGGTTTAATCTAGAGACACACAGCCGGCTCCATCCATCATAGACACACTCCATTGGTTATGTTGCTCTAGCTGATGATATTATAGCCAATCACAACACTTCTTTCAATCATAACAACACCCACGAGGTGTTATCACTTATACGCCTTTTGATTGGTCTGCAGTCTCGCCGTCCTGGTTACAGATTCCCCTCCTTATTCATACAGAGAAAAAACAATTCATTACAAGACCTGTGATTGGTCTGAAATAACACCACCCGATACGCTCGACCAATGACAATGGCTCTTTCCATTTAGTCATTCTACCCTAGGAAAAACGACAATTTCATATTGAGGAGTACAAAGGCATGATCTGCAGCTATGTTAGCGCTCCATCATTGGTAAAATACAATTGTGAAAACAAAATTGTGTTTGAAATAAAGAACTTGCTCTATTGTGTGTGGGAAACATAGCCGAGGCGCTTAGTGGCGTGAGCTTTCCCTTTAGTCAGTGCACGTTCGCCTCTTGTAATATTCCCTCTTGTAATATTCCCTCTTGTGTCTGACTGACCATGTTATTTCTTGTCCTACCTTGACAAAAAATGTACCATAACAATCGATGTATTTTTCATTCGTACAGGCTCGAGTGACGGCATGCATCTCTACACATTGAAATCACAGCGTATTGCGCTGCATTAATCGTCCAACCGCCACACCAGCAATCTTGTACAAACCCACAGTGATGTGACCAGCGAAATCAACGCTCCGCAGCATGGACTCGTTTATCCTGAAGAGAAATAACGCCTTGGGCAGAGTCTAATCGGCTTGCAGGGGGAGGCAAGATATAGAGTGCGTTGTAACGAAACTCCACCGTTGGGTTTTCTCGCTGCTAGCTAATTCCAACCTCCTCTACGCATGTCTACGCCTATAGGTCACGTCCCTCGCAAACACACCTGTGACAGACCCCAGCGTTCAATACACATCGTTTCATCGGTGTCATAGTCGGTTCGCTTGCTTTCAGACTTGCTTTCAGACTCCAGCGTGGTGCGAGATTTTTCATTGGATTCCTTCAGTCGACTCTTTGGATTTACACCTGTTCTGCTGGAGAAAGAAAAACAATGAGCGTGACTTCAAAAAGCTGCGTGGAGTTGTCTTGCCAAGGTGTTATCCATGCTGGGTTGGCGATAATCGATTCTTTGTAAGTATTCGGATTGCAAGTCGGTTGGTGCTTGGATGGGAAGCTGCTCATCATTGATGTAACTGCAAGAACAAACAGTGAATAAAAATTCAACTTCAACTCATAAGTGGAGATTTTGAAAGTTATTCCGAGGAAGTGTCTCCATTATTTTGTTCAGTGATTCTTACATTGGCTTACCAACTGGACAGGCACAACTGGCATTCTTAAAAATCTTTGAAAACTTTTGGAGTTTGCATGCTTGAACGAGTGCTGTGTACTTCTCACATTGTTGCCTGCTGACAGCCCCAAGTCGGAAAAAAAACATTGACATAGTGTGTACACATTTATCATTGTACTACACGACCGGGAGTGTTCAATCCCCAACTACTACGTAAAAGGACCAATTGCAAGACAGCGGTTTCAAGCCACAAAATTTACCCAAACTGACCAAAAATGTGGTGTTCCTGCTTTCCGTGAAGGAAGTTAACATCTATCCGGATCTCCCATCTCGTCAAATTGTTCTGTTGGACTTAGGGGGTTGTGTGCTATCACGTTACAAGGAGACGAGACTTTTGTATGCTTGCTTGGAGTTTGAAGGACACTCCACCATGCTTCCCATCAAGCGTTTGCTCCTGCTCCTATGGGCGTTAACCGCCCTCCTACTTACTAGAGAAACGGTGAGTACAGACATTTGAAACTCAATTCTTTTAAGCAATATTTGTCATGCGTACACACGAGCATCTGTTTTATGACTTAATGAATGTTTTTATTTTAAACATTTTTGTGGAGGCGTGGAGGTTATGTGTAGCCCGAGTCATAATAAAGGCTAGACATTGGTGCGGTTGCATTCAGTAAAGGCACTTTTAATAGTAGAATAGCTGTTTTTTCCTCAAAGGAAAAATACAAAATCTTATAGAAAAAACCCCGATATTTACAGAGATTATAAGATAGGCCTACGCTCAGATAATTTAACTCGCGCATGTATTTAACTTGAGGTACAATAAGAAAAAATCAAAACCTCATGAAACAAAATTATAGAGATGTACGGATATTATAGGATACGCAAACCTAATTTAACTCGTTCTACTTTGACGTCGATAAGAAATGCCGGCTTTATTAAAGGGTTGAACGATTGACGAAGCACTGGTTGAAATTGATACAGTCAAAAACGTTTTCCATAAGATCAAAAAGAGCTAATACCAATATATCCTTAGATGCGCACTAAAGCTTCCCTTAACTAGAACAGAATAATTTAAGTTCCAGGTCAAATTCGACTCTCACATTTCATTAGGAAGGAAAAACACGGACCTTTTGAACTGGCACGGGTCTTTTTTCCAGTCGTTGTTGTACATCTTCAAGTACTAGGATTCTGAGTATAAACGATTGTGGTTTTTGTTACAAAGTACCGGATTAGGGTTTTCTCCCGATAAATTTCCCCTTTTAGGGAAAAAAGGGAAGTCAATCATCTTCAACGGAAGATCACGTTTCATTTAAGTGTTTTCATGTCTAAGATATACCGGAATACTTAGATACAAAGTACCATTTAAAGTTATTCCGACGAATATTTCCTTTTCGTCATTTCTTAAACTCCACTTATTGATATGAATTCTGATTTGTGATATGAAGAGGAGTTACAGTTGATACTGACTGCAAGTTGGTGGGTCGTTTATCGCTTGAGCAAGCGCATATTGAAAAAAATAGTACAAAACGCATGGTTTTAATTTGTATATTGAAAGAGTTCTTATAATGCATTTTTTCTTCTGTGATTTTGTTTCTTGACTTAGAAAGAACAAGATTCCCTTAAAGATGATTTATACAGATGTAGAGGAAGTAAATCACAAAACACATGACTATATTACCTATATTGAAACAGCATATCCCTTCTTGATTTTTCCGTTGATAGTTTTTATCTTCTTTTTTGAAAGAGTTACTTATAAAGCATTTTTTTCTTTGTACTTAAGATTGCTTACGTTTAATGCTCTTGGGAGAGAACCTCCGAAACACAAATGTCTTCGTACTTAAGATTTCGCTTCTTGCATTAAAAAAACGAAAGAAAAAACCCCAAGACCCCCACCTTAAGATAAATACTATTTTGGGTAAAATAATTCAATACACATGTTTTTTTATTACCCGCAAACTGTACTGAAACAGCATAGCCCCTGTGTATATTTCAGTTGATGATATTACGTTTTACTGAAAGGGTTACTACTCCCAAAGCATTTCTTGTCTTTAAACTAAATATTTTCTTTCTTGATTTAGAAAGAAAAATGTCTTACGTTTACGCTCTTGGGAGGGAACCTCCTAAACGCAAATGTCACCCTAAACAGGTGTGTTTTCGTCAGAGCTTACAGAGGTCGATTTTAGCGTGTTTATGTTTAAGATTGAAATCGCGACCCTGGCGTGCTTGTGAGATGAAGAAAAAGCGACATCGAGTGGGTGTCTGATTCCCATGACACTCAGTTACTGCGTTATTTATTGATTCATGTTTTGACATAACATTATTGTTTACGACGAGGTAAAGGATACAGTAGCGTACACTTTTGAAGACTAGAATAACAGAAGGAATTTGATCACTGCAGTATCCGTTCTTCTATAAAGCTGCAACTATTGACAACTGATCACACAGTGCGCGAATCCCGCGAGCCAGAATGTTTAATAATGCATCGCTGGAAATGCCTCTATTTTCACTAACGATTATGTTTCGTACGAAATTGAACAATAGAATCTCCGTTTGAAAAGGCTCAAATGGTTATTCCATCTAAATCAAGTAGATTCTAAAAAGTACCGAAATATACCTACTAACTAATCCTTTGATCTTTCTAGTCGGCATAAAGTATCTGGGTACGTCCCGTGTGGTTTCAAATAGACCTAAAAGGGGATATCAAATTGCGTCCTATATCTGATAGCAGAGTTCTAAACCAAACTTAAGCTGATGCATACAGTTTAAGTGTATTATTTACGTGAAAAGGCAGTTACTGCAAACAACATGTCCGTTTCAGTCAAGTTCACCCCATCTTCATTCTCAATGTTTTATGACAAGAGGTTTTAAGAACAAAAATCGGAGGAACTTATAAATGTTGTCTTGTGTTTGTTTGTGAAGAAAGATACATGATAGCAGTTGGAGATGTGTTATAAGATATATCTTTAAGATATACGGTAGTTATATAAGTAAGATATATCTGTAGCAAGATAAAAGTTGTCCTCACCACTCTACTCGTATCGGTTCATAGCGACCCAATTGTTTTTTTTAAGTCGGTAACCTTGATTGGCCATAGTTTTCCCGCTTTTTCCGGATACCTTCTCTTCATCTTTTGCGCCTCGTTTTGCTATAAATTGGTATGCTTTTGTTTATACTTGTTTATGCTTCTGACGAAGGTCCGGTTTTGGTTTTGAAAGCTAAGATTTGAGTTAGATTTAAAGTACGATGTAAGACATATATGTTAAGATATAAGCAAGTCAGAAGAATAAACATTTGTGTTTGTGACGAGTTGCAAAAGAAAGTGACAGCGAATGTTATCGGTACACTTCATCGTCCTTTCGCTTCACCGACGATTTATTGGACTCCATTAAGACAAATCACCTTTGAAAGCTGACAATTTATCATCAGAGATCTGCCGTTGTGTTGATAAATACAAACCTTTAATTGGGTAACCCCATTCCAGTACTTAATATTTTATCCCTCTTGGTAAAAACGGCAATTTATCAAAGGGGTTTTGAAGATGCGGCAACGTCACGTAGAATTAGATCCAGCTTTACTTGTCTTAGGCAGCTTTAGGGAAAGTGTTCATTTCTTGAACATCGTATGCGAAACCACGTTCATTGAGTCCCCATTTGATGACTCTGTTTCGGATGCTGCTCGCGCCAAATTATTCATCGACTCTTCTCCGATGTGAACTAGAGAGTTCATTGTCCATAGTTGAATCTTCTTTTATTTCCTGTGTGGGTAAACTCCATCCGTTAGTGGCAGCAGTGTCGCTCTAGGATTATGTTATGGTGTTCACATGTGAAGTAATGATTGACAAGGGGGGAAATAAGAAATGTGCGTGATCGTCGGAGAAAACAATCATCCATGTACAGGTTTAAAAAAAATATTCAGAGCATCAAAACAAATTTCATCAAATAAAATAAGATTTTCAGTGGCTTCAAAACAAATTACATGAAATTAAACAAAATTTTGTGTGTGACTTATCCATAGAATACCAATCTTGTATTTAGATCAACTTGTTCGATTGAAGTGATTTGTCAAGACGTCAACGTAGAATGAATTTTTTTTCAACGGGATGAGAGGTCGGTGGTAAACAACCGTGTACGGTTGTATGGTAATACACTAAGGAATTAGGTTCAGATTAGCTTGACGCCTAATGCGATTTCGTAAATTTTGAGGAATTTCCAATAGCCTAAAATGTTCAGTTTGAGTGATCGAGATTGATACCATGTTTTTTCTGACTATAATTTTTGTTTTCTGGGCAAGAAATTAGTTCTGGTATTTTCATCGTATGATTGAAAACTTTTTTAAAAACCCAACCCTCATTTTACCGCCTTGTCAAATTTAATATTGTCAAAATTCTGACGTGTCTTGTCTAAATTTCTAGCCTTATTTATTTGATTTTTAATGGAGAACTGTCTGGTTCTCACAGTAGCTTAGGGAATGTGAGTTAAACGTCATTTTTGAGAAGGGCGGATCCATCAAAGCGCACGAACACACCCTTAAGGTCTCGAATATTTCAGTATTTGCCTCAAATAATTGGGACTCGTCTTCATTTTCTCGAAAACGTGCAATTCCTCCGGATTTCAGGTTCAAACTTTGTAGGGCAAAACGAGCTTTAAAGAAGAAACTCCGCAAAAACATACCTTTTACCTTTTCTGACAACTTAAGTATGTTAATGTTGTTCTCAGATTGACTGATTGCACCACAATTAATCTTATAAACCATGATGCTATGTAAGACTGGTCTTATCTCGAGTTAGGTCGAGTTACTCGTCCTAACATAGAGCTAGCCGAAGTTTTTAATAACTCCTAACGAGTCTTAGGTTAGCTAAGTTAGAACTATCTTTTGTGAAATCGACCCCTCTCATAATTCAAACATAGCCCCACATACCTCGCAGGAAAATACTGAATTTTGAAGCGCCTTGTGTGTCAATGAGTGACTCATGATCGCTATAAAACAAGCCATTTATTACTATTATGTATAATGTTCCTCAACCAAGAAAGTTGTAATTTTGTATCTTTGTTTTATAAATAGCATCACTTTTGTGTATTTGGACTAAATAGTTCACAAGAAGCGATTCGTGTGAAGATGACCATCTGGTCTATAACTGAACATTCCACTAAGAATCTAGCGTCAAGTTCAATTAAATCAAATTGAATCATATCATGATGTTATGTGGATAATGTTTATATTACCATTGATTGCCTGTACAGCTGAAGCTTCCCACGTAAGCTACTGTGCTTAATGTTTTGATTTATATAACATTTGCATGTAATATCCAGACGTCGATTTCACAAAAATCTTCTAACTTGGGATTAATCTTAGGACCGGGACGAGTTAAGTTCCGTACCAAAAGACGTTGGAACGCATTCAACCCATCCTAACTTTGAACGAGTAACTCGTCCTAACTCTTTAAAGGATAAGTCCTAGCGTTTCGTGAAATAGGCTGCAGGGCACTATTATGGATCTGAAGTTATTTTATGTATTTTTTTATTTAAGTTACGTCATCTTTAAAGAGGGCAAACTCCAATCAGCGCCGAGCGCTGCCTCCATGGAGGAGGCTCTCGGTTCAACAAATGTATTCAGTAAAATACATTTATTTACGATATAACACCATCAAAGTAAAAAAAAAAAAAAAGGAAAGACACCATTGTCTACTGCTTAAAAAGCTAATCTTTACACAGAATTGTAGTTTTAAAAACACAAAGTAGCAATGAAAATGAAGTAGGATATGTAAAGTTCCCCTTTAATAGACCAATTAAGAACAGCATCTTTGATGTCTTCTTGACATCCACCTTTGGGTGTAAAAGAAGTGATATGCCCTCCATTCAAAATGACTCTAGCGCCACACCTACGAATTGGCTGTTGGACGGGGACATAGGCCCTTTTCGAATCCATGGCTTCGGCTTCAGGCTTCGGCTTCAGGCTCCTTAGCACGTACGCAAAGCACGCGCATTATTGTCAAAACAACCGCGGGGCTTGGCTAGCCTGAGTCGAATCTGGAGCCGAAGCCTTGGTTTCGAAAAGGGACACAGTCCCTCGATCTCAGGCGGAACATCATTGCCGTTCACGCTAATAGATTTTGGCACCAGTGATGATGGCCTTCAGCTCTCTCTCGGTACCGCGGTGCACACGGGGGAAGTACTGCTTTGTTGTTGACGTGAACCCGACACGGAGGGCATCACTTCAAGGGGGCGATGGTTGTGGGTGGGATGTCAGATTTTAAGGAGAGACAATCTTAGAATTCGGTGATTGCAGATTGGTTAACTTTTTGTTTTTTGGGGGTGATTGTTTGTTTATTAAGGCGTGTTTTTGCCTGTTGTTTGGTTGTTTGTTTGTTTGTTTGTTTGTTTGATTTGTTTGGGTGTTTGATTGTTTGTGTGTTGTTTTGTTTGTGTGTTTGTTTGTTTATTATGTACTTCCCGTCATGGGAACTCGGAAAACTCCCACAAGGGGATATAAACAGCCAATCTCTCTCGTACAAACATTGGTCTAACGTCTATGATTATGAAGTGTACAAATCAAGAAATTGTGATTCAGTAAATATAGATGTCAGCCCTCATTCTAGTCATGGAGAACTCAGCGGTTAGCTTGGTAGGATTCGAACCAATAACCTTGTGATTTCAAGTCCTGGAGTCTAATTACTGGACCACAGTTAGCTTGGTAGGATTCGAACCAATAACCTTGTGATTTCAAATCCTGCAGTCTAACCACTGGACCACGTTTAGCTTTCTAGGATTCGAACCAATAACCTTGTGATTTCAAGTCCTGCAGTCTAACCAATGTTATAATATACCACAGTGAAGTTTTGGGATTCGAACCCACAACATTGTGATTGAAAGTCCTGCAGTCTAACCACTGGACCACGGTGACTGTTTTGATTGATTGATTGGTTGATTATGTTGGAGACCGTCAAAAACAAACTCTGTTGTAGTATCGCGAAAACACTTTCTAATAAGAAAGTTGGTCATTTTGCCAAGCTTTCCCTCTTACTGAAGACATTTCGAGTAATCTAATCGAAACCTTGAGCTCTATAATTATAACCTTCACTAGATTATTCTTTCCCTAACAGCATGACACGTTAAAATATTCACCAGAATAGTCCAACAGTGTTTTGTTATTGAAACCAACGTGATTGCATTGATTGTTTCCTTCCTATAACACAATGGTTGTCAGGTGCATCGATTTCTCATGCTTGAAAGAATACACGTTTTTCTCCGGATCTGTGAAAACAGAAACATTCTTTTGATGTGAAATGGTTGTCGGTTGTCAAATGCACGTGTTGTATTTGAAATTTGAAATCTGTAATAACCGTTGCCTTTAACTTGCATCCACAAACGGTAATTGCTGTTATGAATATACCATACAGAAAGATATCCATATGTTTGAAGGTTAAATTACCGCATGGTGTCTTCACTCGTATTCATGTTTCTACTCAATTTGTAACAATCTCTAATTAATTTCTCTTGTTATATTATTACACACAAATAAGATTCGAGGTCAAAATGAATGCAGCATAAGATTTCAGAAAATTAGATCTGAATCCCCATATCATATTTATTGGTCTCATAATTTGACCTTCATACGCTGACCTTCCGAATCACCTTATGGGTATTTTGATTCCAATTTAGCGGGTTTTATAGACTTATAGTCTCCACTCAAGGCTCAATGAATCGGAAAATTGCGCAAATCAATCAGACAAAAGAGAATTGTAATTAGAAAGAGCACACCTTTAAAGCTCTTCTTAATTTGGAAGGCTCTTCGATGTTGCTATCGTTAAAACTTCTCGTTGCTTCATTTCAAAGCCTCCCAATACCGGTATTATGATTCTAATACAGTTTTAGAGACTTGAAGTCTTCTCTCAAGGCTCAATGAATTTGAAAATTGCGCAAATAAATCAGACAAAAGAGAATTCAATTGTAATTAAACAAGGCACACCTGTTTATAACCTTGAATTTTTTTGCATCGATATTGTCGATTATCTTCTCAATGCTTCATTTCAAATTCATCTTAAGGATATTTTGCCTTAAATTTAATAAGTTTTATAGACTGGAAGTCTTCTCTCAAGAGAATCGGAAAAATTTCCAAATCAATCAGACAAAAGAGACTTGTTATAAAAAGGGCACACCTTTTAACTCTTCCTAATTGTGAAGTCTTTATATCGCTGTGGTGATCATCTTTAAAACTGTTTGCTACTTTCCCAATCACTTTAAGGGCCGGATAGATTGTCTTTTAAATTTAGCAAGTTTTACCGACTCGCAGTGTCCGCTCAAGAGTTGCTTAAAGGCAGTGGACACCATTATTGGTAATTACTCAAAATAAATATTGGCATAAAATTATACTTGGTAACGAGTATAATGGGGAGAGGATGATGGTATAAAACATTGTGAGAAACGGCTCCCTCGGAAGTAACGTAGTTTTCGAGAAAGAAGTAATTTTCAACGAATTCGATTTCGAGACCTCAGATCTGAAAGCACACAGCCTCGTATGGCAAGGGTGTTTTTTCTTTCATAGTTGTCTCGCAACTCCGACGACCAATCGAGCTCAAATTTTCACAGGTTTGTTATTTTGTGCACATGTTGAGATACAACAAGTGAGAAGACTGGTCTTTGACAATTACCAATAGTGTCCAGTGTCTTTAAGAATAGGTAGACATTTTCAAGTGCAATCCCGTATCTTACTGAAAATACAACCACATTAAAATGTACTTATTTAATTACTGAGATGTTCTTGTTGACTGAAGTATGTGAGGCATGTCTTGATGCAAAACATACTACCGTTATTTTTACCAGGAACATTCCGTTTTAATGTAATTTATCTTGGCAAGATAACAATGTTCTTCTCAATTCTGTATCCAATGCATTTTTCAAAGAAAACAACAATAAAACTCCTGCGGTACTTCTATACTAATAACAATTAGCCCTCAATCCATCATGGTTTTTTCTTGGTACTGTATATAATGTGCAGCCATATTCTCAAAATCTAATCGTGGACCATCTTTCTCAGATCGGGATTTAAATGATAGAGCATTTCCACCAGTCAATACTATTCTGTAAGGATGTATTTCCTGATACGAGATGACATTAAATATAATATTTTCTTGCAAAAGAAAAACAGGTAATAATGGTTAGCATCTGTCCACAGTACATTTCCCTCTCACGGAAGATTGGTATGAATGTGTTCTTTAAAAATGTGTTTTAAGTCACAGGACACTTTAGGTAGTTACTCAAAATATATTTTAGCGGACAAAATATACTTGGTGACGAGCAAAGTATACTAGAGATGTTGATAGTATAAAACATTGAGTGAGAAACAACTCCCTATATGAAGAACGTAGATTTTGAGAAAGAGGTAATTTCTCATTTATAAAAGGCTTTATGTCTGGAGCCTTTTTAGGCATTCTGAAAGCACACGCCATTGTGCAACAGGGGTGTTTTTTCTCTCATTATTTTCTTACAACTTTGATGACCAATTGAGCCAAAATTGTCACAGACTTGTTATTTTGTGCATGTTGAGATACACCAAGTGAGAATACTAACTTTCATTCTGTTGTTAATTTAGTAAAATGTAACTATGAATTAGAACGAAAGATTGCGACTAGCTCAAACACTATGCATAAGTTTAACACAAAGTGGAGGTTTACGGTTTAATTAATTATTCATTGTTTCTTTATAAGGTTTTTTATGTTTTGTCCTCTAATTTTGGTTTGTATGTTCGTGTGTTGTTGTGAGTGTATATTATGTATGAAATAAAAGAGGTGCTTGCACTTAAAAAAAAAAGAGTGAGAATACTGGTCTTTGACAGATTACCAAACAGATCCAGTGCCTTTAACTAGGACATAGGCTAAAGTTATTGTACTCATTACAACCTTATACCGAACATACCCTGGGTGGAAGATTGAATGTGCACTCTTAAAAGTGCGAAGCAATCTTTGTATTCATTTAACTAGGACTGAAGTAATTGTACTCGTTATAACCATACTTAATAACGGCCATCGCATGGGGGTGATTGTCTACTCTGCCTTTTTTCTTTTTCTTTTTCTTTTCCAAAAACATTTTTTTCTTTTCTTCTTTCATTAATCTAACGTGAACATTTTCGAACCTCACCATTTGGGAAAGATCAGCCATCTGCACTCGATTCCCTCAACATCATTCTCACACACAGCAGGCCTATTTCTGATTTCATCAATCGGCTCATAAAAAGAGCTTAATCGATTTCCCGCCCTTTATTTCCCGCCAAAAATGTTGTGATCGTCTGCTCAAGCTGTCGTCATGTGCCCTATTTAAAACCACCCGAGGCGCCATCTTAGCATCGACCAAATGTCGTTTCACGGCTGCTTTGTGTGAATAAAATATAAATAGACACTCTGATATGTTCTCATTACTGTTTGATATAGTAGCTATATGCTAACTGGTACCCCGTCTATACCAGACTAACACTATGGCTGATATTTCATGTACAGGCAGCGTAATTTTGCATTCAGCTTGTATTGTTGATACCAAGGGCGGACGTGTTGATTGAAGGCAATATAGATAATCATATGTTTGGTTTGCGGTAACACCATGCGCATCTATTTGCCAGATAGATAATGTCTTTTAACTTGTCTTGTTTTATATATTGTACTGTACTCCGGAGTAGATTTTCGGAATGCGGGAGCCTTCTCCAGTTCTACAGTGGTTGTTAACTTCTATCTGTACATATGTGTTTTTCATAAACATCTTGTGGGTTGAGCAAACGTTCTAAACATGCATCTCAACACAAAGATGCTAGCGTCTTCATGCGGAATGACGTTACACTCATTGACCGTGTATAACAAAACTATTCCATTCATCTAAGGCGCGAAGAGTTACTCTTTTCAGTGCAGGAGGTGACGTCAGAGGAGCTGCCATATTTATAACTCCTTAATGTACTTTAACGCAACAAGCTTTTACAATTGTACAAAATATTGAATATCACTGTCAAATCTAACTATTCTGTCTTTTTCTTATTATAAAACAGTGCTCCGTCGCGTGCATTGAAGTCGTCAAAAACAATATGGCTGCCCTTGATAATCTCCCACCAACCGTTACTAATTTATTGATGCGATTTATCCGTGACATTAACAAGAGTATCGTCAGCAAAGCAGAGTTTGCAGAAGCACATTTTGTCGGTTAGATAAATTAGCTTACTCATCCTTACCTGGAGCTAGAAATTCACGGCGAGATACGCTTAAGCCGTTGCTCAAGCATGGCACATGTTGATGGTATCCTTTAATAAGATTAACAAGGTAAACTGTGTTGAGGAATTGCGTGTTATGACGTTTCCCTAATAGGAAACCAGAGCCTTCTCTAGACTTTATTAGATTAACTTGAGGGGTTTTCTATCGCTGTCCACCGTTCGGGAAATGTATTTGTAATACAATTAACTACCTAGCTCTTTGCAGAATTGTTCTAATTGATTTTTGTGTCGTGTAGCGGTGTCGTAGTTTTGATTTTGAATAGAGATGAGTACCATGGGTTTCAGTTTTGCTTTTTTTCTGAAATAGAGAGTGTCTAATCGAAGCACCTGTCAAGTTATTCCAAGACGAGTGATGGTTTTGTACATGCTTTGTTTTTAGGTATCTGTGAGCAAATCTGGGGGGTTCAGGTGGAGTTAAACTCCGTTTATTTTCACTAATCATTTATCTGATGCGCAGATAACTGTATTATCGTTTGGTTTATTTGGTTGACGGAAAAAGAAAATGGCAGTACCCGAGCCCAAAACCTCTCCTGAAAATCCTACCCACCGTGAAGAAGATATTCAAGGCACGAAAACAACTCCAAACCACGCGGTGGTTCTGTGTTTAAACAACCCGCTCTGTAGCCGTAAGATTATAGTGGCTTAATCCGGCCCACAGCATCGTGAACATCGTGTCACGATCAGTCAATATACTTTGAAACAGATACCAAAAAAAGTATATAGTTCCATATAACGACTCCTCCTAATACAGGGGATTTTGGTATATATTTGCTGAATAGATAAACAAGTTTCAGGGATGGAGGAAATTAGAACCGGTTGGTACTTGTTGAAGTAGAGAGATACTATACTTTTAGTAACCAAGTTGAAATACTTTAATCAAAGTAAATAGCTTGAGGTGAGATATATTAAGGTTACTCCACATTTCAAATCACGTTTATGGTGTGTAAGTTAGACTGGTTATGTTGTTGTTTTCAGTTAGATTTTTGGTTTGAAGCTGAGATTGAATGGAGTTCTTTGAGGAATGAATAAATCACCATCTAGTAAATATTAAAGAGGAGTGATGATCTGGAAATCTCAAGGTAGAAGATAGTAACGAGAATTCTTTGGGGTTTTCCTCAGACATCTTAAACTTCAACTTTCTTCATTGTCCTCTCTCCATTGGGTTCCTGGCTTGTAAAGTGAAGTGATTGAGTTAAATTTTCTGAGACTGCTATACAACCATACTTATTTAATTGAAATGAAATGAGAAAGATAAGAATGATAAAATCATTAAGTTTCCTTCTAAAGTAAAAGGAGCAACATCATTATTGATCATATAGACCATGTGACCTTTGTTTACAATAAGTGTGACCTTGTACATTCTTTTAGTATTCTGGCAGGCACTGTACTACACTGGTCCTATGGGAAAGTTGACATTTTGTGTCATAATTTCCACATAAAACCAAGAGTTATGAAAGTAAAAGCTGGACAAGTTTTGAGATGTGCCCCCTTTCATCATATCAAAAGTTGATAAGAATTAGACAGTGCAATCTCCATAAAATATAAGATTTTATATTTTCTTCCATTGAGCTGTGTAGAAATCATGCCTGCAGGAAGTCCAGGAGGCTCTGTGGCTCTTTTGTAAACATGTGATGTCACAGGTCACATTGTCTATACTACCCGATCTACTTTGATTTTACATATTTTCCCCCAGTTCTTGTAGGCATTCACTTCTTCTGTGTGATTTGACGATATTGTGTTTAGATGTATAATATTTTTAGCTCAGTGTCATACCGAGATCGAAATACTTTACATCAGAATGTTGGTGAGGAGTAGTGATCTGGGAATCTTAAGGTTAGAAAATAGTAACGAGAAGTCTCTGGTTTTTTTTCCTACATCTAAATCTGAAACTTCGTTCTGTGTCTTCTCTGCATTGGGTTAGTGGCTAGTTCAGTGATTAAATTCACTTTGCTGATAAGTATGTATGAAGCACAGTTTGTTGGTTTGTACAACTCATAATCATAGACATTAAACCAATGTTTGCAGTATGAGACATTTGCTAGTGCCAGCTAGGCGCTACAGAGTTTTGCCGAGTTCCCTTTAAGGGGAAGATCTTCTGTAAACAGAGTGTAATATGGTCCACTATCTGATCACGTAATATTCAGTCTACCCTTGACATGAAATTTACAATTTTTCCCCCCAGTTCTTGTAGGCAATTGATTCTTGTGCTATTCGGGTGTTTTGTTTTGGGATGGATGTGGAATGTATGTAGCTCAGTGTTATAGAGCTACGTATACCGAACTCGAAATGCTTGACACCAGGATGTTGATATTCGGGTCACGGAGTCCTTTTCAGCATTATTCACAGCAAACCATCCATCAGTGACCACTCTTAAGGTTTCCTGCCCAAGTCGATACCCAAACCCTAGCAACTCGGTTTCACTCTTAAAACATCCCCCATTACCCGATTCCCGCCTCTATTCAACAAACGCTGAAATGCCGTGTATCGCTCTAATGGCGCGCAAAGTGACACCCGCTACCATAAGCAAATACAACCATCATTGGTTCACTGCACGGGCCGTATGGACCCAACTTCACCCAGGATATCACATCACTCTACAACACTCGTACAACCTTTTAGCGCAATGCCGTTGTTAATTGGCCCATGTTTAAAGTCTATATACAGTTCTTTAAAATGTAAACGCACGTTACGGTTAAAGACACTGGATACTTTTGTGCTCAAAATAATTGTTAGCATAAAAATAACTTGGTAACGAGCAATGGAAAATAGTTTAAAACATTGTGAGAACCGTCTCCCTCTGAAGTAACGTAGTGAGCACTTAAATTGTTATTTAACAAGGATGTTTTTTCCTTCATTAATTTTGGCAACTTCGATAACAAATTGTCACTCCTTTGTTAATTAATGCACGCACAATGCTGGGTCACACCAAGTTAAAACACAACTATCAAAGGTGTCCAGTGCCTTTAATGAGTAGAACCCACAAATTTCTACTATAGAATCTAAGACAATGAACTAAAAATAAGTAGTAGAGTTGATGAAGCATCTGTTAGCGAATATGAATCAACCCAGGCGGGCTCATGAGGATACCCTGCTGCCGTCAGCTGTGTCAATCTGCCCCATGGTTTCTACGAGCTAAGTGCACTGCGGCCCCGTACACACCATGTTGAAAATGACAACACTGCAAAGGTGACGACTGAATCATGGAGGGTTTCCTTGCATCTTTCTTTTCTCAGTTCTCTTCTACATCTTTATTTTCCTCCTCTCTCTCTCTCTCTCTCTCTCTCTAAATAAGGTGCATATTGATCGCCACATTAAGGGAACAGGTTGTAGGGAGCGGAGAAGTTCCGGACGGGTTGTATACACTCAACATATGGAGCACCTTTAGGCTGTCTGAATGCCACCCTTTAGGAACGAAGATGAAGAGGTTAAAAATGGCTAGACTGTGACTGAACTATTTATCTCAATTTGTCTCACTTTCACTAGTTACTCCTTCTCTCAAGTAAACCTGTGCGGTTGAACACCTTCCTCTACCGGAAGGCGCTGTGGCTGCTCCTCACCCAAAACAATCCAACATTAACAAATAATTTTCTTTACAAGAACATAAGTAAATGTATAAATTATAAATACAAAATTACAAATAAACATAATGTATTGAGATAAAAACAAATATAAAACCTTCAAATTTACCCGAAGTTTTGTTTGATGTTTGATATGTAGGAGATATAAACAAGCTTTATAATATATGACGGCTGTTTGAGTTGTTGAATCTCTGCAATGAGAGTTGAGTAATACAAAACTGGTTAAATAATACAAACGACATGAGTCAGTCGTCGGGATCAGCATTGTTGCTCTTTTTAAGGGTGATTCTCGTATTACACAATGGGTGATTCCCGGTGATATTTCGATTGACATTTCGGTCTTTTCAAATGATTCTCTTGACTAGCGGTATTTCCCAACGTCTGAATTTAATTTCCGATGTTAGGTTTCTTCCTCCATGGTTGGACCTTGCAGTAAATGTGAAGTAATTTAAAACTGTGAAATATATTTGAACTGTGACTTGATTTAAAGTAAGACAGATGTAGTAGATAGACTTATTCTAAAACTGTCCTCCGCAGCACAAAAGGCCGAATAACAACAATTTAACAAGTCTCCCGAACCTCCGATTATCTACTCCGCGGCAGTAGAATAAAGCAAGACAGTTCTCTAAGAACAACTCTACCTGGCAAGTAGATACACACATTACCGCATACCAAATATACATTGATACCTCACCATGCAATGCCTCAAATCCTATATAATTTAACATTTACAAAAAATACAAATTGAAAATAAATATTTGCACAGCTTAAAACGTCGGTTCAATTTGTATATTAAATATATACAACAACAACATTAACGACAACCAATATTACTAGATGTGATATTTTAAGTTGTAAACACAAATTTTTATAATGACAATTGCACAGTTAAAAGCGAAATGCAGAATATTAGGTTTTAACATAATTATTATGTGTCAATTTAATGAAGATTCAAATTCCTCAAGAGTTTTAACAGCTGATAATCGCAGTATTTTTATTGACTCGTTGCTATAGAAGGATGATATCCTTCAAGAAATTGTTGCTCCTTCACCAGTCCCCAAGGTGATGCATGTTTACCCCTTCACTGAATATCGGTTATCATAACATACAGTTAGTCCCCTCAACTATTGATTCCATAATTACGTTCACAAACACAATGATGAAGTTAATAAAGCAAACCTTGGTCAAGCCTTGGAGGTCAAGGCGATGTTGATGACCGGTACTAATGGTTGCCATGGTGATTGGCGCCCTCACAGGGGACGCATCCTCCAAGGAGATGCTAAAGACCCCTGGCTATCTGCTACTGTATTTTTAGAGCTTTTTATGAAGTCCCTGGGGTCGATCGTTAGCTTCGTTGGTTGGGGATCGAGGAAAACAAGGAAAGAGCAAGGTTTATTTGAAATGCTGTTTTGAAGTATTCTTCGCCGTATGGTTATATGCGTGCTTATTATTCTATGCGGACTCGGCATAGGCAATCTAATAAATATTATATAAAGCAACTTAAAAGAACCATGCTATTATTTGACGATGGAATCTCAAGTTGTTTTGAATCAACCTTTTTCCCATGGGAGTGATGTTTTGACCACTGATGCTTAAACGGGATGATTATTGCATAGCAAGTGATTGAGGTTGAAACATAATAAACAAATTTGTATAGAAAAAGGGCATTTACTATTCTCCACCTGGATTTCTGAAAATGTTAAAGATTGCCAAATGTCCCCTTTTTTATTGTGATACAAGACTCATACTTTTTAAATATAGTAATGTTATGTTTCTCAAATGTTCCAATGATTGTACCCCGCATATTCCATAACACATGAGTCATGAGTCAATGTCTTACGATTCCCAAGGAAATTATGAGAACATTCAAATGTGAATGGCTTCTCTTCGTTGAGATTGCCTGGAACTGGTTGCCTGTAAACTGCCTCGACTGGCATGCATGGCCCTTAGACTCATTACAGGTGCACCACTGACAGTGGTGAAGACAGTGAGCGCTAGTCTTGTTTTAGTTACTCTCTTTGAATCAAGATAAAGTACGGCATTGGTGAAATCATGAATGACCAATGGCCACTGTGTAAGACTCAATGTGAAGCACTGGTATTGATGAAAAGAGTGCTGTACCTTTATGGTTACTGTTTTTGATTCAAATGAATATATTTGATTTGCAGAAACAACATGACTGTGTCTACTTTGTAACATGTAGATTATGTTTTTTAGAGAAATATCTTGCTATAAATTTTAAAACCGCGGAGTAGATTTTCGTGGTTTTTTTTTCCGGGAGACTTCTGAGTTCTGAAAGAACTGTCCTGTCTTTGTGCCTTAAATGCCTGCGATAATACCTAAGTGCATCCATTAAATCAACTTTCGCAATTTCATTCAACCAATTTTCCATTCAATTTTTCTCTCTTGTGCGCAAATTATTCAGCGTTCCCTTTTCACCAATGTATTGCCACTTGCAGCAGGAAGTACAGCCCGAGTCAGGCGTTCTGTAATAGCGCTTCCAGCACGCTGTGTTTACATTGCACATCCCGCCTTTTGGGGGCCTATACACAGATAGTCTGTGTTTCATTTCGAACTGTGCATTACGTGGTTGGAGTGTTTTTGGACCATCTAGGTGCAATTTTTAATGTAGAGCGATTTGTTAAAGTGCGTTTGTAATAAAAAAAAACATTATGGTTCGGGTTTGAAGAAACCCACTCATTTAAAAATTACCAAATCAGTTTCCTCAGTGGTTTATTACTTGAAATTTCTGTTTCAAAGCGGTTATAATCTACAATGCTCAGTTGCAACCAATGATTTTGTACCGCTGCTGACATGACTGTGTTAAAACAAATTAATTTAGAACGCACTCGTTCATTGTATAATAATGCAGACTTAAAGGAACACGTTGCCTTCGGGTTGCGCTTTGTTGGGCGTTTTTGGGCTATGACAAGCGTTTGATGTAAAATGATTACATTGGAAAGATGTTAAAAAAGTAGAATATAATGATCTACACAAATGTGCCTTAGAAATGCTTCACATGCGTACTATCGTCTTTACCATTCACTAATTATAACACATTAAATGTGTTTTATTGCAAGAACAACTCTTAATAAGTATAAGGAACACCCTCAAACGTGAGATTTCATGAAATCTGAAGGCAACGTGTTCCTTTAACACAAAATAACGTAATTTCTAGATAATTAGAACCCAACAATGAGATGCCATGTTTCGTTTCCCTCGTTCAATTACGATGTTCCTGGAATCTGATTCCAGAACACACAACATTCTTGAATTTTTCTCTTCCATTATTATTCTTGTTCTTGTTCTTTATTTGGCCATTAAACAATTACAAGCAGACAGTGTGTAAAATAAATATATCAATACAGAAGTAAATACAAAGGAAAACACACCGTAAGGGCACAGGAAATTACAAAACAACCGTAATGTGATGTCACGTTGATACCAAAAAAAATGCATATCCTACAATACAAACATTCTATCCCATAAACAATACATCCCCAAGACAGCCAGTAAACACTTCATACAGTAGCTGCGAAAAAAACATATTGGAGAAGAATTCCTAAGTGCCCTGCTCTCATATTCACAAAAGACTATACATATTTGGAGGGATATAAGTATAGCACAGTATGGTTGAAGTACGGAAGCTCATAATGACCCCCATAAGAAGTACTGTCAATGTCTCTCAGCAGTTAAGGTTAACGATTGACAAAGGGTGTTCAAAGGGATGTCAATTCTTCGACCTTTTCACTGCTTTGATTTGACCTCAACTTTTCATGTCTTACTCCCTCGGCACCTAGAGAAGAAAAATAGATTATGGAAAGATTGAATCAAGCTATGACTAATTGCGTTGTATAAACAAAACGACTACATTTTTATTTCCTTCTAAAAAAAAACGCGCTATTTGTTCCTTTTAAAAATCTAGTCATTATATTAAAACTTATTTCAGTTGAAGACTTTTACTCAGTTTTACCTTGCTTGTTTATGCCATTTAAAAAAAAGGTTTCTGTCATGGTTTGGGGCCGGCAGTTGTTTGTTGTACTGAAATTGGATCTAAAATTGCAACTTTACTCTGTGTTTATATTTGTATGCCCTTAAAACTCTAAGCCCTTTCCTGACAATGATTTATTGCTTCTACAAAATTGAATGTATGACATGAAACAATCAAAAATCATACAAATCAAGGAACACCTTATTTCTATATAGTATACAATTTGTTTTCACTTTATTGTTTGTTTGTTTATTTGTCGTTAACTCTAAGCCCATCATAACTATGTTGTAGTCATTCTGCAGAATGAAATATATGGCATGGACAGAATCCGAAATCAAATACATCAAAACACAAATTAGTTTTATATTATTTGCTGGCGTCCGCTTTTAAGATTTTAGGTCTGTACTCCAAACAACCATGCCAAGTATTCCTTAGGGATCTCAGACAAACCCTTGGAGAATGATGAAGTGATAGAATGAATGATTTAATGACAAAAAAAAGGGGGAGTCCTAAATATAGTATTGCATTTTATCAATACAATCTATGCGTGACATTTTGCCTGATTTCACCAAGATGAAAAACTCCACTCAAGGGAAACATTGGGGGAAATTTATCATGTGAGAAAAGCGACTGCCATACTTCAGCTAGAGCAGTCAAAATACTTCCAGTCTAACCGAGAGTGCATTCCTGTTGAAATTAATGTTCTAGGAAACACTTTCTCCTAACAATAAAATCAATTTAAAGAGAAGTGACGACAGCTTTTCTCTTTTAAGTCAAATCAGTTGGTGAAATTTGATGCATGAGTTTACCTTTTACTGTTTCAGAGAGCTATATAAATGAACCGTTAACAATTACTCGTAAATACCTTAGACAGTTTCGCTATTCATGTTGGTGGAGAGCGCGTCACGTGGGGGTGTTTAAACCTTTGATAATGACCAATGTTTATAACCGGTTGTGAGCAGATACTCTGCGCAGGTCTTCGGCCCTGCCGGTTTTATTCACGGCCGTGAAAGAACTAGTCGCGACACTTTTACTCCCTTAGTAAACTACTCCGCACTGAAACTTACTAATCTTCTGAAACTTACTGCACTCGGATGAACGGCTCTCTATGAGAAACTCCTATCGAAATATGAACTGAAATTAAACAAGCTATATATGAACTTTTCATTTAATTGAAAAAATAATAACAACATGAGTAAGAATCATCACTGTACTCGTTTACAAAAAGACAAAAGTAATGTTTTTTTTCTGAGCAATTAAATACACTATTTTTGGATGAAAATAGCAAACTATTATGAACTACCATTGAAGTATCTAAAAGTAAAATAATAATTTAAGATAGGATCTTCATTGTACTTGTTTACAAATAGCAATGTTATACACTATTATAGGGTTGAAATACCAAGCTATACATGTACTTCCAATTCTTGACATTATCGTTCGACAGACGTCTGTCAACGTCTACTACAGTTGCAAAAACAAAAACAAAAACAAAAACAAGAGAAAGGATTGTACTGTACTCGTTTAGAAATTTACACAACGGGAAAACAATTTCTGAGAAATTTACAACACTACTAAGGGCTTAAAAAACCTCTGCAACCCTTGATTATGTACGTATATAAAACCTGTACTTCAAATCGTAACAACATGAAGAAACAAACGTGCAGAGAACACGCGTTTGAAAACTCGTGCAGGTAATTTGACTTCGCTGGGCGTGGTGACGGTTAGTTACACCCCAATGGAAGTTCGGGCTGCCGAAAGAGATGAACATGTCACCCCAGTGATTCATGTTAACATAGCGATGGAGTGTCGTGTCTTAGTGTCTTAACCGTAGTCCACCAAGCGAGTAAATTAATGCCAAACCAACCGTGATTTCACTCACTCGTTGTGGTCTAAAGAAAGACGGAAGGAGTGGTGCAAGTTAACCGTGATCTGAAATCTGATTTAGTTTTGATTGTTGACGCTGCTTCTGACTTTCATATTCCGCATAAGTGAGTCCGAATCATCATCATGTACCAACACGCTCAAAGAACACGTTGCCTTGGATCGGACGAGTTGGTCTATAAAAAGCGTTTGAAACCGTTTGTCATGAAATGCATATGGTTGGAAAGATGTTATAACAGTAGAATATAATGATCCACACAAGTGGCTTTCTGGAAAAGAAAGCCAAGAAGCAGACAGTCATTTTTACACTGTTTTATACAAAGACACCAAATGAACAACTCATAAATATTTAGTAACTTTTTGCAGATCTTGTATGCGACAAACTCGGCACCCTTTTCACCATTTACACATCGTAACTGAAGAACATATAAACAACATTGACGTAACTGCTACATCGGTGGTCTTTTAAACTGTTGTCATGAAACTGACGCGAAAATACTGTGAACACATGACTGTGACTGTTATGCAAAAGGAATTAAAGTATGTGTTGATGAATTGTTCATCTGTTATACAGCTTTAACTCATCTGTTATAAAGCTTCTATTTTTTCAAAGATGTTTTAGACTGTACGCAAATATTTACCACAGAAAAACAAGTTGTTTGTTGCCAAATTCCCACTATACCCGTGTTAAAGACTCCAGCTTATAATAGACACACTAATCATTGGTGAATTTGTGTGGATGGAAATCGAAATGACAGCGCCATGAAGTTTGTGGATATTTTCAGCAATGTGTTTGCAGTTTGTAACAAGTTATTTTTTTTTACAAGTTAGTAAACACAATGATAATCAAGTCTTGACCAACCAAACTAATTAGGCCTATATACATTGTTTCCTCAATCAACGTGTTAAAAAGCACCCCAGAGTTTTCCCGCCGATTTTCCAATCTTACGCACTTTTGAGTTTGAGCGGGAACTGACCTTCATCTCACAGACAATAATACATTTTGCCCCAGGAGCCAGACGCATTCTCCAAAACACCAAAAAGTAGACACTCACTTTGAATCTCTCACACTTTCCAATCGATATGATACGGACGGTTAAAAAAGTCGACTATTGAATTTTGACCGAGGCTTTCAATTGGCTGTGGTACCCGGTGCTACCTTTTGATGCCGCGATACCTTTGGTAACTCCTTCATCAATTGCCGCTAAACTACAAGTGTTATCTCATGGCCGTGCCCAACTTGCCGAGTGTTTTAGGTCACACGTGCGAACTCGAATCTGTAAATTCAATTGAAGACGGGCCCGGTGGACTGTTAATGTAATCCCTACATGGTTTGGTTGCTCTTAATTGTTCATGGTTAGATCATTTTGGCGAGCTAATTATGTCAATTTATCTTCCTGCGTGGAAATTTTAGAAGAGGCTGATTCGTTTATGATCGCATTGCATTGTGGGTCTTGGAGGTAGTTCCTTTTTGATCGTGATGCATTGTTGGTGTTTTTCAAAACTGTATGTACTCTATTTAGGTGGCATGCAATGTGGTTGGATTAATGTGGTCGTACGTTATGTTATTTTGGTTTGTGTTTAAACACATATACAATGGAGCGGGACTTGAACTAACGACCCTGTTATTAACAAACCGGCGCTCTACCAACTGAGCTATCCAACATATTATATTAGTCAATAAGTTTGTTCGGCGTGCAGTTCATAGAGTACACAAGTTCAATCATTCACAGAGAACGGATTTACTTGACATGTTTTTTTCCCAGTGGACGAGTCTTCCACATTCCGTCACATGGCGGATTTCTTATATCTCATGTTGTGCAGTACACTTTGTTTGTTATTTGCGATCTGAATGTTTTGACACGTGTATACTTGTCTCCTGAGACGGAGCTTGTTTGTAACATTCAATTGGTACTCAAAGGTATGAATTTCACTGCAAGACGGAGTCTGTTTGTGCGATTTTGTTTTTAATTCACCGCAGCTTGAACATGTTCTTTCGTCTCTGACATCAAAAGTACAATCATACGACAAACAATATATCTAGAGCAGGAAGTCTCATCAGCAAAACAGCCATATTTGTCTCTTTCTAGTGTTGTGTTACTTTTGAACTTGTGTATCATGGTACTTGACGCAGCCCTTGAGAAAAAGCTATAAGTCAACACTATCCTACAGAATCAGCTTTGCCTTTTCTGCTCTCGACAAATTAGGTTGGATTTAGAATGAGAATGACAAGGTTTCTCGCTGTTCGAGTCTCGCAAGTTCTCTTACCTTCTTATTACTGACTGCCATAACATCTTGCCACAGCGTCTTAAAGTTGTTGGTCGGGCTTTCCTTTACAATCGCATTAGGAAGCAGCGTACACCGAGAGAGGTGTTAAAGGATTTGACAGTACACCGATGTGTGTAAGCACTGTAAACTCAGTTAACCGAGTTCTGTGGGGGGAAAAAGCAAACTAAGGCGTATTACCTGGTTGGGATTCGAACCCACGATCTTTTTCAATCTCTAGATGACCGGGATTCGAACCATAGACCACCGAGATTGACCGACAGCTAGAGGCAGCCCCTGATGTATAACTTTAATTAAATTCACAACTGTCACGTACACAAAGGCGTGCTGTCTCGGCCAAGTGGGTTTAAAGGCAGTTGACACTATTGGTAATTACTCAAAATAATTATTGGCATAAACACTTGATAACGAGTAATAGGGATAGGTTGATAGTACAAACGTTGTGAGAAACGGCTTCCTCTGATGTGATGGAGTACTTTTCGAGACAGAAGTAATTTTCCAAGAATTTGATTTCGAGACCTCAGACTAAGAGTTTGAGGTCTCGAAATCAAGCATCTGAAAGCGCACAACTTTGTGTTACAATGTATTTTTTCTTTCAATATTTTCTCGCATTGAGCTCAAATTTTCACAGGTTTGTTATTGTATGCGTATGTTAAGAAACAGCAATTGAGAAGACTGGTCTTTGACAATTACTAATAGTGTCCATGCTTTAAAGTACACCCGACTCATACTTTATTGGTTTACGTCATCCGGGTGTGGGTTCGACTCCCGGTCATGACACATGATTCCTCGAAAGACAGTTATAATCGCTTCCCAGTAGTGTATATCGGTACTGGTATGTTTTTCCCGCGTAATGTAAAGTTTGCCCCATGTAATCATGTTTTTATAATGGAACCATCTTGCTTTTAGAATGGAGCCAATGTACACACTCTTTTCATCACTCTTAGGCCACTCCCCTCCGCCTCCACATTCATGGATTCATTTCATCTTTCAACATCTTCAGTGTCTCAACTCCCTCTTTCTCCCCTTTCTTATCTCGTTACTTTCTTCATCATGTCTCCTCGGTAATCAGTGACAGTCCCTTGCCAATGTTCCGTGGATGTAATTATATCTTCCCAATTTTCTAAAAACTTACCTTTTAACTTAATTTGTGAGCCGGCCCTTTGTTACCCTCCCGTCCATTACCGACACAGACATCCTCTCTAAAATTAGATTCTGGGTTTTTGATCACGTGGTCTGGTTGATCATGTGAGGTGTTCCAACGGCCTAATGCAACCTGATTTCTTTTGTGGAAATTTAGATGGACTTAAGTAATTTTATTGTTGTCAGTACGTACAGAAATATCTTCAAAAAGCACTCCTTAAAAATTTAAGATTTTGAATAATTTCACAACACTCGGTGTGATTTTGTTCATTATAATAATTAATTGGTAAAGTCACTGGCTATTTGGAAATCGTACAGATCCATATTCATGTTGAGTTTACCCGTAGATACACCGATGTGTATTTACTCAGTTTCTTTCCCGAGTTGTGTTAGCAAAACATGGGCATTCTGTGGGATTCGAACCAACGACTATTGTACTTCAAGAGGTGTCTTTATACCATAAAGATCACTCAGGTCTCAGGTCTCATTAATATTACTGCAACTTAGCTAATTCGCAGATTTTTGTAAAAATTTGATTTTTGTTTTCAATTCAAGCAAGACTCGCCACTCCATCAGACAATTTGAAGACTCCATCAGACAATTTGAAGACTTATCTGTGGCAAGGAAACCTTTTTAATGAAAGAACAATATTGATAGTTGAACAAACTCATGAAACGCAGATTTGTAAAAACTGAAAAATCGCCGTTTTTTGTCTTTTCAAAACACAACTCGGAAAGAATACTCTGATTGAGGAAAGAATATACTCTTTTTATAATAGTGCACTGAGTTTTGAAGTCAAACTCGTGAAACGCAGTTGTGTAACAACTGAGCAATCGCAGTTTTTAAAATTTTATTTCAAAGAAGGGATCTTCTTCCATGAAGTCCAACTGAGCTTTGAAATCCAATGCAATGCAAATGTTAGGGTCAGTGAACGCTAGACGGTGTAAATACAGAAAAGGGAAATCTCATTTGCGTTTAATCCTAATACGATAGTCGGCCTTTTTGAAAGGAAACATTAACTTCCCTTTTCTCATATTTTTCTTTCGAATCACAATTTCAAACAAATCTGTTTTGACTGCGACTTGTAATCCGCTGATTTAATTGTAAATCCCAGCTTTAAGCAACCTCTAATTTAATAATTTATATCTGATAAAACTGTTTTGTTGAGTTACCAAACATTATTCAATCTTATAACCTGGAAATTCATTATCTTTGGTGACCTTTTCATATAGCGCTTTAATTTATTTTGAAGTGAGTTTACTCCATAAATGTTGTTGATGTGACTATTAGTCAAGGCTGCTATAACAAATCGGCGTTGCTTTTTCGAAATTAAAATTGAATGTTTTTCTGACATCACTTTTGATGAATTATACAACGTTATATTTTGTTGATCCAGTAACATTTGTTATCGACCAATCCATCTGACGTCATCTCACGTGAACACTCTTAGAAGACCTTGGGAGTTAAGATTGCACATCTGCCCAGTACGCAGTTTGTGACGCGCTCGGTGGGACGCGCACTATATATTTTCCATTGAAATTTGACTCACAAAATTTCAGATCATATGCACATAGGGTAACTGTATATGACGTCATTGCAATGGTTCTTTAGCAATTCCCATTACTTCCTTTTCCCCTGTAGTTTGTTAATTCAGATGGCAGGCCATCGGGTTAAGTTGAAACATGTATCCAACCGCCGCATAACCTTTTTACACACAATCAAACCCGCTTCGAAACTAGAACTATTACTGTCTGGCACCATATTCATTTTTCCAAAGAAACATTTATTAGCCCTGTGGGTATACTTAGTTACCATAGCAACCGTCTAACCTAGATAATGCTTTTGTACCCTGATTTTTGGCGTGTAAACCGGGTACGGTTTATTAAGTGAAACAATAGCTCAAGGGTGTTGGCCTACACTATGATTTATGCAGTACAAATAAAGAGGTTTTAGAAGGGCAATGGGTCGGTGTCCCAGGAGGAATCGACGAAACTCCGTGGGTTGCTTTGCTTTCAGGGAGCTGAGGCGGTAACCAGATCAGATTTTTTGACATGTTTGGTTTCAAACCATCAGGTGACATATGAAAGATATCTTATCATTTTTTCTAATCAATATTTGTTTGTATGGGGTTGACGTGATTAGTTGTCAACATAGTTACGGTCAACAGCTTGGTGCATGTTTATCAGATCAATTAGAGATTTATTACAACCAAGCTTCTGGAATTATTGCAAATAAAATTAAATTCATACTGCTTATAAGGAGGCCAAGGGTGAACTACCAATCCATAGTTATATTTCAAAATTAGAAACGTGACAGGTCAAAGTGGGCTTCCTCTCTTGCTGCCGATTGATGTAAACCTGACATGTGTTACAGGGTCAAAACAGTGTGATGAATGAGTTATAGTTGTGAACCTTTAAGCAGTAAGTAAGATTTAAAGCTTGATTGTATCTTATGACGGGAAGGGTATTATTTACAGTCAACAAGGTACGAGTTTATTGTTAAAGTACTAATCAAAAGGGATTGCTGCATTGGTTTGAAAACTAAATGTCCATTATATCTCGAGTCTCAGCACTGGCTTGTACGTTTTGTGTTTTACTCTTGCGATTCGGACATCGACTTTCACACTTGCAATCCATTTATTTAATTTCGCGTAGAAAAGGCAGAATTTGTTCATGACTTTTTTTATACAGTTGTATGTATGGGACTTTCAAAAATATTAGTGGTTTTTCTTTGGTGTAGCTTTGATTAATGGAATTATATTCGTCTGGTTTTCTTTCGTACATGGCTTGTATGCTCGGGACTTAAATGAACACGTTGCCTTGGATGGGTCGAGTTGGTCTTTAAAAAGCGTTCTGTAACCGTTTGTTATAAAATGCATATGGGTAGAGAGATGTTGTAAAAGTAGAATACAATGATCTACACAAATATGCCTCGAAATTGCGTGGTTTTCTTTTTAACTCGTCGACTAACATGGTCGGCCATTTATGGGAGTCAAATGTTTGACTCCCATAAATGGCCGACCGTCTTAGTTCGCGACGTAAAAGGAAAATCGTGCAATTTTGAGTGATACCTGTGTGGATCATTATATTCTACTTTTGAAACATCTTGCTAACTATATGCATTTCATAACAAACGGGTACAAACGCTTTTTAGAGACCAACTCGTCGGATCCAAGGCAATGTGTTCCTTTCAAACAAAAAAAACATTTGTTGCCGGTTCTTTGATGTAACTTTGAATGGTGATATTCAATTTAGTCATCAGACTTTGTTTCGTACAAAACTTGTGTATTGGACTTTCAAAATATTTGTGGTTCTTTGGCGTAACTTTGTTTATAATATTCTGAGGTTAACAACAAAGTCTTTTTCAGAAGCCTCTTACATCCATCCAAACTGCATGTTTGAAATGTTGGTATCCCAGTTGTTTTCCTGTTTCGAACTTTTCGAACCACTTGCTTCATTAGTCTCTCTCTTTACTCATTAACAAATTAATTTGTTAACATAAAAACCTTCCTAAATTAAAAGTGACACTAAGTGGTGTGGTCCTATTTTAAAGTACCTCACGACTTGCTACTTTTAAGTCCGTTCTTCTCTTTTTCACTACTAATTCTACCTTCGTCTTAACTTGTATTTTATGGCTTTAATGAAGACCTCGTGGCTTGATTGTTGTAGGAGGTTTTCGAACACGAATTGTCTTCTTGGGAGCGTGTTGTTTCACAGAGAGTGTTAGTTAAAATTAAGACCTGAAAATGGATTGATTTTAACTGCGTGAAACCAGTCACTTCCGCTTTCATATCAGATTTCCGTTTGTTTAATTTGTATTGAAAGCTTACCCTTTTCTGCCTCCGAGGCGTCAGGGTATCAAACCTTGGCTCGTAGCATTGACTCCTCTTTTATATACCGTCGCAGTTTACTTCGGTTGGAAATTGAGAACCTAATATGTCCCCTTTTCAGTTTGTGATAGAATTCCTTGTCCGTGAAAGACGCCTGGGGGCGGTGGCTGTCAATAGCAATTTCGGATTTTGAGATGATGCGGTTGTTTGAAGCTGTATTCAGGAAACGTAGAACCTCACTATTGAATGAACTTGCATGTAAAGAAAACCTCATAACCTAATGATTTACAGTGATTATTCATGACCGCTATACCTCCCATGTGAGGTATAGTATAAGCTTTATTCAGTTAAAGTTAGAACCATTTTTATCCACGATTTTGAAAACCGTCCGCGTGAGGTTTGGCTTTTGAGATGATGCGGTTGTTTGGAGCTGTATTGAGGAGACGTAAACAATTCACGCGTGAGGTCTCATTGAATTAACTACGTGTAAAAACTACAAACCTCAAGGTTTATATTGATGATTAATGGTCGCTATATCTCTTATGTGAGATAGATGACCTTTTTAGTAGATATTACGTCATTAAGTTAACCATGACGTTGTGGGGTAGATGAGCTTTATACGTCATTAGAGTTAACCATGATTTTTAAAACCATCCGCCTGAGGTTCATGTGGTTTAAGTAGGATTTGACACTTTGGTTGAGATATAATTAGGTGAGGTTTTCCTGAAACACAGTTTTCACTTGATGCAAACCTCATCTAATCCCTGTTTACAACAGAGCCCCCCCCCCCCCCCCCTGTTGTGGTTTGTAACCAAGTGTGTGTTTTCTCGTGAGAGCCGCTACAAACTTTAGGCTTTGATATTAAATCTGTTGCCTTCATCAAAGATCTTTGATTGATCACACAAGAAAAGATTCAGGGTCCATGTTGAGATAATTAATAGTTGAGGATGCGCGGAATACAAATATTTACAAGATACTTCGGGAAGTACCATTAGAATGCCCTAAGAGGGGAATTTGAACCTCTTGAGGAGACAATAAAAGCACCGGCTGGATCTTTAGAAATTACGGAGAAAATAATGTCCTGTATAAATTAATATCCTCGATCTGAGATACACCGAACCTACGAGTAGAACTTTACTATAGGGCAGACATTGTCTGTTTCCGTAATAGAAACAATGTTACGAAACCATGCGAGGTATCTTTATGGGGGTAGTAGGTTTGTTTCGAATTACACAAATCAAGAAACTGTGATTCATTAACTGAAGACAATATTTGTTTTAGTCATTGTGAAATCGGCAGTGAGCTGTGGGATTCGAACCCACAACCTTGTGATTGCAAGTCCTGCAGTCTAACCACTTGACCACGGTGACGTATTTTCTGAACACTTGAATTGGAAATGGGGAAAATTATCAATGAAAGAGATTTTTTACTATCTTATACGTGCCTGTTAAGTATCATGATAGAGTTGAGATTTGTCATTTATGACTATTTTAAACTATCGTTTCGATCTGTCATGGAAAGACGATCTTTGAAAAACTCATACAGGTCAAACTCACAATATTGTGGGAGTTGTTTTAACACTCTCCTGGGCTTGTTTAAGCTCATCGGAAGCAAAATATTACAATCTTTGAAAGTCCTTTAAAGTTGAAGTACTCTACACTCGGCAGTTTGCCAGCGAATATGCCCGCTGCTTCTTGTGTGAATAATATTTACACATTTGCAACACTCTGTAAAGGAGGGTTACTTTTAACATTTTACTCCAAACTATTTCTATTGGATTATGATTGATTGAGAGAGAATCGTGTATGGATTTACTTTTGTACCCCTGACGTTGTTTTTATAAATATTGTCAAAATTGTCGACGAGTAAAATCCTTTGAGGAGGTTTTTGTTATGTCGAATCGAAGAGTGATATTAAAATGACCATATAAAACCGTAGAGAATGCTGCCCTATAGTTCATGGAAATGTTTTCATTAAACTGTACAATAACTTGTTTAAAAAGAAAACCTACTCTGCGGCAGTAGAATTTCTAGCAAGACAAGTTCTCAAAAGAACATAAATTTACTCAGCAAATAGATATACGCACGGTGTTACCGCAAACCAAATATACAAAAACCTACCACCAAGCTAAAATTACCGTTTAGTTACTAAACATACTTATAGAAACTAGTGCCATTCGTGCAGTGGGTTACCTGGGCAACTATTAAACTCCAGCACCTTTGCACTTTTGGTGTGATCTTGAAGGGAAAAACAATAGGGTTGAACTGTTTTACAACACCTACTGACATTTGCGAATATACATCCATCAGCACCCTGTAAGAATGCAAGCCGCACATGTCAAAGTCACCTGGTTTGAAGGGGTCTGGTTTCACGCCGTCCACCACTAGCAGCGCACGGTATTTACCTATAATACCAACACCGACTAAACTCTTGCTATTAAAACACAAATTGTACCAGTTAAAGGCACTATTTAATATTGGTATTAATACTAATACAAATTGTTAGCATGAAAACTTAATTAGTAACGAGCAATGGAGAGCTGTTGATAATATAAAACTTTGTGAGAAAAGGCTTTCTCTAACGTAGTATTTGAGAAAGAGGGACTAATATCTCACTCAAATAATAAAATACTTCAGCTGAAGCCTTTGGTTATGCATCTGCATGCGACAAAGGTGTTTTTTTTTCCTCGTTATATTATTGCATCTTCGATGACCTATACTGAGCTACTAAGTTTTATTAGCAGGTTTGTATATTTTATGCATATGCTGGGATACACCAACGGAGAATACTGGTCTTTGACAATTACCAAAAAGTGTCTTTAGTGCCTTTAAGTAAGTTTAATCTCCCTTGATCAATATTCTAGCGTATAAACTCTTTGCGGGTTTGCAAAGCTCAAACTACCAGCCTGCATTATTGGACAAGCGGTTCGATAACTATCATTATTTTGAGTGTTCGCTAAAGTGAGTTCACACAAGTACCTAGGTTCGACGTCTGAGTTGAACACTTATTAAAAAAGCAGGTTGTTGTTGGAGCAGTGGTTGGATTCTCAGACACCTCGCTCGATCGGGAATTCACTACTTGACAACATTATTGTAGTGGGATTTTCTCATGATATTGCCTTCGCGGCAAGATTACTAGTTTGATGGGTTATTTTGTGCTTGCACGCTTAGACCTGTTGGAGATTTGCTTTATTACATAGTTTGAACCAGTCGTGTAGTGCGCATGGTCGGTAGGCGGAAACTTAAAGGAGTCAGTGCCTTTTAAACGGAAGACATTATCATTACCAAAAGTGCATCAAACGTTATCTTTTTATCGAGGTGACAAATAATCGTGTTGACCTAGTTTGGATAGAATATTTCGTCTGGATGCTTAGAACTAATATAAGTTCCTTATGGCAGTTCTAAAGACCATTCTTGGTCTACAAGGAGGTCCAAAATAATTATATGCAAAAGCTATTTTATAACATCCTTACAAATTGCTCTTAGGACCAAACAGTTTTCCGCAAAAGAAATCATTTTATGCACTGTTTATCATAGAAATTTAAAGCGCTTAACTAGATGTCCTTAAAATTCATGTTGTTTTCTTGATTTGACATCCTCCACTTAAACAAAACATCCTTAAACTGACTTCGAAATTGAGATGTTGAGTATTTTGATACTCGCATGCAAATTGTATTCATTGTACCTCTAACAAACTGACCTTTTTACACGACTCCACCCAAGAATTCATCATCTTTATAGATGTTATACTCTGATGACGTCAGTTGGCATCCATCCAAGTAAACTTTGCCGATCTTGCAAGACTAAAAGCAAGATCGCGTGGTAAATTGTATGCTCTAGTGGTTTTTGAAGATTCATACAGCATCCTCGAGGCGGATTCCAAGCGCGATATGCAATTATAGTGCAGTGATTGCCATGGTTTAAGGAACCAGTCTGTTTGCCATTTGTAAACCAATGCATGGTGCTAAGGATTAGGTCTCATAATTCATAACTTAGTCCCTCACTGAGGGACGGACATGCGCGTTGTTTTGTCACTGTGTACAGTGTGCCGATACGTTAATATGTGGTTATTAGCAACCATCCCAGGCTTGTGGAACTTGCATCCCTTCACTTTCTGTATACAGGCTACATAAAAGGTCAATCGGGTTACACTATGGTTGCCTATTGATATCACACATTCTCAAAAATTCATAATTTATTGTGGAGCATTCTTTTATCTTTCCTTTGTCCCTGTTAAAGATCTCCCCTAGACTTTTTACAACATTTCCTTGCATAGCACCCCGATACCTTTTGTTTTCCCTTTATCTTTTCCTTGACATGGTCTTTGCTCTATATGGTCTTCGTAGGGTACCGAAAATGAAAAAATATCACGATATTGTGTGGCGACTGTATAACTTATAACAGCCCCAGAAAACTTCACACTCTATAAACCACAAGCAATTAAAAACCGCAAGGCACAATTAAAACCACTGGGTGCAAAAGGCGAATACACATTGACATTTCACATTTACAGATATTTATACGCGGCGTGTCTACTTTACATCTTCGATGACAGATGTGGCGACTCGATGCGCGATCAAAAACTTCATTACAGCCGCCGGGCGTCCGGGACCAGACGTAAATTATCACTCTGGAATATACATTCTTTAGACTGTTAAAGGCACTGGTTATTAGTATTGGTATTTATTCAAAATAATTGTTAGCATAAAAACTTACTTGATAATAGCAATAGAGAGCTGTTGATAGTATAAAGGCACAGGAAACTATAGGTAATTACTCTAAATAATTTTTAGCATAAAAAAACTTACTTGGTAACGAGCAATGGAGAGCTGTTGATAGTACACAATAGTGTGAGAAACGCCCTGTGCATAACGTTGTTTTTGAGAAAGAAGTAATTTTCACTCAAAAGATATAAGACTTCAGCTGAAGCCTTTCATTTTCACACACAAAGTGATGCAAAAAGGGTGTTGTTTCTTTCATTATTCTCTTGCAACTTCGATGGCCAATATTGAGTCAAATTTTTACAGCATATTTTTGTATGCATATTTTGAGATACACCAAGTGAGAGGACTGGTGTTTTGACATTTACGAAACGTGTCCAGTGCCTTTAAACACTGGCTCTATGATTCCATTGTGGCTGGCTACTGGCAGACATATTTGTGAAAGTGGGAGAATAATACAAGACACACGTCCACTCTCTTGAAGAATCTGAGCGAATAAGTTTGGCTAGTTGGCATTTATGGTTGTAGATGACATTAAGGATGGATAGGCGTAACGCACGGGCGGGTCTGTTTTGAATGGTTTTTCTCGCTGTTTATTAAGTGGTTTCTTTTATAGAAGACGGGGAAATGTCATTTGTCTAAGTATAATGTTCCTTTACTACATACATTTAACTGTTCCTTAGTGCATGTAAAATTCACCGCTATAGGGAAATATCTCGTCTTGGGAAATTATTGTCTTGCTTTAGGAAAGATCGGGCAGGAAACCATTTTCATTCTTTTGACAATATAATAATTATTATACGAGCATGCCGCAGCTAAAAAACATTTATGTATTTAAATATTTGTTTTAATAGTTTTTTGTTAAACCTCATTAAAAAAGATGTGCCCTCACTAAAACTAGCTCAAACTATTGTAACCTTAGATAACATTCCCCTCACCTTGAACCTCAAACCTGTAATTTCAACCGACAAATTCATAATATTGTCATTTTATAGTTAAAATGATTGGGGTACTTTTTTGTAACACAAAACACAATATTCACAGATTTACATCAAATTAACACACTTTGAAGGTAATGATGGCTTAAAGCTCCCCTTAAAATATTACTTGCTGAGGTGCTGTAGTTCTTGAGAAATGAGTAAAACATTGTCACGAAAATACGTTCAAGCCTACATGCTAAAACGAATTTCGTAACTTGTTTTTTAATACTCATTTCTCAAAAACTATAGCGCCTCAGTAAGTAATATTTTAACCGTAGCTATCTACTATCATTATCTTAAAATTCTGTGGACAATGTGTTTTGTGACCTACAAAAAGTACTCAGACCCTTAAAGTAGTATAGTATTTTAAGACCTGGGTCGTTGGTTCAAATTCCGATGTAATCAATTTTTCTTGGTTGAACCCCAAATCATTCTGGGTCCTGCTTTTTGTCTACAATCTCCGATGCACGAATTACATAGTACTCTTATCGATTTAAGGTAATTTAATCATAACATTTTGATAACAAACTAAGTGATTGTATAGGCCGCTTCAATACATGTAAAACAAGACATGAACAAGAAAAACAGAAAAACCTAAACAAACAGATACAGGGATAATGATTTAAGTGTATACAAACCTCAATAAATATTTATTGTAACCCATCCTTTAAATATCACTCTCACATGCTACCACTAAGCCTTTGTATATATTGACATTCTGATCGTTGTATCTGTATATGTAATTAGACTAGCATAAGTCTATACTGTCTTGGTATTTGCTAAAGGCTTATGTTATGAAAGCACTAGATAAACATGGATTTAATTGACGTATTCTGTTTGAATAGACAAACTGGTATGTCATACTTTGAACATTGCAGTTGATTCATCTCGTGTTTATATCGTTACTATAAAAGTCTTACACCCCATGTAATTTCATTGGTGGTTAAAATAGTGGCTGTTAAATCACTTCCGAACATACTTCGGGAATTTTATGCCAGAAGTTTGGGGTCGTCATAAGTTCGAGTCGACACTCGATCCCAAAGAAACACAAGAATGAATGGCTACATAGTGTGTCACTGTTAAAAACATACTTGTAAATCAATACCAACAGTGGCCGTTGCTAATAAAAGTAATTGACTGCATATTTTAAAACAAATCTGACGACGCATGGGAAGGTGGGAATTAACATAAACCAGTATAACGATGATTTCTAATAATTGGTTTTACCTATCTACACCGATGTGTGGAAACACTTAATACTCAGTACATTCACGAGTTCTGTGAACAAAAATCACAGGCATATTACTCGGGTGGGATTCGACTCCACGACCTTTGCCACTAAAGATCAGATGTCTTACCAATGAGACCACTGAGATTGCCTGGTAGAAGCTTGCCTAATAACAGAGGCCGTTCGAATCCGAAATTTTGGCATGTGATTGTTTCTAAAGACCCCGTGCATTGGCAGCCATCTTTGATGAAACGGGCACACGCGTGAAAGGCTATCATTGGCCGAGAGTCGTGCGCATCAAAGATGGTGGTCAATGACGTCAAGAACAATCCATCTATTGAAGGGAGAGCAAGTAGGAAGGGGCACTTGTTGTAATTAGCTTGCATTCTGAAATCGATATTACATTTAAAAGCTCACAGACATATTACTCGCTGGGATTCGAACCTACGATCTTTGCCATTCTAGAGCAGATGTCTAGAAACCGTATAATGTTTGATATCGAAGTGAGAGCAAAGTGAGGGTATTTGTTGCCATCAGCTTGCAGTCTGAAATCGATTTTATTATAATTAACTAAAACCACCTTGACCGTGACTATACGTGGGCAATGTACAACCTGCCTTTTATTAATTAAGGGCCGTTGTTGCCTAACCACTTCATTGTTATAGGCTATTGTATCTCAACCATGAAATTGAAACTGTTGGAAATTGAAGTCACCCACTCTTAATACATGAACAGTAAATTGGATATCAAGTTTTACAAGAGCAATTTACCTATTTGGAACCATGGACCCATTAGAAAATAATTGTAAAGCAAATTGAAACAATTATCTTGCGTGAAATACTGTCTGAGTTTAATACTGACATGTCTTATTTCGTTCGAATTGTCTGCAAAGAGTCCGTTTGAAAGCATACAAATCTATGGCAACACCCAGAGCAGAGTGGACATGTGCGCATTACAAGTCTTTATTATTGTTAAACCCATCCGATTCATCTCTAACAAATACCACTAAAAAAATGGACCTTTACAAGTTTTTTGTTTGTTGTGTGTCTTTGTTGTTTCCGTTTGTTGTGTTGGGTGTTTGTTGCGTTGGCTGTTAATTTGTTTGTTTGTTTGTTTGTTTGTTTGTTTGTTTGTTTGTTTGTTTGTTTGTTTGTTTGTTTGTATGTCTGTCTGTCTGTCTGTTTGTTTGTTTGTTTGTTTGTTTGTTTGTTTGTTTGTTTGTTTGTTTGTTTGTTTGTTTGTTTGTTTGTTTGTTTGTTTGTTTGTTTGTTTGTTGTGTTTTGAGAAAACCAACCCATTATATAAAACAATTGACTCTTCTAAAAACCAGAGATACATTTTAACTGATCAGAAGCAGAGTTTCTTTGAGAAGTAACTCATGATTCTTGATTTTTTTTTTCAACCACCAGGGCAACACCTACAATGACGCAGACATGTTTTTAAATAACCACACTGGGGGCTTACAAGCCATTACCACATTTCCACACCTTCTAGCATTTGTTTTAACACCATTTTAAAGATATTGGAGAATAGTTGTAGATGCCTTTTGGTGTAGTTCATTATCATCGGTACATTTATCATCTTGAGTGTTATTTGACCCCCTAGGCTGCCGTAGTTCGGTCATTACACCATTGCACTTACACCTCCTTTACTTCACACGGTGCCTCCCTAAGCTGCGGGCAAAAACCACATCAAGTGGAAAGGCAACACAGTACAGCAATTTTGTTTGCACTTTTATCAAAACTAATTTATCGTGGACAGTGTTTGAGGTGAAACCATTTGAATTTGTTGATTCTGATTCTGAACTCGGCTGTAAAAGAAAAAAAGGAAACAAAAAAAGAAAACAAAGTAACGTGCGTGGAGTCATCTGTATCTGGTCTCCTAATTTCTGTTAAAGTGAAACAAATTAAGAAGACAATTGTTGTGGTTGTAGATAGTTTACTCATATCGCGTTAAATGTTGTGTCCATTTTTGATAGATTTACCTGGTAGGTCTGCTGCCACCTAGCGTTCAAAAAGTATCCAATTGACCACTTGAGCTCTAAAGCCCGGTTCATAGTTCCTGCATATTGCTAAAGCGATACGAATTTTAACATCATCAAATTTGCAACGATTATATCCCATCATTCGACTTGTGCTGAATCTTTACAAAACATTCGCTGCTATGTTTCATCCACTGCTTTCCATTACATTTTTCCTTTAAAGGCAGTGGACACTATTGGTAACTGTCAAAGACTAGTCTTCACAGTTGGTGTATCCCAACATATGCATACAATAACGAACCAGTGATAATTTGAGCTCAATCGGTCATCGAAGTTGCGAGATAATAATGAATGAAAGACAACCCTTGCAACACGAAGTTGTGTGCGTTTAGATGGTTGATTTCGAGACCTCAAGTTCTAAACTTGAGGTCTCGAAATCAAATTCGTAGAAAATTACTTCTTTCTCGAAAACTATGGCACTTCAGAGGGAGCCGTTTCTCACAATGTTTTATACCATCAACCTCTCCCCATTACTCGTCACCAAGAAAGGTTTAATGCCAATAATTAGTTTGAGTAATTACCAATAGTGTCCACTGCCTTTAACATTGATGCATGTCTGACCACCTACTTCAACTCAATCATTCACTTATAAAACAACTCCGGAAAGCGTTACGTTTACCCCGTAGACATTGGGTTTATTCTATTCTTAATACCCACTGGATACACTTTACGTTTCCATAACCAACAGCCAAGTGCCTATAATGGCCACTTACATTCCATACTTACCACACTAATGCAAACATCATAAATAATTATGTCTTTTGCAATATCAAGGGCTGATGCTGGCAAGTGTATCCAAGTGACGGTCAATGACGGTTTTAATGCTCGAGTTGTATTGAGTGGTATTAAACTAACCGTATTTGCACGAGTAACGCCTAAGGGTTGGAGTCATTAAACGCATTGCTGAATGCAATTATTGTGGTCATCAAGTTTAACGATAATTCTGTCGCAATAATCACCGTATGGTTGGTGTTACTTTCCTTCCCAGAGATAAGTATTTTGGATATTAAAGGATTTTTGCAGCTTTCCATGCCGAAACTGTGATATACTTTTTTTCATCGCGAACAAACAACATTTGAAAAGCCATTACAGTGCTTAATTATTTTAAATACTGATTTTTTTTTTTTCAGTTAAGAGCCAATAACGGGAACGTCTGGTAGAATTTGAAAAAAATAATCGCTATGAAATGCAGAGAAATAACTAAAACCGAACAAATAAACTGTTGCTTTTTAGTGTTTTTCGATAAGCTATACTTGTTATTATTTTGTAAATTAAAGAACAAACAAGTTAGTATGCACTCATTCGTAATATGAAAACAAGTATTCGTTTTTAGCCTAAGTCAACGTTTTTGATGACGATAACGGGTTAAAGTTTCGAACGTTATTATTTATTGGAGTTAACAAAATGGATAATTATGTTCTTGTTTGGGTCAAGGAAAGGTCATTTATTGAACTTGTTCTTTGAGTGCCTTCACCCAACCCTTAACAACCCCGTCCCACCACCCGAGAACTGAAGCGCTTCTAACCACAGACCTCAAATCATACCGTTATTCGTCCCTAAAAGGTCAACATAGTTTGCTTGTCAGATTTAGGCGGTCGGGCATATGTAACTGATGACCACTGCATTCGCACTTTTTCTTGTGACTGGTAATAATTAGGTCGACAGGAAATAACAGCAGGATTCCCGCCAAAATCACTGTTTTCTTTCGATTAGCAGTGAGTCCAACTACGAAACTCATATCACTATAAAACCTAATCACATGATAGTGAAATCTAGGTACCACACGCAACTAAAGCGATGGACGGACACGTTTGGCCATTTTCAGAAACCAGTATTACCACGTGGTGTTTCTCAACATAAGCATACAATAAAAAACCTGTGAAATTGTGGGATAAGTCTCATCCATGGCAATCAATCATCAACCATATTCATGAGGTTGAACTTCAGCACAGTTTCGATCATGTGTTCGGTTTTCACAAACCGGTCGAGCAACGTTCTATTAAAGGCACTGGATACCTAAGGTATTGTCAAAGACTCGCTTTCTCACTTGGCGTATCTCCATCATCAATTTGGTCATCGATTTTGCAAAAGAATTATGAAAGAAAAAACACCCTTCTACAACTTTGTAATCTTTCAGACTCACAATAATAAAGGGCTTCAAGTCTTTTACTTTTTGAGTGAGAATCTACTTTTTTTCTTTAAAAACTACATTTCTTCACAGGGAGCCGTTTCTCACAATGTTTTATACAATTAACAGCTCTCCATCGCTCGTTATTAAGTAAATTGTTATGCTAACAATTATTTTTAGAAATTACCAATAGTGTCCATGCCTTTAAACCAAGCTACATTTACCCTGGAAATTATATCTAAACGCTAGCTCTCCGCGGCGATTGAAAGATACTGTATCTACAGGGAGGAAAATGACGAAGCGGGGAATCCTGTATCGATCGATTGAGGTTCCTTGTCTCCTTCTCTTCTTCATCATCAGAGGCATTTGCCTCTCTGAGGAGAGAAAAATGCAAGGATAAAAATCGACACGAAGTCTTTTCCCTGGGCACAAAGGAGTAGCGTGGTTTCACAGATAGAGGAGGGGGTTGCTTTTAATGTTTGTGCGGGGCGTTAGTCCCCCTATAGTCTTAGAAAGGCCAAACATCTCAATTTCACTGCGCTTGGCATTTTTGGACTATCACTGAATTCAAGCAACTAGTTACCCCTATATTTAATACTCTCTCTATAATAGATGTCAATGAACGGGTTTTTACTAGCTGTAGATGGATAGATAGCCACGATGTGGAGCCATAGAACACGATACTTTATAACACAATTACATTTCTTATTCAAATACATCGACCCACAGTTTTTTTCGCATTACAAAATTACTTACTGTCGATAATGTGATAATAACCAAGGCTCAATTCTATGGTGCGAAAAACATTAACTGCTCTGCCTCATCTTTTTACAGTAGCCTTTTAAAAAACACTGATTTTAATGTAAAAATCATAAGTCAAAGATGTGCTAAATTTGATTAAGTATTACTTCTATTTTTTAGCAGTATGTATAGCATACTGCATGGGTTTTGTTGTTTTGGGATAGAATGCTGTTAAGAACGGATATTTTTTTAGAATGTGGAATTGTTAGCATCAGATTGAAATGAATCAGAGTCTTATTATGCTAGCTTCATTGACAGCCCATGTACTTTAATCGAGTGGAATTAATTATGATAAGATTATGTTCTTATTAAGGTATCTTTTTCTCATTTATCTTTAATCCCAGTGGCAGCTTTACCACTTTCTCACCCCTCACTGGAATATATTCTCGCTGGGCAATAACTTTGAGCTGGCTGTTCCCTCGTTCTATCTGCTGAACTTTAAATTTCCTTGTTTCTATTTTTTTTTTTAAATGTTCTATAACCTATCCTGTATAATACCTTTAAGTGCGCAGCAATCCCATAGTACCAATAACGGTGAATGACTTCCCTTGAAATGTTATTCCATGAAATGCTTTACTTTTTGAGAAAACATTAAAACAATTATCAGTTCGAGAATAACGAATTTATTTTAAACACATGTCATGACGCGGCGAAACGTGCGTAAACAAGGGTGGGTTTTCCCCGTTATTTTCTCCCGACTCCGATGACCGATTGAGCCTTAATTTTCACAGGTTTGTAATTTTATATATAAGTTGTGATACACGGAGTGATGGCCTTCGGACACTACTGTTTACCGATGTTGTGCGATTGCTTTAAGGCAACATAGTTTACTAACGCATAATGAATCTGAGTAATGTTTAATAATACATTGTTGATACAGATGTATGTCATTTTCTCTACCAGCAGAAGCCTACAGGGTTTATGATACTCAATGTTAATACAGGATTCCTATACAGAGATACAGATCAGAATGGATCTAGCTTCATTAAAATATCATTTATCAATTTAATCCAAATACCTTTACATCTATCAGACTAGACAGTCTATAGTATTGAATAATACACTGACCCATTTTAAGCTGAACTTCCTCCAGTAGAGATGCCACTGGGAATCTCACTTTATTTGCTGCAGCGTTTATTGCTTCTCATGAATTTTGCTGTGTTTTTTACCATGGGGATGGCAGGCCACTGTATCTCAATTGTGCATGCAGCGCGGCTAAAGAGTCCAATGATGCATTGTTTGAACTGACTCTTGTTATGTTAACCTTATGTTTGAGATAACACAGCAAGATTTGTTGCTATAGTATTTATAGAATTAGTTTTCTCACATCAAAGTCGCTAATAATTATGATTCGAAGCTAACTGATTATCGTGAAATCATAAGTAAAAAAAGAAAAGACAATGGCCTGACGTTTCGACCCATACTAGAGTCTTTCTCGAAGGCTTCATCATAAGTCTTTAAAACAAAAGTTGGGCAAAGGTTTACAGGTACGACGGGGTCCTAGTTTGCAGGTGAAAACAGCTCTGGTCGTCTCTTGAAGACAAAAATAAATGACAAACCTTCTTTTTTAAGAATAGAGTTATATTGTTATCATTCAAACCACCATGTTTCTTAGTGTACCTCCTATTGTATATTTAGTACATCTTAGTAACTTATCCTATCTTAAAGTGCCTCTTACCTCTCCGCGCTTATAGTAACTCTTAGTGTTTCGTAGTACCTTCGATAATACCTATAAGTACCGCTCAGTAACTCTTCTTGTTTTCTCTTTGCTGATTTTTTTTTATCTACTAACGGTTCAACGAAACTCTTCAATCTCAAAAACCTAGTTAACATTGGTATGTTATGTACATTACAAGCGCTAATGCGTTTTTGAAATCTCGGTCAAACGAATCAGTCTTCTGTTATTGAAAACATTACCTTGTTCACTGTCTGTGAGTTACTTAGTTGATGAAACATGACCTGCATTCCCTTATTTGGTTCACAAGTTGATCTGATAATTTTATCAAAAGATGAAGAAATACAGAATGAATTCCCAAATGATGTGAAGGCCCTGAAACTAGATCACCATATTGATTACATTGGTACATACACATACAGAAATCTCCTTCTGTGAAAAATCTTCTGCCGATAGAATTCTATGTTTAATGGCACCGCATCCATAGCAATATTTTAGACAGGCCTTTCTCTTGAAATTAGTTTACCGTGTGCTTAGAATGTTCTATTAGAAAATTTGCCGTTATAGCGAATCGTCTACAGGGATAACTCATATGCGACAACTCGCCCTGACACCTGCGACCACGTTCCCGATCCGTACCAATGGATCTCTACAAATTATCGTCTGCTCAATCGTACGTCCTCATTTTGGCGGGAAACGTCAAAGCAGTGATTCACGCTGTACGAGTTTTTCCGCGCGCTTAAAGGGTTTGGGTACTTTTCGTACGACAAAAAACACAATGTCAACAGATTTACATTTAACTTACACGGTTTGAAGATAATGGTGTTAGAAATATTGGTTGCTGAGGTGCTTTAATGTTTTATAGAGTTGAGTAAAACAATGTGCCGCAAAAATACTTTACGTCTCCGTGAAACCACAACTATTTTAGCAAGACAACGTGTTAACCAGTATGGCAACGTGTTTACCAGTATTGGTATTTAAGTGCGTAACAAGTATTGATAAACATACCAGTACTGGTAAATACGCTTTACATAATAGTATACAACATTGTGAGAAACGGCTCCCTCTGAATTGATGTAGTTTTTGAGAAAGAAGTAATTTTTCACGAATTTGATTTCGCGACCTAAGATTTAGAATTAATTTGAGGTCTCGAAATCAAGCATCAGAAAGCACACAACTTCGTGGCACAAGGGTGTTTTTTTCTTTCATTATAATCTCCCAACTTCTACAACCGATTGAGCTCAAATATTCACAGGTTTGATATTTTATGCATATGTTGAGATACACCAAGTGAGAAGACTGGTCTTTGACAATTACCAATAGTGTCCACTGTCTTTAAGTCCCGCGATTTATCATGAAGTAACCGGTCAGGAACTTAACTTTGTTTTGTCTTTCCCTCGGCTTGTATTCTCAGTAGATGAGTTTATAAATCTTGCAATTACAACCAGCCATCAGAAACATATTTGTATGTCTGTGAGAAGGTTATGGAGCACATTTAACTGAGTATAATTCAATCATGAATTTTACGGCAGAAGGACTTGCCTGGTAATGTTTGAGCGTAGCAATGTCATCTGCACTTTTCAACCCTCGCTAGAAACACTAAATTTATTCAGTGAACAAGGTACAGGAGACATTTACAACTCCTCTGGGAACGACACTGTGACTTAAAGGTGAAGAGGTTTCACCGTCAACATTCACTTATTTTCTAAATGGGTAAATCATGTATATATAATGAAATATGAAGTAAAATGGTAGTCGAATCACCACATCATCAGTGTTTGCTGGATAACGCTAGTGTGAAGTCAAAGAAAGTGGGTCAGTTGTTTCGACAGTAAGTGTCGACTTAAACAATAATTTATATCAAATTAATCAAAAATGTTAAAGGATTTGGGTACTTTTTGTAACACAAAATACAATGTCCACAGGTTTACATTAAACTTACACCGTTTGAAGATAATGATATGATAAAGCTTCCCTGAAAATATTACTTGCTGAGGTGCTGTAGTTTTTGAGAAATGAGTTAAATAATATCATGAAAAGACATTTTTACATGCTAAAATAATTTTCGTCTCATAATCACTAAGATTAAAATTATTTACATGACATTGTTTTACTCATTTATCAAAAACTACAGCACCTCGGCAAGTAATATTTTCAGTGAAGCTTTCCACCATCATTATCTTAAAACTGTGTAAGTGTAATGTCAATCTGTGGACATTGTTTTTTGTTGTCCTACAAAAAGTACATAGACCCTTTAAAGTAATGTATACCTGTGTGCAGAAGGATGCAATATTTGGTTCATAGAAAACTTAAATCATAATATTAAAGGTAATCCAGCTTCATATTTCAAATCTATGGCTGCAGGCCGATCAAAAGCCGAAATTTTTCTCCTATTTGTAGAGAAGCAAATATGTATCTAGTAGCAATGGTGCCTGCAACCTGTGCTTAAACAATATGTTATTGCCGTGAAATTCGAGTATTAAAAAGAACAGACCAAACGTGAAAATTTTCACTCCTAGGTGCAGGGCAGCAAGTAATAAAAGGGTTAATATCCTGAATGACACAAGCGACTCTTTACCTCTTCATAGCCCTGTAACGTGTGAAATATAGTCGGCCTTCAGTCTATCTGGTGCCTACATTTCTCAATGGTTTGAGGGAAGTAAATTGTCATGTTCAATGAAACAAACACTTAATCTTGCAATCTCGATCGCGAAACAGACTCAGAGGTTGGCAAAATGCTTTATCAGGAGAAGATAAATGTTAGGTGTTTTATTTTACACGTAAATAGGTTTCCAAGTCAAAGGCATCAATTTCAGCACATCTTGACTTATAAAAGGTTTAAGACATGTTTACTGCATCCGTTCCCAGTTATCAAATAACCGTTATGTAAAGAGCTAATCCCCATAAAGTCATATCTATGCCAAACCTTTTAAAGGATTAAAGAAATGGAGAATTCATCTAGGCCAAGTTGGTGATATAGAATTCCGTTTGTTAGATTTAGACGTTTTAGCAATCGGTTGATTTAAATAGATATGACTTTAACTTAATATTTTTGAAATGCCTCCAGTCTTAAAAAAAAAAAGTGGATTATTGATGTTCTCCGTAACATGCCTCTAAACTGCGACATAACTGACAGTCGTTAAAAACATTATTAAAAGCAACAACAAAAAAGTTGAATTACAACAACGTTCTTAGAATATATCTACACTTGAAAACCATAAGTAATACTTCTCATTCATTTGTCATTCATTTGCCACAACTAAATCAAATTTTGTCAAAGAACATGTGGAAAATTCATTGATAAGCTGCAACTCATATCCTTAGTTTTTTCTAAGCTTTGTTGTGTTTTCTATAACATTTATCAACATATATCTTGTTTCCTTCCATCCTACAATCTAGATTATGTTAAGAGGAATATCAACTCATTTATTCAGCCCCTCCGAGTTATTTCTTTCATTTAATAATATTTATTCTTATAGCCCCTTACAAAGAGTGGCTTGTAGCCTTTCTTGGGGCGAACTTGCATAGAAAGGTGAGCATTTCAAAATTCAATCTATGAAATCTTCCGGAGCAGTAAACCATATAACTGTCCCCCGCCCAATGTCAAAACACTATTATGGACGTTTGAACCCGAAATGATAGACAACACCTTTTCCTATAGACGCCCAAACTCCATCAATTTCCATCTTTTTAATATCCTTGGAGGCCGTTTTAATGAGTATCGATGGTGGCGATTCGATTTTTAAGAATCGATTTTTCCTACCCTGGCATTGGTACCCCAGCACGTAATGTTACCCGCTCGCTCATTTAAAGGCACTGGACACTTTTGGTAACTGCTCCAAATAATTGCTACCATCAAAACTACATTGGTTATGAGCAATGGAGAGCTGTTGATAAAATAAAAACGTTTTGACAAACGGCTCTCTCTGAGGTAATGTAGTTTTTTGAGAAAGAGGTACTTTCTCACTTAAATAATTTGAGAAGTCATACCTGAAGCCTTCTTTACAGAGTTTTTTTCTGTCGTTCTCTTGGATGACCGATAAGTCAAAATAATCACAGATTTGTTAGTGTACTCATATGTTAGGATACACCAAGTAAGATTAGTTTTTTTTTCACATTGACAAAAGGTGTCTTTGTGCCTTTAATAGAACGTTGCTCAATCGGGTTTCTGCACAAAAAAACACATGATCGAAACTGTGCCGAAGTTTCACCCTTCATGAATAAGGTTTGTGATTGATTCCTATGGAAGAGACTCTCCTCAACGATCTAGAAACACTTATCACTACACCTTCACAGCAATTAATAAAGTGCATTTCATTGCCAGAAGTTTAACAATTAACCCAAAATGTAGAGTATTGATCATCAACAAAGCACGGTGCGACATTCATCTTCTCTCTGAGTTTCCCTTTCCGTCTCAGATCGACCTGTCTAAGGCAGTGGACACTACGTAATTACTCAAAATAATTGTTAGCATAAACCTCACTTGGTAACAAGCAATGTAAAGCTGTTTATAGTATATAAAAAAAAGGGGGGGGGGGACGGCTCCCTCAAGTAACGTAGTTTTCGAGAGAAAAAGGTTATTGATTTCGGGACCCCAGATTAAGAATTTGAGGTCTCGAAATCAAGCATCTGAAAGCACAAAACCTCGTGTGACAATTGTGTTTTTTTTTTCACTATTGTCTCGCAACTTCAGCGACCGATTGAGCTCAAATTTTTACAGGTTTGAGATTTTCTGCATAATAAGCTGAGATACACCAGGTGAGAGGACTGGTTTTTGACAATTACCAAAGGTGTCCAGTGTCTTCAATTCTATGTCTGGTGACCGATGAGTCCCATAACTCACTGTGACGCATAAAGGATTATAAAAACGTTGTATAGACAGATATCAAGTGCAACCCATGAATAACATCAGTCACTGAACCAGTAATGCTAAAGACTTGTTTGACATCAATTACTCTAATTCAACAAATATTGCCGTTGACATCAATTACTCTAATTCAACAAATATTGCCGCTGCTTATAAATACATGAAAATTAATCTTGATATTACATGGTATATTTATAAACATGCAGTTGTTTGATCGGCTGTAAAAAGAAAGTTTAAGATATAGAAACATGGTCACAGATAGTCGACTTGTTATTACATTTCTGCCAACATCTTTCATCAGGTTACCTTCTCATGTGTCATTTCCCTTAAGAGTTCTTGGGGACTAAACTCATCTCGAAGTCACAATTTGGTAGCGTGGATTTGGAACAATTTGAAATTTTGGCTGCTTTAAATAAAAACAAAATATCTCATTCTTATAAACCACAGTGAGCATACAAACAAACTGTATAAGTGAAAAGCGTTTTTCTTTCACAGTGGCCCCCTATAATATGCATTTTTCGGACGCTAGATCCCTTGTATGACGTCACACGATCAATGAGGAACTATCCTTTGCAGAGAGTGGTGTACGCAGCGCCTAGGCCTACACGCGTGCGTGTTTCCATGATTGTTTGACATTAAAAATGGCGGCCAATGCAAAAGGTCTTTGGTCAGCGACTTTGGCTACTGATATGGGCCCGGGTATGACCATTGGCTTTCCAGGCATAGCCACTGACGGAGCCATCAATTAACGAACGGCCTTATAAGTTTCCACGTTTTATAACCAACCTACATGATTGGAAAGTGTTGTCGTGTGTACCGGTAGCATAATAAACCAGGACAGTTAGTGATTGTATACAAGAGCACAGGGTCGGAGCCTATACGACATTAGCGACAAGATGGCGCCGGTGTGCCGCGTGTACTGTCTAATTAAGGCCCATTACCTTGAATTGTCAAAGGCTTGTTCCTGTGTATGCTGCATTTTCTGTTGGTTATTGTGTATACGAATGGAGGACAGTGTGCTTGTTAACAATAACGAAGTACATGTGTTTGTCACAATATGTTGACAGAGGGTAGGGATGGTGTGCTTATTGTGTCACCTTACACTTAGTGAAGTCCGCCATTGCAATGCGTTATATTCTTCACTTTTTGTTGAAAGATGTTGCATCATCATTTAAGTTATCATAAGCCCTTTTCGAAACCACAGCTTCGGCTTTTGATTTGGCTTCAGGCTCCCTCTCGTCTGAAGCCCTGGGTATATGCAAAGCACGCGCAATGTCAGAACAACCGCCTGGCCACCTAGCCTGAGCCGAAACTGGAGCCGAAGTCGTGGTTTCGAAAAGGGCCTATATAGACTCGAATTCAAAATAATTTAGTGGTTAATAAAATTATTAATTTGATCACTCTTTGCAAAAGTTGTCACGGGAAGCTTCATTGATCAAAACTCAACCACTTAAACCCTCTCTACAGATTTGAATCCAGCAGTTTCATGAAAACGAGCAGAGCGTTCTGTTTGAAATGTATCGCCTCTTAATGAATCCAATTTATTCCCTTAAATATAAACAAACATAGGATTTGATTTGGTTCACTTGTTTCCGTGACTAAATGCTGTTGACGTATGGGTCACCTCTAGCATGGTAGAAGAAGAAAACTAATACCACAAAATTGCTTCTGCGCGTACGCAATGATTCCCCGCAGTGGTATGGAGTGCCAAAGGAGACATACCATATTCTTGTTGGGGGAATTTCACCGTAGCCAATCAATAGGCTTCCCTAAGGGGATTTGGTTATAGTCAACCAGTGGAAGTCCCATATGGCCTCCCAGTGTAAAAAGGCCAGTTTAACTGAATAATTTGTTGATCAGGCTCAGGGATGCGGTGAGAGAGGGAAAGTAAAAACTCGTACGGTCCCGTGGTGGAAAGATTAGTCAGATTGCAACGAGGATCGCCGAATCCTAGGCGTGAAATTTTAAACAGGTATTGCCCTCCGTTGTGGCAGCATTTATGCTGATCTGAGCGGGAAACGGGCGCCGAATTGCAGTTCTCAATTCAATTAGGTGAATTCAGTTCATTTATCAGCAATCTATTAGCCCCAATACAGCCTGGCTTGGCGTTTCCAAGTGAGAAACAATAATTTATGGATGAGGAAAAAGGAGACTGGTGTGGAAGTTCGTAATTCAGGGGTTTCTGGCGTGATACTCAAAAAATGATTTGTGGCATACGGTCTGTTTGATGACAAATCACCGGGAAGTGAACAGCACAAAAAATAGCTAAGCGTAACATAACTATGCTTATCAGAAAGGTTGTACCAACCAACATACCGTGTCACAATGTACAGTTTGTGACTGCATGGTCTCCTGTTCATTATGCTAAGCTTAAAATTCTTAAGCAATGTTAATCACTGCTTAAACGTTCTATGATTTTGGATCCAGGGCCCAATTTCATAGACCTGCGATCATAAAAAGTAGCTAAGTGCAGCATACCAGAACAGGGTTACCAACCAAACTACCAATATGCATGTACAATTTGTTACTGGTATCCTGCTCATTGTGCTAAGCATAAAATAACAGACTAGCAGAGTATACTGTTCGAAACGTCGAGACCACACCAAGTATTTTCGGAGCCAACCTCCCACAAAAGAGATTACACAATGGTTGTACCCGCAAGTTTACTGTTATCAGTTTGTTCCTAAGCGTAACATTTTTAATTAGTATTTTCTGCCTAAGCAGCTTCATGAAATTGAACCCAGATCTGTTGAGATTAAACGAGTGGACTGTGAAAGGACTTGTATGTTTTGGTCCATTATCTTGTCAGAGTAGCGGAAATTGGTAACATTCGCCATGAACGATGGTGCGACGTTCCCTGAAAGGTTAATGGGTTTCTTGTCTGATCGATTAATGAGGTAGGCTGTGTATTTGGGGAAAGTTACACCATTACACTGTCTGCCCTTCGGCTTGTAGTCCAGCCGGTGTATACGAGTCATTGTCAGTTAAGTGATTCATCATAAAAGCAATACTCATAAACTTGGCATAATTAGTATTGCAATATTTATTAAAGACATGGGGATAATTTTGGTAAGGTATAAAGACATGTATCCTCACTTTGTGTCATCCGAAAATCTGCATGTAATAACAAACCTGTCGAAATTTGGGCGTACTTTGTCATCGAAGTTGCACTAGAGAATACCGGAAAAAGAACACTGTGTGCTTCCGAGTAGCATGCCTGTGATATTTGTTCACATGACTCGGGAAAGTACTGAGTATACAGTGCTAACACACATCGGTGTATGGGTAATAAACAAAATTAATATTATTTATCCCCGGTGCAAATTTAACATCTCTTATAACTGTGTGCTTTCTTATAGATGCCTAAAAAGATGCTTCATGCTTGAAGCTTTTCTTAGATATTGTGGCTTTTCAGTGCTCCTCAACAAATAAGTTTTATTGTCATTGTCTTGTGGGTGACAAATCACCATATAGGGAGACCCTGCTCAGTGCCTGTAAAAAATGATAGAGACAGTTTTGACTGGCAATATTCTGTATCAGTGACTTAGGTTTAAAGCATTAATATAAGTCGCTTATAACGATGTTTTTATTCTTGAACAGGTCTGCGAAATGAACGGTGAAGATGCGCTCTATCAGTACAATGTGTACGCCGCTTCATTAGAAGAGTGTCTGGCCGCAGAAATGCAGAACAGTCTACCAGATGACGGTAAGTAAACCTTCTCTCTCATTGACCTCTAGCATGCTGCCTCATCTTGGTCATGTTCCTGGTATCGAATAACAACAATGCATGCTAATAATCATCTTGCAGTTAGGAACCAGACCTTTTTGTTCTTCCATCCTCGGTTTGGTAATATTGATATCAATGAGAGAAATTCAAGATGGCTGCACCTTGATGGATGTCTATTACACTGTTAAAAGTCGCAGTTGAAAGTACCACCAACGCTATGAACAGAATGTGTTACAGGCTGTAATGGTACAAAACGTTATATGCAACTTCCTTATACCCTACCCGGTGTGGCGGTTTCAGTCTTCCGCCGTGTTCAGTTTTCCGGGACTCAGTACAGCATATAACAACTGACTACTTTCGCTTGCTGTGACGTTATATTACCGTATTTGGTCATTCGGAAAACTGAACATGGCGGAAAGTTGAAACCGCCACATCGGTTCATCAACCCGAAAGTGGTGATGCTGCACTAATAATGTTGTATGAGGGACCACGTGGTCCCATCTAACTCATTCACAATGAAAGCGTTAACATATTTTTTTCATATCACTGAATGATACTCCAATCCATTTTCCAGTCTTTTCTCGAAAGATATTAAGTATGAGTTGCCACATTGTATAATTTAATGTGAAGAAAAATGATGTACCAAAAGGTCAAGTAAAACCATTTTGCAGACATTGTTTGATGTCATTCCCCCATCTCGTTTGGGTACGACTCATGCTTGGTTATGTGTTATAAACAAATCGTCCCTATATCTCTAGTCATAAAAGCCACTGTCATCGAGTTGTTTGGGAGTAACGTTAAATTTGAACAGGGTGATATATTTCAGGACTTTAAACATTTCCAGTCGCCATGCCAATTGTTTGCCAAGCCGAAGACGTTTGCGCCCTTATAATAAGTTATAGAAATCGACACTGGGTGTATTTTTCTTGAGAATGTAGGTTTTAGGCAACATGTGCTCCCCTATTTCGTACCTCCGATCATGGGGATAATTTTGGGTCACTTGTTTGTGTTACCATGCTGTGGTGAAAATCAGCTTTAATTTGAGTCTAGACGTTTGAAATTGAAACCGGTATGACATGACACATTACGTCTGAGTATTGACGGTTTAATCATGGCTTGTTCCACTTATCAACTCCTGCTATATACACACTATCATTCTCCCGAAATGAATGAGAATTCAATGCTGTGTCACATGAAGTTGTTTGACGATCACCCATCTTATTACTTTTCTCATCCTCACATTTTGTAGATAACGTGTACTTCGTCTCCACCTCACTTGTTGTATTAAACGTGTACTTCGTGATACTGTTAAGCCCCAATTCTGGATGGAGTAGACAGAAATAATAGATCATTTTGCTACATACTATTTTTTGTTTAGTTATCGTTTAGAGTGTTACCATAGTAACTTAAGAATTTATTGTCAAGCTTTAAATAGTCATTGTGCCTTTTCCAACACCAAGACTCTGGAATTCACTTCCTCAAGACCTCAGACAAAATGCACATCATTAGCCCCTTCCAGCAAAAACTGAAACACACTTGTTCACGCTTGCTTTCCCAGTTTTGGCAACTCTGCTATAGACCGGTGCATTTGAGTGGTTTACAGGAAAATGCGCATTACATGTGCTGTATTAATATTACTGTATTAAAATAAGCTGGTTATTAGACGATAAACTTGCTACAATCAACCATACAAGATTGCCTGTATGCAATACTAGTAATACGCTCTGGTTTTATAACGAATGGAGGTAAAACAATTAAAATGGCCGCTAGCGGCAATAGCTCCAACCTATAACACAAATTCTCCTTGAATCCACCAGTGACCAATTAAACTTAGTTTATTCTCACACCTAATCCACCTCATTTCAGATTGTAAATATTTGACGCAAATACTGGAGTCCCATTAGGTCATAAATCAATTACCCAATATCGATGAGCCGAGTGTCAAAGAAAAACCCCAAGCTCCTAACGTCAATTCTGTAAACATTGAGTGCTCGTCTCAAAACAGGTTGTTGTAGAAACTCTGGAGTACGGGGCTCCAGCTTGGATTCCACACAATTCTGGTCATCTGAAAGATCTTGAAAAGATTCAAAAGCGCTTAGCGCGTACTTGTCTGCCTGCACCTAGAGGCGAGTTGCCTTACAATGAACGCCTTCAAAGGCTTGGGCTTACCTCTTTGGAGAATAGATATAATTACTTTGCCATTGCCTATGTTGCCAAGTGTCTATATAGGGTGTATTATGTTGATCCTTTAAATTTTATTACAATTAATGCTCGCCATTCTGACACTCTTAAATTTTCTATCATACTTATGCTAGAACTGATGCTTTTAAATTTACTGTTTTTAACAGATTTCCTGTCTACTTTGACAGTTTACCCTCCCATGTTAAGGATCAACTTTTAACTAGCCTTCCTGGTTTTGTTAGAGGAATCAAAAAGCATTTTAAAGAAATCAGCTGGCAGGTCCACATTTAATTTTTTTTATTTTTTTTTTATTTAATGCTTTATTTCTTTTTCTTGCTTGTCTTTTATATATGAGTTGCCTGGCTTGGCTGGTGGGTAAAACGTATTCCTCCTGTTGAGGGTGTGTCTTGTTAATTCTCGTTATTGTCCCGAACCAAAAGGTCAGCCACTTTGAAAGTGACTTTTTGTCGCTATTGGCTTTCCCTGCCAGGGTTCTTGTCTTTTGTTTCGTCTGTAGTGTTTTGTGTTCCACCCCCACTGGAGGTGTTTCCTACACAATCCTTATATCTGCCCGCGGCCAGGCCAGGTTTCTCAGTAAATTGCTAGTGTTTTTGCATATTTTTAGCTGTTCTCTTTCTATAACCATTGTATTGCTTTTTCTTGTAAATCTTTGATGTGCAATTTTTTAATACTTGTTTGTGTTTTTTTCATGTTTGCTGGCAAATAAAATTAAATGAAATGAAATGAAATGAAACTCCATAAGGCTCTTATATCTTTTGAGCATTACTCCCTTTACCCTTCTGTTTTTATAAATTAATGTTTTATTTTTATTCTGAAATACCTAACTCATTTCACTTTCCATTCTGGTTGTATGACCAAGGATTTTTTAGAAAATCGTACTCAGTCACTAGCCAATAACCCCATGTAGAGAAGACAAACAAAATTCAGTTTTAGATGTAGGGGGAACACCACAGAGAATTATTCCGGGAAATCGCACTTTAATAAAGAAGGGACTGAAAACCTAATTCACGCAGTCAACATAACGCCATCCTAACATTGTTGATTGCATTTTCATGGAAGCATTTCAGGCGTCATGTATAGGCTCCATGCCTTTAGGTAGGGTTTTGGAAAAGGTAGGAGAGATATTTTCAGGGAGCTAGAAATATAATTGGTTCAAACATTCTTTTTTATGAAGAATCATTTTAAAACTCTCAAATAATTATTTGCAACTTCTTGTTTTGTTTGCCACAATTGTAACAAGATAAAATACGTGTTAAAACAACTTTCATTGTTCCCAGCTCAACAGCATCACCATTTAGGTTGGTTGGGATTATCTGTTGTAGTTGAAAACTAGAAGTTGGTTATTTAGTTATCCTTTCAAAATAACAAATGATTAAATAATTATTTCAACGTTTTGCACTGTGCTTGTGGTGGATTGTCAAAACAACGTTCCTTGTGTTTTACCTAGCAATCCTTTCAACCAACCCCAGAGGGGGATTTCTCTAAAAACTATAGTCAGTCATCCCATGGTCATCCTTCCTCTGTTAATTTGCTTTAGAAACGCATTCAATTTCGCTGTACGATAAACTCCGTTGCTTGTTTTATACAACACGGAGCTAATTCTATCTTTAGGTAATTTGCCCTTCAGTTAATTTCAGGGTAACGTCGAGCTAATTGGGTTACAGGTAAATATTGTTTCTTGGTATGACGTAAAGGGTGGTAGGGCGCAGGTGGTGAACAATACCTGTGACCTCCTTCGAACAAACATGGATGTCACAAGGGAATACAAACAGACCATGCATGTTATTACATTGACTCTATGTAAATCCTAAGGGTGGCAATCAGTCACAATGGCGTCGTTTTTGGTATCTCCGTTTTGCGTAATATCAACCAATGACACTGAAACGTGTCTTTGTAGATATATTGAGAATTAACTTTGCTTAGCGGATGTATTCTACATAATTACAATGATCAAAAGGTAGCCTTTGATGTTTGTTTAATTGGTAGAAGTCCACATGGCAAATCAGTAGAAAATCGAGCTTACTTATTAAAATAGCAAACGTCAACTCTTCGCTGTTAATGAAATGACGCAAGGAATGAAATTCACTGCCAGAGTCGACCAAGGCTTTGCTTACCTTCAGCGCATTTAAGCGACACTTTCGAAAACAGGGAATAGCGCGCTTACGTCAAGCGTTTTAATGATAAGCATGGAATTTTTGCTAGCCCGCGGGTGTACTTCACTACAGGCCTTTGACTGTACCACAGAAATTCGACGCCTGCCATGCATTCGAACAATGGTGATCACAAGCGCAGAACTCGGCGGTAGGCAGAATGTCCAATTTCTTTAAACTGCTTAAGCACAAAATGAGAGCTAAGCCCAATAAAATCATGCTTACCAGAATAAGGTTTCCAGCTTAAGGATCATTACATATGCACCAATTGTGGCTGGTATTCTGCTTACTTTTGGTAAGCAGATAATTTCTCAGCAATAGCTGCTTAACAGCTAAGCAGCTCTTCGAAATTGGGTCGAAGTCGTAAGCCTACTTAACTAAGCATTCAATTTACAACAACGGTCATTCTTACAGGTGAACAAACATAATACCCAAAAGCCTTACGGTGTTAAAATACAATATTACATAAATTATGAAATATATAATTAACAAACTTGTTTTAGGTTTAGGTATTGCATATGGTTGATTGATAATTGCTCAACATGCATAATATTATCATCATTATATAAACAAGCTCATCGTTCATTCCCATTCGTTTGATTCCACACTAAGGTATATCCTATATTCCCTATTGATTGTTGCTTATAGATCGCAGGGCCGTAATTGCTTCATGGCTATGGGTCACACCTAGCTGGCCACTACCCTTAACCCGGGGCCAGATAAACCCACAAGGGAAGAGACCTACCTCTGCACATTGTCTTAATTTCATTATCTAGAATTAAAAGGTCGTACAAGAGAAACGAGCCCGGGGCTCCGGATTGATCCGTCCGGGTGTAACATAAATCAGTGCCGGACGTGCCCCATCCGGCCGGAACAATACACTGAGCATATAGGATCCGAGACTTGATCCGCTGTTTTTCTGCGATCCTAAACCTTGGTTTGTGTGGGTGGATTGCCCTAACCATGAGGGGTAGAACTCAACCCCCGTGCCATAACGTAGAAAGTTGGGATACCTCACAGTTTCAGGTCACAAAGTGATGCTTTGCTCATGTCGTGTCACCATCTTGTCATAGTTTTAACATGCACAATGACAGTTCTCATTTCCCCGTCTCATTCGAAACCAGACTGTTCCCCCAACAGCCTCAGCTTTAGGGTCGAGATAAATGGAAATTAATCAAAGTTGCTATGAAGAGTAATGGCTAAGTTATATTGTCTGACTGGACCAGTAGAGAAACTAACAGAGCTGTTGTATTGTGAAATCGCCTTGACTTCTAGAAGACACACATGAATGTACATATACATTTATCAGTAATCTTTTCCTAGAAGTATTTACACGGACAGCCGAAGACATGTTTGCGTTTTTTGAAACCAGCTATGGTATCGACTTCACTGCCACTTGCATTCGATTCTTAACCGTTTTTTCTTAGTATTTATTCTCGGATCAAACACAAAGTTTCCGCCTGCCTGAAAATTGAGCTCACCCCCCGCAGAAGTTTGTTCCGGAGGTGGCTAGTTCCCTGACTTCCCTATTGCTTGAGTCTGTTTGGTTGGTTTCAAATAATCGCGACCTCTATTGACCGTGTCTCGTTGAATTACGCAATAATCCAAGCTTTTTGACTGTCAGTTGTGTCACTAGAGAAGATGCGGGCAAAGGAGTCTTAAGATCTTCAATCAATGGGAGGTTGGGTTTTTGAAAGCCTTGGAGGCATTGTCATGGTTAGGGATGTCCTCCATATCAAGTGTATGACTGGAAGGGAGCCAGAGGCAGCAGGAGATGAATAAATCAGCAAAATGTTTAACTGGTGCGTTTTCAATGGTCTTTACATTTTTGACAAAATACAGATTTAGGAAAAATAAATAAATTAATAAATAAGACGTTAAGTTGGGCTTATGTTTTTTGCAGAGTTTTCTTCAGATAATAAGTTTCAAATAAGTATGAAGCCAGCTGAGAACATGTTCTTGAAAACAAAGATAGACTAACGATGATTCTATTTGGCACACCTGCAGTCACAATGATTCATGACAAACCATGTACTATGATAATATTAGTTGTAGGATGATGCTCTAGATCAGCCTTTTTCTGGAATTTTCTGTCTATCTGATGAGGTTTGATTTTGTCACAGCGCTGTGAAATAGTGCTTTGTAAAAACTTAGGCCTGTGACGTCATTGTTTGTTATGCAAATTGTTTAGAACTAATACTCGGCCTATGGTTCGCAGTTCGCACTTAGGCGTTAAGAGTCCCGTTTTTAAGTTAAGGCTTCGATGGCAAGATTCACAATTATCAAATTAGGATCTAATTTTTTTTTAGAATCTATCCCCTCACCTTCAAAATGTTTTCAAGACCGCATTATTATTCTTCCTTAACCACACCTCTTTAGTCCCTCACGCCTCCAGAAGATTGAAAAAGCAAATCAAGAATCTAGCCTCTTTCGTCCAGTAGTTGTCTCCGATACTCTATTTCCCTCCCCTTCTGCCCAGCATCCATAGTTTTGGGTTTCATCTTCAGACAAAACACCCGATAGAGGAAAGAGTGAATGCAGGAAAGCTCATTGCTTGCATGTTGATTGAGACTTAGGGTGGTTATTATTGGGGGGGGGGGGGGGAAACTCTCCTTCATGCTACGAAGGTTATGTTATATTTGAGGATCAATATAAAGACGTCTCTAGCGAGGAAGTGGACTGAACGTGTCTTTTTGCACGAAGTTTTGAATTCGGTGTAATCCAAACTGCAATCTCAACATCAATATTTTCAGCGCAATCGAAAAAGACTGCTGCGTTATGAGCTGAACGGAGAACGGTTATGTTGGGAAAGTCAAACATTGTGACTTTGTGTCTGCGTGCATGTGAATTTTCGGAAGTTATTACACCTCATCACACAGTTGATCATTCGAAGGTGAAGAATTTAGTTTATTATATAACACCTGAATGTTTTAAGTATCAAGTTATAACAATGTCAAAAGACAGTAGTCTGTGTTTACCGACTAATAAACTGTTTGGTAACATAAATAACTCGCGGTACACATCTGTATATACCTGCTGCTAGATTATCATGTTCTTTTGAAAAAAATTCTTGTTTAATATTCCACTATCGCAGCCAATTACTGTTTTACCTAAACTTAACACCAAGAGCTTCGTAAGGGACATTCGCTCTATTTTCTTTTGCCATACCCAACAAGATGTGCGCTGTTGGTTTCAACATACATTGTACGCAGTGAGTTTTGGTAAAGATGGCCATACTTTTTTTCACAAAAGGCACGGGGAGTTAGCGTCTCGAGCTGGTCCGTCCAAGGGGACCGGTGCTTGAGACCATATGGCCCGTCAGGAGAATCTCTCTTCGTCTGCTAAAATAAACACTCTGGACTGTTTGTCCACCAGCCCATAAAACCAACATTTCCCAGGAGTGTGATACGCCAGACACGACTTACAACACTCTACCCACTCATTGATAAGTGCAAACAATAAACGCATCTTCAGTTCGTTGTTTGTATAAACTCACTGCTAATAAGAGCAGCAACTTAGCGATGTCAGCAAACCCTTTTTACAGAATACCCGCCTTGGAAATTAAAACAAGCATGAATTGAGGCCTGCACAAATCTGCTAAAACAACAGCAACTGAGCGATGTCAGCAAACTCTTTTACAAAATACCCGCCTCGGAAATTAAACTAAGCTTGGGAGAAGACCAGCAAATTACCACTAAACCAGGCAGCAATTTGCTGACTAGTTAAGCGTGAAATATAAATCTTCCCAAGAAACCCCTCTGCTTTGCAGGATTCCGGTTCAAATTGATATACCTGGTGCGTGACTTAGCCGGAGTTAAAGACCGGAGTAAGGAGATGTGTGCAAGCAGTCGTAATTATCGACAGTGCCATCCGGCCACTGCTGGATTAAACCGGGGCGTTCTCGTCTGTTTTGACCGTCAACATTCCTGCGGCAATGTGGCTAGCTGAGGCAACGAAGACGAAGCAATATACATTTCACTATCGCCAATCCTATGATCAATTTGCTATAGATTGAAATCTGTCACTGGTTTATTGTTACTCTCTCCGTTCTATGCAACAAAGGTTTGCATTGGCACTCTTACGAAAACTTGAATCTAGCGCGAGGAAATGATTTGAACTCAAAGATAGCACTTGGTAATTATCACAGAAGGGTGATGAAAAAGGTTTCATTCAGAACCTGACAATTTTGATATCATCAGTTTTGATTGTCTTCAAAGGTTCCGAAAATATCGACTTGAATGTGTGGCTTTAAAGCCATTGTATATAATGATAATAATAAAAACTTTACAAAAGTAGACACAGTTGTTTATAGACATGACTATGCTAGGTATTTGCAAAAAATACTCTGGCCTTAGGATAGCTCTTGGTATACTTATCAAAAAGGGTGATGTAGACGGCACCGTTTCATTCGGATTCTTACAGTTTTGATTTCATTAGTTTTGATTGTCTTCAAAGGTTCCGAAAATATCGATTTGAATGTGCGGCTTTAAAGGCACTGTTGATAACGATAAAAAGTGAGCAAAAGTATAGACAATTTGATAGTGGACATGACTTCTATACGCGAGAAGTTGGCTGAATAATACTATGGCTTTAAGAATTAAGTGACTTCGGCTTCTGTGGCTATGGCTATGGCAGCTGGCTACAGTTTTTACCTCATTTCTTACATCACCATGAGATCCCTACGATGGTTAACTTTTTTTGAGAACGGCGTACATTAAAAACTATCCACCCTAGGTGCCCAAGGCGGTTGCAGGGACAGGTCGAAGGCGGGAGAAAATGAACAGGAGACGGGGTTGTTATCTTGTGCAGTCAGCATGTAATCTAGAAGGCAGGGAAGGGTGAGCGTACTGTAGACAGATATACTAAAAAGAGGAACCTGAAGCAACCTGGTTGTATTCCTGAATAATCAGTCACAGTTTAACGACTCGTGTTGTAAAGGCATCGGACACTATTTTGTAATTACTACAAAATAGTTTTACCATAAAATCTTACTTGGAATAACGACCAACTGCGAGCTGTTGATAAAACAATGTGAGTAACGGTTCCCTATGAAGTAACGTATTTTTTTTAAAAGAGGTAATTTTTCACTGAAATATTTGATTCAGAGAAGGACTTCAGGCATGAAGTCTTTGTCAAGCATCTTAAAGCACACAAAGGTGCAACAAGGTGTGTTTTCTTTCTTAGTTCTTATTCTTGGAACTTTGATGACCAGTTCAGGCCAAATTTTTAGCCCATGGTGGAATATACATTATTATTTGGCATGGACACTTCAAGTGAAGCCTTTTTATTACGCATTGGCATGAAAGCACACAAAGTAATGCAACAGGGTTGTTTTTCTTTCATCATTTCCTTGCAAATTCGATTACCGATGGAGCCCAAATTTTCACAGGTTTGATATTTTAAGCATTTGCTAGAACACACCATGTAAGAATACTGGTCTTTACAGTTACCAAACGTGGTGTTTTTAAAGAGCAGGTGGTATTTATAATCAAACATAGAGTTCCACTGTTGTTTTTAAGTTAAACTGGTACGGTGTCTCACCGCGACATTCCATTTGGGTTAGATTTTGTATTCAGTTCCTTCACTGTACCAACTTGTTGTGTCTGCCTTTTAGAAGCTGCACTTTTCAATTGATTAAGTTCTTCGGTCTGAGTGCGTAACTTTCGTTTTGCCGACGGGTATCTTGTGTTGGCACTTTCTGCTATAGCGCCCCTCGTGGCAAAACACCTTCTCTACTTTATAGTCACCGATTTGATTTAAAATGTAAATCGTTCACTAGACACTTTACCCTTGTTTAGATTGATATATAACTTCAGTTACCCCTCATACATACTTGTTTTTACAAAGTGAGTAGGCACTGAAACATCAGCCCTTCTAACGACCAGTATTCTCATTATTTGTGGCGTGTTACAGCATTATGCATTACAATAACACATTTTGTGAGAATGTTAAGCTCAACTGGTTACGAAGCAAGAGAAAGGCTTCAGGCCTGAAATCTTTCTCAGATTAAAATATTTTAGTGAGAAACTACCTGTTTCTCTCAAAAAAAAAACATTGATACAGAAGGAGCCGTTTCTCAATGTTTTATCAACAGCTCTCCGTTGTTCAATAATAAGTCATTTTGTGTGTGATAATATTGAGTAATTACCAAACGTGTCCAGGACTTAGGATGAGTTCATGTTCCTGTTCCGCTATCATAGACATTAGGACGCACTGAACCCAAACTAAGTTAGGGCGAGTTTAATACTCGTCCTTAGTCGAGATAGGGTTTATCCTAGCATTTCGCGAAATCGGCTGCAGTGTCTTCAAACAATGGATGAAGGCTTGCGGGGACATGGCGAAATAGCCGGTGTCCAGTCCTTGGTCTTTCACCTCGGCCATGTTTGTGTAGTTGGCAGAAGGCACCCCTACCCAAACAACAGCTTCATTGTGCCGTGGGGAGAGTATTAATTTTATTCATTTACAGCTAAAATAAGAACAAACGTTACAACAGCAAGTGTCTATTCTATGGATGTTTTTTCAGGTTAAACAAACCTTTAGTTTTGCTCGAAACACTTTGAAAATGTGACGTCTTATCTTAATGTCTGGGTTCAAACACAAATTTCAAATGTCACACTAAAATGAATTGTACGACGGGCAAATTTGCATAAATGCAATTGCGTCATCAAGGTGTCATGACGTCGTACATGATGTTTATTTCGTCTTGGTATCTTTTAAGCCAATTGCCTTTCCCTTGTCTTTAAAGTCAAGCCAAATGCGTCATTCTACGTTGTACCTTCACCGATTAACAAAGTATGAAAGCCAATACCTAGTAGTATCAAGTAACCACTTGGTTTGCCTACTGATGTAGTAGACATCCAATGTGGGTTTTGTGTTGCTATTCATGTCCATACATAGCGCTCCATACATTGTGTCAACCGTCAACATTCAAAAACTGAAATTTGAAACGCGTGGTCTGCCCACGTGTTTGCTTATGTGGATGTTGATGCTAAATTTATCCTGGTTGATAGAGCAAATTACAATTTTCGCTACTGAATCTTAGTAAAATCTACTAAACTTTTGTTTTTAAGTGTTTAATGGGGTAAATTTGAGGATTGTGAGTTAAATGTAAATCAACATTTTTACCTGAGTAAAATAACCAAACTTGCAGCTAAGTTGCAGCTGCTAGCACTGTGCGTTTGTGTTTAGTGTTTTTCTATAACTCTAAATCTTCAGGGAGTATGAATTAATGGTAACTCCAGTTTTGACCGCTAAGCAAAGTCTACCGAATTTGCAATAAAACGAAATATTGCAGTCGCCCTTGGTTGGTTGGTTTTTTAGTCTGTGTATACATACTGAGGTGAACAGATGTTGCGAACGAAAAAGATAGTATCAGGAATATTTTCTTCCCCAAACATGATGTTGAGCTCCCAGTGCGAATGTTCAGTGGCAGTGAATTACTCAATCTAAACTTGGCAGTTGCTCAATCTCTTCGTCGATAGCCACCGTTGGGAATTGCAATTCAATTGAATTGTTCAGAAAACTTCTCCAAGCGTGGTGTAGGAAATCAGTCAAATCTCAGCGTGATATCCCAAGTCACTCCATCATTCGTTTCCCTCAACTGCAACAGTTTTATTTGATAAGATTGATATCATAAAACACAATTTAGGACAGCAATTTTTTATCCACGGGCGTCTCAAAGTGAATATTGTTTTATGAAAGGCAAACAATTAAGCCATGGGACGTATTATCTGACCACCAGTTGTGGCGCAATCTGTTGCCAACACTTGCAATAAAACACTTTTGTGTTCACCCCTTTTTTTAACAGATCAAACCTTCGGAAGCATGATGCACTAAGGTATTACAAGTGCCATGACCAGGGTGGATTTGAATTTAGAGTTAAGACCAGTCTTATACCTGGCGTTAAGACGAATTACTCGTCCTTACTTCGGAATAGCCTTAAGTTTTTAGTAACTCCTAAGACTAGTCCTAAGTTTAATACGGCTATCTTTTTTAAATCGACGCCAGGACCTGAACCTATACCACACCATGCAGACGATCGAGCTCGAGCCTGCTCTCTAAACACTCAGTGTTCTGAACTGACTCAAGTTCATAGGCTTGACTCAGAAATGGCTCAGCCCAACATGGGATTCTAACTCACAATCTGTGTTTGTTTGACCCATTTGAGGGTCAGTTTGACACAGATTCCGGGCCATATTCTGGTTTAGGAAAGGTCATGGCCACGTTCTGATTCAGAAAGGGTCAGTCCCCATTGGTCCTTTTAAAATAAGGCGGACGTGATAGGAGTGTTTGGTTTGGGTGTTTACAGACAGATTTACCCAGACCTTATAGTGTCATAGTATTGTGTCCACTAGATCTGAAAATGGCTTACGGAACCCAGATTCAGGGTGGAATTTGCCCTGGAATTTGCTAGAGTCTAGTGCACATCGACAGCTCAGCTACCAGGAAGAATTGTTGTCCGATTTTGTATCCACGCAAAAGAACAGCTTAATCATGGTACTTGTGCCATAGACCATCTGGTTTTTCTAGTAGAGTTGGAATTCCACGATGCATCCAATGTACTCATTGAGTTCACGCATCGATCACCTTCATCTTGAATGTAGGTTAAGGTCACACGTTGTCCTATTGAATCTTCCAATCTAGCTTTAACAGATAGAAGAAAATGTAGATTCAGCTGTCTTAAGTGTATCTAGGTACCCTGAATACCGAAACGTCAATGAACATCCAGTTCAATATGAATCTTCCAATATGGCTTTAACAGATAGAAGAAAACTGTAGATTCAGCTGTCTTAAGTGTATCTAGCTACCCTGAATACCAAAACGTCAATGAACATCCAGTTCAATATGGAGCATGTTGTAATTTGTTTAAATTTTAAGGCGCCCTCTGTCGGTGTGTTATTGATTTTTTTGTCACGCCCACTATAATGACGTGCACGTTGGGACAACATTTCGTGCAAAGGGAACTCCTTGCACGTGCATGTACATTAATTACGTCTACATTACATCAGTGACACAGACTGTCAGTTTGAACATACTTTTTTTGTTCTTCTAACAACACGTCGATTCTTTACCAAGGATAAAGGAAATCTGTGTTTTCGTTGCTTTTTTTTTTTAGCTCGAAGTGTTTGAGATTTCACTCTTAATTTTGAGAACTCCTTCGGGTAAATTGGACAACCAGGTCGCGGAACATGCTCAAATAGAGTCACCGTATACATGGTTTTGCTAGATTTAAGGGGGTAAAGTTTCTACCAGATCACTCAAATCAGTTTCTTCACAGAGTGTACGATAATTTTATTACGAATTGATCAGTCACGATTCCCTCAAACGGCAACTCTGCCCAACCTCTTCAAAAAGTTTTGGGCAAAAATTTACTCCACCAAATTCGTCAATGTTCAATTGTTGACGTTTACAGTTACATGAGAGAGTTTAGCTCTGTACTTTTAACTTTCACATCTAAATCGGGGAAAGTGTGGCTAATTTCTAGGTTATAATCTGGAATAAAAATTCCATCCCTTGGACTTGTAGAAATTAAGTTTATGATTGCAATGGACGGGACAAAATGCCCGATCTTTTCTAGGTCGAAACACTTAGCCAGCGTTCCTTAATTTGATATAAGGCCTATACTAGCTTTTATGGTTATCAGACACAAATAATGGGAACAAATTTGATTGGGTTTCTGGTAGGTAGACTTCTAGTAAATATGCTTCACGTTGGCTTTACTCAGATTTACAAAAAAAAAGTCATCAAGAAAATCAACAGTGCAACAATAACATTTTCGTTTAAGGTTTTGACAAATTCGTGATGAAATTCTTTCTACAGCTAATTCAGTTCAGTTGGCAATTTTTCTTTTGGTGTGAAGAGACGCCACGAAATGAGAAAAGAAGGGAAAAAAAGATGAAGCAAATCCTGTTAATCAAGACATTGGATGTTTTCGCAGTTATATTTTAAGAGCAAAGTCTCGTAACAACAAACACCTATTTTGGAACGTAGGGGCGTACAAATTTGTACTCACTATGTGAATTGTCTGACTTAAGAGATCAATCCAATTTAAACTGATGTTTGTTTTTAATCTGAGCGTCTTGTAACGTAGACTATGTTGTTTGGTTAACCAAAGCGAATTCTGCCCAAAATACCATGGTGAGCATGGCCTGTGCCAATATGGAGGTTACTCACACACTGTGAACCCAGGCACAAATCAATTTTCCTACGCAGGGTATAGTCTTGCGTCGAGGCGAATCTGTGAATTATGCTAATTTCTCCGCTCTGTTTGATGTCATTTGATGAAACAAACCAAAAATGAAATCTAGTTGACTTTAGATTGGGTATTCGCTATAGCCGTCGGAACGGTTTCAAGACAATGCTTAAGGCTTGGCTGGACTGTTAGTCGACGACTGTTTCAAAACGAAATTTTTCTGTTCATACAAGTAAAGGACATTCTGACTGATTGGGCTGAGTGTAAAATCAATGCTGTAAACCAATCAACAAAACAATTCTGCAGATGTGGAACTCTTGAATCTAGATTTGGGTAGCAACTTTTTCAAGTGGAATGTCAGGTTGTTTTGACAACGGTTTGAATTGTTTTACGCAATCAGGTGAGTTTTCATTTACGTATTCATGAGGTCATATGTCATCTATCGATGGGCAAAAAGTGAAATTCGTTTCTGGCGTCGATCAGTTGTCTTCTGTTTTTTTTAGTCCGACGAGAGTCGACTTGACTTGATGTTGATGTTACTATTTCCTCACCACCGACAAATCTATCGGGTTAAGTAAAAGTAATATGTCTTAAACACACATTCTCAGAAAATGCATCAATGTGGATACATCTTTTGCTATTTCCTTTGGCCCTGAACTTAACAGTTTTTGTTCTGCATTTATGGCTTTCCATAAAAGGTCTGTGGTCTACCTAGACCTGGGTGAAGAATATCATTCCGGGCAGTTCAGAATTGAGTTGGGATCGCTGGGTGATTGTCAACTAACTGATAACTGTTTCTATTCTATTTCTAAGTACAGTCAAACCTCATTCTTCTTGATACTGAATTACTTTCTGGCGTACGTAAACCTACCCCCTTCGCTGATACCCCAAGGTAATAAAAAATATGTCTTTATCACTCAGCCGTTTCAAATGTCTGGTACCTAATGTCCCTTAGGGGATTCTAATATCACATTTTACCTTGCTGTAACATAAAACTGCTATTTTGTGTGATCAGGAGAATCGCTGGGTATCCTGACTGGTGATCGCATGGTCGTTTGCAACAGGCCAACGATCTGGTAACTAGGTTTTCTACATAATAAGTACAAGTCTGCTCTAATTTGCCGTTTGTAATCAGACTGACTTAGTTCTGGGTTCCGCTTGATGCTCTAAATCATGATTATCCATGAGGGAATATCGACTGGTTGTCTTTAGAGAGAGGGTTAATGATACGTGGATACCAGGCTGATTGGGTTTGTAAGGATTCTTGAGTTCTCATGGACTTTCAAATGGTCCTTATAATGGATTAAGAAAATACTGTGTGTAGTCTTAGGGAAATGAAATAAGAACGTCCCCTCCGGGGATGATGTCAAATTCAGCGGAGATGTGGCCTCATGGCTCAGGAGGAAAGGAGCGAATGCCCGGTATCTCGAATTGACCGACCGTGAGTACCAGGGTCATCTTATGAGTTGAGGCTTGTAGTTCACTATAGGCCTGTATTTTTGTCGTCATTGTTTTTTTCTTCTCTTCCTAAAACAAAGTCACTGTGACCCCAAGTAACTGGTATGAGGAATGTGCACCAATTTCCTCACACCCAGGTCATAGAACAACTAGTACTCACCACCACCATTTTGGTCGTGTTCCCCGTATTCAATAACAGTAATGATATGCAAATACCAATTGTACAAAAAGAAACCAGACCATTTTTTCTTCCAGTCTCGGTTCGGTACCTTGATTCGAATGGGAGAAAAATTGTGAGGGCCGCACCATGATAATTGTGATGTCTATCGGCAGTTTAATTCGCAATGCATTAATCTTGGTTTCGTTTAATATAAATATGTGTTCAGTCGTATAGCGATTCTCAGAGTGAAAATAGTATGTTCGGTAATTATTGTATATAATCGAAGTTTGGTATAAAAAGTACTCAACACAGATGGACTCGGATCGTACACGCACACGCAAGCATTGCCCGAATATGTTGTAGTGGACTAAATCATCCGTCTTTTTCTTCTAATGAAATAATCTTAGATGAGCTGAGAAAGTCAAACTCAAATTGTTTACTGGAGTAATTGCATAAAAACACACCCTTTTGGGAATCCCTAGCAATTATACCAGGAGCACGTACTAAGAGCCCCGAGGAAACAGAGGGTATCCACCCCATGTGAAACCCCCTCCCCCCCCCCCCCTCAATCTTGCCACCCCCTAAATTAAACTGCAATTTGAAGCGAGCGACGATTTGGTAAGCGATACCCTTCTCGTGACTCTAGACATTTCCCATAATACAAATGAGTGTGGGTTTGATTTATTTAATGTGTCTGTTGACGATGTTATTAGAAAAAGTCATCTGAGGTTGAAATTGATGCGTAATGAATAATAATAATACTATAACAATGAACCACTTTTGTAGAGCGCATATCACAATCACAGAGAAGTCTCTATATGCGCTTTGAGATGAAAACAAAAGAGAAGTAATGATTAGGGTTAGTCACGTCACCAATGATTTCTTAGGAAAAACTGTAAAATATAACTTATATAATATAATATTGAAACTAATCTAACTCTTGTTTAGTACATAGTTCTTGTAATATCAAATATTAAACCAAACGGAAAAACTAGCTTTAACGATATACTGGTTGTCTTGTAATTTACGGCAGTGTGCAAAGTTGTAGACGGGTTCAACCTTTTGTTTTAAAGGCAGTGGACACTATTGGTAATTACTCAAAATTTATCAGCATAAAACCTTACTTGGTAACGGGTAACGGGGAGAGGTTTATAGTATAAAACATTGTGAGAAACAGCTCCCTCTGAAGTGACGTAGTTTACGAGAAAGAAGTAATTTTCCACGAATTTTATTTCGAGACCTCAAGTTTAGAACTTGAGGTATCGAAATCAAGCATCTGAACGCATTCAACTCCATGTGACAAGGGTGTTTTCTCATGTAACTTCGACGACCAATTGAGCTCAAATTTTCACAGGTTTGTTATTTTATGCATATGTTTAGATACACCATGAGAAGACTGTTCTTAGACAATTACCAATAGTATCCAGTGTCTTAAAGGTAGTTGCCTTACTCTCAAATAAACACTTGTGCTACACTTGGCGTTTGGCTGATTAGTTCTTGAATAAACTGACTTGGCAAGTTTTAAATAAGTGTGGGTTAATATCTTGTACTTGTTTTGTATGACATTGTGCACAAAATGTACACAGCTTTAGCTTATTCTAAGGTGGAATTGGTTTATAACCTGTCAAACAGCCACTGGTGTAGAATTGGCGTTTGGCTGATTAAGATTTCCAAAGCATCGATCAGAAGGCATTGAGAATGTTAAATATAAGTGATTGTAGTAACTCAGTACATCCTACCTGGGGATCCGACTTGATTAGAATGTACCACAGAGTCAAAACAAATCAACCTTCTACCCCGTAGTAACATTATTGTACGTAATAAGCTACGGCGCGGGTTGAGCAAAGTTGATTAATCCAATTGCCAGATTGTATTTAGGGAGTGAGAATTTACCTGTCAACCTCTAGCTCAAATAAACATCAACCTCTATCACGTAATTCATTCCATGGAAGATGTCGTTATCAATCCCGCACATGTCTTTTTTTCACTAATACCCATTGCGCAAGCGCTAACTGTTGAACTAGGTGCAATCAAGCGATCAAGGCCCAATTTCATGGCTCTGATTGCCGTAAGCACAGAATCCTGACTTACGGCAAGCGTATTTCAAGGGGGTTAGCGGCAAATTTTGGCTTCTGCGCGTGCGTACTACACGTAACTATGCATTCTACGCTTATACAAGGCGAGCGCAGAAATCGGCGCTAGCACGTAAGCGGGGAATCGTGATCGTAAGCGCAGAATTCGGTGGTAAGCAGAGCCATCAAATTGGGCCCAGACTTGATCGCTAGCTAGTATAGACCAGCATGCACCTCATTTAATTCCACGCATATTTCGTGGGTATACCGAGTATTTGCGAGAAGGTCTATTGAGATTGATGTTGTGTGCAGTTAGTCTGTCTCTCATATCTGTGGGGAGAGCTTCGAATCCCTCCACGCACACGTGGGTTTGAAGTCCCTATCCATTTCCTCCCACACACACCTCGTCTTGCATTGTCCAGAGACTCCCAGTCAACACTGCTTTAGGCAGCAGTCACAAGATTCCTCTTGTGTCGCTTTACTTTTTTTAATTTCATCTCTACATCTTCTGCTCTGTTTCCCTTCATCCATCTACAGTGTTCTCAAGACACTTCCAATTTAGTCCACTCTCTTAAAGCAGCAGTGCAGTCTTTCATTTTGAACTCAACATTGCCTCTTTGAGCCATGTTCAGGGTCAAACTGTTCAAAGCTTCTAGCTTACAAATGGAGCTTAAATATTTATGAACAGGCGCTGGTCAACGTAACATAGCAATTTTCCGGGTAACCTGGTTTTGTATTGTGCAAACCTTTTTGTACTAGTTGAAGTATTTGTAAAGCATTGATGTATATGAGGTGTATCTCATTATCCAGCCGTCGATTTCACTAAACTCTTCCTAACTTAGGATTTATCTTAGGACTTAGGACGGGTTCAGTTCCGTATCCAAATACGTAGGACGAATTGAACCCATCCTAAGTTAGGACAGGTTACCCGTCATAACTAGAGTTATGATTGATCCTAGCGTTTCGTGAAATCGGCTGCAGCCACACTAAATCTTTATAACAAATATTGCACTGAGAAATTTGTGTGAGTGTTATTGATGAAGTTTAACGTAACCAAACAGGAGGGAAAGGTCAGAAATAATGTTACTGCTTAGCAGAAATGGGCAAGTCACAAACTGTACATGTGACATGGTATTTTGGCTGGCAATCTTATTCTGGTAAGCACAACTTTGTTGTGCTTAGCTTCTTGTTATGCTTAAAGGAGCTCGAATTCGGGCGCATGTCGGACACGAGAGAGCAAAGAACACAACGAGATACTGTGTCGAAGTATCTCAAAGCCAAATTGGAATGAAACCTAAAGACTTTTATGTCTTAACCTTCTTTGAAGTTGAAATCTATCACCATCATCAAACGAAGAATGTTTATAAGGCATGAATGAAGAGCCAAGGAGACGGGGTGAGTGGGTGGCTTGCGCCTCCCGACGAGAAACGTCCTTTTTCATTATTTCCCGGGGCTAGAGATGCAGCTTCGAGAAGCGAGGGATGCACAAAACAGTAATTGATGCTTCATTTGTACATGACCCGTGACATTTGGTATCTACGACAAAATGTTGGAGAGGGAAAAACTCTTCAATATCTGCACTGGGATTAATGTGTGATCATCCGAGGATTAAGGTTCGGGAAGCGGTCATCTTTTATCTGGGACGCTTAAAGAGAGCCAAGGGCTACTGTTTTAGTGACGTCATATCCGCTTTGAACGATGGCGTCTCTCTAGTTCGATTGTGGTTGGTTGCATTCCATAATGATGGACCCGTTTAGAGCAGAATAATTATTTATGAAATCATAAACCACAAGAGAAACTGAGTGGGGAAATGTTATATTAACGACAATATTTTACTGGAATGGGATTTAAACCAAAGACCTTCGGAAATGTGCCGGCGCTCTACCAACCAATCTATCTAACCCTCCTTTGGTATTCTCCCTAACATAGTATTTTAAATCAGACATGTTGTACTTGTTATACAGGTTGTACAATGTGCCAATGCCTCGGTCTATATTAGGTCAAAGGTCAAAATGACCCGGAAGAAGTTATTAAGGGTGCGTTCGTTTAGCTTCCCTGGGTCGACCATGCAGTGCTCACTCGGGTGAGCCCCTGACAAGAGCTAATCGAACGATCACACTCGCCCTCTCGTGGTGTCGGTATGCACCTCGGGTCACCCTCAAGTGACCCACTCCACTAGCAGGGCACTGGGGGCTGACCCGGGTGAGCCCCGTCAAAGCTATTCGAACGTACCGGGGCAGACCTGGTCGACCCAGGGAAGCTAAACGAACGCACCCTAAGTTCAAATGGTCGCATTCGTTGTAGGACGATGAGGGCGACTTTAGCCACATGGAAAGAGTGAGTTGGTTTTTTTGCACTTCAGAATTGCCATCCTCAAAATTTGTCCCGATGTTTTTTTGAAGGATCCATGTTTGGAACCGATTTACCAGAAAACAAAATTTCCCTCATTGAAAAGCACTACGACATTGGCAGTTTTAATGTGCACACAAATTAGTTTCCGGGGGGGGGATACTCTTTCCTTCATTTCGTGTAAACATAAATCCTGTGTAATTTATACGAAACACGAGTTCCATTCTTATGTGGAAGCTTAATACTTCATCATTAAATCTAAACATGGTCTGCATTAAAATCATCATGACAATCTAATCGAAATGTCGGACACTATTTGTCTTCTTTTAATTCCTTTATCGATTTGAAAGAGCACTGTTTGGTACCAAATTATCCTCCTTAAATTCTCAGAGTCTGTGAAAAGGCGGACTGTTTTTCTTTAATTTGGTGAGTCTATATACTGTTTCCTACATATAGGGAGTTAAATTCGGGTTTCTAGAGCAGATTCAATTTATCAGTTTGCGAATCTGGTGACTTTTGCCCTTGTTTTGCTCACTCTGTGTTGGTGTTCTCAAGTTTTAAATCATATTACCTTGAAACTTTCATTTGTTGATTTAAACGGTAAATTCCCGTAGCGCACAGCTCGCTTCTCTAGTTACTACGTTTCATTTCCGCCCGTTGAACCATCCCGATCTACCGGGGCATTTTGATCTACTCTGCACGGCGCGGCTCAAGTAAAGCACGCTAAACGAGACATATTACCCACGGTCCCCTAAGGGAAAACCACGGTAGTGATGAACTACGGTCTGAAAACCCCGGACTCTGTCTGGAAACCAACCTCTCCCCTCCCCTCCCGGTCAATGCCGTGGGGGTCAACGACGCGATCGTCCCCGTCAAAATGTGATTAAATGCCCCACTGCCGACCGTAAATTAACCTAAATGGCGTTAAAGCGAGAGAAACTTAGGGCTATAAGCGGCGATTTCCACATCTGTACCCTATGCGTGTCCACATTGCATGCATGACACAAAACTGTGAAATAGAAAACTATTAGAGCGAAATTATTTAATTAGTAGATTATTTTGTAAGGTGAAACTGTGAATATCATCTTCCCGTAGCGTTGAAATCAGATTGAAGTGAACATATGGAAGTGGATTGGTTGTAAGCAAATACGTCCGAAATTAAATTGAACCCACCAGACAGTATTTGTCAGAGAACTACTTCAAGACCTGAGCCTGATTTTAAAAAGATTCTTACGCAAAAAAAAGTAGCTTCACACAAAATAGTTTTGCTTACCGGATTAAGATTATCAGCCAAAATAAACATGTCACATGTAGCATTGTGGTTGGAAACTCCAGCTTAGTTTTGATTTTAAAGCAATGGTAGCAAACTAAAATTGTGGATCAGTGTCAGTGAGTCTCCGAAGTTCAAGTGAGAAAAAAAAGTTCTGCCTTACCCTGAATAAAACATAATATTTGCTTTTTAAACTGTTCGTTGTTTAGCTCACATTTTCAAGATAATATTGTCTTCTATTTTGCATTAATTAAGACCTGCAATGACTATAGATATTCACATCCGAACGGGCAGCATTCCTTTACAATCTCTCTCGTTAAATAACAACTACTTCCTGATATTTTGAGACCTAAGAAATAGAAACTGATCCCCATGGCTGTTTCAAAGAAATTATGATCGACGAGCAAAGCTTTCTAGAATAGACTCCCGTCTTTTCCAATAAAAAAGGACATTAGGTAAAGTGGTCCCCATTCCTATAGATCAACCCTCTATTTTGAGTAGTGTATTTATTGCCAGGGGAATAATATCCAGACTGATAAAATCCAAACAGAACATTCCACTTCAAAACGATTTCCAATCTATCTCATTTGATTGAGATACATAAAATACAGAAGACATTGAAGCAGTCCTAGATGTAGAGAAATGTAAAGTGATTTTTAAAGTATCGTTAATTTAATTACTTCGTTCGCATGGTTTATTAATTTCATTTAACAATCGTAAAGATACTGAGAGCGTCTGGATCGACACGAAAATGTTAGAAATGAGAATTAAGCAGATATCTTGATTTCCTCCTTCCCAGGTTCCCCTAGATGTAACCGTACATGGGATACCATCCTATGCTGGGATGAGGCTAAAGTTAACACTACGGCCAAACTACCATGTCCATCAGTTCACCTCGCTAATCCGGAAGGTAAATATTTCCTTTCATTTTTGAAAAAAAAAGTTATAGAAACCAAGCCAAATTTCTTTGAAAAATGTTTATGCACCTGTTTATGCACCTACAATTAACCTGGATGTATTTGCGGAAAGAGTGAGATTTCTGTCACAAAAAATTATACAATTACCCGTATTAAATTGTTAGTTTTATGTGATCAGGAAGATTAAAACTTAAAGGCACTGAACACTATTGGTAATTACTCAAAATAATTATCAACATAAAAACTTACTTGGTAACGAGCATTGAAGAGCTGTTGATAGTATAAGACATTGTGAGAAATGGCTCCCTCTGAAGTAAAAATTAAACGTGGTTTTTGAGAAAGAAGTAATTTCTCACCAAAATATGTTAATTGAAATCTGAAAGCACACAAACTTGTGCAACAAGGGTGTTTTTTCTTCCATTCTTCTCTCCCAACTTTGACGACCAGTTAAGCTCAAATTTTAACAGGTTTGTTATTGTCTGCATATTATGTTGAGATACACCAAGTGAAAATACTGGTCTTTGACAATAACCACAGATGTCCAGTGCTTTTAAGCCACAAACAATTTCAAAACTAAATTATTTCAAGTTGAAAGAAACACAGGGAAGCTAAACGAACGCACCCACAGTTTGAAAAGTTCGTGCATGGTTCAATGCAATTGAGCATTATCCCCTAATGCGCTCGCCAAGGGTCGTGACGTCACACCGATACTCCCCAGCTAGCTGGTTATTTGATCCAGCCAGCGGTGTAAACAGATCCGCTTTTTCATTACCTTTCAATTTCTACGCCAGTACTTTTACTCCCTTTTCCCACTGAAATCCCAAGCAAAGCCACGGAATTTGATTAGAAACTAATCATTTATATGACAACATGACACAGATCTACGCTCAATCTTATGCATCCTAACCTCTCCAACCCGAGCCTGCAAAGGATAAATTATCACCCGGACTGAATTAATAAAAGATTAACAACACAGAAGGTAGAAAATCAAATTCTATACTAACTTTTTGAAGGAAGAAAAAAGAAATCACCATCTGCGATGACAAACAACAGAACTCCCACACAAACCAATCTTTTAGGGAGTGATAAATTAGATTAATGTTGTTAATAACTTCTCACTTGATAAAATTTGCACTTGGTTGTTTCAGCTCCCGTCTTCGCCTACAAGACGTGCTGGCCGAACGGCACGTTCAACGAGTGGACGAATTACACCCTGTGTACCGTACATACTGAAGGAGAACCGGTACGCTCAACTCATTTTGTTCATACCCTTACGGCAGCCTCGATAAACCCATTTGGTACCCAGTTTGTCTGTTGTGGTATTTTCCTATCCATACCTTTAATTACACCTTGTGGTATCCTACAATACCTTCTGATATTAACTGTGTACGTCCGTATGGTGTCTCGACATGCCCAATTTTATCCCGTTGTTGTTCAGAAGTGTCAGGATAGACTCAACATATAACTCCCATGCTTACAGAGACCCATCCGAGCCCGGTAGTTAGATGTTCTCTATAGTTACACTTATTAACACATTATGGTACCTTTCTTGGTGACGAGTAATGGGGAGAGGTTGATAGTATAAAACATTGTGAGAAACGGCTCCCTCTGAACGTACGTAGTTTTTGAGAAAGAAGTAATATTCCACGAATTTGATTTCGAGACCTCAGATGAATTTGAGTTCTCGAAATCAAGCATCTGAAAGCACACAACACTTCGTGCCAAGGGTGTTCTTTCATTATTATCTCGCAACGTCGACGGCCGATTGAGCTCAAATTTTCACAGGTTTGTTATGTTATGCATATTATGAGATACACCAAGTTAGAAGACTGGTCTTAGTCAATTACCAATAGTGTTCAATGTCTTTAAAATCAATCTTCTTTCCCTTTACCATGCAATAGACTCCTGTTCTGCAGTATCTACGAATTGTGTATAGTATCGGTTACTCCCTGTCCTTACTCGCTCTTGTCATCGCAATGGCGATTTTCAGTTATTTTAAGTAAGTATGAGATTAATTTACTTTGTCATTGCCATTTTCTCTAATGGTTTGTTCGTCTGTCTATCTGTCTGTTTGCTTGTTTGTTTTGTCCTTGTATTGTCTTTAGCAAGTACCTTTGTTTATGTATTTTGTTATCATAAAAGGCAAGCCGCTATACAAGCTACCTGTCTTATTTTGGGCCTTGCCTCCACGCGCTTTCCCGCTAGTTTGTTCTTATTCTGTCGTTTATGCATTACAATAGTGCTGTAATGTGTGGAAATGTGTTAATGGAAATGAATGTGAATTGAATTGAATCACCTCTTGATAGCTTTGCAAGAAATAGAGAGTCATATTGAGTAGTGAAATTGCCCCGAGTGTCAAAATATCTTAATGGGGCAAGCAGCTAGCGGTGGTTCGTATCCAAACATCCCTAGGGTGAACATGGGATTTCCGTCGGTGGTAGCTTCTTAAAAGGAATCGTGAATTTCAAATTTGTTGAGATGTTTTTAAAATCGAAGGGTTTGGCGGTGTTTGGTATGGGCGGCATTTTCTTCTGTGCCTTAAGGAACGAAACAAAGAATTACAAGATATTGTTCATCTATGTCTGTTTTGGTGTTCATGTTGAAGAATAAATTTGATGTAAAGATAATGTTTTGCCAAAAACATTATAATTTAAGTTGAACATTTCGATTCTGAGATTTGGAAAACAAAACCTTTTAAAGAAAGATCTTTCGCATAATATGTCATATGAAACGGTTTCATTTCCCTTGGATTAATGAGTACATCTCAATCTGACCAATTTTTGTTGTTCCTTTAGAAAACTACGATGTCCGCGAAACACCATACACATGCATCTCTTCATGTCGTTCATCTTGAGGGCGGTATTTATGTTCGTTCGTGACATCATTTATGCGGTCAGCGTCAACGCGTTACTGACGGAGTCCGAAGAACACGATGACTATAGCTCAGCTAATGGAACAAGTGTAGTCAAGGTAAAACTGCAGTCTGGCGTCCTGTCTTTTCCAATAAAAGGGGATCAGACTTTTGCTCAGCTTCCTTGCCTCGGGGTAGACCAATATTGTTACGTAATTCTCATAACGAAACAAGGATGCCTAATAAGGAGCTTAATCACTGTTGCTCGCAAGCCTTGTATAGGAAACCTGTTAACACTAGTGCTTGCTATGTAAACCAGAAACACTGAGGTTAGCCCCTAATCGTCCAGGATGGAGTGTTCATGACAGGTTATTTTACGTGCACTACTAATCTTAGTAAACGTGACCCACGGCTTTATCTCCCATCCGAAGGACAGAGCTATGGTTAATTGTCTTGATCGAAGACACATTGTCAAGACTGGGACTTGAACCCACACTCTAATGATAAGAACACTAGGGCGGTAATCGGTCGGCCACGACAAGACAGGTCATGTGTAGTTGTCAATGAGGAACCAAGATGGCTGCTTCGAGTCGTTTAGAGTAGTCGCAATCCCTGAAGCTTACTGTAGAAAACAATATGGCAACTTTAGGGTATTTGTCTTTGCTACCAATTTATTCTAATTTAAGCCTCGACTTTTTTTATAACACAGGATTTGGGTTGCGACATGGCCATGACTATCGTCATAACTATCTGTCAATATGCGTTGGTATCCAATTATTACTGGTTGCTCGTAGAGGGCGTGTATCTACACGCGCTCATCACTCTTGCCGTGTTCTCGGAATCGTCTTCGCTTAAACTGTACATCATTCTGGGATGGGGTAAGTAATAGTAATAACTAGTTCTAGCGCATTTTACAATAACCGTCTCAATGCACTTTTGTATACTGATCATTGGGCTTACATGTACAAAAATGTATAGCATTCCTGTAATCCTTATCAGCTCCCTGAGCTCTAGAGCTGTAGAGACCTTTTCATACACAGTATCAACCTCTATTTATACTAATGGGTGAAGAAAATCAACTATAGAAAAGTATCTTGCTCAAGGACACAAGTGTCAAGACCGGGATTCGAACCTACAATCCGATGGTTTAAACACCAGAACTTGAATTCGTTGCTCTTAACCACGCGTCCATGACATCCTACACAAGACAACCTCGATCCCATGCATTCATAGCCTTGGTATTTGCACTGCTGACAATATTGTTCGCAATGTGTTTGAGTGTCATTATATGGATCATGCAGTTGGATTCACAAACAACCGATAATTGAATGGCAAGACGTACACAGGAAAGTCGGTTCACATTCGACCTACTTTTCCTCCTGACATAGTTTTAGGAGCGAGTCAATAAATCACAATTATTCACTCCAATTCAACCACACGCTGTCATCCTAGATTTTAATTAGCTCTATTTGTTCGAAACTAATGTCCAATTTGTCGGCACATCAAATAAAGTGCGCCATCTTTCACTAGCGGCATTACAAAACGAAAAACAAAGCAACGATTGAGGATGGTATGACGTCACTGGAGAGCCACTTGTACCGAGCGGCAAATAGGATTAACTTCAAAGACCAGTCTTTGGGGAGTTTTAATTCAATAAGAGTGAAGTCAAATTGGTAATTCAAGGTGGTCATTTCTGGAGGTCGACTTGACTCAGCCTTCCCAAGTGTTTATACCGGTGCGAACAAGAGGTCCACAGTTCGCTACCAGACTCTATTGACTTCGGAATGCTCAGAGGTGCGGACTCGTTGGTATGGTTATGGAGACGAGATATTTCTCCTTGGAATCGATGAATTCTACGAGAGAGCAGGCTTGAAAAGGATGCTGGTTTATGCGCCACTCAATTTCAGAATTGGAGTGCAGTTAAGACACACTTTTTGTGCCAATTTGTGGCAAAGACATCTGGGATAAACATAATCATGAATATTCTTTCCTCTTCCTGATTTATAAATCTAATAAAATAGTAAATTAGAAACAAATCCTTCTAGTCTTGATTTTGAATATGAAGAGACAACGCACTTCACAACCTTAACATTGGTGTGTTTATTTTACAGGCGTTCCTCTGTTGTTTGTCGTACCGTGGGTGATAGTGCAAGAATACACACATGCGGAAGGGTAGGTTCTTTTTCATTCCACAGTCAGTCGTTCCCTTTCCTTATTATTCAACTCCAATTGACCAAACTCTTTTTTCAACCATTATTGACATTTCCTTTCTGGTAACCAAAGTTATAAAGACTTTAATTTGATCTGTATTTATACTGTTGTCGCCAACGATGTTTGAAGTTGTTTTGTGTTCACTTGTACTTAAGGCATAATGGTGAGCTTAAAGGGCCTGGGTCGTCGTGATCAAACTCTCATCCAGTTACTGCACACAAGCGCCCTCCCTTCGTGTGAGTTTGTACGCGCGCGTGCTTTAGGTGTGAGTTCATACTTCCATGTACATCCACAGGCCTGGGCCAAGTTTCAGCGGTCTCTAAGCATTACCTCCATGGCACAACAATCTGCTAATCAAAGACTAGTAATGCTACAGGTTACCAGCTAAAATTAGCAAAGATATTTATCAAACAGTACTTTCTGCCTATAAACAGCTTTATGAAATTTCGCCAAACTTGGATCATGGCTTCACAGCCCCTCAATACTATCAACAACATTTGTACGTGAGGTTTGTTGATATTTACAGGTGCTGGTTCGCTCAGATGACAGAAGAGAATGTGTACTGGATTATCAAGGCTCCGGTAATGGTCTCTGTTGTGGTGAGTTAACCTAGGTTACCAATGAAATACTTTTGGGACTAATAGGCAATAGGTGGCAGCAGACTTACAGGTAAATCCATTGCTCTTGGGAAAAGTATTAGGCTGTGACCGAAACGGCGACTTCGGCTACAGCTACGGCTAGATCGCGCGCGTCTGCCTATTCTTCAACACTGGCAGATGCGCTGATCTAGCCGTAGCTGTAGCCGAAATCGCCGTTTCAGATACGGCCTATGCATACTCAGAACGTTTTAAACCGTTAATCTGCTGCCACCTAGAGTTCAAAAGTATCATATTGAACGATTTTTTTTCAAGATAAATGTAATGTTGACCTCTCAAATGCCAATCTGAGGTTTTGAACCCAGATAGGATCTGTCCGGATCGTTACAGGAATAACTATTTTTTATTATTATTGATATTAAACCCCACAGATCAACTTCATCTTGTTTCTCAACATCCTGCGTGTACTAGCAACCAAGCTGAACGCCACCAACGCCGCAGAAGCGAGAAGGTATAGGTAAGAAGGCATGGCCGATGGCTGCTGAATCTCCGCTTACTCCCTATACCACCCGCACATTAATTAGAAAAGGGACAGAAATGTCTTGATGTATAACCACATTGAGTTTTATTTGGACTTGAGAATATTTTTGTCACCGACGTAAAAAATTCAGAGAAAAAAAAGCACTAAGGACTTTAACAAAAAAATTCGCTCAGTTTTGTTTTTGGTATTTTAAATATACTTATACTCGCTTTTTAATTTTTATTTATTTATTTTTTTTTATTTATACAAAACTACCAAAAAATGATTTTGTTAATTTTCATTTCTTTTTTTTCACCTGAAGAAGATCCCAGTTACTTGGCAAACACAAATATTATTTTCTATTGGGGATTATGCTTACTCACTTTGTTTGGGGGATCTATCAATTGTGTTCAATGACTACAAACAATCAAGTTCAAATTTGTTTAAATTTGGCCTAAGGTTTCGAAACTTAAATTTTGCCACTAACATGTTTCGCCACTAACTTCTTAAATCATTATTAAATTATAGAAATAACAACTGCACACTAGGATAGTTATAATATGCAAATTAATATAAAAAAAGTCACAGGTGACGTCATGAGTTGCTTCAATATTGGACACGCCCCTAGCGATGAGTTTGGTAAGAAACTACGTCCTAATTATTCAGCCAGCAATGTTGAATGCAGAACGGTCCCTTCCTTAAAACCCGCGAAACCAAAACACAACCTAAGAGATTGTTTGCACGTGCACCATTCATAACCAGTATCTTAAAGAAATGTGGGGAGATTGTCACAATACGAAAGAGGCCAGTAGTATGCATTGGTCGAGTGGTTAGTCTGCAAGACTTGCAATCACAAGGTTATCGGTTCGAATCCCCTAGCTTAACCGCTGATTTTACAACGGGTGGAATAAGTTTTGTCGTCTAGTTACTGAATCACAATTTCTTGGGTTGCGCAATTCATAATCACAGACGTTTAACTAATGTTGTATGAGAGAGATTGGCTGTTGTTGCCAGCATGGGAGTTTGCTGAGTTCCCTTGATGTTAAGATCATCTAAATAAACAAGCAAGCAAACATTATCGTACAACAATCTCACAAGCTATTCACTGGTGCCTAAAAACGTATGAAGAAAATCAAAATATTACAAAAATTTATTCAAGAATTTTGATATCTCTGAGAAGTTTATACAAGCCTCGCTTAATATCAACCTTGTACATGAGCATGGTACCCCGGTACAGCATGGTAGTAGTGTTCAGTATTAATGCACAAAGAATGGCCCAACTCATAATTATTGCACCCCCGGTGACGTCATAATAGTTCATGCTATCTACTAACCCTCGGTGACGTATTCTGACCTTTGACCTATGGCTTCACACTCGTACAAACTGGATTGTTAAATACCATTAAAGTGATTGTGGTATCTTTAAGACACGTCCCTGCACTGTGTGCAGACATTATAATTTGCTCTCCGGGCATTTACTCCCTCTATTTGCTTGACTTGAGTAGTTGTGTTTGCTTTATTTATTTTAAAGAATATCGTTCAGTCTTGTATACATTATTCTAGTTAAAAAAGTATTTTTGTGTGCGGGGGTGAAATAAAACTTTATTCTAAGCAAAACAAAAGTGTGGGCCTTGTTTAAGAATTTCAACATTGATGACGTCACTAATTTTCCAGCTGCAGGTCTGGTTCCCTTTTCAGCATATTCCAACAATGATGACCTCTCTCGTTATGAAGCTGGTCTGGTTCCCTTTTCAGTTTGTGTTTAGGTATGAAGCCAATGGTCAAAGAAAGCAGAATCTGTAGCCGATGGTGAGACTAGCAATCATCAATAACCAGACTGTTCCCCCATCGCCAACCTGCACGTAAAGCAATGAGCTCTCTTGCACTATAAATGACGGCCATGTCCTTTCTTTTTTAAATCTAGATGTGCCATATTCACGTGTGCATCCTGAATGATCATTATAACCCCATGTGTGAACTTTTAGAACCATGATTCTAACTTTGCATAATTTATTTTTCTTTACAGGCCTCCCAAGGGTTTAATAGTTATTTAAATAATATTTAAAACCTGGATGTGAATTGTGCCGAGGAATCATTATGTTATTATCCGACGTAGTTGTTAGGCATCAAATAGTATAAGGCTTCAATTCTATATTGTCCGTCCAAACAAGGAATTGGTTGGCTTGCTTGGTACATGCCCAATAGGATTGGTTGGTTTACATGGCATGTTGGTGGTCCATGTCCAATAGGATTGGCTGGTTACATGGCATGTTGGTGGTCCAGGTCCAATAGGATTGGCTGGTTACATGGCATGTTGGTGGTCTATGCCCAATAGGATTGGCTGGTAACAAGGCATGTTGGTGGTCTATGCCCCATAGGATTGGCTGGTTACATGTCATGTTGTTGGTCCATGTCCAAAATGATTGGCTGGTTACATTTCATGTTAGAGATCCATGTCCAATAGGATTGTCTGGTACATAGCATGTTGGCGGTCCATGTCCAATAGGATTGGCTGGTTACATGGCATGTTGGTGGTCTATGCCCAATAGGATTGGCTGGTAACAAGGCATGTTGGTGGTCTATGCCCCATAGGATTGGCTGGTTACATGTCATGTTGTTGGTCCATGTCCAAAATGATTGGCTGGTTACATTTCATGTTAGAGATCCATGTCCAATAGGATTGTCTGGTTACATAGCATGTTGGTGGTCCATGTCCAATAGGATTGGCTGGTTACATGGCATGTTGGTGGTCCAGGTCCAATATGATTGGCTGGTTACATGGCATGTTGGTGGTCCATGTCCAATAGGATTGGCTGGTTACATGTCATGTAGGTGGTCCATGTCCAATAGGGTTGGCTGATTAGTTGGCCTGTTGTCCAATAGGATTGGCTAGTCCGTGGCCTCATGGAGACTCTATTAAAGGGTTATTCAAATGTTGGTCATTTTGTCGTCCAAGGCTTCTTGTTTCTTTGACGGCCTTTGGCTGGTTGTATACTGCGTATAGAGTCAGTCTGGTGACGTTTCTCACTGCTGACAAATTTCCTGGCTGCGTCAAAATTATAGTTAGTGTCAACAACGGTCAACAACGGTCAACAACCACCATTACTGACTATACGTGTCCAAGTTAACAGTTTTCTTTCACTTGTATCAGTGTGGGACACACAGTTTACCAGCACAAGAGAGAAAGTAATGTACAAAGTATTAAACAGCCGTCTCATATAGTGGACTCTTTTGATCGTTAACCAAACATGGGGGTACCACAGTCACATGGCCCGTTCCTTTGTTTCTTCCCATGCCCATGGTTGTTCTTCTGGGTAGGTATACACATTCAAACCGGAACCTATAGAGAACAAGAGGGTTCCTGGTTGGGTAAAGATCCCCAGATGGAGCAGTTGCCAAAAAGTTAAAGATGGTTGTACCCGATTGAAGTGTTCAGACACTAATATTCTTGTTATCGTTAAATTCTAACTTTTAATACTGTTTCTTCCGCATGAAGTCAGGCTTGTATTAATTTTCTTTTGCAACTTTACAGCAAACTGGCAAAGTCGACTCTCGTCTTAATCCCACTGTTTGGCGTGTATTACATCGTCACCATCGGCATGTACGCCACTGAGAACAAAGTTGTCGTCAAGATGCGCATGTACATTGAGCTGGGTCTCTCATCTTTCCAGGTGAGAATGGTTCGGCCCGAATGGGTGCTTTTCCTGACAAAATATAAAGACGATATATTCGAAGGTGTTTTCAAAAAACACGCCTTGCTGCGGTTTAGGCTTCTACAGCAATCTTTAAAAGAGAGCTAGCTATCAGGGCTTGACGTAAAAAGCCGAAACCGAACTTTAAACCCAATAAGCCATGTTTCGAAAAGGCCTTCAAAATTCACGTATGAATTGATATGCGCGGTTGTTGCGGCTACGGTAGATATTGCTATGCTGTCCACATAATGTTTACTTGCCGTTCAAGCCAACAGCTGTAGCCATAGCCACCACTGTAGCCCCATACCAAGAGTGGCTTTTAGCCTTGTTTGGGGCATATTTGCTTATACAAATATAGCCCATGCTGGACATGGTCGGTGTTATTCCTATCCCATAAGAAACTCATAGGTTATGTACAGGGTGTTCGACATCCAAAGTGTGACCAGGTTTACTAATATTTATTGTCCGTTATTGACACCTCCAGGGGTTCCTGGTTGCAGTTCTCTACTGCTTCATGAACGGTGAAGTTCGCGCAGAAATCCGTCGCAAATGGCGCGTCCGGCAGCTGAACCGCACCTTAAGTACACATCGGTCATTACGTAATGGTCACTCTCGGTCCTCGTTCTCCACTCCCTCCAGACAAGATTCCTTGAAGGAACCACTGAAGGATTCAACCAAAGGGGATAAAAACTCAATAAGGGCTAAGTTACGAGCTCTTAAACGCCAAGCATTCGGCGGTTCGTACGGTTTGAATGGGCACCATATGGGGAATGGTAACATGGCGCGACCCAGTCAAACGGCCGTCAGTGAGATTGATAACGAAAGTGACTCAGATCGACCCCGTGTAACCACAGAAGCGCTTGTAGTCAGGCACCCGGATCCGAACGAACCGAACGAAAATACCAAAATGAACGTTCACCACACGGATAACACGCCAACTGTTATCATAGACGAAGTCAAGGATTCAGATGGGTACGAAGCGGATATATACAATACGCATGACAGTATGGATAATGAGATCGAGGTTGAGATTGATCATGAGGCGTCAGGGAGTTGTTCTTCCGATGGGTGTCACGATGGTGGATGTGATGACAGGAGAGTGTATCCCAATATAGAGACAGAGGTGTGATCCGGTCTCATTCATTCTACAGTAGACGTAGACTGGTTCCATTAAGACAGTTACTGGCTTTATTTGTAAACACATGTACGTCTGACTTAACTGTGAATCTCAAGAACCATGAAAGCCACGTGAAATGATGTACGTGAGCTCAACGCAACGGCAGATCTCTGGCGTAAATCATGAGCCTGGAAGTGTGACGTCAGATGTTCAGGCTACATTAGAAGTACTTTGTCGACTTTGGACGCCATTTTTGTTATCAACATGTCAACTTTGAATTGTTACATCACCAAAGCCCATTTCGCGTGCCTTTTCCTCTGTAAAGGGATATTCTAAAATCCGCCTATGGTGCGTCAAGTAAGCCGTAAATGGACGAAGATTGCGCTATCAAAGGAGGCAGTAATCGCCCATAAGCGACAGAGGGCGCTCGTTACAAAGTTGAGCACCAGTGCTCATTGGGATGATACTCATGTTATCGGATTGCTGGACATCAAACAAAATAATACATCAGCATACAATCAATGCTAAATATATCGATGGAAGGTGTACGACACCGATTCGAACAAGGACTTAACCGAACGTCAGGCCCAGACGAAAGGGCTCGCTAATTCTTCACTGGGATGTTACGTCAAACCCGTGTAATTTTTACTGATATGAAAATGAAGATGAGACTGTAACTATATCAAGTGTCTCAGTGTTCTGAATTTAAACATCAGTTTGTAACAGTTTGTAATGTATGCAGGTGTCCTCCTAGACTTGGTTCCAAGTATGTGATCGTGGATTTATCTACCCGCGAAAACACCGTTGCCTGAAGTGCCCATGTTGTGAGATTGCGAGTTAGGGCCTTTGATAGATAATCGCGTGGCTGATAAAAAAAAAAAGATAAAAATAACCGCGATCACAGACTTGAAATCAAGTCTAGTGTCATGTCCTAGGAAAATCTGTCTCCGGAGATTTCTACCCCCCCCCCCCAAAGATCTGCTGAAGAGGATAGATGTTTCAAAAGAGGGCCCTATTGGAAGAAGTTTGTACACAGTTCGCCGTATGGGGACGGGACACAGAATCTCCTGCCAGACCGGCTACTAAAAGCTTCGTTACAGCCCGCTAAGATTCCTGGATATCTGGCATCGCTCTGATCTCCAAGAACACTCTGGCCATGACGTCATGCGCTTGTGCATCTCAGTGATTGGAGCAGACAACACCAGAAACTGTTGGCTCTTTAAAACGAGCACTCTGGCAGTGGCCGTAATGCGGCATGATCGGAGCAGATAAATTAACATCAGACCCTTTTAAATAGCTTTGCATGGTGTCTGTCATTACCAGTAAGGATTTTCTTTCTTGATTTAAATGTTCATAACAATAATGTCAAAAGTCATTCTCTGACTGTGGTAATGTCTACATGGTCAACCAATGTATCACGTGTTTCCATTGTATGACGTCACAAGGACTGATCATTGAAACCAAGACCTTTTTGTAAATTGGTTTGTGTGCAAAGCAAAATAATGTTACTACATGTATGGTCTATCAGCCGATTTGTAACATAATTAATGACGTATGAAATGTTCCAATACGCGTAAAATAAGGAAATAGGATTTTGGGAACGTTTGGTGGCAGCAGACTTGTGAGGTGAAATCTATTGTTTTCGGTAATGTGCACATGCTCAGAAGAACCACGAAAACAATGAAAATTCACCTATGGTAAGTCTGCTGCCACCTAGCGTTCCAAAGTCTTCTATAGCATCATACATCACAAAGTTATTTCAAAAGAAAATATGATATAAAACTGATTCCAAAATTTACTTGGCTGCTTTTTCTGATGAGAAATTAATAACTTATTAATAATCGAATTGAAACTTTGACAATACTTGGATGTTAAATCCCATATCTGTTGCTTAATTTAATGAAATGTGTCCTGTTCGATTTGTGTGTGGGGTTTGTGCGACTATAATTTATATAAAAGATTGTTCGGTTATTATTTTGGATGCGTTTGTTTGATTGTAAAATTCTGAAATATCCATGAATTATTTCTTGTTTGATTTAGTTGTATTAGTATAAAAACATGTAACCTTTCATATGATGAAAATTGTGTTGTTCCATTTTAAAATTTAGAGTAAAGCAAAAAGGCCTCGTTTGAATGTTTCCGATCGTACCTGAAAATTTCTTAAAATAAGATGACATTATCAAAAAGAAATGTTCTGTTTTTATCAAAAAGAAATGTTCTGTCTTTGCAGGTTGCCGCTATGTACATTTTAGGATGATGAAAAAAAATACCAACTGCCCGGCTGATTATTATATACTTTAATATTAATTTTATAGAAGCAACCTTCCTAGTCATTTTGAAGTTCATTACTTTCTACATTCATTAAGTTTGTGAACAAGTCGCAATCACCATTGTTTGTTTCTTGAAGATAGTGACATATTATTGTGACTTCCCCCGCCCTTTCCTCCTCCAACAACTGTCATCCCTCTGTCACGGTCTCAGATGTCCGGTGTGCTCAAAGTTCCGGATGACGTCACCTGTCCCTGGAACTTAATAATTAATTGTGATTGCTTCTATACAGAGCAACACATTATTTGGGTTTATTTTAAAGGCACTGGACACAAAAAAATTATTGAAAATAATTGTTAGCATAACAATACTTGTTAACGATAAATGGAGAGCCGTTGATAGCTGAGAGATGTTGGATAGTAAAACAAATCGTGAGAAACGGCTCCTTCTGAAGTAACGTATTTTGAGAAGGAAGTAATTTCTCACTGAAATATTTAAACTTGAATTCGCAGCTGAGGGTCTCGAAATCAAGCATCTGCGTGCGACAATGGTGTTTTTCTTCCATTATTCTCGCGCTGCTTTGACGAAACTTTAGTTCAAAGTGAAACACTGGTATTTTGACAATAACTATGACCAAAGGTGTCAAGTGTCTTAAAGGCAGTGGACACTATTGGTAATTACTCAAAATAATATTAGCATAAAACCTTTCTTGGTGACGAGTAATGGGGAGAGGTTGATGGTATTAAACATTGTGAGAAACGGCTCCCTCTGAAGTGCCATAGTTTTTGAGAAAGAAGTAACTTTCCACTAATTTGATTTCGAGACCTCAAGTTTAGAATTTGAGGTCTCGAAATCAACGATCTAAACGCACACAACTTCGTGTGACAAGGGTGTTTTTTTCTTTTATTATTATCTCGCAACTTCGATGACCGATTGAGCTCAAATTTTATGCATACAAAAAAAATATGTTGAGACACCAACTGTGAAGGCTAGTCTTTGACAATTACCAATAGTGTCCACTGCCTTTAAATTAGAAACAGTAACGTGAATGAGGTTCTTTGTGTCTCGAACAAACTTTTCTTTCACAGGTCGAATACAGATTATTGTAAATAAAACAATGTATAATGGTAAATAATTGCCTTTGTATTAACCCACACTTTGAATTGATCTGAATAAGACTGCTTCAAAAAGTGGGAAAAAATGTCGTTTATAAATCATTTTATGTAAATAGTTGTTGTGAGAAAAAGGGGTGACTTTTTTGTCAGTCCTGTCATGTATTTTAAATAATATTGTGAATAATATTATTATTGTTTTCGGTTGACATGGTATTGTAAAAAAAACCATCATGTACCCCCATAATATTATACATTAGGTATTTACATATTTTAAATTATAAAAATACAATTTCAAAAGATTATTCCAATAAAAAGTCTCCTTCATATAAAGTATATCAAAAAGTGTTGCTTTGAATGTTCAACCTAACAAAAACTTAAAATTACTTGAAAAATGAAGTTACAATAATACTGAACTTGTTTTTATCATAATGTTACATTTTTCAATGGTGAGTTTTATAAACCATTATCAATTAGTAATTAATAAGGAAGTAACAACAAAATCCTACGGTATATTACGGGTCATGCAGCTGCTCGGCGTTAAAATTATTTTGGAGTACCGCCCTCTGTTGATTTGTGACTCGTTTGATTCTCTTCAATAATCAAGTCGCCGTGCGTGGTAAATTCAAGTGGTTGCAGCACTTGCCATCACAAGGTTATAGGTTCGAATCCCCATGCTAACCGCTGACTTAACAATGACTAGAATGTCTATTCCGTTAAGTTACTGAATGGAAATTGCTTGCTTTGTGCAACTCATTAGACGTTAAACCAATATTTGTATAGAGCTATATTGGCCAAGGTGTTTTTTTATCCCCTTGTGGGCTTCCGAGTTCCCCTGATGGGAGAGGATCATCTCAAAAACAAGTGAAATTGTGAAAAATAGCTAAAAAGAAGAAAAAAAGCAACAACGATTGAGCTGTTCGGACTGCAAATGCTTTCATTAAATCAGTTTCACAAATTTACAAAATAAAAGCGAGACGAAAACCATAATGGAACTGTGTACACGGTGGCAAGAAGCAAGAACAAAGATGTCACCACGGGATACAATGTTCGGAATGGACTGTAGCTACCTCCGAGTCCCAACGAACTCTAATTAGTCGTATTCCAATCATCGACTAATTTAGGTCGACACACCTGAGTGAGTCACTGACATGTGGTCACATCAGCACCATTCCCCATCCACCAAAAAATACTTCCACAATAAATAATTGTTCACAGGGTAACAACAATGGAGTCTTCCTGAGTCCCTTTTATTATGGTCCCAAGGCCACATGTTTGTCAAGTCACTCACCACTGTGAACTACTGTGCAAACAAATATTACGTGCACAACTTTCTTTACAATCGATAACGCAGTTTTCTATTGAGTTTCCGCACAGCCAAGAAGTTGAACAAAACGGGACCTTCAAAACGCTCCCAATTATTCTCGTTTTTATCCCTGAAAATGACTTGATATGAGTTGAAATCTGCTGAAATATGGATTGGAAGAGGCTGGTGACATTATCTACGCTCCGTACGTGGACCATTTTTTTGGTTTTGACTGGTCTTTTGTGGGGGAAGTCGGCGGTGTGTAGAGCAACCACTGTGAAAGGTTTGTGAATTTCGTTGTTTTGTGTTGTTGGAAATTGCACGTTGGGCTTGCAGCACTGTTGCATAACTAGCTGTACATTGTAAAGTGGACATCTTGAAAAGAGAATGGGAGGGGGGGGGGGGGGCAACTCGACCTGTCAGCTTGCACTTGTGTTTTGGGGCACTGGCTTTACAAACTCATAATTTGCTTTCTTGTATAATTATATTCCACTTTCAGTGTTGAAATAATTATGTATGTACCGGTACATTTAAAAATAAATTAAGGGTAGTGATAACATATAATATATACACATAATGAATGTTTATGAGTGCAATGGTGCGAATATGTTCATGAGTTGAAAGATGGAATGTTCTATTCAACGAGGCGGAGCCAAGTTGAATGGAACATTCCAGCTTTCAACGAATGAACATTTCGCACCATTGCACGAATGAAAAACATTCATTATTTGTTTTATATAACATCCAAGTAGATCTTTGTCATTTTGAATAAAAGATACAACTTTCAAAACAAACAAAACGTAGACCTACAATTTTTATTTGTAGAAGCCGAATGTTAAGTAATTTTACTACCTTGCAGTAACACTGCTGCGTTACCAAAGACACGCGCACGCAGTGATATGTGTTTACTCAGCTTTTTCGCTGGCAGCGTGCAATGGTACTTTTCGGATGGAACGAAAAAGCACGTGGAGTGACTCAGCGTGCAATGGCACTTTTATTTGCTATCACGTGACGGACAATCCTCCAATCAAATGGCAAGGATCTGCTCGGGTGTTATATAATAGCGAATAACGTAACCCCCCTGCTGACAGGGTTCCGGTTGGAGGGTTACGTTTAATCGCACCTATGATAATGTTACCAGTCTCCTCAACTAATTTAAGGGGAGGGTGGTTGGGGGACATGGGGAGGCATTCCTTTTCGCAATTTTGACATCGGTCATTTTAATGTCAAAATTTTGAAAAAAAAGAAATAGGCGTACTAATTGATATCAATGTCCAAAAAAACAACAACTTAAAATACACCGCCCCAGTTACTGGGTCTCTAGGGAAGGCGTGATATTTTCTAGGGCGAGGGGGGGGGCACTTCTTGCCCGAAAAACTGCACTTTCCGTTAAAATTACTCGGATATTTTTGATATAAAAATATCAGATTTCAAATGGGCCAGTTGCTCCTAGTCCTATAGCCCCCCTTAGAAAAATAAAAGTTTAGTACTTGTGTATTATTATGTCTATTCCCCCGAGGGACCTTGAGTGACCAGAAGAGCGACCTATTTACAAATAGGCCCCTCTTCTGGTTACTCACAGGCCCGAGGGGAATAGATGTACACTAGTTACCGAAGTTGCGAGATAATAATGAAACAAAAATAACCCTTGCAACACGAAGTTGTGTGCGTTTAGATGGTTGATTTCGAGACCTCAAGTTCTAAACCTGAGGTCTCAAAATCAAATTCGTGGAAAATTACTTCTTTCTTGAAAACTATGGCACTTCAGAGGGAGCCGTTTCTCACAAGGTTTTATACCATCAACCTCTCCCCATTACTCGTCACCAAGAAAGGTTTTATGCCAATAATTATTTTGAGTAATTACCAATAGTGTCCACTGCCTTTAACCTTCACATTTGGCTTGGCTCAGAAGTGGCTCCCCATTTTTCGTTACCAAGTTTTATGCTAACAATTATTTTGACTAATTACCAATATAGTGTCCACTGACCCGAGGTACCGGTCATTGCTTTGGTGCCTTTGAATTAAATTAAGATTTGAAAAAAATAGAAGCTGGTGTAATGTGTATACAATTTTTATAATAACGGCAATTAATTATAAATGCTACAAAAATAAAAAATCTGTGTAGCATCAGAAGATTTACAGCAATTCCAACTTGTTTAAATTATACAGTCGCCAGACTTACAAGGATTAAAGCTCTCATCCAGGTTGATCCTTAAAGGCACTGGACGCTATTGGTAATTGTCCAAAACCAGTCTTCTCACTTGGTGTATCCCAACATAAAATGCATAAAATAACAAAACAGATGCTTGATTTCGAGACCTCAAAATCTGATTGTGAAGTCTCAAAATCAAATTCCAATATTTTAGTGAGAAATTACTTCTTTCTCAAAAACTATGTTACTTCAGAGGGAGCTGTTTCTCACAATGTTTTATGCGATCAACTGCATTCCATTACTTGTTGTTACGAAGTAAGTTTTTGTACTAACAATTATTTTGAGTAAGTACCATACAATAGTGTCCAGTGGCTTTAAGATGACCTCGTCAAGTTCTGTTCAGTTCTTCAAGTTGGACAAAGTACTCGTTGAATTTGTCTGTAGCTGGTCCTTGCTCTATGCCAGGATCCAGGGTAGTTGTGTCCTTATTGATCATCATTGTTGACTGGTAGCCTTTCATTAGGTAGACGTCACTTTCTGTATAAACTGATTATCCACATAATTCCCGCTGCTCCTATAATGGGGTTCTTGACAAAGGACAGACAGTCCCCCTTTTCAAAAGGTGTACAGTATTCTCTATCATTTGTCACAAAGCGCGACTTTAAAGTCTGGTATAGCTTTATGTTGATGGAATTTATTTGTATTTGTCTTTAACCTTTCATTCACTCACTTTCTGTCTAAACTTGATATCCAAGAAATTCCCGCCCAGCGCTGCTCCTATATTTGGGTTCTTGACAAAGCACTACGGCACCCTTTTCATTGTAGCTAGTTCTTATATATGGCACACTTCACAATAAGCCTGGTCATTGGGCCAATAACATCCCTTCAATTTTGCCCAGCTCCCTTGCAAGACACAGCTGATATCACTTCAGTGGCTTTTCATACACTTATAGGCATATCAACCTCTACCCTTGCAGGTACCCGTCAATTTATACCCCTAGGTGAAGAGAAGCAATTATAGTAAAGCATCTTGCTCAAGGACACAAGTGTCATGACTGACCCCGAACCCGCACTCCGATGACTTAGCCACCAGAACTTGAATTTTGCTTTTGAATTTTTTTTGCAGAATTTGGATCCTTTCTTACTGCTGCAGAGGAACAACTCTTATCTAGTTTAGACCAGTTTGAACTGGTTTATAGCAGTTTTCAAGAGGACAGCGACTTTACAAGACACAGGAAAGACAACTTCAACAAGGTAAATTAATACACTGTACGAAAGCACTCATTTAGGAATTGTAGTGTAATGCACATGTTTTACCGTTCGTTTCCAACATCGATAACTTTGCAATTTTAAATCGTTATAATTGGTACATGTAAACTACATTAAAACTTTTCTTCGTAATTTGATGTTTAATGTTTATGGTTTCACTTTCATTGCAGATAAATGGTGCTAAGCAGTTAAGATTAGAAGGAAAAAGTACACAGCTTGATCTGGATTTATTACTAAACCGGTAAGCACCCAAGATTAATAACCACTAATCCTTTTTAATCAAAATGTTATCTTTGAAGATTGACACTTGATAATTGCTGTAACATGGGATAATATTATTCTGAATGGTAATTTCAGTGGAAACTCTGAAAGGGGAAATTAGAGGGGGGGGGCGGCACCAAGGCCAGGGTCATCAGATACATGTACCATGTCCGCCATGTAATTCCAGGCCTGCCAGTATGAAATGTTTGTTTGAAGCTATGAGATTAGAATAAATTCTAAAATCAAAGATGAGCATTTCTTTTAATTGGATGTAATGGTTTTTGTTTACACTGCACTAGAATACATTTTTAAATAGTTAAGGATCAACTCATTGCACAAGGGTGCCAATGCATTTTCTCCTGGTAAAGGGCACCCTTTTGGGAAGTTGTAAACTTCTACTGGGGTCGATTTCACAAAGAGTTAGGACTGGTCCTAACTTAGGACTAGTCCTAGGAGATATACAAATTGCATGGATAGTCCTAAGTTAGGACGAGTAACTGGTCCTAACTCGAGATAAGACTAGTCCTAACTCTTTGTGAAATACACCCCATACAGGAGCATTTTATTTTCAAGGGCACCGAGGCAATGACCAGGGGGGCATAGCAGGCCTGATACTTCATGGAGGCAAAGAAGGCAATTGCCTCCATTCCCCCTGGTCATTGCCTTGGTGCCCTTGAAAAAAAAAAGCTCCAGTAGAAATTTACAATTTCCTCATAGGGTGCCCTTTACCAAGGAGAAAATGCCTTGGTGCCCTTGCCTCTTTAAAAACGAAGCATACAAGCCTGCATGGAGACAATCCCTTTGGTTGCCTCTGTGAAGTATCATGCCTGACAATAGACCCTTCCCATGAAATATGTAAATTTCACATAGCGCGTGCGCACTTAAGTTTTGGTTGGCAAAATGAGGGAACATCGCGCTGTTTTGTACACGACTAATGGCTGCGTGATGCAGACGCGATTGCGCGTCTGCTTAGTGCACAACTCAATGGCGTTTGCCAACCAACAGGGTCTGTACGCATGCGTTAATGTAATTAGCGTATTTCATGGGAAAGGTCCATTGCAGTGCCATCTCAGAACAGCATTTCCAACTAAGATACTTGCAGAGACTTATTCACTGACATTCCACAGTATGATGTTTAATCAGGCAAACTGTGTGTTGACATACAATACAAACTGGGTGTTTGCAGTAGTCTAAAGGAATAAAACCCAAGGCACCGGCTGTAGGCCTATACTTGTCCACATAGGAGAACAGAAACTATGGTCGAGAGGCTTACGTAGGAGATTTACGCTTAGCTGCCAGCAGGATTAAGTCTGTCCTGAGCCTTTCACTCAATACCATCCAACAGACAGGATTTGCATACAGTGTATATCCCTTACAGAAACTGGACACTGTTGGTAATTACTCAAAATAACTTTTGGCTTCAAAATTGAACTTGGTAACGAGCAATGGAGAGCTGTGGATATTTTAAAACATTGTGAGAAACGCTCAGTCAGGACATGGAGAAATTCACTTTCTCTGAAGTGACAGAGTTTTTGGGAAAGAGGCAATTTCTCACTTAAATAATAAAAGCCTTCAGGCCTGAAGCCTTTTATTATGCATCTGAAAGCACACAAAATTGTGCAACAAGGGTGTTTTTTTTCTTTCATTATTCTCTTGCAACTTCGATGACCAATTGAGTCCAAACATTCACAGATTTTTTATTTTATGCATTATGTTGGTCTTTGAACAAGAGGAAAATGATGTGTTTTTGTGTGCAAGTATTCCCATATTTGGCATGGTATACATGTGCAGTTTTATGTTTGTTTAAATAGCATGCTTATTAACGCAACTCATATAGTCATGTCAGCTAATCTTTGTTCATTCATTTGCATGTGATTTGCATGATGTCATTGTTATTATGCATGCAGAGATCTCACAAGGGCGGGTGTGAGGTTAAGACACTTTACAAAAGATGGAACATTCGAGGAGTTACAGGTAAAAACAAAACAAAGCAAAGCATTGTAATTTTGTATCATTTTCTTTTTTTTATTTTAAGTCCCATCAAATATTGTTTCAAATACCATTTTTTCTCTGACTTTTTCCTAAGCCAAGTTTCATAGCTCTGCTTACAGCCGAATTCTGCGCTCTCGGTCACCATTCTTCGCATACAGTGCAAGTGCAAAATTTCTGCACTGCGGGCTGTGTAAACGAATAATGCCTAGTAGCGTAGAGTGCGTGCCTATTAGCAAATATTCCCTGCTAACCCTTGAAATATGCTTAGCACGGAATTCTCTGCTTCCTGTAAGCCCCCAATTCTTTGCTTGTAGAAGAGCCATCAAATTGGGACCTGTAGTCCTGTCTTGACTGTTTTAGTTCTGATTTTTTGCAAATTGATGCACAGAGGAAATAAACGATTTTGAGAACATGGTGACACATTCATACATGTCACTATAAGGTTCGGGTAAATTTGTTTGTACATGGTACATGTGTACACCCAAACCAACAAAGTTGCACTCATTATAGTGTACCCAATACCTCAAAAAGGCAAATTGCCTCGTTGGCCTTCACACACACAACAATTGCAATTGGTCTGTTTGTATTGTGTTTTTGGTATTTTCTTTGGGGGTTTGCCATTTGGGGAGAATTGGCTGCCAAAGGGAATGTCCTACATTAAATGACTTCCATAGACTTCCCAAAAATGTAAACTTGTTGTATTTAAAACCTGTAGTTCGTAAACAAGACATACTTGGACGCACTTCATTGAACATCAGTGGTGTTGAACATGGATATTCAGGAACTTATTTTTTTACAAAAGGGAGGTATTTAATAAGCGGGGGCTAGATGTACACCGAGACAGATTTCCAGTGCTACAAACAAAATGTACTCAAAAATCATCAACTGCTACATAGGCTATGTACCCAATATTCCCATTAAGTGTGCACAAAATTGGTTAAGTCAAAATATTTTGTTATTCAAAAGTGCTGGATGAAGTTGTTCCCTGATACATTCTTACTTTGTACTATTTTTGTTTATAGATACTGATTGATTTTTTTTTCTTTGTTTAACAGACATCACAATGTCACTATCAGGGTGTGGTCAGGGGTGTGGCCCGATCAACAGTCAGTCTTAATACCTGCAATGGAATCAGGTTTGGAAAGCTTTTACATCCTTATTTAGTTGAAATTGCTAGACTAAAAGAAATTGACATAAATTATTGACTTTGTACAGACAAAATGTCCTTGTTAATTTGTTTCCCCAAGCAAAATAATACAAAAACCCTGAATCCCTTTGTAAGCAGTGTTCGTTATAGCCGCGGTGCTTGGTGGGCCTACCCAGGACTCATAATTTTTGCCCAGGACTCTGAGCAAAATATCCTTTGTGCCGCTTAGCACAGATTTCCTGTAGAATAATTCCAAATAATGTCCACTGTGCATTGATCTGAGACACAGCTATAGTCAAAAGGCCATTCGACTTATTGCATGGCCCCATAACTTGAATAGTTTGGAAACCTGGCATCATGCCGAAAGCTTGCACTTCTGCAATAAAGGCCCCTTAACTTAACATGAATAATTTGGTTGATCCATTTGCCCTTGTTGGACTTTAACAAAAATTGATCTAGTGCCAACCCTGTTTGTTAATTGATACCCACCATGTAATGCCTCAAATCCTACACGCGACAAAATGTTTTATTTATTATTGAGGTCGTTTCTTTTAGAATTGTTCCCCTCGCCTCATGGAATTTGTTTTCGTTTGTTAATTTTTCCCCCGAGAATAATAATATAAAACACCCTGAATTGGAACTTTGTCAGTTAATAATTATTTGATTTTTTCTTTTTTACAGTGGAACCATCGTATTGAAAGAAGATCACTTTATCATCAAACCTTTGTCAAATCATTATAACCAGGTCAGACAAAAGACTTCTTAAGAAGATCACTTTATCATCAAACCTTTGTCAAATCATTATAACCAGGTCAGACAAAAGACTTATTAAGAAGATCACTTGATCATCAAGTCTTTGTCAAATCATTATAACCAGGTCAGACAAAAGACTTCTTAAACTTTAAGAAAAGCCAAAACCAAATTAAGTTTTGTTATTAACTTAAATTACTTAAGACAACATGCCTCGTACAAACACTTGATAGAACCAGTTCAATTCAGAACCACACCTTCTCAAAGGAGAGATTTTACGACATGGTGTCACAACAACACTTCTTTCTTATTTTGTATAAATTTACTTTTTTTTATTTTTTTTATTTGACAAAATAGTATAACATGTAGCTGTTAAAAACTTCTCTCCGACCAAAATGACTTATAAATAATATAAAGCATATTCTTTTAGTGGCTTGACGTTTCGACTCTAGCAGAGTCTTTCTCGAAGGCTTTCTTTGTTATCTTCTTTATACTTATCTGAGCAAACCCCCTGTAAACCATTTGCATAAAAATGGAAAAATATTGCGATTCTAATTAATGTATAGAAATAACAAAAATGGTTTCAGACAAACCTTTTTCGCTTATTTAAAGCCATTATACACTATCGGTAAACAGTATTGTCCAAGCCCCACACTTAGTGTATCACAACTTATATATATGTAGGCTCAATCGGTCATCGCAGTCGGGAGAAAATAACGGGAAAACCCACTCTTGTTTCCGCACGTTTCGCCGTGTCATGACATGTGTTTAAAATAAATCCGTAATTCTCGCTATCGAGAATTGATATTGTTTTAATGTTTCTCAAAAAGTAAAGCATTCATGGAATATTATTTGAAGAGAAGTCTTTCACCATTACCTTGTGTAAACCCTGTAGATTATTTGTAAATCTGTGAATTAACAAAATAAATTCTGTACCGAAAGTGTATAATGGCGTTAAACTAAAACAAACATAAGATATAAAAGTGGATAATTTTTATTTAAATTTTTTTCTTTTTTAGACTCAACAGCTTCATGTCCTTTATCAAGTTCAACCAGAAGGACCCTTTGATGGTAAATTCCTTGCTTATTCCTTTTCATTTTTGTCAACATTTGTAAGCTAAATCAAATATCCTTTACTTTTACAGCGCAAAATTTCATCCCTGAATTTTATTTTTTACCTTCCAGATTTGGAAGATTTGAACGATCTTTTAAATATTTCCCATGTTGATGTGCAAGAACCATCAGCATCTTCGTCGAACGCACATCATAGAAGGGTAAGAGAATATTATTATTCTGACTGAACTGAATCTGACTGACTGAATCCTCTTAGTTATAATAATAATAGTACTTATTTAAATAAACAAATATAATTATTGTTGTAACTCAAAGGATCTATAAAGTAGATGTTCTGCAACTGCGATCTACTCCGCAGTAGAGAAGTAGATAAGTCTCCCGAATTCCGATAAATCTACTCCAAGGTAGCAGAATTTACAGCATGAAAAGTTTTAAAAGACTACCCTACCTTTATGTAGAATTAAGCAAGACAGTTCTCTAAGAACTAACTCCACCTGGCCAGTAGATATACACATGGTGTTACTTCAAACCAAATATATATTGATCCTATTTAAACAAATCAAATCCTATGTAAACAACAATCAAACAAATCATGGAGTTGGATTTTGAAAAGTTTGGGTTTTGGTTTCTGACATTTTCAATATCTTCTCTTCTTAGGTTCGCAGAGATGTTGCATCAGAAGTGAAATACATTGAGTTGGCTATCTTCTGCTCAACAAGTATGGTAAATAATTATAAATTCCTTCAAATTTTGAAGTTATTAAATTCCTTACAAAATCATTTTAAGAATTGTTTACATGTATATTGTCTTTGGATGTTGTAAAGGTCATAGACTTTACTTTCACATATCACTACAACTCGGGGATTGTTAAAGGAACACGTTGCCTTTGGTCGGTCGAGTTGGTCTTTGAAAAGTGTTTGTAACCGTTTGTTACAAAATGTTTATGGTCATGATGGTTAGAAAGATATTGTAAAAGTAGAATACAATGATCAACTCATATGCCTCGAAATTATGTGGTTTCCTTTTACTTTGCAACTAATACGGAAGCCATTTATGGGAGTCAAAAATTTGACTCTTATAAATGGCCACTGTGTTTAGTCGATGAAAACCATGCAAATTGGAGTGATACTTAAATGTGGATCATTATATTCTACTTTTAAAATATCTTCCTATTATGCATTTTATAACAAACGGTTACAAACGTTTTACAAAGACCAACTCGACCGGTCCAAGGCAGTGTGTTCCTTTGATATAATGCTATTTCTTATTGAGAAAGTTACTCACGTGAATTTCCCATTAACCCAAAGTCTCTGTTTTCTACTATCCAGTTTCACTGTGACTCTTATTTACTGTTATTAGTAAAGTACAATGTAGTTGTCCTTCCACATTATCTCATGCATACAGTTTTTCATTTAAAGAACTGGTTAAAATACTCTTCTTTTTTATCTGATAGATAAATAGATATAGCAATGCTAACTTTGCCTTTGTACGGATGTTGGACATTGTCAATGAAGCAGATCTTGTAAGTACACATGATATGTATAAATACGCATAAATATTTACAATTACTCTTGAATATGTATAAGTATACATTAGTATGTATTGTAAGTACACATGAATATTTATTGTGTCAATTTGTAAGAATCTCAGAGACAATTTCATTTTACTTTACCTCCTACATATTCATGACCAAGAGTCAGATTCTCACTGGTCCATTCAACATCACGTTCCAGTTGCTATCTTTTCTAAATACTACCAAACACGCTCGCTAGTATTCACCCACATGAGAAATACGAATGACAAGTTAAGAGTACCGAATTCTAACTCTAGTGTTTCTGATTAGCAGAGTGTGGGTTCAAAAAAAAGAAAGGGTTCGCCCCAGTGTTCCTGGCTGTGGCTGCTGTATGCGCCGTAGCACCTTGTATAAAGTGCTAAATAATTTGGTTTCAGAATTCATCACTGCAATAACTTATCTTTCTGAAAGTTTGTATATACTCAGTACCTTGTTTGGTAGACACGTGCGCTATATAAGACTTCCATATTATGTAGACTGTCGCCTGGGCATCCATTGATGGGCAAGTAAAGTTTTGTCCAATCCAGAACTGGTCTTTGTGTCGGGAGACTGGGTGCCAGATTTGTCATAGGAATCACCCTTTTTGCAGCTTTTGACTTGACAACTATTTACTTTCTCATATTACATATAAATGAATTGTTCTACCTTTGCATAATTGATCATGTTTTTACTTTTCACCCTAATTGCCTAATTTTTTTCGTGTCACAAAGTGAGACCAAAAACTGCATGTTCACAATTTGCAAAAACTTAAACACAATTTTTTATTTTCTTTGCAGTATTTTCGTCAATTCAACGTTCGTCTTGTAATAACATACATTGAGCTATGGGAGGACAATGTAGATCGTATTACAATTTCAGACAATCTCCATCTTACCTTGGAGAATTTCCGTCAGTATATCAAAGACTCTAATCGCACCATTAGATTTGATGCCGCTCATCTGGCCTTGTAAGTCTATCTTTTTTAGAATAGGAGTCCTATATTGGTAAATATAGCACAGCAGAGTCTGCGTTCGAGTCCCAGTCGTGATATTTGTGTCCTTAAGCAAGCCACTTAACCATTGCTTCGCCCTCTCGGATTGTGACGTTGAGCCGTTGGTTCCGTGTGTTGAGTCTAAATGTACAAAAGAACCCAGTGCACTTTACAACATGGTTTGATTGGCTGCATATTGCGCCACAGCACCTTGTAACCTACATGTATACGCGTTATACATGCTGCTATATTAAAGGTGTAGGTCTCATAATTCAAATGTAGTCCCACATACCTTGCAGGATATACTGTATGTTAAAGCGCTGTGATAACACTGAGTGACAGGTGTGCGCGTTATATAAGAAGCCACTATTATTATTATTATTATTATTATATTGTTTAACCATCCGACTTGGGGTTTGTTATATTTTTAGGGGCACCGATGTTGAGCGATCTAGATCTTACTATAGTACAAGTAGACAGAACTCTATCTGTACAGAGAAAGCTGTGTCTCTCACAGAGGTAAGTTGTTTCTTAATCTAGGAAAATATTTCTTGTTATTTTTTTGAATAATAATCTTCAGTTTCATCTTCATTTTTGACTTTTTTCCCTCTCTAAAGAAGCTGGAATATGTTCACATTGATAAATGTGATATTGCTTTCTATTTGAAACTAAATTATAATTTAGTGCGCCCTCAGAAATTAAGTAAGATTGTGATTTTAGTAAAATCCTATCAAGTCTATACCACGTACTTCAGGCTGACTATTTGTGTTTTGGCCAGGCGTTCTAGTTCACTGGACGCAAGCTCAGGTGTTGTCGGCAGCAGAGTGTGGGTTCAAATCCCGGTCATGACACTTGTGCTATTAAGCAAGGCTTTCACAATAATTGGGGAAGGTAGTGCATTCTGCTCTACCAGTAGGCTCCCTTCGGATGATACCCATGCCTACATCATTACGGACTGTGAAGGGGGTAACCCTGTTTCAGCCTCGGGAGTAGGTGGCTCCTAGTGGATGATACCCTTGCCTACATCATTAAGGACTGTGGAGGGGGTAACCCTGTTTCAGCCCCAGGAGTAGGTGGCTCCTAGTGGATGATACCCATGCCTACATCATTAAGGACTGTGAAGGGGGTAACCCTGTTCCAGCCCCAGGAGTAGGTGGCTCCTAGTGGATGATACCCATGCCTACATCCTTATGGACTGTGAAGGGGGTAACCCTGTTTCAGCCCCAGGAGTAGGTGGCTCCTAGTGGATGATACCCATGCCTGCATCCTTATGGACTGTGAAGGGGGTAACCCTGTTTTAGCCCCAGGAGTAGGTGGCTCCTAGTGGATGATACCCTTGCCTACATCATTAAGGACTGTGAAGGGGTAACCCTGTTTCAGCCTCGGGAGTAGGTGGCAACATGCCCTGGTAATTGCTACGTCAAAAGTTAGGAAGGCAGTGCATTCTGCTCTACCAGCCAGGCTCCTAGTGGATGATACCCATGCCTTCATTCTAACAGACCTTGAAGGGGGTAGCCCTAGCTCAGCCCAAGGAGAAGGTGGCAACGTGCCCCTGGTAATTGCTACATCAAAAGGTGGGAATTAAGGCAGTGCATTCTGCTCTACCAGCCAGGCTCCTGGTGGATGATACCTTCATTCTAACAGACCGTGAATGGGGTAGCCCTGGCTCAGCCCAAGGAGAAGGTGGCAACGTGCCCCTGGTAATTGCTACATCAAAAGGTGGGAATTAAGGCAGTGCATTCTGCTCTACCAGCCAGGCTCCTAGTGGATGATACCCATGCTTTCATTCTAACAGACCGTGAAGGGTCTGTTAGACCGTGAAGGGTAGTCCTGGTCCAGCCCAAGGAGAAGGTGGCAAAGTACCCCTAGTAACAGCCCAAATCACTTGAATTTGCCAGCCGCCTTGTGACATTGGGTGAAACTTTATGAAATAAAACTCATGTCTAATAGTTATGAAATGAGTTCAATCATGTATGTGTTTTTTAGAAAGACTCCCCTACTAGCATGCCTAACGACTCTGCTAATGGGTGCGTTCGTTTAGCTTCCCTGGGTCATCCCCGGTCTGCCCTGGTGTGTTCAAATAGCTTTTGGCCTCATTCTAGGGGCTCGCCCAGGTCAGCCCCCAGTGCCCTGCTTGTGGAGTGGGTCACTTGGGGGCTGGCCCCATGGTAAACGACATCACTACGAGAGCGGTGAGTGGTCGTTCATTTAGCTCTTTTCAGGGGCTCACCCAAGTGAACACCGCAATAGACCCAGGGAAGCTAAACGAACGCACCCATTATAGGTTGGCTATGTGAGGCCATTGGAAAACTTTATGCTTATACTACAGGTCGTTTCGGTTGGTTAACAATTTGCAACAACATTTTTCCCCTTTCTTGTTCATCTTTTCATATTTGTTTTTCTATTTTGCCTTTCAGGAATTTAACTCTGATGTGATATCAGCTAGTCTAGCCCGTGGCTTGGCTCATAATCTATACATCTATAATGATGACTTCTACACCAGAGGCAGAGGTAAAACAATTACGTTCATTCAAATCTTACTTTAAAAGAGTAATTGTGATAATCAAACCTAAAGGCACTGGACACTATTCATGCTTTTGGTAGTTAATCAATAGTGGCTAGTGCGTTTAAATTAAATTCAAACTGGAAGTTATTTTCGTAAAAAGATCTTCATGAGAAGTTGTCTTTCTTGGTAATTATTCAGAAGTAATGCAGTCCACTTAAGATTTTGTCCATAAACAAAATTATTAGCAATTTCTTCAGGTTTTTCACACAAAAAAAGTTCCTCATAAAATGTAATAATTCTTACTTAAAAAAATTGATGTATTTGTAAGTGCAATGAGGCTAGATGGATTGAACACCAACAGTGCCAAACATAAACAGCCTTTTAAAAATGGAGAAAAAGAAATAGTGCTATACCGTAGTAGTTTACTTTTTTATAAAGTGTTTGTATGCCCAGGTCAAAATTCTAGTTGACCCTAGTTTAACTGTGTTTAACTGGAACTAGTTGAAAACCAGTTGATAAACTAGTTAAATACAGTTAAAACCAGTTGGTTTAATATGGAAAATGGACAGACACCAACTGGTTTATAATTTCAACCTAGTTGAACACAGTTAAACCTAGTCCAAACCAGTTGGTTAATATGGAAATTGGACGAGTTTGGTCACTATCCAGTTGAACCAGTTGACCCCAGTTAACTGGTTCAACTGCAATTTTGACCTGGGTGTACATGTATTGGGGAATTCTTCAATGTTAAATCATGCATGGAAATGACTATAAAGTGAAATATTTGCCATTGCATTGTGTTTGGTGTTTTTACTTCTGTAGTCTGTGAATGTGACGGGACACCAGGTAGCTGTGTGATGTACCAAAGACCAGTGTAAGTACATGTATACCGATTTTATAATCGATACAGTGTGTGATTGATTGTGAAGATGTTGGGTTTACCCATAACTGCCAAACTAAACTAGATTAATTAGCACTTAACTATGGGAAACCCTTGAGATTAACTTGAAAATAATGTGTTTCTGTGTACTCTCATTAGTACTAGTGATATGAGATGGAAATCATGGCGAATACACTGCATTCAAGATAATTTTGTACTCTATCCAACTTCTCTTTCCAACCACCAAATTTGTAAAACTCAACTTGTCATTTCCTTTCAAAGGGGTTCAACAAAAATGTAAATTTGAATGTTTATCAGTAAAAATAACTTTCCAAGGCCATAAACTTTAAGTAATTTTTTGGTTCTAGTCTGTTTTTATGATCTAAATTTTGTTTCACCTCTAAAGAAACGCAGGGCAGAACCCTATAACCGCTTTCCTCCAAAGCACTAAGCTTTACCTCAAAATCAGTTGTCAATAATTTCCATAGTGATGTATCGTTACTTCACACTTTGCTTGGCAATTAAGATTGATACAAAGGATCAGTTGCTCAAATAGGGTTTGTCCACTGATTAAAGAAATAATATCACAACAACAACAAATGTATAAGAAAAATAAAAAAAAAACCCAATGAATTGCTGTTTGTTTTTGTAGAGACTGGAAGCCCAAACCACCGTCAGGATTTTCTGATTGCAGTATAGAAGCGTTTGAGTATCATCTCCAGAGAGGGTATTATTCTTGTCTCTTCAATGTTCCGACACCAGAGGAGGTAAGATTGGCTTCACCCCCGTATTTTCATGACATTGTTTTACTTATTTCTAAAAAACTACAGCACCTCAGCAACTAATTATTTTAAGGGATGCTTTGTATTATCATTATCTTCAAACTGTGTAAGTTTAATGTAGATCTTTGGACATTGTGTTTTGTGTTAGAAAAAGTACCTTTAAAATGAAAACACTGTTTGTTTTCTTGCAGCTGATAAGCTTTGGTTCCTGTGGGAATGGAATACTGGAGTTTCCAGAGACTTGTGACTGTGGATCACCTACGGTAAGAAAACTCGTCCTGGCTTATCCGACAATTAGAATGAAACCACCTCAAATGCTCCTTACCTCAACCCCAAATTATTAATAAAAACAAATTACCTTCTCAGTTTCCCTCGTGGTTTATTTATTTTTAATTGAGATACAAAATTCTTTACACATTTCAGGGCTCAGATTTGAACTTCTAAATTGTTTTATTTTATTTTATTAAATTTATCTTTTATTTAATTATTATATACATGTATATTCAAAATTGTTAATCAAAATCTTTGCTGGACCAGAATTAAAGTTAAACAGTTAAACATTTGAACTGTTTTAATTTTGACAGCAACAAGAGAAGGTTTGTCTCATTTTATGCATGAGCATTCTTCACCACTAAACAGAATTGTAAGATTTTAGTCAGACTGAAATTTAACATTTGAAAAAAAAACAAAAAGAAAAAAACCCTGTAGCTATAATCGCTGGCCTCATTCCTCTGGTACAGTGTAAATTTTGAGCCCAGCTTGTAGTGCAGAATGAAATGCTTTTACAGGCATGCAACTTTCAGCTGATCAAGTGATTTCCCCATTTACTTTTCAAAACAGTGCCAATAGAAAACTAAAAAACGCTGTACCAAAGTTAAGTGTGATCGACCATCTTCTCTTTTTTTGCAATTAGAAAGTTGCATGTCTGATTTAAAGACAGAGGACACTGTTGGTAATTGTCAAAGACTAGTCTTCACAGTTGGTGTATCTAAACATATGCATAAAAAAACAAACCTGTGAAAATTTGAGCTCAATCGGTCGTCGAAGTTGCGAGATAATAATGAAAGAAAAAACACCCTTGTCACACAAAATTGTGTGCTTTCAGATGCTTGATTTCGAGACCTCAAGTTCTAAATCTGAGGTTTCAATCAAATCCGTGGAAAATTACTTCAATCTCAAAAACAATGTTAGTTTAGAGGGAACCGTTTCTCACAATATTTTATACTATCAACCTCTCCCCATTACTCGTAATCAAGAAAGGTTTTGTGATAATAATTATTTTGAGTAATTACCAATAGTGTCCACTGCCTTTAAGTAGATGCAAAGTTTTTTGTGCGGATACAATGACATACTTTTATATTTTCTCTAAAGGAGTGTGCTGGTAACCTGTGTTGTGATTCAAAGACCTGTCAATTGACTGTAGGCAGTGATTGTTACCAGGGAGAATGTTGCAGTAGCTGTCAGGTAAAATACCTCTTTAAAACACTCTGTGCGTTAAGTGCAATTATTGTGGAGTCATGAGCTCGGGTAGCAACCTTGTTCCCATGGGTGTTCGAGATCGCCGCGCCATTTTCTTCAAGCATGTCTCGCTCTATCATAACCCCTGTAATTGGTTCATTAAAATGTGGTAGAATCTAGCACAGTTTATTGAGCGCCTGTAATCAATCCTTTCTACGCTCGCACGCAAGTCTATTGTCTTAAAGAATGTTTTTGTCTTTCTTTTTTTAAAACGTGTTCATGCCATAAAAAACCCGGGCATGAGCAACATGCAAACATCTTAAAACTACTGGCGCATGCACTTTACCATGTTTACATCTTTAAATGTAGTGCATATAAATCAACTTCCTGACTTTCCTGAGTTTTGGAACAAAAATTAAGGCATATTACTCGGGTGGGATTCGATCCTACGACCTTCGCCAATCTAGAGCAGATGTCTTACCAACTAGACCACCGAGATTGTGCGGCAGCTAGAGGCAGTTTGATTCCTAGAACTCGGTGAAAGTACTGAAGAGTGAACAGTGCTATTAACAGACATCTGTGTACAGTGAAACCAAATAATATTCTTTATCCCTGATGCAAATTTAACATCTATTTGACCTCATTTCCCAGGCGTGACACCCGTGTCCTAAAGCAAGACACTTAACTATTTGCTTCGTCCTTCGGATGGGACATAAAGCCGTTGGTCCTGTGTGGTGTGTTGTGTAGCGCAAGTTAAAGAACCCAGTGCACTTATTCGAGAAAAAGAGAAGGGGTTCGCCCTGTAACGATAGTTAGTCTAGCGCCATCTATCCATCAGGCTGAGATAGGGCACTTGCTTAATGGCTGCTAAATAAATACAACCCAGATCATTGTAAACAGAGAATAATCCGTCTTATATCATCGTCATCCTTACAAGTACCACTAGCTTTTACACGCCCCAGTATGTTCGGTTTGATTTGCAGCATATTGCGCCACGCCACCTTTTAAATCATTACATGGTGCTAAGGATTAGGTCTCATAATGCAGACGTACAACCTGTACATGTAGCCCCATACGTATGTGCCTTGCAGGAAGTACTGTATGTTACAGCACCAGGACGGTCACTGATTGACGAATACGCTCGCTATATAAGAAGCCATTATTGTTATTATTTTATGAAATATTTTGCTTGTTTTGCCACAGTATTTGCCAGCAGACACCATGTGCAGAGAGAGTTCCACAGAGTGTGATATAATGGAGATGTGCACAGGGTCATCGGGAAATGTAAGTAGCATCAAAATCTCACAAAGCTAGAAAGATGACAAAAATATTATTCCAAAAATTGTTCTTCTATGCTAGTTCTTTTGGTAACTTTAAGGAGGTTGCTGGTGACAAGATTTACCGGGCATGGTAAACTTCATACATAAGTCTGATTTGTCTGTAGTGTTGAAAAGTCTGAAAAGTCTATTTATGCCTACATCATGTGTACATTTAGTTTGTTTGTTTTGTTTTCATTTGTACAACAACAAAATTACAGGAATAATGGTGACAAGTAAATAAATAAAGATATAAAAACTATGTTAGTACAAATTGGGACTGCAACCAGAGGAGGTAACCCTCCTGTATTGGAGCACCCAAACTGCTGTAAAATAAATGCTTTACTGGTTCAAGAAATTACAAAGAAAATTAAAGTATCCCTAAAAAAAAAAACATTTAGAGAATAACGCATTTGTCAAATAATAATTAAAATATGAACTTGTATGGTGAATTTTGTTGTGTCTTTGAAATCTAATGTCCTTCTTTTACTTGGTCTGAATAGTGTCCAGAAAACATTTACTTGCAAGATGGCACTCCTTGCCTGGAAAACACTGTAAGTATATTCAGTCCGTCATTATGTTTGTCATATTTTTGATTTGGAGCCTTTTTATTTTTGAAGTAAGTTTTTAGGGTCTCCATCTGGGAAAATATGTTGTATGTCTTGGCTGAGTGGTTTCGAGCAGTGAACTCAAGCTTTTTCCTTGATCAGTAGAGTGTGGGTTGAGTTGCGTAGATGATGGGAAAGTATACCTTTTTTTGTCCTACACACATTAACTAAAATATTATACAATTAACTAAACTGTGAAAATCTCATTTCAAATGATGGACACATTTTTGGAGATGTAATCTATAATGTATCTACATGTATGTATCTATAACTGGAATTCACAATCTCAGAAACTTATTTTCTTTTTCAGAATTGAATTTAGTGGCATATAAATTGATATACTCTTCCCTTCTCACATTGCTTCAAAGTGAAATAATTCTCAAAATGCTTTATTCTATCAGTAAGCAGCTGAAGTAACTTTTCATTGCCATTATTTTTAAGAGTGCAAATGTATACCTGATGTTGTTATTGTTTGTATTTTTAATTGAAGGGGTACTGCTTCAATGGACGATGCCCAACTCGTGATGAACAGTGTCAAGATATTTGGGGGCAAGGTACATTTTTAAACAATTGACTGAATGTGCATGAGATTCTTTCAACTTAGCCGAAAATCTTTGTTCAGCTTTTTAAATTTGTGGTCTTTGAGTTCAGCGTTGTTCAAACAATTTTTGGGGTGAGGTTTACAGGGTATATAATAGGTGGTTTGTGCTCTCTTGTTTTTAATCAGAGTTTGACCTATGTAGACCTTGTCATCCCTGTACTGAAAACCTCATTCATTCATTTTGTCATTCCTTCAATAAAAAAAAATGGCAGCACAAAGCTGGAATGTGTGGCATTACCTAAAATGTTTAAAACTACATAACATTTAAAAACATTTTTTTTTACATTTTTTAATCTCATGCTGGGTTTGAATGTTGGTTAGGATACAAGTGGTTCGGTATCTGTCATAAATGACGATCAAAATTTAAAGATAAATTAAATTTTTAAACACCACAAGAATTCTTCTTTCCTAACCACACCTGTTATTCCCATGTAATTTTTTGTTAAAAAAAAGTGGACATTAATCTTTTATTTGGATCACAAACAAGCCGGTAGAGCTGCTGACAAATTAGTTGCTCATTGGTTAAGTTAAAAGACCCAAGTAATGACCATGTAGGCACACTTACTAAAAGGGGTGTATAATTTCTGAGTTTTGGGTTCAGAGTGTTTTTATTTGAGCTTTTCCCAAATCACTTTTGTGTCCAGGTTCGTCATCAGCAGAAGGCTGCTTAACTTTAAACACCTTTGCACGATTCCCTTTTGGTCACTGTGGATACACCATCGGAGAAACCCTTACTTACTCTACTTGCGACTCTTCGTAAGTAACTTTTTGTTTTGCAAATTTTTTACATTCAAATACTTTACAGTTACTTGCAAAAGTTTCCTTAAAAATTACAGTTACTTACTGACATTGTCTTCAGAAATTACAGTTACTAATTTTTATTTGTAGAGATTTCCTTAGAAATTACATTTACCATGTTTACTTATTGATATTTGCAGAGATTTTCATTTGCAGAGATTTCTTCAGAAACTAGTTGCTTACATTTAGTGATATTTCCTGATATTTCTTTAAAAACTGCATTTGATCTTTGCCAAAACATTAGAAGTTACAGTTACCTATTGAAATTTGCAGAAATTTCCCTAAAAACGTCAGTTACTTATTGACATTTGCAGAGATTTCTTAAGAATCTACAGTTACTTATTGACAAACATTTAACATATTGCATTACTGTAAACACTAAGGTGCTCTATTCAATTGTAAATTAAGGTGGGCAAAACAAAGAAAATTTTATGGTTTTTTTTATATTGTCTCATTTTTCTGTGGCGTTCAGGTCCGGGCCACAATCTCAAGCTCAATGTGGTATGCTGCACTGTAACAATGCCTCATTATCTTTCTTTCCTGATGGATTTACACCGAGAGGTAACAACTTTGAAGAATACTGTCTGTAAGTCAACCAAAATAAAAATACAAATTTTAATAATAATAATAATTATAAAAGTAATAATAATACTCTAGTAAATCGTTGCAGTACCTGCTGCTAAAACGTAGGATTCGAATTGCCTCCAGGCAATCTTGGTAGTGTAGTTGGTATGACACTGCTCTAGAATTGCAAAGGTTGTGGGTTCGAACTTAAACATAAGATAAGAATTGACTCTAGCTACCGGGCAATCTTGGTAGTGAAGTTGGTATGAAACTGCTCTAGAATTGCAAAGGTTGTGGGTTCGAACTTAAAACATAGGATAAGAACTGACTCTAGCTACTGGGCAATCTTGGTAGTGTAGTTGGTATGACACTGCTCTAGAATTGCAAAGGTTGTGGGTTCGAACTTAAAACATAGGATAAGAACTGACTCTAGCTACCGGGCAATCTTGGTAGTGTAGTTGGTATGACACTGCTCTAGAGTTGCTAAGGTTGTGGGTACGAAATTTGAGGTAGAGAAGAGGAAACTTTGCCTCGAAGTGAGGCATTTTCTTAAACTTCATTTTTGTACAGGTGTCAATTATTTTAAGTTCTTGCTATTTGTGACTAATATTTATTTGTGACAAATATTTATCTCAGAACAGTTGGTCATTATTATTTCCTCAAACCACAAAGCTTTCCCCGTGAGAGGTGTTAGAATTTAGATTTTTTTATATTTTTGTTTCAGCTCCATCTGGGTGGCTGATTTAAACTTAGCTGACATCATCAATCCGTCCGATGTTGCAGATGGCACAATGTGTAGTGAGGGAAAGGCAAGTTAAAGGATTAAAACCCTGACTCCTGTGTATATTGGATTTAGTGATGTATAAATATTTGGTTTGTGGTAACACCACGTGTATGTCTACTTGCTAGGTAGATTTTGTTCTTGCTATTATATTCTACTACAGCAGAGTAGTATAAAACATTGTGAGAAACAGCTCCTCTGAAGAGAGGTAGTTTTCCAGAGAGAAGTAATTTTCCACGAATTTGATTTCGAGACCTCAGATTTAGAATTTGAGGTCTCGAAATAAAGCTTCTGAAAGCACACAACTTCATGTGACCATGGTGCAACAAGGGTGTTTTTTTCTTTCATTAATATCTCGCAACATCGACGACCGATTGAGCTCAAATTATCACATGTTTGTTATTTCATGCATATGATGTTTAGATACAACTAGTGAGAAGACTGGTCTTTGACAATTACCAATGTGTCCGGTGTCTTTAACGTTCGATGGCTTGATACTCTTTCTGCACAGGTCTGTCGCGGTTTTGATTGTGTGACAATAGAGTCACTGGGCATTCCTTCCTGTCCCTCTGTTGAAAGTGGAACTGTTTGCTCTGGAAATGGGGTAAGTAAAATAACAACAATAATAATGTCGAAGTCTTTTAAAGTGCACGTATCTACCCAACAAGGTACTCAAGGCGCTGAGTATGTACAAACTTTCAGAAAGATGGGTTATTGCAGTGATGGATTCTGAGACCCAATTATGTAGCACTTATAAGGGTTTACAAGGTGCTACGGCTCATGAAGCAGCCACAACCAGGATCACCGGGGCGAACCCCTTCTCTTTTCAATAAGTGCACTGGGTTCTTATACATGCGTTTACACAACACATGGGACCAAAGGCTTTACGTCCCATCCGAAGGACGAAGCAATGGTTAAGTGTCTTGCTTAAGGACACAAGTGTCACGGCTGGAGATTCGAACCCACACAAACCCAAAAGATGGTACATGCCTTCAATTAAAAAGTAATGGAGGTGAATTTAAAATTAATTTGACTCATAATACTTCTTCTGATCTGTGTTTAAATACACCTGAACACAAAATGTCTGCAATTGAAAAGTGAAGTGAATTAAAAAATAAATTTACTAAAATGTACGATCTTTTTTTTTTTTTTTAAGGTATGCACAAACAAGGCCCAGTGCGTTTGTTTGGATGGATGGAGTGGAGCAGCATGCAATGAAACTGATGGCACACCACCAACTTTGCCTCCACCCACTCCAAGCATTCCTCCCCCGTCCCCAACGCTGAGCCCCAATGGGACATCTCCAACGTTGCCTCCGCCCACTCCAAGCATCCCTCCCCTGTTCCCATCAACAATGAGCCCAAATGGGACATCTCCAACATTACCTCCACCCACTCCAAGCATCCCTCCCCCGTTCACAACAACAAGCCCCAATGGGACATCTCCAACATTACCTCCACCCACTCCAAGCATACCTCCCCCGTTTACATCAACAATGAGCCCAAATGGGACATCTCCAACATTGCCCCCACCCACTCCAAGCATCCCTCCCCCGTTCACAACAACAAGCCCCAATGGGACATCTCCAACATTACCTCCACCCACTCCAAGCATACCTCCCCCGTTTACATCAACAATGAGCCCAAATGGGACATCTCCAACATTACCTCCACCCACTCCAAGCATACCTCCCCTGTTCCCATCAACAATGAGCCCAAATGGGACATCTCCAACATTACCTCCACCCACTCCAAGCATCCCTCCCCCGTTCACAACAACAAGCCCCAATGGGACATCTCCAACATTGCCCCCACCCACTCCAAGCATCCCTCCCCCGTTTACATCAACAATGAGCTCAAATGGGACATCTCCAACATTACCTCCACCCACTCCAAGCATACCTCCCCCGTTTACATCAACAATGAGCCCAAATGGGACATCTCCAACATTACCTCCACCCACTCCAAGCATCCCTCCCCTGTTCCCATCAACAATGAGCCCAAATGGGACATCTCCAACATTGCCCCCTCCCCCTCCAAGCATACCTCCCCCATTCCCAACACCTTCGCAGAATGATACATCCCCAAATGCAACCTTACCCCCACCCCCTCCAAGCATAACACCCCCCTTCCCAACACCTTCACATAATGCAACATCTCCAACATTGCCTCCTCCCCCTCCAAGCATACCTCCTCCGTACCCAACACCTACACAAAATGGCACATCCCCAAATGCAACCTTACCCCCACCCCCTCCAAGCATAACTACCCCCTTCCCAACACCCTCACATAATGCAACATCTCCAACATTGCCCCCTCCCCCTCCAAGCATACCTCCTCCGTACCCAACACCTTCACAAAATGGCACATCTCCAAATGCAACCTTACCCCCACCCCCTCCAAGCATAACACCCCCCTTCCCAACACCCTCACATAATGCAACATCTCCAACATTGCCCCCTCCCCCTCCAAGCATACCTCCTCCGTACCCAACACCTACACAAAATGGCACATCCCCAAATGCAACCTTACCCCCACCCCCTCCAAGCATAACACCCCCCTTCCCAACACCCTCACATAATGCAACATCTCCAACATTGCCCCCTCCCCCTCCAAGCATACCTCCTCCGTACCCAACACCTACACAAAATGGCACATCCCCAAATGCAACCTTACCCCCACCCCCTCCAAGCATAACACCCCCCTTCCCAACACCCTCACATAATGCAACATCTCCAACATTGCCCCCTCCCCCTCCAAGCATACCTCCTCCGTACCCAACACCTACACAAAATGGCACATCCCCAAATGCAACCTTACCCCCACCCCCTCCAAGCATAATACCCCCCTTCCCAACACCCTCACATAATGCAACATCTCCAACATTGCCCCCTCCCCCTCCAAGCATACCTCCCCCATTCCCAACACCTACACAAAATGGCACATCCCCAAATGCAACTTTACCCCCACCTACTCCAAGCATTCCTCCCCCATTCACAACACCTCAAAATGCCACATCCCCATCTACACCACCCTCAACCCAGCCACCCGCAACCCAACCTCCCTCGACCCGAACTCCCTCAACCCAGCCACCAGCAACCCAGCCACCCTCGACCCAGCCACCTTCAACCCAGCCACCCGCAACCCAGCCACCTGCAACCCAGCCACCTGTAACCCAGCCACCCACAACCCAGCCACCCTCGACCCAGCCACCCTCAACCCAGTCACCCGCAACCCAGCCACCCTCAACCCAGCCACCTGCAACCCAGCCACCCGCAACCCAGCCACCCACAACCCAGCCACCCTCGACCCAGCCACCCTCAACCCAGCCACCCGCATCCCAGCCACCTGCAACCCAGCCACCTGTAACCCAGCCACCCACAACCCAGCCACCCTCGACCCAGCCACCCTCAACCCAGCCACCCGCAACCCAGCCACCCTCAACCCAGCCACCTGCAACCCAGCCACCCACAACCCAGCCACCCTCGACCCAGCCACCCTCAACCCAGCCACCCGCAACCCAGCCACCTTCAACCCAGCCACCTGCAACCCAGCCACCCACAACCCAGCCACCCCTGACCCAGCCACCCTCAACCCAGCCACTCGCAACCAAGCCCCCCTCAACCCAGCCACCCTCAACCCAGCCACCCGCTACCCAGCCACCCTCAACCCAGCCACCCGCAACCCAGCCACCCGCAACCCAACCTCCAGCAACCCAGCCACCTGCAACCCAACCTCCCTCAACACAGCCACCCGCAACCCAGCCACCCGCAACACAATCTCCCACAAGCCAGTCCCCCTCGACCCAACAGTCAGTAAGTCCAGGCTACATAATAGCTAGACTGAAAGTCATGGTTTTAGACAGCCAAAACAACCCCCTTTATGGTACATCAGTTAGAGTCAGTGTAACAGGTGGTAGCTCAAAGGACCTGATAGTTCCTGAGGTGACCAACGTTGTGGATATCATGAGGATCATTCCAGCCGATGGAAGCCTTGGGGTCATAGTCAGCAAGACGGGTTACTCCAGTAATGCTGTCCGCTGGAGTAGTGGAATTACCGAAGGTACGTTCAAACTTATGAAATAAATGTTTCAAGGTGGTACTGGAAAAGTCTGTGTTAGTCGTAGGCCATTTTCGAAACCATGGCTTTAGCTTTGGATTCAGCTTCAGGCTCAGTCCTCTAGTCTGAAGCCCTAAGCCTGGGCCCAAGCTGGAGCAGTGTATTGGAAAAGGGCCTTGGCAATTAATGTGTGGTTCCTTATATGGGGACTTTGTCTATCCATTTGAGCAGAACGCCAGTTGAAACTTTTTTTACAAGTTATAATCATGAGATCTCCATCTCTCACAGCTGCAACTGTGACACAATGTTTTAAAAAGACTTTACAAGATTCCTTAAGCCAACTTTTACCAAAGTTTTTGTTTCCCTAACCTGAAGTTTTCCAGTGTGATCTTTTGACCATCTTTATTGTCCATGTTTGTCTAGATCTAGTGGTGAGGTTGCAACAGCTACTGGTAGCAACTGTAGAGATACAGGGTAATAACATGCTGATTGAGAGTGGTTTCAATGGTAAGTCAGAGTAATAATAATAATAATTATAACATTGAAGTCTTATATAGCGCACGTATCTACCAACAAGGCACTCAAGGCGCTTAGTATATACATATATACAGAAAGAGAGGTCATTGAAAATAATGAATTCTGAGACCAATTATGTAGCACCTTTTAAGGGTTAAGACCGGGGCTTGACTAGACTAGGTTCTTTTACATGCGATACACAACACATGGGACCATGGTCAATGGCTGTTGGTTGATGCGTCTGTAAAATATGTTTTTCTTGATTTCGCTTAAAGCCATTGGACAGTTTGGGTAAATAGTATTGTCCAAGGCCCACACTTTGTGTATCACAACTTATATATAAAATAACAAACCTGTGAAAATTTAGGCTCGATCGGTCATCGGAGTCGGGAGAAAATAACGGGAAAACCCACCCTTGTTTCCCCACGTTTCCTCGTGTCATGACATGTGTTCAAAATAAATTTGTAATTCTCGCTATCGAGAATTGATATTGTTTGAATGTTTTCTCAAAAAGTAAAGCATTTCATGGACTAATAATTCAAGAGAAGTCTTTAACCATTACCTTCTGTAAACCCTGTAAATTATTTGTAAATCTGTGAACTTTTTTTTTTTTTTTTTTTTCTGTACCGAAAGTGTATAATGGCTTTAATTCAATTTTTTGGTTTCAAACAGAATTTGGTCAGCAAGCAATAATTCAATTCGACACCTCGTTGGTTGATGGAGCAGCTATTGACGCCTTCTACGCATTAACCTCCGACACCAAGGTCATCCCAGAGACAGAAGCCAACTCTAACGGTGCCACGGTTGAGCTGGTGGCGTTGGGGGCGCTAGAGTTGACAATTAACGATAAGGAATCGGGAGATGTGATCTCATTGGACGGAGGGATTGAGATGCTTGTACCTCTAGATCCAGGATTGAATGTTAAAGACGGGAACGATGTTTCTATTTGGACGTACAACGAGACCACAGGTAAAGCTTATCCCTTGACTTGTCATGGCCTATCAGTTAAAGGCAGTGAGCACTATTGCTAATTACTCAAAATAATTGTTAGCATAAAAACGAAGTTGGTAACAAACAATGGAGAGCTGTTGATAGTACAAAACATTGTGAGAAACGGCTCCCTCTAAAGTAATGTTGTTTCACGAGAAAGAAGTAATTTTCCACGAATTTGATTTTGAGACCTCAGAATTAGATTTTGAGGTCTTAAAGTCAAGCATCTGAAAGCAAACAACTTCGTGTGACAAGGTGTTTTTTCTTTCATTATTATCTCGCAACTTCGACGACCAATTTTCACAGGTTTGTTAGTTTATGCATATGTTGAGACACACCAAGTGAGAAGACCGGTCTTTGACAATTACCAAAGGTGTCCAGTGTCTTTAAGGACACTGGATTTAAACTCTAGTGTTTCAGATCAGCAGAGTTTGGGTTTGATCCCATGTACATTTCTTGCCTCATTCATTCTCCCTCTGTGAGTCGTACTGGTCTGTCCATCTCAAACTCCTAAAGTCGTTGGGGGGCCTTTTATGTCTTGCTGTTATTGATATTGTTATTATTATTACTATTATTAACTTGATTAACTGGAATCTTGCTTTTAATCTTGCTACAACTTGTCATGTGTTCTCATCTTTAGCATTCTGGGAGGAGGCAGGAGTAGGGAAGATTTTAGTCACTGGAGATCTTCTTGCTTACTGGCAGTTCACAGCCCCTCATCTCTCATGGTGGATGGCTGCTGATAGAGCAGACAAATCAACACCAAAACGTAAGTGACTTGTTCCTTTATTAGGAGCGGGGCCTTTCATCATCACTGGCAGTGTTGTGATGTACAATTTGGGGTTGGAACAAAAATTTGAACCAAAGACCGGGGCCTTTCATCATCACCAGCAGTCTTGTGATGTACAATTTGGGGTTGAACACAAATTTGAACCAAAGACCTCTAGATTGGTGTGCCAGCACTCTACCAACTGAGCTGTTTAGCCCTATGTTGGCGGTTTTATTGACTCTTTTCTTCATAGGGGGGGCGGGGGCTTTCATCATCATTGTCAGTCTTGTGATTTATCAGGATGATGTTGGGTTGAACAAAGATTCGAACTAAAGACGTCCAGATTAGTGAACAGGCACTGTACTATAACTGAGGTGTCTAGCCCTATGTTGGCAGTTTTCTTTACTCTTTTTAACTATTTTTGGTTGGGGGGGGGTTGTCATCATTGTCAGTCTTGTGATTTATTTGGTTGATTTGGGGTTGAACAAATACAAATTTACTTCAGCGGGATTCAAACCAAAGACCTCCAGATTGGTGTGCAGGCACTCTACCAACTGAGCTGTCTAGCCCTACGATAGCACCTGCATTTTTTTCTTTATGGGGGGGGGGGGCTTTCAAAAAAAAAATTTGACTTGAGCAGGATTTGGACCAAAGACCTCAAGATTAAAACACATTGTTGTGTAAGGGTATATGGGTAACAAAAAATAGTTCTTCATCCCAGATGCAAATTTAACACCTATTATTATATCTATTATTAAAAATACAAGCTCTTCTCTGTAAAGCTTTATATATAAATTGAATTAATGTTTCTTTATCCCCCACAGCGCCAGGACAAACTTTGAAACCAATCTTACCTGATACTGGAAGTCAAATGGGAACAGAGGTTGTTATATACGCTTCAGTCGGAACTCTGCTTGCTTATCTGGCTATCATATTCATAGGTGTAGGTTGCTGTGCATGCAGGTAAGCTCAAACAATGTCTTTAAAAAATTATCTTTCCTTAAAGGCAGTGGACACTATTGGTAATTATTCAAAATAATTATTAGCATAAAACCTTACTTGGTAACGTGTAATGGAGAGCTGTTGGTAGTGTAAAACAATGTGAGAAACGGCTCCCTCTGTAAGAAGGAATTTCCACTACTTTGATTTCGAGACCTCAGATTCAGAATTTGAGGTCACGAATTTAAAGATCTGAAAGCACACAGTTCGTGTTGCAACTTTGACGACCAATCGAGCTAAAATTTTCACAGGTTTGTTATTTCATGCATATGTTGAGATACACCAAGTGAGAAGACAATTACCAATAGTGTTCAGTGTCTTTAATATTTTGCAGCCAAACTTCGACGACCAATTGAGTGCAAATTTTCACAGGTTTGTTTTTTATGCATATGTTGAGATTCACCAAGTTAGACAATTGCCAATAGTGTCCAGGGTCTTAAAGGGTTTTAACACCTTCTGTTTATCAAACTGTTGGCTTAAACATGAATCCCCAGTCACTATGAATGTACTATAATTTACCTGTAGAATTTTCAGCTGCATTTGTCGTCAATTTAATGCACTTTTTAAACTTTTGCACTACCCCTTGTGACTTTTATCAATTTTAGGATTAAATTTGAACAAACTGCTGGACAAACCCCTTGTGGATTTTTTGCCCAAATTTGATTAAATTAGCCCTTGTGATTTTTTTCTATTTTTTGGCCCAAGTTTAAATTGTGTAATGTTGATGATTATATATATTTTTTTGTTTTCCTGGACAGGAAAATGAGGAAGCAAGATAAGGAAACGTCGGCCACTCTTCCAGTAGCGTCAACTGAGATGCAAATTGAGATGCATCCTCAGGTGTTCAACAACAAAGGTTTAGTCTCTGATGATGTAGCTATAGAAGTCAATGATAACGTTGAAACCATGGCAACCATGGAGCAACCCGACAACCAAACCAGCGCTGATATTCAGTTCCAATCATCATAGAACTAAGAAAGGGGTTAGCTTAGTGGAAGTGTCGTGGAGGAGCCGTTAAGAGCGACGAATACAAACTCTGGTGTTTCTGATCCGCAGAGTGTGGGTTCGAATCCCCAGTCGTGACACTTGTGTCGTTGAGCAAGACACTTCACCATTGCTTCACCCTACGGATGGGATGTTAAGTCTTTGGTCCCACATGTAAGAGAATGGGTTCGCCCCAGACCAACTGTTAAACGTTGTTTACGCTTTTGTATTCTTTCATCACTATGTAAAAGTAGGTAGGACATTCATTTTTGGAAGAGTCTGCGAAAATGGTACCGAGTCGGTTTTTAGAATAAGTTTAATTTGTTTCTTTACTTTCATTAATTTCATAACTGGACATCAGCTGTGCTATTATTTGTTTTTAATTCATTTATATATATATATATATATTCAAATGTGACAACTATACGGAATCATTACTTAAATTTAATTTTATTTTTTAAAGACTTGTAAAACTATTTTTAGTTCTTTTTAGATCTATGTGACAAATAATATACAAGTTAAGTTTCTTACAAATAATAAGTTGAGAAATGAACAAAAATAGACCACAGACCTTTAGTTCTTTCATCGTTGCGCTAAATTCTTTCAATTTAATCAATCATTAGGCTACTTGGATTAATAACCATCATTTATCGTGACACTTGTGTCGTTGAGCAAGACACTTCACCATAATACATTTACACATATATATATTCAAATGTGACAACTATACGAAATCATTACTTAAATTTAATTTTATTTTTTAAAGACTTGTAAATCTATTTTTAGTACTTTTTAGATCTATGTGACCGTTTCCTTTTCTTTAATTTTAAATTAGAAACAAATAATAAACAAAGACATGTCAATGCGTGATTCATACTTCATGCGAATGCCAAGCAAATTTGACGTGAATTTTACGTCACAACCCTCCTTTCGCAGCGATATTCGCAAGCGAGTTGAAGGGAGTTGAACTGCTGCGAATTTGTGGCGAATTTGTGACGTCAACATTTGTATTGCATGGGCATATGCATGAAGTATGACCCAGGCTTAAGTGGAGTAAAATATATACTAACATCTTCAGGGGCTAAACCCAGATGAATTTTATCAATTGAAATTTTCTAACGAACCCTTGATTTAAAAAAAGGAAATCAGAACCTCTCTTTTGGAATTGATTTGCAATCAACATGACTTGAAATTATTTATATAAAAACAATTGTTACCTATTTCTCCCTTTTTTTACAACTTGATTGTTAACGTTTATTCTAGATTAAACAAATTAATGTCATTTATACTAGTGTGAATGGATTAATACAATTTTCCACTAATTAATCATCATACATCTCTTGTGCTTTGATTTATTATCTTTAGCCCAAATTTGATTTAAATCACCCTTTGTGATTATTTGTGTTTTTGTTTTGCAAGAAGGGCCAAGCAAGAGTTAGTTCAGCAGTTGAATTAATTTTTGATCTAACAAATTTGGGGCAGAAAATAAACAAAATTACAAGTGGTAATTGTAGTTTTATTTAATTTTGGCCTAAAAGAGCCTCAAGTTAAATTGACGGAGTTGCACCTGGTGATTTTTTCAATTTTAGGCCCAAATTAGATGAAACTGCTCGAGTTCAACAATAAAATAATGTTACTTTTGAAAAATAATATACAAGTTAAGTTTCTTACAAATAATAAGTTGAGAAATGAACAAAAATAGACCACAAACCTTTAGTTCTTTCATCGTTGCGCTTAATTCTTTCAATTTAATCAATCATTAGGCTACTTGGATTAATAACCATCATTTATTACAATGTATACGTTTATTTATAACGGGTGCGTTCGTTTAGCTTCCCTGGGTCGACCCCGGTGTGTGGCGGTTTTTTTTTCTTTCTAGGACGAACGTGGGTTATTATCTGCACACGTTCGCCTTGAAAAACAGCCACACACGGGGGTCGACCCGGGGAAGCTAAACGAACGCACCCAAAGTTTAATATGATTCCCGCCTTCGATTCTCGCATTTCGGTTCATTCCGCGAGATCTTGCGGGAGCCAGTTGCGTACCCCTGTGATATCGAACAGTCACCGGTGATTGGAACCAGCCAAAGCATCCGACAGGTACCCGATTACCGCTTTACACCAGATAAGCGTATGGTAGAGGTCTGGGTACCCGACGGCTTGATGCCGTGACGCCATATTCAAAATGGCCACCAGCCATGCTTTATTTTGTCAACACCGTGGATATACTTACGATGATTTGATGTGATTTAATGTCTCTATGGGTAAGCTTTATCGTGTAGTTTATTCAAGTTCATAATGTAGAGTATGAGTGGGCCTCGTGGAAGACGTTTGAATACCTAATAGTCACAAAAACGTGTAGTTATGTCGCATTTCTTTTCCACCTTCATGTGCTTTACATAAACATCGGCAACCCGGAAGCTGTACCGTTTGCCACACGTCACACTGGTAGGTCGTCAATCAGATGCCGGCCGTCAATCAGATGAAACAATGGACTTTTCTGTGTAGCCTATAGTTTAAAGATTATATGTCTACTTCAAGGGCGATGCTGTAGTCCGACATCCACCTACATGATGTGCTTTACTTAAACAACGGCAACCCGAATAGCTGTAACGTCGGGCCTACTGATACCCACCGCATCGTCAATGGCAATTTACCGTCAATCAGATGAAACAATCGACTTGTCTGTGAAGCCAAGTTTTCAGATTGTTTTTCTACTTCAATTCGTTGATAGTTGTATCATAGAGCAGTGTGAGGGCCAGCGGCCTACAAGTTTCTAGACTTTAAGATTCGTTTTACATTAATTAAAAATGAATTGTTGTAAACTGCTTACCAACCAAAATGACCGGTCCCCCTATGGTATCATCCAAACATGGTATCAAGTTTCAACATTTGCAGATTGCCTTTCTCGTAGGTTAATGTCCTAAAACTGGTTTGACAAAACATACAATCCTTTACACTGAACTGCTCAAATTGTCTGTGTGTCTTTTTAAGACAAACGGTCTAACTTTCAATAGTTTGAATTATTATTTGTTGTCTTCATCTAAATCCAGCCGAAAAGCTTTCAAAATCGCCTGAATATTTCATGCACGGAGGGCGAGGGGTAGGTGGAAAAACTATTTGAGTAGTTTTCGATATAATGGATGCCTCAAAAATCAAAATTAAAATTTTAGACCCATCACATTGTTCCAGCAAAGATGTTATTCCCGCCGTCATTTTGATCGCCACACAACCCAAAACCCGCCACCCTCCCCCAGCGACAATCCACTCCCATCAATAGTTCCCAACATCGTTTACCCCGTGAACTAATTTTCTATACATACAGCGTTTGCTCAAACATTTTCTAAGTTCGAACCAAAGAGTCCCCTATGTGTGTGTTGCCTAATAATTGCATTGTAAACTGTTGTGTCATACTTATAGTGAGTGCCTTGAACCATCTTCAACTCGCAGTATTTTTCAGATTCACAACCAAAGATTCTCATGTCTACCCATACCTGCTCCTGCGTATCCCTTCAACTCGCAGTTTATTTACCAAGTATAAAGCAAGTAAATCCCTATGCCATAGTACCATGTGACCAAGTTTCCCAGTTAAACTAATTGTCTATACTAATTCGTATGCCTACAGCATGTGCCTTCAACTCAAATATTGTTGTACATGTAGTCCGAACCAAAGAGTTCCCCGTATGTAATGTAATGGGCCCTGCCAACAGCGTGTAAATTTCACTCTTAAATTACTAAAGCACTAATTTTACTTTGCCATAGTACCATGTGAATTATGCTTCCCCATCAAACTACGTTTTCTATACTTATGCCTACAGCGTTTGCCTTCATCTCAAACATTGTCAAAGTCCGAACCAAAAAGTTCCTCATATGCCTGTTTTATATACAGTAATGGGCCTTGCCAACAGCGTGTATATTCCGCTCTTAAATTACTAAGTATAAAGCACTGGTTTTACTATGCCATAGTACCATGTGAACCATGTTTCCCCATTAAACTACTTTGTCTATACTTATGCCTACAGCGTTTGAATTCATCTCAAATATTTACTAAGTCCAAACCAAAGAGTTCCCCATATGCCTATGTTAATAAACATTTAGTAAAGGGCCCTGCAAACAGCGTGTGCATTTCACTCTTAAATTACTAAGTATACAGTACTTATTTTACTATGCCATAGCATCGTGTGTAAAGTTGTCCACTCGCAAAATATATACTAAGTACAAAGCACTGAAATCCCATGCCATAGCAGTATACGTAAGTATGAACCGAAGGTTTATCAGGTCTAAAATGCGAATTATCCTGGGGGGGGGACCCAAGTGGGTGTCGTGGGTAGGTGTCGGCCTCCCAAGCAAAGGGTCCCCGGTTCGAACCCCGGTGGTGGCAGCGCGGTTGCCGTCCGAGAAGTCTGGACTCACCAGACAGTGGCACACACCGCGCAGTGGCACTCACCGCTAGCACTCGCTTAGAAAAGAAACTTAAAACTTAAAACTTAAAACTTAAAACGAACCTATGCTCTTTTTTATATAAGTTTTAAAAAAATAAGAAATAAAACATTTCTAAAACATCTCCAACTTTTCTTAAGCTGGATTCGATCCCGGGACCCTCCGGTCCAGAGACCAGAGCCCTTCCACTGGGCCACTGCTCCTTCTTACTAATATGCGTTCGAGTTTTATTTTAAACCTTCGTATGACAAACTTTTAATTAAAACGTAGTAAAAGAACACCCGGGAATCGAACTCCGCACCATTGGGTGTAGAGTCCGGAGCCCTTCCATTGAGCCACGTCTCCTGTTACTTTTATGGCGTTCGAGTTTAATTTTAAACCTTGGTATGAACAACTTTAAATCAAAACGTAGTAAAAGAACACCCGGGAATCGAACTCCGTACCATTGGGTGTAGAGCCCGGAGCCCTTCCATTAGGCCACTACTACTCTTACTTCATTTGCGTTCGAGTTTAATGTTATACCTTAGAATGAACAACTTTAAATCAAAACGTATTGTAGCTTATGCCTTCCACTCGCAAATTATTTATTAAGTGTAAAGCAAGGATTTCCCTATGCCATAGGGTACCGCGCAAACCAATGTTCTCAAGCATACTAAAAGAACACAGATCGGGAATCGAACCCCGTACCATTGGGTGTAGAGCCCGGAGCCCTTCCATTAGGCCACTACTACTCTTACTTCATTTGCGTTCGAGTTTAATGTTATACCTTAGAATGAACAACTTTAAATCAAAACGTATTATAGCTTATGCCTTCCACTCGCAAATTATTTATTAAGTGTAAAGCAAGGATTTCCCTATGCCATAGGGTACCGCGCAAACCAATGTTCTCAAGCATACTAAAAGAACACAGATCGGGAATCGAACCCCGTACCATTGGGTGTAGAGCCCGGAGCCCTTCCATTAGGCCACTACTACTCTTACTTCATTTGCGTTCGAGTTTAATGTTATACCCTAGAATGAACAATTTTAAATCAAAACGTATTATAGCTTATGCCTTCCACTCGCAAATTATTTATTAAGTGTTAAGCAAGGATTTCCCTATGCTATAGGGAACCGCGCAAACCAATGTTCTCAAGCGTAGAAAAAGAACACAGACCGGGGTTTGAACCCTGTACCATTGGGTGTAGAGCCCGGAGCCCTTCCATTGGGCCACTACTACTCTTACTTCATTTGCGTTCGAGTTTCATTTTATACCGTAGAGTGAACAATTTTAAATCAAAACGTGTTATAGCTTATGCCTTCCACTCGCAAATTATTTATTAAGTGTAAAGCAAGGATTTCCCTATGCCGTAAGGGTACTGCGTAAACCAATGTTCTTAAACATTGAAAAAAGAACACTCACCGGGGCTCGAACCCAGTACCTGTGGCTTCAGAATCCAGGGCACTTCCACTGGGCCACTAATACTCTTGCTCAATTAGCGTTCGAGTTTTATTATAAACCTAAGAAAGAACAACTTAAAATCAAAAAGTGTTGTTGCTTAAAAAATGTTTCCACTCGTAGTCTATTTACTAAGTTTAAAGCAAGGATTCTCCTATGCCGTAGGGTACTGCGTAAACCAATGTTCATAAGCATGGAAAAAAGAACACACACCGGGGCTCGAACCAAGTACCTTTGCGTTCAGAATCGCGAGCCCTACCACTGGGCCACTGGGCCACTGCTCCTCTGCCTAATTTGCATTTTTTTGCAGTTTAGTATCTCAAAATACACTGTTAAGAACAAACAGAATACGATGCCATGATTGGGACTGGATACAACAGAGTTGAAGCATCATTCAAACATTCGACGGTGTTTTGGATAACTAAAATGCACGGGACTAAAACGAGCGGCCTATTTAACTGAGAAAATATCAGGGATTGAAATCATCTCTACAAGTGATAGGGCAAATCGGACGGGGTGGGGGGGGGGGGTGTCATAGTCACACAGAGGGCGTTATCTGGCCAGCAAAACCTTCAATCATTTTATGTTATAAATTGTTAATAATCTAAGTAGTTTAACTGTAGATAAGACGCGGCACAGATTGTTCTTTACTTTTTATTTATTTTTTTAATAATCGAGTTTCCACATTTCACATAAAACTCTGCTTTTTATTACAGACAATTGATTTTTTTTCTTATACAAGCAGCAAACAGTGTTTACAAGTACAACATTTGATTTAAATCATCAAAATAACTTTTTAAATTTTATTATTATTAATTATTATTTATTGGGCAATTCACATAAAAATACAAAAGTTCAAATAATTCACGAAAAGGATATGACTCTTAAAAACATTCAATATATTATAAATTTGTATCTGGAGTGGAATAACGGTGGGAAGGGTGTTCCAGCAAGATATACAAAAAAGTCCATTGTAAATAATGCAAATGTTGATAATATTATATAAAGCTACATGTACCATAGGGTAGCAGTCACTGTGCCAGACTTTGGATAACTTTCCGTATGGCGCCACCACTTTTTCACTCATTTTTACAAAAAGGGATTTATCATTGAGGTAAATAAGATACTATATTATTTCATATCGGATGAAAAAGTGGTGGCGACATACGGAAACTTTTCCCAGACTTTTAAGACTCACTCTTAGTAATGTAAACATTGCCGAATATTGATGCAAGAAATGCTATATGTACATGTGAATAGGTAAATACAATAAGAGAAATCCCTGAGAAATCAACGGGGAAAAAGCAACCTATACTGAATAACAGAATTGTAGGGAGACATAACACGCCATCGCCCACTGTGTTGTGAACAGTAACACATGTACAAAAGCATACCGGCTGAACGTAGTGTATAATTATGTTATACTAGAAACATACAAATCACAGACAGAGAGTTTACCAGTGTTCTTAGGGGTATAAAGACTGATTATTGAATCAGAATAAACGTGTAGTACATTAGTCTTGCGTGAACAGTTCCCTGAAGATTAAAACCACGACAAAATGCTGAAATATCGTCCACGGAGACAGCCAGGAGAGAGGGTCAACTGCATGCTTGGACCGCTTTCAATGTAGTGTGTACGCGGCATAAAGCTGGTGATACGAAGCGTTGGGTTATAAGACCAACTATAGGGTACCCGACCATGTCTGCCCTTGCAAGATGTTTCTTACATGTACTTCTTGCTACACGGGTGCCACAACAAATATTAAAAGGAACTTTTGAGAACCATATCATTGTTCCAGCAATCTGTGATTTTGTTTCCTCGCCCTCCATTTGACCAATGTATGAATTTTTATAAGATTTGGAGATACAAAAAAGGGGTATTATAACTTGACGTTTTTTCACCCTCAAAAACTTTTTCTCTCCGATTTGCCTCAACATTTAACCAAAGGTAGTCCTTTATGTGTAGAAGACAGTCTCCAAGTTACAGATTGCTGGAACAATGGGATGGGCCTCAAATATTCATTTTAATCTTAATTTTGAACCGTCGTTATCAACGGATTTAGGCAATATCTCAAAAAGTTGCCATCGTAGACGACTAAAACCAAGATTTTTGTGATCCTCGCCCTCCATTTGACCTATATATGAATTTTCATAAGATTTGGAGATACAAAAAATTGGCCGATTTTTGAAAAAACGACAAGGGGGTAAGCTTGACGTTTTTTCAGCCTCGGAAACATTTTCTCTCCGAATTGCCTCAAAATTTAATCAAAGGAAGTTCGTCATGTGTAAAAGACAGTCTCCAAGTTACAGGTTGCTGGAACAATAGGATGGGTCTCAAATATTCATTTTAATCTGGATTTTAAACCGTCGTACTATCCGAAATGAGGCATTATCTCAAAAAGTAGCCATCGTAGACGACTAAAACCAATATTTTTCTGCTCCTCGCCTTCTAATACACCTAGGTATGAAATTTCAGGCGATTTGGAAGACACAAATTTCGGCCGATTTTTGAATAAACGACAAGGGGGGTAAGCTTGACGTTTTTTCAGCCTCGGAAACATTTTCTCTCCGAATTGCCTCAAAATTTAACCAAAGGAAGTTCGTCATGTGTAAAAGACAGTCTCCAAGTTACAGGTTGCTGGAACAATAGGATGGGTCTCAAATATTCATTCTAACCTTGATTTTAAACCGTCGTACTATCCGGAATGAGGCATTATCTCAAAAAGTAGCCATCGTAGACGACTAAAACCAAGATTTTCCTGCTCCTCGCCCTCTAATACACCTAGGTATGAAATTTCAGGCGATTTGGAAGACACAAATTTCGGCCGATTTTTGAAAAAACGACAAGGGGGTAAGCTTGACGTTTTTTCAGCCTCGGAAACATTTTCTCTCCGAATTGCCTCAAAATTTAACCAAAGGAAGTTCGTCATGTGTAAAAGACAGTCTCCAAATTACAGGTTGCTGGAACAATAGGATGTGTCTCAAATATTCATTTTAACCTTGATTTTAAACCGTCGTACTATCCGAAATGAGGCATTATCTCAAAAAGTAGCCATCGTAGACGACTAAAACCAAGATTTTCCTGCTCCTCGCCCCCAATTACACCTAGGTATGAAATTTCAGGCGATTTGGAAGACAAAAACTTCGGCCGATTTTTGAAAAAACGACAAGGGGGTAAGCTTGACGTTTTTTCAGCCTCGGAAACATTTTCTCTCCGAATTGCCTCAAAATTTAACCAAAGGAAGTTCGTCATGTGTAAAAGACAGTCTCCAAGTTACAGGTTGCTGGAACAATAGGATGGGTCTCAAATATTCATTTTAACCTTGATTTTAAACCGTCGTACTATCCGAAATGAGGCATTATCTCAAAAAGTAGCCATCGTAGACGACTAAAACCAAGATTTTCCTGCTCCTAGCCTTCTAATACACCTAGGTATGAAATTTCAGGCGATTTGGAAGACACAAATTTCGGCCGATTTTTGAAAAAACGACAAGGGGGTAAGCTTGACGTTTTTTTAGCCTCGGAAACATTTTCTCTCCGAATTGCCTCAAAATTTAACCAAAGGAAGTTCGTCATGTGTAAAAGACAGTCTCCAAGTTACAGGTTGCTGGAACAATAGGATGGGTCTCAAATATTCATTTTAACCTTGATTTTAAACCGTCGTACTATCCGAAATGAGGCTTTTTCTCAAAAAGTAGCCATCGTAGACGACTAAAACCAAGATTTTCCTGCTCCTCGCCCTGTAATACACCTAGGTATGAAATTTCAGGCGATTTGGAAGACAACAATTTTGGCCGATTTTTGAAAAAACGACAAGGGGGGTAAGCTTGACGTTTTTTCAGCCTCGGAAATATTTTCTCTCCGAATTGCCTCAAAATTTAACCAAAGGAAGTTCGTCATGTGTAAAAGACAGTCTCCAAGTTACAGGTTGCTGGAACAATAGGATGGGTCTCAAATATTCATTTTAATCTGGACTTTAAACCGTCGTACTATCCGAAATGAGGCATTATCTCAAAAAGTAGCCATCGTAGACGACTAAAACCAATATTTTCCTGCTCCTCGCCCCCAATTACACCTAGGTATGAAATTTCAGGCGATTTGGAAGACAAAAACTTCGGCCGATTTTTGAAAAAACGACAAGGGGGTAAGCTTGACGTTTTTTCAGCCTCGGAAACATTTTCTCTCCGAATTGCCTCAAAATTTAACCAAAGGAAGTTCGTCATGTGTAAAAGACAGTCTCCAAGTTACAGGTTGCTGGAACAATAGGATGGGTCTCAAATATTCATTTTAACCTTGATTTTAAACCGTCGTACTATCCGAAATGAGGCATTATCTCAAAAAGTAGCCATCGTAGACGACTAAAACCAAGATTTTCCTGCTCCTCGCCCCCAATTACACCTAGGTATGAAATTTCAGGCGATTTGGAAGACAAAAACTTCGGCCGATTTTTGAAAAAACGACAAGGGGGTAAGCTTGACGTTTTTTCAGCCTCGGAAACATTTTCTCTCCGAATTGCCTCAAAATTTAACCAAAGGAAGTTCGTCATGTGTTAAAGACAGTCTCCAAGTTACAGGTTGCTGGAACAATAGGATGGGTCTCAAATATTCATTTTAACCTTGATTTTAAACCGTCGTACTATCCGAAATGAGGCATTATCTCAAAAAGTAGCCATCGTAGACGACTAAAACCAAGATTTTCCTGCTCCTCGCCCCCAATTACACCTAGGTATGAAATTTCAGGCGATTTGGAAGACAAAAACTTCGGCCGATTTTTGAAAAAACGACAAGGGGGTAAGCTTGACGTTTTTTCAGCCTCGGAAACATTTTCTCTCCGAATTACCTCAAAATTTAACCAAAGGAAGTTCGTCATGTGTAAAAGACAGTCTCCAAGTTACAGGTTGCTGGAACAATAGGATGGGTCTCAAATATTCATTTTAACCTTGATTTTAAACCGTCGTACTATCCGAAATGAGGCATTATCTCAAAAAGTAGCCATCGTAGACGATTAAAACCAAGATTTTCCTGCTCCTCGCCTTCTAATACACCTAGGTATGAAATTTCAAGCGATTTGGAAGACAAAAATTTCGGCCGATTTTTGAAAAAACGACAAGGGGGTAAGCTTGACGTTTATTCAGCCTCGGAAACATTTTCTCTCCGAATTGCCTCAAAATTTAACCAAAGGAAGTTCGTCATGTGTAAAAGACAGTCTCCAAGTTACAGGTTGCTGGAACAATAGGATGGGTCTCAAATATTCATTTTAACCTCTCTTTTTGGAGGCATTGCTATATCAACAAGTAAGCGACATTGCGACAAGAACACGAATAGTCGGGTACCCTATAGTTGGTCTTATAACCCATGCTTCGTACCCAGTAATTTACCGCGTACACATGTATTCAAAATGATCTCCAACCATGCAGTTGACTCTGGCTGTCTCCGTGGACGGTATTTAGAGCCTTTTTGATGTAGTTTTAATCTTCAGGGAACTGTTCAGGCAAGACTAATGTGTACTCGTTTATTCTGATTCAATATAAAATGGTTCAAACCCATGGTAAAAGCAATGTTTGTGATTTGTTTGTTTCTATTAGCTATAGGTCTACACTACGTTAGCTGGTATGCTGGTTAACTGTGCACAACACAATGAGTATGGTGTGTTATTGCTCAATATAATTCTCTGTTATAGTTAGTAGGCCTGTAGGTTGCTGTTTTCCCGTTGATTATTCGGAGATTAAAACAAAACGGCCAGAAATTGGTGGTGAGGTCGTAAAATTGTTCCAATCTAATTATTCACTGCATACAATTGTACAGCCTATCTATGGCAATGCTTTGATGTTGTACCCTGGATTTAAAACTTTGCATGGTGGAAATACGATATGGACAGGTTTGCGGTAACACCATGCAATGACTATCATCTCTAAATATGGGGTGGTTCTGAAAATAACCGTTGGTTTCAATTGACGTTTCGGTCAGTATTCTCTGATCGCCTTTGGAGAAAAACAAAATTCTTTTACGATGCACAAACACTTGACGTTTAAATTTTAAGTTTAATGATTTTAATTATTTAAATAAATAAAAAAAAATAAAAAATTGCTGCTTAAAATAAATTTGAATGTGTATGTCAATTATTGTCTGAATTCTTTTTATATTGATTTAAAGAGCAGTCATAATGTGAAATGTAGAAACTCAAACATTAAACAAATATTGAATTAAAACATAAAGAATACTCCGTCCCGTGTCTTATTTAGAGTTCAATTTCCTTAGACTATCAAATATTTATTACATATAATAATAAATGGTTTTGTTGGTCACATTGTTACGCCCCCTGTTTGAATATGCCCCCCCCCCCCATTCGCCCGATTTGCCCGGCTTCTAGAGACTTTTTCAATCGCTGATATTTTCTCAGTTAGATAGACCCGTTTTAGTCCCGTGCATTTTATTTATCTCAAACACCGTCGAATTTTGTGCATGCATGATTTCTGTTATACAGTCCCAATCTTTACATTACCTGGGGTACTATGGCATCGGGAAATCCTTTTAAAACACGCGAGTGAAAGGCACTCGCTATATACGTTTTGATTTAAAGTTGTCCACTCTAAGGTTTATAATTAAACTCGAACCCATTGTTCATAAGAAGAGCGGTGGCCCAGTGGTAGAGCTCCGGATTCTGAGCGCAAAGGTACTGAGTTCGAGCCACGGCGTGTGTCTTTTTCTACGCGTAAGAACATTGGTTTAAGCGGAACCCTATGGCATAGGGAAATCCTTGCTTTATACCTAACAAATAACATGCGAGTGGAAGGCACCCGCTATTACGTTTTGATTTAAAGTTGAATTCATTCTAAGGTTTGTATTTAAACTCGAACCTTTTGTTATGAAGAAGGACAGTGGCACAGTGGTAGGGCTCTGGACTCTGAAGCCAAAGGTGCTGGGTTCGAACCCCCGGTGTGTGTTCTTTTTCTGCGTTGAAGAACATTGGTTTACGCGGTACCCTACGGCATAGGGAAATCCTTGCTTAACCCCTAATCAATAATTAATGCGAGTGGAAGGCATAAGTTACAATATGTTTTGATATAAAGTTGTTCACTCTAGGGTATAAAATTAAACTCGAACGCAAATGAAGTAAGATTAGTAGTGGCCCAATGGAAGGGCTCCGGGCTCTACACCCAATGGTACAGGGTTCGAACCCCGGTCTGTGTTCTTTTTCTACGCTTGAGAACATTGGTTTGCGCGGTTCCCTATGGCATAGGGAAATCCTTGCTTTACACTTAATAAATAATTTGCGAGTGGAAGGCATAAGCTATAATACGTTTTAATTTAAAATTGTTCATTCTAGGGTATAACATTAAACTCGAACGCAAATGAAGAAAGAGTAGTAGTGGCTCAATGGAAGGGCTCCGGGCTCAACACCCAATGGTACGGGGTTCGAATCCCGATCTGTGTTCTTTTAGTATGCTTGAGAACATTGGTTTGCGCGGTACCCTATGGCATAGGGAAATCCTTGCTTTACACTTAATAAATAATTTGCGAGTGGAAGGCATAAGCTATAATACGTTTTGATTTAAAGTTGTTCATTCTAAGGTATAAGATTAAACTCGAACGCAAATGAAGTAAGATGAGTAGTGGCCCAATGGAAGGGCTCCGGGCTCTACACCCAATGGTACAGGGTTCGATTCCCGTGTGTTCTTTTACTACGTTTTGATTTAAAGTTGTTCATTCTAGGGTATAACATTAAACTCGAACGTAAATGAAGTAAGAGTAGTAGTGGCCCAATGGAAGGGCTCCGGGCTCTACACCCAATGGTACGGAGTTCGATTCCCGGGTGTTCTTTTACTACGTTTTGATTTAAAGTTGTTCATTCTAGGGTATAACATTAAACTCGAACGCAAATGAAGTAAGAGTAGTAGTGGCCTAATGGAAGGGCTTCGGGCTCTACACCCAATGGTACGGAGTTCGATTCCCGGGTGTTCTTTTACTACGTTTTGATTTAAAGTTGTTCATACCAAGGTTTAAAATTAAACTCGAACGCCATAAAAGTAAGAGGAGACGTGGCTCAATGGAAGGGCTCCGGACTCTACACCCAATGGTGCGGAGTTCGATTCCCGGGTGTTTTTTTACTACGTTTTAATTAAAAGTTTGTCATACGAAGGTTTAAAATAAAACTCGAACGCATATTAGTAAGAAGGAGCAGTGGCCCAGTGGAAGGGCTCTGGTCTCTGGACTGGAGGGTCCCGGGATCGAATCCAGCTTCAGAAAAGTTGGAGACGTTTTAAAAATGTTTTTTATATTATTTTTTTTAAACTTATATAAAAAAGAGCATAGGTTCGTTTTAAGTTTTAAGTTTTAAGTTTCTTTTCTAAGCGAGTGCTAGCGGTGAGTGCCACTGCGCGGTGTGTGCCACTGTCTGGTGAGTCGAGACTTCTCGGACGGCAACCGCGCTGCCACCACCGGGGTTCGAACCGGGGACCCTTCGCTACGGAGGCCGACACCCACCTACGACACCCACTTGGGTCCCCCCCAAAATCATTCGCATTTTAGACCTGATAAACCTTCGGTTCATACTTTACACAGAAAGCTATGGCATGGGATTTCAGTGCTTTATACTTAGTATATAATTGAATACTTTTCATAGGATACTATGGTATGGGAATATCAATGCTTTATACTTAGTATATTATACTTTATACTTGGTATATAATTTGCGAGGGGAACACTTTCCACATGATGCTATGGCATAGTAAAATCAGTGCTTAATACTTAGTAATTTCGAGTGAAATGCACAAGTTGTGGGCTGGTTACATAGGCATGGGAAACTCATTGGTTCGGACTTAAAACATATTTGAGTTAAAATCTATAGTTTAAAATGGGAAAAGGGGTACGCATGGTACTATGGCATAGGGAAATCCTTGCTTTGGACTTGGTAAATAATTTGCGAGTGGAAGGCATAATACGCTTTTACTGACGGGTATTGGTAGTAGATAGGGGACTCTTGTGTTCGGACTTAAAAAGTATTCGACGAGTTGAAGGCACACACTGTAGGCATAAAGATAGACAATTAGTTTAATTAATGGGGAAATGGTACGCATGGTACAATGGCATAGGGAAATCCTTGCTTTGGACTAGGTAAATAATTTGAGAGTGGAAGGCATACGCTGTACTAACGGGTAGACAGGGGACTCTTTGGTTGTGATTTAAAAAATTGGTGAGTGGATGGAAGGCACACGCTGTAAGTATGGCGCATTGGTTTACAAGGAAACATAGGCATAATAGGGGACTTACAAAATAATTATTTGAGTCGAAGGCACACGATGTAGGTACAGAAAATTAGTTCACAGGGGAAGTTGGTCTGGCATTTCGATGGGAATTGGGGATTGTCGGTCGCTGTGGAAAGGGTAGCGGGGTACACTGGGGTTGGGTGGCTGAGTCTTTAGTAGGCTAGCTGGGATCAACATGACGGCGGGAATATAACTTCTTTGAATTTCCACCAGTGTTCTTGGTGGGTACTCGCCGTGATGGTACAATTGGTTTTATTGAGTTTGATACAATAATTATTTGAGACATTGTTATATCGAAAATCAGGCAATAAAAACAATTACATGTACATCAAAAAGTTACTAAGGTAGACGACTAAACCCAAGTTTTCAGGCGATTTTGAAAAACACAATTTTTTTTCGGCAGATTTTTGAGAAAACGGCATGGGGTATAACTTGACGTTTTTTCACCCTCAACAAAAATTTCTCTCAGATTTGCCTCAAAATTTAACCAAAGAAAGTTCTTTATGTGCAAAAGACGCTCTACGGATTACAGATTGCTGGAACAATTGGAAGGGCCTCAAATTAATATTAATTTTAATCTTGATTTGGGGGCATCGAAAACTAGACAATATCTCAAAAAGTTGCCTACGACTCAGACCTAGGTTTTTCTGGGCACCTCGTCCTTCATTACACATCTGGATGAAATTTCAGACGATTAAAAAAATAAAAATAAAAAACCCGCCAGTTTTATTCAGACCATGTTCAGACTTTAAAAATTTACATTATCATTTGGCAGTATAGGTGGCAAACCAGTTTTAGATTTACAACTTGATATGAGAAAGACAATCTGCAAAGGCGTAAACATGATGTATCAATTTTTTTGGATGGTAGGCCTACGACTCCGAATGTCAGAGCACCGGTCATTTTGGTTGGTAAACAGTTTATAACAGCTCAGTGTTACATAACATGTAAACAAAAACTGACATAGAAACACGTAGGAGTGGCCGACACGAATTGAAGTAGATAATCTATAAGAACTACACAGAAAAGTCGATTGTTTCATCAGATCATGGAGGAATTCTTCATCCAGTATCTGATTGACGGCAAATTGGCAATGACAGTGCAATGACCTATGCTCTAACGTTACAGCTACTTCCGGATTGCCGTTGTTTATGTTGAGCATGAAGGTGGAATAAAATTGCGACAAGAATTGCCCGTTTTATGACAAACTAGGTGGTTACACGCCTTCCACGAGGCCTTCATCCTATTCTACATTATGAACTTGAATAAACTACACGATAAAGCTTACCCATAGAGACATTAAATCACATCAAATCATCGTAAGTATATTCACGGTGTTGACAAAATAAAGCATGGCTGGTGGCCATTTTGAATATGGCGTCACGGCATCAAGCCGTCGGGTACCCAGACCTCTACCATATACTTATCTGGTGTTAAGCGGTAATCGAGTACCTGTCGGATGCTTTGGCTGGTTCCAATCGCCGGTGCCCGTCCAAGATCACAGGGGAACGCAGCTGGCTCCCGCAAGATCTCGCGGAATGAACCGAAATGCGAGAATCGAAGGCCGGGGGCTTGAATCATTAAAAAGTGATAAATAATCGTTTTAAATGGTTGTAAATAAAACCAAGTAGCCCAACGTTTGTTTAATTTGAAAATAATTTAGCCCAACGATGAAAGAACTAAAGGTATTTTTTGCTCATTTCTCAACTTAATATTTTCAAGAATAAATACCTTATATATGTTTTAAAGTATCTTTATTTTCTTGTTGAAAATGTTAATTCTCTCCCATATTTTCGTGACGAAAGAATCAAACTTTAAAAAGACTTCGGTAAACTTCACCCCCCCCCCCCGCCGAAATACCCCCAATGTGGTCATTTATATGTTGCCCTTTATTTATATATTGTGATAGCATATTATAAGGCTTACCTTTTTAAGTAGAAAATGCGAGGTTTACCATTTGAAATTGTTTTCAAATACTGCAAGGCTTTTGAACACAGACGTAAATCTTGCGTTTTTTGTACTCAAAATTTAAAGAGATAAGACTTGCTGTTTTGCTTCAAAAAATATACACCCCCCCCCCACACCAACGAAACTTGACAACAAAAACAAGACGATACAAACATGATTTAAAGACGGCATAACTGGACTTCATTTTATTACACATTGTGTTTGAACTCATGCCACAAGCAGTGCATACTCGTCAGCTCTATGAAATTTGACAATGAGTTTTCCAGTATAATGTTGAGCAGTCTCCGTATTTTTTCAGTATCTAGAGTTTTTAGGGAACATTTGAAGGGGGGCACCAAGGCGACGACATGGGACAACACAGTGGAGGCCATGGCCACCGTGACATCATGTTTTTCCAGCCCTGATATTTCAATATTGTTAATTTTTGAACATCTTTGTTTTTCCACCACCTATGACAAAATGCTCTGTAGAAATAAATACCTTTTCTGTATTTTGATCATTTGGTTCTCTTTTTGATACAAAGACAAATTGCTATGGTTTGTAATTAACATCTACAAACAACAAACCCACTAATTTTTTTAAATGATACACAATTTTTGAGAATAAAATTACTAAAAGTGTCTGATTTCCAAAAAGACGTCAAAAATATTGTTATAAAGATAACTTCATTGTTTTCACAATTACAGTGCAGTGCAACAGAGACTGGAGCCTTACTAAGGCTAGGGCCACATAGCCCGGGTTGGTTGCACTCCTCAATTACAGTGCAGTGCAACAGAGACTTGCGTCTTACCAAGGCTAGGGCCACATAGCCCGGGTTGGTTGCACTCCTCAATTACAGTGCAGTACAACAGAGACTTGCGTCTTTACCAACGCTAGGGCCAAATAGCCTGGGTTGGTTGCACTCCTCTGTTGCAGTGCCGTGCAACAGAGACTTGCGTCTTACCAAGGCTAGGGCCACAAAGCCTGGGTTGGTTGCACTCCTCTGTTGCAGTACAGTGCAACAGAGACTTGCGTCTTTACCAAGGCTAGGGCCACAAAGCCTGGGTTGGTTGCACTTCTCTGTTGCAATGCACTGTAATTGAGGAGTGCAACCAACCCAGGCTTTGTGGCCCTAGCCTTGGTAAAGACGCAAGTCTCTGTTGCACTGCACTGCAACAGAGGAGTGCAACCAACCCAGGCCTTGCACCACATAGCCTGGGTTGGTTGTACTCCTCTGTTGCAGTGCAGTGAAACAAACACTGGCGTCTTACCAAGGCTAAAGCCTACCTCTAGTTAACCTTTACAGCAATTATAAATCTTTGAACTACTCCCACCAAACTGTCCATTAAACTTAAATTTTCTCTACTAAATACCTTTAATGTTATAATATACGGGCCTGTATGCTTCGGTTTTGAAAGGGCAAGGGCACCAAGGCATTTTCTCCTTGGTAAAGGGCTCCAAATGAAGAACATGTAAATTTTTACTGGGGCATTTCAAGGGCACCAAGGCAACGACCAAGAGCAATCGCCTTTGTTGCCTCCATGAAGTATCAGGCCTGAGTACATACACCTTTTTTTTCAATCAAACTCAAATATGAAAAGACACTATTGTCAATGTTGTACCAAAAACAAACAAAAAATCACTTTGCCACCAAATATTTAAAATGTTTACTGGATTATTAATTAAATTTAAGTATTCATGCATTTATAAGCAAAAGGGTAAATAAATCATAAAACAACTTTTATAACAAACAAGGAAAAATAACTGAAACAATGCTAACGCAGCAAAAGTACACATCCTCTGCCATGGTCATAAACATCGCTTGTAATAGCCTTTTAAAAAGACCTCGTAAGTTGTATGTATTGAAACATTTTGGGGAACACTTCGATTCCCAACTTCAGCTTTTTAAGATGTCAAGGAAACAAGTTGTACATTTTACTGGGGTCTAATGTTCAAATACATGCAAGACTTAAACAGTCTTCATTGAGTTCACAAAACTTCATGTAAACATTCTTTTGTCCTTCTGAAAATTAAAAGAAATAGAAAGGATTGACAAGTACATGTAAATAAGTTCCAGAAAAGTATTCCATCTGAAAGCTCACCAACTCTTAAAGTTCATACCAGTATCAATCCTCCAGAGAAATATTTCATCTGAAAGCTCACCGATTCTAAAGTTCATACCAGTACCAATCCTTCAGAGAAATATTTCCATGTGAAAGCTCACTGATTCCAAAGTTCATACCAGTACCAATTCTCTAGTGAAATGTTGTCATGTGAAAGCTCACTGATTAAAGTCAGGCCTGTTTAGCACTGAAACAAAAGGCTCGTTTCATTTTTGAAGTTAAACTGTAATCAAGAATCTTCCCTTGACATTTTTTTTTCCTAGTTGTATTTTTTGAGGGAGGCAAAGAATGGTTACAATGGTTAAATGTTGTGAACTACTCCTTCTCTTCTTAGATTTTCGACACAGCTTTTACAGGTACATTCTTCTATCACCTGATAGGTATGACTGTAGGTCGTTTGATCATCACACTGCATTTCAACAGTATTTTCACTCAATCGAGTTGGACGACAACATTCACAGGAACTTCCCATCTTGAGCCCAAATGTGGTTTGGGCGTAAACATAAGATGGACAAGACCCAGAGCAGCTCGTCTCACGAATCATGTTGGCGGAAATGCAGTTTTTAATCACAAGGTAGTTTAGGTTGCTGTTGTTTTTGCAACTCGGTATGGGAACTGTTGAAAAAGCAGAATGATCATAGGATTGTTATTGACTTTACTGATTGAATAATTTAGAGATTGAGCTTCTAAGAACACTTTAATATTTTAGGGGATGCGATGGGCTATACTTAATAACAGGTTTGTATTTGAGGCACGTGAAAATTCACGACCAATTGCTATTGAGCTCTTTTACTCTAGAACCAGAAAGTCTCATGTTACAAATTCAGGAGATTTTACTCTCTGCATTACTAGTACTACAACACTACATGTTTCAACACCTTTAGTTAAAGCGCATGTGGCACCCCCAGATGTCCTTAAGACCCCAAAATGTTGAGCACGAAAAATATCAGCACTAGATAAGACGTGCGTGTGCATACGCGCCGTTACCTACGCACAAATATTCCTGGTTTTTCATGGATAAGGACGCACCGAGTCACGTGCTCAGGGCAACGAAAAGAAAATGCATACATAAATATTTCATGATCATGAATAACTGACTAGATATAACAGAGTTGTTAAAGGCGCTTCGCCCCTTGCACTGGTCTCTTTTCGTGCGTGACATTTGGGGGTTCTGACGCTGCGTCCGCCTTGAATAAAGGCTATCCTGTGGACCTTCCTTTACTTCTTCCAATTTGAATTTGGAAGTTTTGATAAAGTCCTGAAATTAAGGAAAATTAAATTCTGGAGAACTCAAAACACTTGTTTATAAGTGCTGTATGTTTGGAGGGTACTTACCACAGACTGGGCAGCAGCTTCCTGTTGGAGCACTCTCCATTGTTGAACCCTAGTTGAGATAAGATACAAAAATAGGAGTATATAAGCCTATGGTTGAATAGCACTATCTGATAGGTGAGTGGCTGGAAGAACAACCAGTGATTGTATAGATGGCTTGTTTTCTCAACGTCTTGATTTGGAATATGGCATACCACAGGGATTGATAGTGGGTCCCAAACAGTTCAACATGTACACCATTCCTTTGGGTAACATCCTGCGAAAGCATAGCTTAAAGTTTCACATCTACGCAGATGATACACAGGTATTAACCCACCTCCCAATGACTTAACCACAAGGAATTGAGTTGCTTATGATGTCACATGAGTAGGGCACCTTTGCCTAGAGGTCAAAGGGGGTTGTCCATTGGCCAATCATATGCACAGCGCGTACATATATGTGCATTTCTGTTATTTCCTCATCAGTGTACAGTACCTCCAAGCATGCAACTGCAACTTCACCAAAAAAAGAGGAAATTACAAAATGTTACTGCTTTGTATAGGATTTTTCAATTTTGAATGGTATAACTGAGATTAAAATAAAGAGGAAATCAGCTGATCCGAAGAAAAGTGGCATGCCTGTACCCAAAGATGGTGGCTTGATGAGGTCAATGCTTAAGGTTTATTCTAGACCTGGAACATCCTGGGTTTACAAAATACAGGTTTTGACACAATGCGGACTATTTTCTTTCTCTTTGAAAAATTAAAATTTAAATTTGTACATGTATATATTTTAACACAAATTTAAGTATTTGAAGAAACAGAAATGCGTATGTAAAATTCATTAGGATTGGGACCAACTTGGTCGGGAATATACAAATAAATGCAAGGCTTGTAGACTCTAAGGGTTGTTGGATTTACATGAGACTGAAAACATGGCAACATCAGGGATGTGAAAGGTTGTTTAAAACAAACAACTGAACTATGAGCGCAAAGCGCAAAAGCTTGCAACTCGAAAGCATGCAAGCTCAAAAACTTGCAAGCATGAAGCCCAAAATTAAACCCAACACTGCTATCTGGGACGACTATATGTGTTCATTTTGGTTTGTTTTTCTGGGGGGGGGGGAGGAAGGGGGTCCAGAAATCTTTATTTGTGGAGGGTAAAAGAAAACCCCAAAAAACAGAATTCCGTTTAAAATCTGAGAAATTACATTCCTGCAATATGGACTTACCTCTGGACACTCGAGTGGATCACACTCCGGTTGTTTCACGATAATTCCACCCTCCTCGCAAATTCCATAATGGCATGGCTCTTCAATGATTACAATCTCTCCTTTCTAAATGATTAAACAAAAAAAAATTTTGGTTTATTTTCAGATTGTTTTGAGACTAAAATTACTAAAAGAGAGAAAACTTTGATGAGGAGATCAAGAATCAGGAATGTACAGGAAATTTCATTTAAGAGGTTTCCTGCATGACTCTCTGCACCAGAACATAACTCAACATGCAGTGCAAAAAAAACGTATCTCGATTTGCAACAAAAATATGGCACAATAATGCTCAGATGGCGCTTTCCTGTTTTGTGTGTCCAAATAGGCTCTTTCAAAGGCAGTGGACACTATTGGTAATTACTCAAAACAAGTATCAGCATATTAATTTTGGTTTTTTACACATACACCGATGTGTGTTAGCACTGTATACTCAGTACTTTCCCGAGTCCCGTGAAAAAATATCACAGGCATGTTACTCGGGTGGGATTCGAACCCACGACCCTTGCAATTCTAGAGCAGTGTCTTACCAACTAGACTACCGAGGTTGCCCGGCAGCTAGAGGCAGTTCGAATCCTATGTTTTGGCAGCGGGTACCGCAACGATATAATAGATGTTAAATTTGCATCGGGGATGAAGAATATTAATTTTGGTTTTTACCCATACACCGATGTGTGTTAGCACTGTATACTCAGTACTTTCCCGAGTCCTGTGAAAAAATATCACAGGCATGTTACTCGGGTGGGATTCGAACCCACGACCCTTGCAATTCTAGAGCAGTGTCTTACCAACTAGACTACCGAGGTTGCCCGGCAGCTAGAGGCAGTTCGAATCCTATGTTTTGGCAGCGGGTACCGCAACGATATAATAGATGTTAAATTTGCATCGGGGATGAAGAATATTAATTTTGGTTTTTACCCATACACCGATGTGTGTTAGCACTGTATACTCAGTACTTTCCCGAGTCCTGTGAAAAAATATCACAGGCATGTTACTCGGGTGGGATTCGAACCCACGACCCTTGCAATTCTAGAGCAGTGTCTTACCAACTAGACTACCGAGGTTGCCCGGCAGCTAGAGGCAGTTCGAATCCTATGTTCGTGGGTCGTGGGTTCAAATCCCACCCGAGTAACATGCCTGTGATATTTTTTCACAGGACTCGGGAAAGTACTGAGTATACAGTGCTAACACACATCGGTGTATGGGTAAAAACCAAAATTAATATTCTTCATCCCCGATGCAAATTTAACATCTATTATAAGTATCAGCATAAAACCTCACTTGGTGACGAGTAATGGGGAGAGGTTGATAGAATAAAACATTGTGAGAAACGGCTCCCTTTGAAGTGACGTATTTTTCGAGAAAGAAGTAATTTTCCACAAATTTGATTTTGAGACCTCAAGTTTAGAATTTGAGGTCTCGAAATCAAGCATCTGAAAGCACACAACTTCGTGTGACAAGGGTGTTTTTTCTTTCAGTTATCTCGCAACTCTGCTCCGACGACCAATCGAGCTCAAATTTTCACAGGTTTGTTATTTTATGCATTTGTTGGATACACCAAGTGAGAAGAACGGTCTTTCACAATTACCAGTGTCTTTAATCGAGAAGACGTCATAAAACTTGCGTTCAACGTAAACACTATTTTAGGACATTTGCACTCACATAAAGACATTAATCAGAGTAAAATCATTGGTCTCTGTGACGGCAGTTTCATTTCTACAGAGAAACTCAAGAAGACCAAGTGTGATCAACCAAAACCCTGACATATCACTTGCTTGCATTTTAATACCGCATGCTTACTTTCATCTTTACAAGTGGATATACCTAGCCCCCCCGAATCCAACACAACAGAAACCCAGAGATGTCAAACTCACTTCATGATGTTTGAAGCTCTGAAAGGAGTGGATAGTAAAAGGTCTTGATGCTTCGATAAATATACTGTGCTTGTCTTCAGGAGACAAGCACAGTTTACTCTTCAATAAAATGAGTCCCCACCGGCTCTTTTAAATCGCCAACACTCCTCCCAACATTATGTCATTATCGGTCGTATTGTCATTATCGGTCGTATTGTCATTATCGGTCGTATTGTCATTATCGGTCGTATTGTCATTATCGGTCGTATTGTCATTATCGGTCGTATTGTCATTATCGGTCGTATTGTCATTATCGGTCGTAGTACAGTATGACCGATAACAATTTTTTTTTGAAAAGACGAGTACAGCACCCCAGTTACTGGGTCTAATGTTCAAGCAGGTTTACTCGTTAGAGCCTTCACTTCCCATTACAAAGCATTTAAAGGTAAAGTCATAGATTGGCTTTTACCGCTTCAATGGCGATTTATAGACAAAACAATTTCAAAAGATACTTTAAAAGTCCACAAGTGAAAGCTTCAGCTGAATACATTTTCACAAGAATGTCCAATCTATCCATGTCTAGAAAAGTTCCAGTGGATAAACCGCAAATCTGGCGGCAGTATTCATGAATGGACACCAACCCGGAGGAATCTGAGAAACATTTTATCTCAGATTAAAATGTTTCATGATTCATAGATCAAAAAATGTTTTGTGGTTACAATTATCCAAACCATACTATTTTAAAGTTTGTGCGTCTGTATTCTATCCAATTAGTTTCATGCTGCATGGAAAAAGCGATATAAATTGAAATTATATTTTGTAAAAAAAACACCTTGAATTATTCATATATAGAACATCTGGCTGATAACACAAAACAATTAAAACACAACAATACATGTAGGTTGAAAAGTCAAATGAAAGTGAAACATCTGTTGCACTTACAGTGTGCTTGTGCAAAGTTCAATGTTAGCTGTTTATTGTGGCGTGTCATGTCCTAGTGGTTAAGAGCACCAGACTGTTTCTGATCAGTAGAGTGTGGGTTAGAGTCCCAGTCGTGACACCTGTGTATTTTTAAGCAAGACACTTATTCCATGATACTTTGTCCTTCGGATGGAACATAAAGTCATTGGTCCCGTGTGTTGTGTTACGCACGTAAAATAAACCAGTGCACTTATTAAAAAGAAGGGTTTCCCTCACCGAAATTCTTGAAGAGAAACCCGTTTTTTTTCCTGCTAGAAACATGTTTTTTTCCTGTTTTAAACTTAAAAACAGGAAAAACACATGTTTTTTTCTGTTTATTAGAAAATGCATCAAAGTTGAGGACTGTTTTAAATCTGTTTTTATCATTGAAACATGTTTTTTCTCTGCTTTTTGTTTCTTGACATAGAGTAATTTGAAGAGTGGTTGACTGTTTTTAACTGGGTTTTTTTCAGGACATAGAGTATTTTGAAGAATGCTTTCACTGTTTCTTTGCTGTTTTGGGGGACTTAGAATACTTTGAAGAGTGGTGACACTGTTTATTTGCTGTTTTTTGGGACATAGAATATTTTGACGAGTGTTGACACTGTTTCATTCCTGTTTTGGGGGACTTGGAACATTTTCAGGAGTGGGAACTGTTTCTTTGCTGTTTTGGGGGACTTAGAATACTTTGAGGAGTGGTGACACTGTTTATTTGCTGTTTTTTGGGACATAGAATATTTTGACGAGTGTTGACACTGTTTCATTCCTGTTTTGGGGGACTTGGAATATTTTCAGGAGTGGGAACTGTTTCTTTACTGTTTTGGGGGAACATCATACTATTGTGCAGTCATGGTTACACACTGGTACCAACACACCCACATTTGCACACAACGGAGCTAGGGTGCTCATTGGGCAAAAGTTTAACAGGACACCAGTTGTGCTTGAAGTGAGAGGAGTGCAAGCTATTTCTGGAGTGGTTTTTCTTCCAAAATCATGCATTTCAAGTTAAACTTAATTAATGGAAGCAACAAGAGATTTGCTGCTTAGTTTATTTTCAGCAAGACGGGTTTTGTCCGATGCTGAGCGAAGCCCAGCCCTGGGCTACCAATTATTGTTAATCCTAAGTATGCATTCAAAGACAAAATTGCAGTATTGAATAATAATTTGTTCAAATAAAGTTTTTACAAACAAACGCACTGCCCCTAGGTCTTGCTACATCCGTTGTAATGGTGAGCAAAGCTTTGCTAGCTTTTCAAAGTCAATTATCATTAACTAGTTTGTGCATCTGTATTCTATCCATTTAGTTTCATGCTGCATGGAAAAAGCGATACAAATTGAAATGATATTTTGTAAAAAAAACCTTGAATTATTCATATATAGAACATCTGGCTGATGACACAAAACAATTAAAACACAACAATAGGTTGAAAAGTCAAATGAAAGTGAAACATCTGTTGCACTTACAGTGTGCTTGTGCGAAGTTCAATGTTAGCTGTTTATTGTGGATTTGTTTACCCGAGGGCGGCGGAGGGCTTTACCATTTCATAGCTGGAGTGGTGTTGTGTTGAAAGAAATCATTTAACAATTATAATTTTTGGATTTATTTTACTTTTTGACCAAAAAGTGATGATGTTTTTGACCGAAAAGGTATTTATGAATGGGAATCAAAGTGTGTTAAATCGGTTTTCAACTGGTGGTTTAAACCCGCCGAGGTGGTGTATTTTTGTTATATGTGCTGATAGTGCGCTATTAATTTCAACATGATTTACGGTTTTGTGAAGGATTATTATAGTCGAACCCTGATAAGATTAAAGAGCAGGAAAAGGTCCTGCTTATAACAAGCAAAATGTTAGGTCCAAAGTCTTTATTTTCCTTTGTTTTCCATTACTGTTAATTGTACAAGGTATACTTGTAACAAGGTATATTCATTAAGTCCCACCCAAGTACCATAAAGGTGTTCGACTGTATATGTTGGATTACAAGTAAGATTCCATTTGGTTCTGTATATTATACACTTGAATCTCCTGTGTGGCTTACTTCCAGCATAAAATTCCAGATCACACATAAAACAAAAAGTAAATTTGACAACTGTATGCTGGTCCTGTAAAAAGACCGTTTTGATATTATTAGTTTATTTTTCACACAATATTATGTGTATTATATTGACTGTAATTGCATCACATTCTTGTACTTAATTTGTTCTCAGTATATGCTACAATACTTGCCTTTCAAAAATTGAAAAGAATAAGATGTTGATCTTAAAGTTTTAAAAGCTATCAGGAAAAAAAGTATAATTAAGTTTAGAACTAGGCCTAATTGGAATATTCTCTTATTTGCTGTTTACTTTGTCAGTCTCATAGATTTGATCTTTTCTAAGTCTTTGTAATGATTCGATTCAGGGATATACTCGTGGAAATCATTATTAACATATTGAACTATTGAACTGTCATTCTTCGCATAAATATTTGTGAAAAATCTCAGACCAACTCTAGTTTTGAAAAACAGTTGTTTTTAAAACAGTTTCTTTTATTATACACTTTCATTTAAAAAATGAAACAAAAAGTCGTATCCCCTTAAGGTAAATCCCTGGCTGCTGCTTCCCAGGTTGTATCGTAATTTGGGCAAGATCCCTGGCTACACGGCAGTTAACGGTTGTATGGCTTCTGACTGGCACCCCCGAACAAAGGTATTGACAAAATAGGGACACCGCCAATATAAGGCTAGATAGCTCAGTTGGTACAGCGCCGGCACGTTAATCCGGAGGTCGTTGGTTCGAATCCCACTCTAGTCAATTCTTTGTTCACCCCCCAAATTTTTTTTTTAATTAATTGGACGAGAACAATTTATTCTAATTAAAAAAATATGTTTAGGAAAAAAGAACACTTCAACCAAACAAGATAAATCAAAACTAAATAAATTCGAACAAAACAAACAAAACAACGGTTTGAAAACACAAATTCTGTCGGAGGAACCTTTTTTGTTGTTACTATATTTATTGACTTTCTATCATTTAAAGACAGTGGACACTATTGGTAATTGTAAAAGATTAGTCTTCACAGTTGGTGTATCTCAACATATGCATAAAATGTGAAACTGTGAAAATTTGAGCTTAGTCGGTCGTCGAAGTTGCGAGATAATAATGAAAGAAAAAACACCCTTGTCGTACGAAGTTGTGTGCTTTTTGATTGCTTCGAGACCTCAAATTCTAAACTTGAGGTCTCGAAATCAAATTCGTGGAAAATTACTTCTTTCTCAAAAACTACGTCACTTCAGAGGCAGCTGTTTCTCACACTGTTTTAAACTATCAACCTCTCCCCATTACTCGTAATCAAGAAAGGTTTTATGATGATAATTATTTTGAGTAATTACCAACAATGTCCACTGCCTTTAAAGGGATTGTAGAGCTGTTGTGGTATAAGTTATTGTGAGAAACGACTCCCTCTGAAGTAGCATAGATTTTGAGAAAGAGGTAATTTCTCACAAAAATAATCAAAGACTTCAAGCCAGAAGTCTTTTATTCCTATCTGAAAGCACACAAATTCTTCCAACAAGGTTGTATTTTCTCTCATCATTTTCTCGCAACTTCGATAACCAATTTAGGTCAAATTTTCACAGGTTTGTTATTTTATGCTTATGTTGGGATACACCAAGTGAGAACACTGGTCTTCGACAATTACCAAACGTGTACCTTCCCTTAAATTATTCACAAGTTTACAAAGAGTTACATTAACACTGATCAACAGTGCATTTAACGTATAACTACAGGTATATATAACTGCGGTATATATCAATAATTAAACAAAGACACCAACATTCATTTAAAGTTGTTACTACATATTTTATTGACAATTATTATTTATTTATAAAAATAAATTATACAACTTGGAGGGTTTTCAAATTATGTTACAATCATCTCGAAGTATCAAGTGATTAACATTACGCAAGTATGATACCCCTTTCACACATATGTAGACACCGCTTCTACTACGGAGGAAAAGTGGCCAAGAGCGTGGCCAATCGCGGGCAAAACATGTGAGGATCTCCATGGTTTGGTAGCTACATTCTCTCTCATATTTGAACATGCTCAAAATAAGCGTAGTTGCTTGTAGCAAAAAATAAGCAGAGCAAAATTTGATTAAGAACGTAGTTGGAATGCCATTATCGTACAAGCAGCGTGGTAGCATTGTGGTGCGATCTCTGTGGTCGTAAATAAAAATATAGCGTCGTCTGCAACCATTTCGAAGTAGAAACAACCGCTTGGTCGGCATTGGTCTTGGTGTTATCGTAGTGGCAGCAAGTCAGCAAGGCTTTTGACATAGAAGCAGTACAGTCGTGATGCAGTCTTTAATTTGAAAAAATGCTGGATTTTGACGTAGATAGCGCCCCGAATTGATAACTTCTTGAGAATTGGGTGATCGGCTTGGTCTTTGAAAGGTCGCAGAGCTGGGTTACGGAGTAAAAGATAAGTTTACCATGTCCTAAAATTAAACCTGTTGAAATCTTGCAAATTCGTTTTATCCTTACAATTCATAAATAAGGAGGCTCCTCTGTATTCTAATTGGAATTATAAAACTAGACCCTAAGTACAATTTGCATGATGACCAAGGAAAAAGTTGCAAATTAATTCTGCGCATTAATCCTCGATTCGTGAAAACAAACTTTTATAGTGTATGAATTTGATGTTAATTTTGCTTTCATCAAAATTAACACCTCTTAAATCGATGCGGTATACACTGCTAACGCAAAGGTGTTGAAGTGCCTCTTAGGACCGAGCTAGCTCGGTGGTCTAGTAGTAAGACATCTGGGCTCTGTTTCATGGCTCTGCTTACCGCCGAATTCTGTGCTTCAATCACGTCCCAGCTTATGTGCAAGCGCCAAATTTCTGCGTTAGCCTTGTAAGCGTAGAATGCCTAGTAACGCGGAGTACGCACGCGCAGAAGCCAAAATTCGCAGCTAACCCGTGAAATACGCTTGCCGTAAGCACAGAATTCCCTGCTTCCGTAAGCGCCAATTCTGTGCTTACGGTAAGCAGAGCCATGAAATTGGGCCCTGCTCTTGCAATGAAAAGGTTGTTCCTTTTTTCGCAGAATTCTGGAAAGTACTGAGTATACAGTACTTAATAAGCGTCAGTGTAAGGGTACAAACAATTTTACGTTCCAAATGTTCAACTGCGAGAACTTGTTTGCCACCACATGGAGGCAATTTGATTTCATATAAGTTACAATTGTATATCCATGACACAATACAATTCGGAGGTTTGTTTTAACTCACAAACAGCCAAAAAAACAGCAAAATAAAATGACCAAAGATTTTAACTTAAAGGGAAGGTACACGTTTGGTAATTACTCAAAACAAATATTAACTTAAAAACTGACTTGGTAACGAGCATTGGGGAGCTGTTGGTAGTATAAAACATTGTGAGAAACGGCTCCCTCTGAAGTAGCATATATTTTGAGAAAGAGGTAATTTCTCACCAAAATAATAAAAGACTTCTAGCCAGAAGTCTTTTATTTCTATCTGAAAGCACACAAATTCGTCCAACAAGGGTGCTTTTTCTCTCATCATTTTCTCGCAACTTCAATGACCAATTTAGCTCGAATTTCCACAGGCTTGTTATTTTATGCTTATGTTGGGATATACCAAGTGAGAAGACTGGTCTTTCGCAATTACCAAACGTGTACCTTCCCTTTAAAGCTAGGATCATAGACTGGTATGTATTCCAACAACTAATCACCATCAAAACTTATTTGGTAAGGAGCACTGCAGCTGTTGATAAAACAAACTATTTTGAGAAAGGATTCTCTTTCAAGTTTGGATAGTTTTTCATCCCCAAAAAGTTTGAATCTGTAAAACAATTCATGCATAAATGTGTCTCTCAGAGATCTGAGGGTCGGTGGTTGTTTGTGAGTGCTGCGGCCAGAGATGAGGTTGGTGCACGCTGTCACCTCGCTAAACATAGAGGGATTTGACCTTCTCTCGGAGTAAAAAGACACAGAGTTCAGCTGAAACTTTCACATGTGACATTTTATTGTATCCTTCTTGTATTGTTGCGGTACCCGCTGCCAAAACATAGGATTCAAACTGCCTCTAGCTACCGGGCAACCTCGGTAGTCTAGTTGGTAAGACACTGCTCTAGAAATGCAAGGGTGGTGGGTTCGAATCCCGCCCAAGTAACATGCCTGTGATATGTTTTCACAGGAAAGAACTGAGTATACAGTGCTAACACACATCAGTGTGTATGGGTAAAAACCAAAATTAATATCTTTATCTTGTATCTTGCTTGATGTTTTTGCCTTCAATTAAGCAATACATTGACAAAAACCAATCTATGAACCTACCTTTAAGATTCCATGAACGTTTTGAGATGATTAGAGTTTATTGGCCAGTTGGAGAGTCATCTTCTTCAGAAATCCAGCTGGTTGCCAGTAGCTACTTTGATCTGCCCCAAAAACAAAGAGAATCAAGAAATAATCATGGAGGATATTGATAAGAAAACCATGTTAGATTCAGCATTTTGTCCACATATCACTTCCAACAACATTCGCTGAGTGACAAAAAGAAGTTTCTCAGCGAATGTTGTGGAAAGTGAGAGGGGGACAAACTGCTGAGTAGTGGATACCATGGGGAGTTATTGGATACCATAGGGAGTGAGTTGATGCTGAGAAAACAGATTTGAGCTGATCTGGGTTGAACAAGCCAAAATTTACTATAGAACAATTTAAACCAACGACCGCTGGATTAGCATGCTGGCGCTCTAACATCTGAGCTATCTACATGTACAAGAATGTATAATGGCAGACTCCCTATCTTGATTGTATTGTAAACTTGTGTGTGATTCCCTGGCTACGCAGCAATTTAACTAGCCTTGTTAGAGAAATGGTAGATACTATAGGTTTGCACAGTGTGGTTTGGGTGTATAATGTACATGCACACGGACAAATTTACCCCAACCAAGTACACATGTACATTGTATGGTGTCCACCATAGCTCAAAACGGCTTTTGGATATAAAATGGCCTCTGACTGGCACCCCTGAAAAAGATATTGACAAAATAGGGAGACTGTCAACAAAGGGCTGGATAGCTTATTCAGGCAAGTTCACCAGGAGATTCTTAGTTCAAATCCCACAAAATTGTTTTGGGTTAAACCCATAGAAATAGAACCTGGAGAACGCCGAGTGTCTCAAATGTGCGTGCGGTTTCGTTGTGAGACCGTTTTTACGGTCGCGCGTACGCCTTTTTTTTAAGTGTGCATGGCAAAATATTTTGCCATACAGTAGACATCACATTGACCAATGAAAACAGTAGAAACGGTCTGTGTGCGATGCCATCTTGACATTTTGCCATACATGCGTGTTACAAGATGCCTATTCTGCCATACACGCGTGTCAGTTGGTGATTATTTTGCCATACACACGTGTCACGTGGTGATCTTTTTGCCATACATGCGTATCGCGCGATATCGATACGCCGCGTCCACAGACAACACAGAGGGCGGCCAAGCTCAGCATTCTCCAGTTTCAATTTCTCTGTTTAAACCCAAAGGAATGTTACTTACGGAAGGTCTTTTGGTAGTGCAGGAGGCGCTCATAGATACGTTGAAGTCCGACTTGCTTGGCATAGAACATGGGGCCTCCAGTATGCCTTGGCCATCCATAACCGCACAACCTGGAAAATAAGTAAACAATAATAAAAATGTAAAAAATAAAATTCATGGCCTGGCATTTTGACTCTAGACGAGTCCTACACGAAGACTGAAAAAAAGAAAAAAAGTTGAAACCCCAAACCATCAATTATTTTGTGCATTTAAACCAGAGGTCCTTTTGGTTGCTAATTAGTTTGCATTAGCTAGTTCTATTTTCTAATAAGAAGAAAAGAAAACAAAACAAAAGAGGAGCAAGTTAAAATGGCTGTGGGAACGGAAGTATCTTGAGGGGTCATTTAAACACAGCCACTAAACCTGCTTCTGTTAGACTTGAACTTAGCCTGTTCAACATACTCAGTAAAGCAACTGCAATGAGGCTCCCAAAGATTTTCAAAAGAAGGGGCCATTCTGGATCAAAAGTTTTGAAGTTTTTTTGCAAAATGATGCTGAATTGAAACAAGGTCTTTGTAATGTTTTCTACTAGGTATTTATTTTTGTTTTAAATGCCCTAATATGCAGTCTGGAGCATTTTAAATGGTTTTACCGTCATGAGTTTTGTAAAATAAGTAGTACAAATAATATATTATTATTTTTTGTTTGCGTTTCTGACGAAATTTTCTCTGTTGAAACAAAATTTGCGTGTATAGGCCCGACGGACTAGCTAGTGCAAGGGGGAGAGCCCCGTCACTGACTACTTACCATACAATATCTATATCTTCCATCTTGTTTGCGATTCCTTCTTGTAAAATTTTGAACCCCTCATTGATAAGAGGATAAAGGCACCTCTCAATTATTTCCTAAAAAGTGAAAAAGAGATAGACACGTTAGTAGGTCATTTTTTCTACAACAATTTTGTTTTCTGAAGTAACATAGGTTTGAGAAAGAGGTTATTTCACAATCAAATAATCAAAGACTTCCGGCCTGGAAAACTTTTACTAGGCATGGAAACACACAAATTCATGCAACAAGGATGTGTTTTTTTTTTTTCATTATTCTCTTTCAACTTTGATAACCAAAAATTAGTCAAAATTTTCACAGATTTGTTTTTTTATGTAAACATTATGTTGGAATAAACCAAGTGAGAATAATGGGCCCAAATTTCATAGAGCTGCTTACGCATTATTGCTTATAACTCTCTGCTAAGCAGAAATGGTAGTTTAGCTGGTAACCTTATTCTGGTAAACATAACTTTGTTTTGCTTAACTTCTTTTTGTGCTTAAGCAACTCTATGAAACTTGGCGCAGGTCTTTGACAACAACCAATGGTATCCAGTGCCTTTAACTTGTTTTTGCCTTTAAAGGCACGGGACACTATTGGTAATTACTCAAAATAATTGTTAGCATGAAAACCTACTTGGTAACGATCAATGGAGAGTTGTTGATAGTATAAAACATTGTGATAAACGGCTCGCCCTGAAGTAACATAGCTTTCGAGAAAGAAGTAGTTTTCCACTAAAATATTTGAATTTGATTCTGAGACCTCAAATTTAGATTTTAAGGTCCCGAAATCAAGTATCTGAAAGTACACAACTTCATGTAATACGTGTAACAGTGTGTATGGGAGTTTTTTCTTTCATTATTATCTCGCAACTTCAACGACCAATTGAGCTCAAATTTTCACAGCTTTGTTATTTATGCATATGTTGAGATACACCAAGTGAGAAGACGGGTCTTTGACAATTATCAAAGGTGTCCAGTGTCTTTTAATATTGAAACACTTAATTTGAATCTTACATCTGGGTAGATCTTCCTCCTCTTGATGCCATGTTTATTTGAGAAGTCCACAATGAGTTGCTCCACCTCTGGGTCCCTCTCTGGGATCCTACCTCCGGGCTTGCCGTAGTTGTACCAACCTTTACCTGGTACACAAAAGTAAAACAGGGTATTTTTTTTTTTTGTGTTTTTTGGAGATGATCAGTCTCCTGACGATGACTAGAGCAAGCTAGTCGAAACGTTGAGACCAATTCAGAACTGACTCCGCGGCAGTACAGTTATTACGATCCTATAAGCTAAAGTAGTACACACATGGTGTTAGCCCAAACCAAATATACATTGATACCTCACCATACAATGCCTCAAATCCTTTATTAGATGAAATTGGGCCCTGATTGAATGAACTTCTTCCTCCAAAGAAAAAAAAATAAAAAAAAAAATAAAAAAATAAGCGAGTTGGTGGATATTTGAACTTGCCTGATTTTTGACCCAGGCGGCCCATCTCTGCAATGGTATCCGGCAATGGACAATATCTCTGTCCGTTTCTATAGCGAGCTGATGCGGTATTCCCAGTGCCAATTAGTCCTTGCTCCTGGCGACCTTTATATCCGATATCCAATCCTGAGATTCAAATAACAATACAAAAATAACGTCATAAATTTGTCAATATTGAATTGGTAAGAAAAAAGCTTGTCTAACCAGTCTAAGAACACAGATTTACATAAAACTTACAGGGTTTATAAATGATGATGATAGTAGAAAACATCCCTTCAAATATTTCTGTCCGAAACATCCTATTTGATGAGAAATAAGTAAAACTTATTTCACGTTTGGAGTTTATCACTCAGTGAGCATTTTATTCATTTGTTTTTTTATCAATGTCATGCAAAATGTGCACTGTATTTTTTTTTTAAAACCAGATGGCCGATAGATTTCAAACTTCTACAGGTTTGTCGGTTTATGTACAATGTATGTGGTGTATTACGTAAAGGAGCTTACACTGCCAGCAACTGTTTTGTAAGCCAAAACCAACTCTGTAATGTTCCATTAAAGGAAGAGGCTAAACGGACGCATCCTTTTAAACAAGTAATTTTAAAACCTCAACTCAGAACACTTGTTATCTCTCTAGCCTTTTTACTCTACTACAGATATTCACCAGATAGATCCGTTGCCTGAAAAATCCCCATTGGAAACCCAAAGTCTCTCAGGGCCTGGTCAATCTCATGGGGAAGACACCCTTCCTCCAATAGGAACAACGCCTGTTTAAAGAAAAACAACTAGCAATAGTCGGTATACCATGTGCAAGTCGCATTTTTAAACAACACTTGAAGTGACTTAACCAATCATTAGTCATTACACGTGTTCTTGCTCACAAGTGCACCGTTGGCGGAGCCTAATGGATCCATGTATTGGTTAGGAGGCCACGTTTGAATGTGTGATACAAATAAGTCAAGGAGTGTTTAAACACAGTCCAAGGAAAATGAGGCAAAAGAGGGTTTTATCAGATGTACGTGCACGATAAAGGAAATGTTTGTCGAAATGCTAGAAATTACCCATCAATCTCATTCATAGAACAAAATACTCACTTCAGTCACGTATCTTGCCATCATTCGATTACCAACAAACCCATGACAGTTACCGACCAGAACTCCAATCTGAGAAACAAATTACAAAGCTTAATTAAAGGCAGTTGCACTAGTGGTAATTACTCAAAATAATTATTACCATAAAACCTTACTTGGTAACAAGTAATGGGGAGAGGTTGATAGTATAAAGCATTGTGAGAAACGGCTCCCTCTGAAGTGACGTAATTTTTGAGAAAGAAGTAATTTTCCACGAATTTGATTTTGAGACCTCAGATTTAGAGCTAGGGCTTAAGGCTAATTTTGCAGAAAGAAAATCCATCTTTCCCGAAAAAAAATTGTTTGAAAACCCTGATATCACGTTCAATACTCTGCAGGGTATCTCGGGAAAGAAACCAGAATAAAACAGTCCTTTCCTCTGGCAACACCACATGTAATTCCTTTTCCAAAAAGAGGACTTAATTTGATAATGCACAAACTAGTGGGGTCTGCGATTAACATCTATTTGGGAAAATATTCCAAATGGAGCTAGACAATTGTAGTTTAATCTAGTATAGATCTCATATAATACCTGTACATATACATACATCCATTTGTGTTTGCTTTTTTATTATTTATAACTAAGCCCTGCGTACCTTTTTTAATTTCTTGCTGAGATCCATCACAGTTGCCATAGCAACAGCTGACGTCTTTTCACCATAGATGTTCTCCACTAGTTTCATGACATGAGCTGGAGCGAAGAAGTGCATCCCAATGACGCTTTCTGGTCGCTTGGTTACAGCAGCCATCTTGGTAAGGGGATGACAATTGAAAAATAAACAGAATAGTTTGCAATATTTAAATCAAGCTCAAAAATGGCTTATTGACTCCCTGAATGGACCCTAGTCAATATCTATACTATATATAAATGCACTCATGTTTGGATGCGAAACCCGTCTTTACCCGGCTTGACAAGCTCAGCCTTAATTTTGGGAACTCATTGTTGAACTCTAGCATTCACAGTGGTCGGCTTCCTCCTAAGAGGAATAATAACTTAAGAATTTCCGACCAGTTGTCTTCTATTAAATGTCACACTAAATGATACAAAACCAGCCAAATTCCATCCCTAGTTATTATTATTGTCACTCATGACAAACCTCATCTATATTCAGCCCCGACGTGTTGCTAGCCAAGATGGCGTCCGGCTTACAGACGGAATCCAGCCTGGCAAAGATCTCTTTCTTGACTTTCATGTTCTCGAATACGGCTTCAATGACAATGTCTACTCCTCTTAGATCCTCGTAGTCCAGGGTCGGCTTGAGGAGGGTCTGCAACCTCTGGGCTTGGGACGCTGTAGTCCGCCCTTTCTGGACGTTGTAGCCAACATACCCCTTAATTGTCTCCACTCCACGCATAAGAAACTACACAGAGGGTGTCAAGTTGTAACAAAATATTAATAATAAATATTAGTTGTATATAGCTTCAGGATATGAACCAACAACCTCCGAATGGCTCGCCTGAACAATGATATTGACTAATAGGGAGACCGCCAACAAAGTTTTGGATAGCTCGGTTGGTTCACCGTAGCTTCCAGGCCTGAGGAAACCTGCAATAGACCAATCCATTAAGCTCTGCCCCATTGCGTATTGACCAATCACAACCCATTGCGCCACCAAAAGTCTGACAAAATAAAATCAGATACGCATGCGCGTATGCTTGGTGTGCGCGGCAGAGTTGTGCAGAATGGCATTTGATAGGCTCACATGTTCTTGCTCACACGTGCGCTGCGGGCGCAGCCTAATGGATCGGTCTATTATTGGTGAAACAAAAACACAGGTGTTAACCCCTAATCTTTCACAATAAGTGTACAGTCAACAACAATTTAGCATGTGTACAAATCATCCCTGTGATTAAATGAAACAAATCCCACCTTTTCGTTTTGCTCGACTAAGTACGTAGGTATGCCGATTGAAATCAACGCCATGGTAATACCAGCTCCCATCGTGCCTGCACCAATCACTGCAGCTGATCTGATCGGCACAGGCTTGGCCGTCTTGTATCCAACACCTTTACTGGGCACCTCCCACTGAAAAAGGACAAAGTAAATACCAAACGATAAGTTTCAGGATTTGTTTTTGTTTGTTATGCAAGTCGCCAGACACACAAGGCCTGAAGGCCACTTCAAGGTCTGAAGGCCACTTCAAGGTGTGGGCTACAATGTGTTTTTGTTAGGGGCCCTTGCCACCTACTCCTGGGGCGAAAACAAGGTTACCCCTTTACAGTCCATCAGAAACCCTGGCTGGTAGAGCAGAAAGCACTACCTCCCCAAAAATTACATCAATGATCAATGATAATTTGTTCCACCCTTACACTGATCTGTATTCATTCATTCATTCTTGCTCTGTTTGTGTATTTAATTTTTCATTTTTTCTCTGCATTTTTTGTATTCCTTGTGATGCGCAGTAGAGTATATTTATGTAGTTAACTGCGCAATATAAATGTCTGTTTTATTATTATTATTTTATTATTCATTCAGTTGATGCAGAGCATCGAATGATGGCCCTCCAATCTCGGGTGTCCCATTGCTGTACGCAGCTCCTACCGTTGCATGCCAGAGTTCCGGCACGAGGTGTAATCAGTAATTTCCCGATATCTGTGAGACCAAACTTACAGGCAAAACAGTCGGGTGGGATTCGTACCCACAACCTTACCTTAGCAACAGACCGTTCTGCAAAGAATGCGTGCTGTTGCGCCCTCGCTTGACCAGATGTCATCAAAGTCATCATCAACTCAGCCTCCCTTAGAGTAAATTGAGAAAAAAAAAAGGAAAAAAAATTATCCATGCCTTGGACGGCACCTTTTGTTGTTGGCTAAATTCCTTTAGGACTTCTGAAAAATAGTGAAATGACTTGAGTAAAAATTAACGTGAGATTAGCTCAACCTACTGAGCCATCTAGCCCTAGGTTTCCGATCTCCCTGCATTGTCTATATCTTTGTTCGGGTGCCAGTCAATAGCCAAACAACTGTTAACTGCTGTATATAGCCAGGGATCACAAAACATAGGGAGATCGCCAACCAAGGGCTACAAAGCTCAGTTGGTGTAGATTGCCCGCCTGTTATTCCAGAGGTCAATGGTCCAAATCTCGCTCTAGTCAATTTGTCTTTAATCATTTAAATCTTGCCCAATCAGTTTCTCTCGTGGTTTATTATTTGATACCAAGAAAAACTTGGCGTGAAATCTTTTCATCCAACGTAGTTACCCCGTAGATAAAAAGGCACATTCTCCTTACCTCTGGAGTCCCTCTTGATAGGTGGGGCATATGAAAGCAGCTTCTACGGATTGAAGGCAAACTAGGGGAGCTATGGCACCTCTTGAGGTTCGGATTACACTCCTCCGCATTTCTGTTGAGAAGAGAGTAAGGAGCATTTACAGACGGGATTTAAAAACACTGGACACTATTGGTAGTTGTCACTTAGTGTATTTCGACATGCATAAAATAACAAACGTGTGAAAATTTGTGCTAAATTGGTCGTTGAAGTTGCGAGATAATAACAAAAGAAGAAAAAACCTTGTCACACGAAGTTGTGTGCTTTCAGATGCATGATTTTAAAAATCTAAATCTGAGGTCTCAAAATCGAATTCGTGAGAAATTACATCTTTCTAGAACACTACATAACTTCAGAGCCGTACCTCACAATGTTTTACACTATCAACAGCTCTCCAATGATTGCTAACTACTAACAAGTAAGTTTTTATGCTAACACTTATTTTGAGTTATTACCAATAGTATCCACTGCCTTTAATGCACAGAAATACGTAAGTAACTGGAGTGAGAGGACAGGAAAAAGGAACAGAGGTAGACAAAGAAGAAGATAGAGAGATGACATCAAAGTATATGCAGGAACAACACGTTAACATTTAAACCATAGAAATATGAACCAATTTGCCCATCAGTAATATCGCTGCAATTAACCAAAGCATTCAAACGAAATTACCGTCAAAGATTTTGTGAACATCTTGGGGCGCGTTTACTTTCCAGTCACTAATGCGTCTTGGACCTACAGGTTGATTAGCGACGGACTTGGCGAAGGAAATACCATGTTTGACGATGTCACCATCAACGACCTGAACAAAGAAAAGCAACAAAAAAAAACGTTTGTGGATCTTACTTCATCAAGTACACATTTAAAAACAAACATTTTTTATGAGATCTCGACATCACACGGCCGGACGACTGCAGTTAGCTGATTTGGGCTATCAACCCAACTGCCACCAAGGGCACATTGCCACCTACTTCTGGGGCTAGCCCTCAGGCATGTTATCTTGGGTGCATTCTTCCCATACTTTTATGAATTTTTAAGAATTCTAGAATTGCAAAGGTCTTGGGTTTGAATCCCAACCGAGTAATAAAGTACTGAGTAAACAGTGTTAACACACATAATAATATAAATAATAATAATTGATTTTTATATAGCTCTTTATCACAGCCCAAAGGGTGTGTCAAAGCGCCTGCATTATTAATAACCTGACACTGGGCCTAAATTAATTCCTTAAACTATCTCAACAACCCGAGGAGTTTACAGCCTGTGATGCGAGTTAGCGCGCTCCAAGCTAATCATTCACATAAACCATCTCTGCCCTCACAGGAACCCATTTTACCCCTGGGCGGACAGAAGCAATGGTTTAGAAGTAGTGGTTAAGTGTCTTGCTCAAGGACACAAGTGTCACAACCAAGATTCGAACCCACATCCCTACACCACCTGAACTTGAGTCTGATGCTCTTATCCGCTCGGCCACGACACCCCACACATCGCTGTGTATGGGTAAAACCAAGTTAATCTTTATCCCAAGGCAATCTATTACACCTACCTTGTCTACAATTCCTTTGCTTAGGGCCTGTTTGGCTGATACAGGTCTCCCCGATGTGATCATTGTTAGAGCATCAGTTACTTCGGTTACTCTGGGTAGTCGCTGGGTACCTGAACCTCCGGGCAGTATGCCTAGGCTCACCTCTGGAAACCCTACCCTGTAAACACAGGGAAACAAAATGTCAAGAAAAGGTTTAGAAGAAGATAAAGCTGTTGTTGAATGAGGGAAATACAATAACGATTCAAGGCTCCCTTTCTAGAAGACGATTTGCAGAGCTCGAACTTTACATTTGACTGCAGACCAAAGGCGAGTAGTACTTTGCAAAAATTACTTGAGACTAGACAAGTCCGTCGATATTTTTTTTATTTTATTGAAGACTCCCTTTCTCGAGGATGATTCAGGCCTGATACTTCGCAGAGGCAACAAAGGCGATTGCCTCCATGCCCCCTAGTCAATGCCTTGTTGCCCTAGAAATGATCGTGTAGAAACTTCAAAGTTCCTCGGTTTTTAGGGTGCCCTTTACCAAAGGAGAAAATGTCTTGGTGTCTTTTTTTAGCATACAGGCATGTGCATACATGTAATACCACCTAAACAAAGAGTACAGTGCCAGGGAATGAATTTTACACTAAACTGCATGCCTGGGGCTAGTAGTTTTGGTGTCAGGCCAGTAATTTTTACCAGTCAAGTCTAATGGTATTGAGTTTATAATTGAATATTAATGTTGAGTCTGTTGAAATACTTTTTAAGGTCAACATTTGTCATAATTTTAATTAGACAGAAAGGCAATATTATTCAATTGAAAAGCACAAGACATAGTTGGCCCGAGGGTAAAACCACTAGCCTCTGGCCTTTTGTCCAGGGTAATATTTGAGTCCTGCCTTACCAACACTTGTAGCAGTAGCCAGTAGCCAGTAGCAGTAATACAGTGCTATAAACTGGGCAATCTTGGTAGTCTAGTTGGTAAGACACTGCTCTAGAATTGCAAGGGTCGTGGGTTCGAATCCCACTCGAGTTATATGCCTGTCAAATCTTTTCACAGAACTCGGGAAATTACTGAGGATACAGTGCTAACACACATTGGTGTGTGTAAAAACCAAAAATAAAATACAGCTTTACCTACATTCCATCTTTTCTAGTGCCTTATCAACATTTGTAGCCGTAGCCAGCATTTTTAACAGTGCTAGCTACCGGGCAATCTCGGTAGTCTAGTTGGTAAGACACTGCTTAGGAGTTTCAAGGGTCAAGGGTTCGGATCCCAACCGAGTAATATGCATGTGATAATTGTTCACAGGACTCGGGAAACTACCGAGTACACAGTGCTAACATACATCTGTCTATGGGTGAAAACAAAATTAAAACACGGCGATACTTACATTCCATCTTTTCTGATGATGCGATAATGGCAGCCGAGAGCTAACTCTAGTCCTCCACCCAGTGCTGTACCATGAATCGCTGCTACGACAGGCTTCTCAGATGCCTCAATAGCATGGATGACCTCAATGATATTAGGACCTGATGATAATAAACAAAGAATCATTTATGTCTGGTGTTGATGTGCTTTGTTAAGGGAATACAAATGTGTTTTGGGCATATTGCAAGACGAGACAGAGGGAAATCTTAAGAAGCCGTGCATGTTGCTGGCTGCGCTGGAAGAGGAAGATTCAAAAGCTAGGTGGACTGACAACATTTGTGCAAGAATGAGCGAATGACGACCGAGCTGGACAGGGAGGCTGGGAGGGAGTTCATTTCTCGGACCACCAAGGGACAGTTGATGCCATAATGGACTTAAAGGGCACGTTGCCTGTGATCGGGTGAGTTGATCTATGAAAGGCGTTTGAAAACCGTTTGTTTTAAAATGCATGGTTTGAAAGATAAAAATAAAATATAATGATCCACCTAAAAATGCCTCGAAACTGCATGGTTTTCCTTATACATTGTGAACTAACACGGCACGCTATTTTGTGAAGTAAAATTGACTCCCCAAAAAGACCGACTGTGTTAGTTCGTAAAGTAAAAGGATAACACGCAATTTAGAGGCATTTTCTGTGGATACTTAAATTTTACTTTTAAAACATCTTTCCAACCATGGACACAAACGGTCTTCAAACACTTTTCATGGACCAACTGTCCCTTTAAGAGAGAGAGGCCCTAAACATTATTGATCATAACGTTCTATAGCATACTCTTATTAGCCTTAGCTGGCGAGTTAAACTCTGAGATATCTGCACCAGCTGGGAAGGTGCGGCCATCTCCACACAGTACTACACTCTTGACAGTGGGGTTAACACTGGCTTTCTGTAAATACAAAACACACACAAGAAGAAACAATATGAACAATGTGAATTTACGTTGAAAGTTTAGGACACGCTAACAATTCCAGTAACATTCAAGTGTTGACTTTGATTCTCATAAAAATACCTTCAATTTTTATACAGTACTGATGCATTTAGTATACTCCCTATAGACAAATGAGATTTATATTCTCTTAGTGCTTGTTCAAGTAAAAACAGTTCAATGCATGTTAAACTTATGGCAGGAATGTTTTTTATGATTCTCAGTTTGATTCTGGTCTCGTGGAAACAATTCTGGTACAGTTTACATTTTGTGGTCCCCCAGTCTGCAGTCGGGTCCGAAGCACTTATTTGTTCTACCGAGGTCATGTTATGCAGTCACTATCAACATCACAAGGTTATCGTTTACCTTTCAAGATATTTAAGATTATCAATCTCTTAAATCTTTGATTATCAAATAAATACCAAGCATATCACGCTATGGTTTCTGTCCTAGGCCATGTACAATTTAAACGGCAATTATAATGTAAAAATGTGCAAAATCATGCCTGCGGCAATGACACTGCTCTATATTTCAACACCCTATGTGCCCAACCCCCTTATGTGATTCACACAATAGGGTTAGTGTGAGGGTTAAGGTTAGGATAAGGAAAATATCCTGGGGTGTTGGAACATAGGAGTGTGACCTACAGGAAGTCAAGCACTACATGTATACATGCTTCTTTTAGAAGTAAAACATGATATATTGGTCCTTCTCACCATACATCCTGTATCACCATTTTGGTGTCAAGATGGGCACAAAGGAATAGACATGGCAGGCGTGCATTGCGCGTACTAGATGTGTTCTGCATCAAGTACAGCCAAGAGATTTTGTTTACAGCGAATGTTTCGCAGGAGTTAAACACAGGTCAACTGTTGCAAATTATTTTTTTGCGAATTTTTGATTTCAGCATTCACTTTCACAGAAAGTATGAACAGGGCCTAAGGGGTTAAATAGCAATGACCGTCTTGAAAACAAGATCTCACAAACCCTATATAATTTTCCTGGAACTTGTTTAAATTTAAGCACTCTGATGTTGTGTTTTAAAGATAAAAGAGAGGACACACAAACTGGCTTACTTGTAGACACTCCACTATTCCTGATCTGACCGCAGATCTGTAACAACAATATTAATAATACGTTTTTAATAATAATGGAAACTTTTTAAGTTGTAATATCAGCCACAAGCGGCACTCATGGTAAACAACAAACAAACAACGACAGTTACATGACGTACAATGTAGCATCAGTGTAGTTAAAATAAAGCAAAACAAAATGTTTCTGTAATGCAGACAAGTTTTGTGCTCTTTTTTTAGCTTCTCCCCACCCCCTCCCAATCGATGATTTACCAGGTTGTTTTAAGGAGTGAAAAGTTGCGAAGTTCATAATCCCCAATGCCATGGGCATTATACAGCACAATTCAGTTCAATTAAATTCAATTTGATTTAATTCTTGAAGTTATATTCAATTCAATAAAACATTTATTTTGGTATTGTTGTTGCCCACATAGTAGTAGATAACTGATGTTTCATAATATTAACACTAACAGTTACTATCAATCAGTAGCCAACATTTAACATCATTTCAAAACATATAATTCAAAACTTAGGACTGGAGCCTTTAAAAAAAAAAAAATTAAACAGGAATTACTGGACACTTTTGGTAATTGTCAAAGACCAGTGTTCTCGCTTGGTGTATTTTCAACATGCATAAAATAACAAGCCTGTGAAAATTTGAGCTCAATTGGTCGTCGAAGTTGCGAGAAATGAAAGAAAAAACGCCCTTGTCACCTGAAGTTTAGTGCGTTTTAGATGCTTGGTTTCGTTACCTCAAATTCTATATATCTGAGGTCTCGAAATCAAGCTCATGGAGAATAACTTCTTCCTCGAAAGCTACGCACTTCAGAGGGAGCTGTTTCTCACAATGTTTTATACCATAAACCTCTCCCCATTACTTGTCTTCAAGTATGGTTTTGTGGTAATATTTGTTTCGAGGAATTACCAACAAGCCTTTTTGAGGTATGTCGGACACAATGCTACAACACTGTTGTCATGGTTGTGGTAAATCTGTGCGTATATTATTAGAAATAGAACGTATGTTATTCAGTGAAGTGCGCATTTTAGGCGATATGCGGCGTTTACACGTAAACCTAATGACCACCAACATGGTGAGCGTGACATCAGTCGCGGCGTGTGACGTGTCCGCCATACTTCAAAAAGGCTTATATAATGCCCACTCTTTTAATTAACAAATGCTGGGGCATCCAACACAACCTTAATTGTATTTAGAAAACAAGCATTAATAGCAATTCTGTTTCAAGGAAAACCATAACATTAACGCACTCCTGAAGTTGTGGGTGAAGTAGCATTATTATATTTGTTAGCAAGAGGTAACTTTAAAAACAGCAACCAGTGGTGTGGACATGACTCGCATCGTCACTGTGGCATCTGATTTACACATGTACGTTATCGCACGAGTGCGACTTTTAACTTTGTCCACAATACAACTGGTTGTTTCAATGCCCTGTTGTGCTTACCCGAGAGCGTTGACAGGGGGGTATTTCACTTTCAAAACAGCCACATCGTCAACTAGTGTCAGCTCTGCCATTTTGAGGGAAAAACAGACCGTGGTTGTCTGCAGCTACCTCTCTTTGCACTTTGCTCTCTGACGACAACGTGCATTGCTTTCCACACACAACATGTGTAACGTGCACTCCGACCTCCCCTTGCCAAAAGAAAGGTAAACATTTACAACCTATGGAACGCCTAATGAAGCTCGGATCGGGAGAGGGCGCCATGGGGGAACAACCGTAACTAGAACCTGCTTTTGCAACAAGCAAACGAATTAATTTCGTGGCTAATGTTTATTTTGCATCACTATTTCTTTTAACTCTGCAGTGTTAATGTTTTTATTTAGTTTAATTTTAGATTGTGATTGAAAATGCTGCCTAGTTTTGTATGAGTATGTTTTTTTATTGAAATTTGTAAAACAAATAAAACACACACATACAAACAGATGGTTTCTGCAAAGGGTTTTTCCTCCATGGTTTGATCGAGCAATCTAGGTCATCGTGCAGTCATCCCAGAATTTATAGCGATACAAAATTTAGGGCCGAATATTCGTTGTGGAATTATTATGTTTTGCATAATAGTTGTTCTTGTTGTTGATGCCGTTCGCATGGTTTATAAACCCAAGTAGAAGTGCTCGTTTTCTAAACGATTCATTTTGAAGGGCACCGTCAAAAGGTCATTGAAACTAGGCCTCAGCCAGACCAACTTCAAATAGACGTTAATAGTAATACACCAATAGCTATGTAGTATCTTGCCTGCCAGAATACCTAAAGATGTACAAGGTCACACTTACTTACTGTAAACAAATTTCTCATTGTCTGTATGGTGTACTGTATCGTGACATCGTACAGTACGTATTGAACATTTTGTGTAAAATGTCAAAGGATCTGTATGTCACTATATCATGGAGGTACTACATGTACCTCCATGGTTATATAACACACAGTAATCTTCCATGCACACAGCTTGAAGGATTAGAGTATAGCCAGCCTTCATTGGTGTCCATCACTGTACGGGTAACCGTTGATTGTGTGCAACGAGCCATCAAAATCAAGCCAGGCGTCTGGCAAAACTGCTGAGTAATGGTTTGAGATATTAATCTTTCACGGAACAATCGATGACTCTGTAAAGCTATTTCCCAATGCCACACAGAGTCTGAGACAGAACAAAATGGCCTACGCGACAGCTCTTTTAGCTTTGCTAGACATACGAACTGCACTAGTAGGCTTACTAGCTTTTCTGGTGCTATCATGGGCTCTTCGAAGACCGAGGAACCTCCCGCCCGGTCCGTGGGAATGGCCCCTTCTCGGGAGCCTTCCTACACTGGCCCTCGCTTCGGGAGAACCGTACGAGGTGTTCCTGAAGATGTCAAAGACGTACGGACCGATATTCACACTGAGTATACTTGGGCAGAGAATTGTTGTTGTGCATGGTTACGATGCGATTAAAGATGCATTTCAGAATCCTAACTTGAACGATAGGCCTGAATCACACACGATAACTAACATGCTGGATGGCTCGGAAGGTAAGCTAAAATAATAATATATATTCACTTTTATTTATTTAAATGAAGCAATGCAATTTAGTTTGTCTGTTTAAACATGGAGGGAAAATATCTTCCAGTCAAGGGAGATAGACAAAACCCCACAAGGGATAAACCATGGAGGTAGGGATAAACCATGGATAAACCAAGCTGGCGACGGCCAATCTTTCTCATGGGTAATATTATCCTAATATTCAAACATTGGTTTAACGTCTATGATTGACAATCGCACAAAATCATCAAGAGGTAATTGTGATTTAATAACTGTAGACGACACTATACTTATTATGGTCATTGTGATATCAGGTTAGTGTGGACAGGGTTTGAATCTAGACATTGTGTATGATTGCAAGTCCATGGTCTTATTCCACTTGACCACTGTGTTGAATGCTATAAAAGTAATGTTTTTAATTATATATGCTTAACTAATTTATATAAAAGAAACTCCATTATGTTCGGTGCGGATTTGCAATCGGGAATAAAATAAAGAGACAGTGGTTTTGATAACACGTATGGTTAGCTTATAACACGACTATAGTACATACTATGCCTCGTTGAAGATATTAATTTGCCCAATGGGCAAATCTACATAAAACACACGGATTGGAAAGCACAAAACCTTATGCTGCAACAAACAACAATGTAAAAGCACTGTCCATAATGTATGATCTGCACCAGTAAGTTTAATTGCAGCAGCATTGAGCAACCGTTTCACACGGGTTGCTGGTCATCAATATTTTTGTATTGAAAGTACGAGTGCCATTGTACACAAAATGTTGACTAGTGAAAAATCCAACTAGAGATAGTGAACAGATCACAGGAGCAAACAGAAACAAATAATATCAAACTGTTTGTAGAAGTATTTTTGTTTGAAATAAAGAAGCAACAGTGGTAAAACATGGAAGGGGCAGGGGAAGACATAAGCACAGCTAAACAGATCTTGTTGCTAGGGCAACGGGGTGCTTCCATCCTAATGTGAGATAGACAGGGCATGATTCTGACCTCGATCAACTTGAGAGAGAGAGAGAGGGGGGGGGAGAGAGAGAGGGGGAGAGGGGGAGAGGGGGAGAGGGGGAGAGGGAGAGAGAGACGGGTATCGTTCCTTTTGTAATTTGTTTGAACATTGTATTTGTTAATTCTTTTATCGATAGGCATAGCAGCTGCGTCCGGCAAAGTCTGGAAGGAGCAGAGAAAACTTTCTCTCAATGTTTTCAAAAACTTCGGGGTCGGTAAATCAAGCTTTGAGGATCAGATCGCAAGGGAGGCAGAAGAACTAGTTCACGAGATGGTCAACTTCAAGCAGAAGCCCTTCAACCCGACCAAGTTATTCTCCACTTCTGTTTCGACTATTATTGCCTCTGTTATATTTGGCAAGAGGTACGACTACGATGATCCGGAGTTCCAGAAGATCCTTGCGTGTATTGGCCGGAACATGGAGCTGATTGGAGCCGGAGCAGCGATGCAATTCCTCCCCATCACCAAGTACCTTGGGTTCCTCCCGTCCATGCGAGAAATGCAAACCAACATCACAACGACGGTGAACTTCACTAAGAATATCATCAAGAACCACGTGAAGGAATTCAACCCAGATGAAATGAGGGACTTCATGGACATGTACATCAACGAAATGAAAGAGAAAGAAGATCAGAAAGTCGAGACGGTCTTGAGTTTGAATAACTTAGTGAGCGTTATTAACGACCTCTTCGTAGCGGGATCGGAGACGACGGCAACGACCCTGAGGTGGGGGCTGCTCTACATGATGCTGCACCCGGAGGTACAGACCCGTGTACAGCAAGAAATAGACACCGTAGTAGGACGTAACCGAATGCCGAAGCTCTCAAACAAACCCGACATGCCGTACACCGAAGCAGTCATCCTTGAGCTCCAACGACTCGGTAATATAGTACCTCTCGGATTACCCCACAGAGCCTCTCGTGATACCTCTTACGGAGGGTATACCCTCCCTAAGGATTGCTTCATTATCTCTAACCAGTGGGCATTGCATACTGATCCGGAACTTTTCCCGGAGCCGGAGAAGTTCAACCCGGAGCGATTCCTGAATGAGGCTGGAGAGGTTTTTAGTCCTGATGAGTTTATACCATTCGGCATAGGTAAAAAATTATGATTTTCAAACAGGTTGAGATTCTGAACTGACATACACAAGTCATCAAAATAATGTGAATGTTTGGTTGATACTGCACTGTATAAGAATAAGAGTCAGACCAGAGTGCCGAGTTGTACGTATAGAAAATATGAGATACACATGACATTTCACAAGTTGGACCAATGTTGGCTCAAAGTAACCATTATCACATTGGCTTTGAGCCGCTGTCCCATGGAATTCTGTCCGCCGGAGAGTCTGTGCCCCATATGGGAAATTAACATGGGCTGGAGGAGGATGATTCAAAAGAGGGCGCTATCAGAAGAAGTTTGTACATGTACACAGTTTGCGGTATTGGGGGAGCATTTCGTAGGAAGCCGATTCCTTTTACAACACCCGTTTCAAGTTAATTAAACCTGGTGTAAAATCCAATCATTGTGCATAATAGGCAAGCTTTGGTTTTTGATGTAGGTATTTCTCACATTGGGCAAAATGTTGGCTCTAGGTCGGAAGTATCGGCACTCGATGTTGAGGCAACGTTGGTTCTTAGTGGGAAAACAATATCGGCATTGTGTTGGTAGGAAACGTCGGGCCATGTATTGGCCCTAGGTCGGCATTATCGCATTGATTTACCATGGAGCGCTATGGTTTTACGTCGGCACTCAATGTTGAGCCAACGTAGGTAACATTACTTGGAAAGCAATATCCTGGTTTGGTATAATGAAGAGATAAAAACATACCGGGTACATTTCATGAACTACAGATAAAATCTCACCACCAATCTTTGTTTCAATTCCACAGGGCGGCGTGTGTGTCCGGGAGAGCAACTCGCCAAAATGGAGCTCTTCATTTTCTTCACCTACCTCCTCCATCAGTTCACCTTCAAGCAACCCGTCGATTCGCCTCCACTGACGGTCAAGGGACACCTTGGGATCACGCTGGCCCCTCAGCCGTACCAGGTGTGCGCAGTCCCCCGTTGAAGTCTCTTCAACTGTTAGTACAAAACGTAACACAAGTTTTGTCAATGCGGGATCTTGAATTACGAAATGCCAGTGATACTCATATTTCAATCCAGTCACAGTTATTTTCACGCCGGATTACTGGGTTACATTTTTGAAAGATGGACAGGATTTAAACCAATGTTAAAGGCACTGGGCACGTTTGCTTATTGTCAAAGACCATTTTTTTTCTTCAGATTTTAATGCAAAAAAATTTTTTGACCGAATTTTGAAAGACGTTTTTTCAAAAGCTATACCCTTTTGCCACTTCGTGAAAACAGTGATGACATATGGAAGACTCTAGAAGTTTGTTATAGTTAGTTGCACAAGTAAATAGAACTAGAGATTGAGAGTTTGTGAACAAACTCAAGGTGTTCGGTTTCCGGGAGTAAAAGCCTGGATTAAAAAACAAATATTACACCTTGCTTTGTTCTCAAGATTTGTAATAATAAATGATTCAAATTGCAAAAACTGTCAAAACAACATGATTACGTCATCTAGTAAAAGTGTATGTTTGGTCATACGTTTACCGACGTCATCGGTAATATTTGTTTTAAACCAGACCTTTGCCAGACTTGTATGCTGTGATGGTATAAAGCATCAAAGGATGTATATTTCAACCTAAAAGGCAATAAACAACGCCCTTTCAAATCATTTCACAGTCACATCCGGTTTTTTGAGTCATTACCAAAAGTGTCCACTGCCTTTAAGAAGAAGAAGAACAAAGACTGAGTCAGTAGACATCGATCACCACTTGCAACTTCATCATGTCCCAATCATTCGATCCATGAGCTCAGGGTAAAAAAGCCACTTATATTATGAGCTTTTCTACGCAGGTAGAGCTTCGGAATCCTTGGCTCCATCCCTGGGGATTTCAGCTCGAGCCCCGGGGGAAGAATCCACACCTGTGCGTTTGCTGCGTAACAATAGACGCAAACAGATACATCTGTTTTTAAAGGCATGGACACCTTTGGTAATGATAATTGTCGAAGTCAGTATTCTTATTTGGTGTGTTCCCCAACATATGCATATAAAATAAGAAACCTGTGCGCAGTTGGGCTCAATTAGTCATCGACATGCAAAAGAATAATGGGAAAAAAACAATTTTTGTTTTGCACAAAATTACTTTGTGTACGTTCAGATGCCTGAGAAAGGCGTCAGCTGATTCGTCTTTCAACTATTTATTTTGAGTAAAAAAAAAAAAAAAAAATACCTCTTTCTCAAAAACTACGTTACTTCAAGAGGGAGTCGTTTTTTTTTTACAATGTTATATACTATAGACAGTTCCCCACATTGCTCATTACCAGACAGGCCTACGTTTTAATGCATAACAGTTAGTTTGAGTAATTACCAATAGTGTCCAGTGCCTTTAACATAATGTAGAAAGATCTACCGGATTTCTATTTAATCTTGTCCTGTTCGGTACACCTCGCCGTCGTCATGACCCTAGGGCCTTGCTGGCTACAGTTATACGTGGCTTTGTGTGTACCTGAACACCGAGACAAATGCGGAATGAAGTTTGTAAGATTTAGACCGAAGAGCTGCGTTCGTCCATGTGCGAAGCAGCGACTAATGGAGATTTAAGACACGGCTCCCTACCATAAAGTGGTAATTTCTCACTCGAATAATATGCATGTACATAAAAGAACGCAACAAGTTTTTTTTCTCAGTGAATATTCTCTTGCAAATTCGATCATCAATTGGGCCCCATTCTTCACAGGTTTGTTATTTCCTGCATATGTTGAGACACACCAGGTGAGAATACAGTTCCAATGGTGTCCACAATCCCTTCAAACTTCAATTATACAGCCTATACTCGCGTTAAAACCTACCATTTGGCTTTAAATTTTAATTTATTTAATATCAATCTCAACTAAAATCTTAATTGAATTTATCCTTTTCTATACAAAGACAAACAATTTACTGGAAAAACGATTCTCTATGGATAGTGTTTAATATCTCAAGAATTAGTAACTTAAAAACGACTCAACGAAAAGAAACAATGACGCACGTAATGTAATTTAACCTTTTGTGTTATGGCGCCCTCTGTTGCTAATTCTTAAAAACAATATTCCTTTCTGGAGTGGACTATGACTATAATCGTTAAAGCTTTTCACAGGTTTCGTTATCAGTATAGTTTTATAAAAATGTGGTGACCAAAAATCTAGGGTGAGGGGACGCAATTTGTTGGTATGTACATTGAAATTGCTACTGTTGTAGCGCTTTTCAATGGGAAGAGGGGGGGGGGTATTTCTTCTTAATCGATTGCAAAAAGAGAATCCTTAAAAAACAAAGGGGAATTGTTTTTGATGTACATAATTGTTATGAACCGCTCCTAAAATGGGTATGGTACTTATCCCACACCCCTCGGGATTTATACTCGCAACAGAAGCTTGAAAATTATACATATACGCACCAATATGACTCAATTTTCGCAGCCCTAGTTTTAAAAAGGTATGTTTTTCTGTTGAAATTTGTAAAAACTGAGTTTTAGAGGCTCGGGAGAGGGCGTCCATGGGGAACAAAGTGAACACAAAATAACTGGGACCTGTTTTTTGCAACGAATTTATTTCGTGGCTGATGTTTACTTTGCATCACAATTTATTTTTTATTGAACTTAATTTTAGATTGTGATGCAAAATGTTTCCTAATTTTATATAAGTATGTTTTTCGACTGAAATTGGTTAAACTAATAAAACACACACATAAAAACAAGATGGTTTCTGCAAACGGTTGTTTGCCTCCATGGTTTGATCGAGCAATAACTAAGTTGATGTTTGCTCAACCACATGATGCATTAATTCAGTTAGTATGCTGTTCGTGTCCAATCACCGTACATTTGTAGATTTATTTAGACACCTAGCGCAGCTGATAAACGGCGCGGTGCAGAATAAACGAAAAAGAAACTCTGATGTGAAAACAGAGAGTTGAGCACCGAGCAGGTGCCAATCGCAAGGTGTTTTGAAGATGTCCTTATCGACTGGATACGATAAGAATTAAAGGTATGGACATTTTATTGGATTGTTAGTATAAAAGTTTACTATGTAACTATAGCAATGGAGAGCTAATGATAGCTGTTGATAGTATAAAACATTGTGAGAAACGGCTCCCTCTGCTGAAGTAACGTAGTTTTTGAGCAATTTCTCACCCAAATAATAGAATACTTTACCTGAAGCCTTGTATTATCCATCTGATGAAAGCACACATTTAATGTTGTTCAACAAGATTTTGTTTACACTTATTATTCTCTTGCAACTTCGATGAACAATTGAGCCTAAATGTTCACAGGCTTGTTATTTTATGCATATGTTTTGATACAAAGTGAGAGTACTTGAAAATTACCAAACGTGCCCAGTGCCTTTAAGGGTGTTGATACTTGCATGCATGTGCATTTTTTTAGTTTAAACTCATTGGCGTCATAACACTGCAGTGCTACATCAGCTGTTGCCTAATTGGTTCAAGTTTACGTAGTTTTCAGTTTTTTTAAATCAAATTTTGGAAAGGGCGACCCTTCTTAATTCAATTCAATCCAATCCACACTGAAACTTTTCGACGAATAATTGGATCACTTAATTCAATTATTTTTCTGTTTTGTGTAAGGGAGTTTATAAAGCTGTGAACAGTTTCATCAGTTTACTTTTTGGTTTGTTTGTATATCTATGATTCACGTTGTAGTCATACCAAACAGAATTTATATAGCTATCAACAATTTAGGGCCGAATATTCGTTGTTGAATTATTACGTGTTGCATATTTGTTGCTGTTGTTGTTGTTGTTGTTGTTGTTGTTGCGCAACAACAACAACAACAACAACAACAACAACAACAACAACAACAACAACAACAACAACAACAACACAACAACAACAACAACAACAACAACAACAACAACAACAACAACAACAACAACAACAACAACAACAACAACAACAACAACAACAACAACAACAACAACAACAACAACAACAACAACAACAACAACAACAACAACAACAACAACAACAACAACAACAACAACAACAACAACAACAACAACAACAACAACAACAACACCAACAACAACAACAACAACACCAACAACAACAACAACCACACCAACAACAACAACAACAGCACAACAACAACAACATCCATAACAACAACACCAACAGCAACAAATATGCAACTGTTGTTGCATATTTGTTGCTGTTGGTGTTGTTGTTGTTGGTGTTGCTTTTACTTGTCCAGCTTTTACTTTCATAATTCTTGGATTTATGCGACACATAATGTCAACTTTGCCATCCTGTGTAGTATATTGCCTGCCATAATAACGAATGCACAAGGTCATACTTATTGTAAACAAAGTTCACATGGTCTATCGTGACATCGTACCATAGAGTAAGGGTACGTATGGAACAATTGTGTAAAATGTCCGACAGGTCTAGATCACGCAATAATCTTTCATGCATACAGCATGGAGGATACATAATAAGTAGCCAGCCTTCATTGGTGTATCATCATTGTGCGGGTAACCGTTGATTGTGTACGACACGCCAGGTACCTGGCAAATGCCGAGTAATGGTTTGAAGGTCACTGGACCAGGAATTAATCTTTCATGGAACAATCGATAGATAGATAGTTCGTTGACTCTATGAGCTCTTTCACGCCGACTGCCACATAAAGGCAAAACAAAATGGCCAACGCAGCAGCTCTGTTAGCTTTGCTAGACATACGAACTGCACTAGTGGGCTTACTAGCTTTTCTGGTGCTCTCATGGGCTCTTCGAAGACCGAGGAACCTCCCGCCCGGCCCGTGGGAATGGCCCCTTCTCGGGAGCCTTCCTACACTGGCCCTCGCTTCGGGGGAACCGCATGAGGTGTTCCTGAAGATGTCAAAGACGTACGGACCAATATTTTCGCTGAGTATACTGGGGCAGAGGATTGTTGTTGTGCATGGTTACGATGCGATTAAAGATGCATTTCAGAATCCTAACTTGAGTGACAGGCCTGAATTACACACGGTAACTAACATGCTGGATGGCTCGGAAGGTAATCTAAAGTAAAATAAAAAAAATTGTATTTATTTAAATGAAGCAATGCAATTTTAGTTTGTCTGTTTAAATTATCTTCCCGTCAAGGAGACAAACTCCAAAAAGAAAACCAAGCTGGCAACGGCCAACCTCTCTCATAATAGGTTATATAGAAACATTGGTTTTAACGACTATGATTAACAATCGCACACAATCATCTAGAAGTAATTGTGATTCAATAACTATAGATGACACTACTTACTAGTCATTGTGATATCAGTTAGTGTGGACAGGATTTGAACCTAAACCTAGGTGTGGTTGCAAGTCATTATGGTCTAAACCACTTGGCCACTGTGTTGAAGGCTAAAATGGTAATATTTTTTAATTCCATAGGCCTAACTAATTTATGTAGCAACAACTCCATTATGTTCGTTGTGATTCGTAAACGGGAATAAAATAAAGAGGCAGTGGATTTGATAACACGTATGCGACCACAGTGCATAGTATGCATCGTTGATATATTTGTGCCCAATGGGCAAATCTACTTAAAACACAAAAGCACAGTGCATAATTTCTGATCCACATCAGTAAGTTTGATTGCTGCGGCTACGTGCAACTATATACGGGTCGCTGGTCATAAATAATTTCTATTGAAACTACGAGTGTTATTGTATACAAAATGTTGTTGAAAATAAATAGAGACGGTGAACAAATCTCAGGAGCAAACAAAACCAAATAATATTGAACGTTTGCAGAGGTATTTTTTTTTTTGAATAAAGAAGCAACACAGGTAAAACATGGAAGGAGCCGGGGAAGACATAATCTCAGCTATACTGATGTAGTTGATAGCGCAACGGGTGCATCCAGCTGATCTTCACACACTAATGAGAGATTGACAGGGATGGGCGATTCTCAACTTGATTCAGACCTCGGTCGACAAGAGAGAGAGAGAGTGATAAGACGGGTATTGTTCTTTTTGAATTTGTGATTGATTGTCTTGGTTTTCTGGTTCTTTCGATAGGCGTAGCAGCTGCATCCGGCAAAGTCTGGAAGGAGCAGAGAAAACTTTCTCTCAATGTTTTCAAAAACTTCGGGGTCGGTAAATCAAGCTTTGAGGATCAGATCGCAAGGGAGGCAGAACAACTAGTTCACGAGATGGTCAATTTCAAGCAGAAGTCTTTCAACCCGACCAAGTTATTCTCCATTTCTGTTTCGACTATTATTGCCTCTGTTGTATTTGGCAAGAGGTACGACTACGATGATCCGGAGTTCCAGAAGGTCCTTGCGGGTATTGGCCGGAACATGGAGCTGATTGGAGCCGGAGCAGCGATGCAATTCCTCCCCATCACCAAGTACCTTGGGTTCCTCCCGTCCATGCGAGAAATGCAAACCAACATCACAACGACCGTGAACTTCACTAAGAATATCATCAAGAACCACGTGAAGGAATTCAACCCAGATGACATGAGGGACTTCATGGACATGTATATCAACGAAATGAGAGAGAAGGAAGATCAGAAAGTCGAGACGGTCTTGAGTTTGAATAACTTAGTGAGCGTTATTAACGACCTCTTCGTAGCTGGATCGGAGACGACGGCAACGACCCTGAGGTGGGGGCTGCTCTACATGATGCTGCACCCGGAGGTACAGACCCGTGTACAGCAAGAAATAGACACCGTAGTAGGACGTAACCGAATGCCGAAGCTCTCAAACAAACCCGACATGCCGTACACCGAAGCAGTCATCCTTGAGCTCCAAAGACTCGGAAACATAGTACCTCTCGGAGTACCCCACAGAGCCTCTCGTGATACCTCCTACAGAGGGTATACCCTCCCTAAGGATTGCTTCATTATCTCTAACCAGTGGGCACTGCATACTGACCCGGAGCTTTTCCCGGATCCGGAGAGGTTCAACCCGGAGCGGTTCCTGAATGAGGCTGGAGAGGTGGTTAAACCTGATGAGTTTATACCATTCGGCATAGGTAAAAATCATGGTTTTCAAAAAGGTTGAGTTACTTAACTTGCATTAACAAGTATTACACATGTAAATGATTCGTTAATATTGCACTGTAGAGAGTGCCGATATGAGATGCACATGAAGTTTCGGAAGTTGAATCAATGTTGGCTCTAATCTAAGTAGGCTTTATCACACTGGCTTTATTCTGTCCGCCGGTGATCGGTACCAATGGGAAGTAAACATGGGCTTTAACAAACGTTGGTTTTTGATTTCGGTATAATTCTGACAATGGGCAGATGTTGGCTCTAGGTCCGAAGTATTTAACATTGGTTTTACGTCGGCACTAGATGTTGAGCCAACGTTGGTTATTAGTTGGAAAACAATATCGGCATTGTGTTGGTAGGAAACGTAGGGCCATGTATGGGCTCTAGGTCGGCATTATCATAATGGTCTTACCATGGAGCTCTATGGTTTTACGTCGGCACTCAATGTTGAGCCAACGTAGGTAACATTACTTGGAAAGCAATATCCTGGTTTGGTATAATGAAGAGATAAAAACATACCGGGTACATTTCATGAACTACAGATAAAATCTCACCACCAATCTTTGTTTCAATTCCACAGGGCGGCGTGTGTGTCCGGGAGAGCAACTCGCCAAAATGGAGCTCTTCATTTTCTTCACCTACCTCCTCCATCAGTTCACCTTCAAGCAGCCCGTCGATTCGCCTCCACTGACGGTCAAGGGACACCTTGGGATCACGCTGGCCCCTCAGCCGTACCAGGTGTGCGCAGTCCCCCGTTGAAGTCTCTTCAACTGTTGGTACAAAACGTACACAAATTTGGTCAATGCGGGATCTTGAATTACAAATGCCAGTGAGACTCATTTCAATCTAGTCACAGTTATTTTCACGCCGGATTATTGGGTTACATTTTTTTAAATCTGAAAAGGATGTAAATCAATGTTAAAGGCACTAGACAATTTTGGTAATTGTAAAAGACCAGTATTCTCACTTGGTGTACTCCAACATAACTATATGCAAACAATAACAAACCTGTGATTTTTTTGGCTCAGCTGGTCATCGAAGTTCCAGGGAATAATGAGGAAGGCTTCAAGGCTGAAGTCTTTCTCAGATGCAAATATTTGAGTGATAAATTACTTTATCTGAAAACTACGTTACTTCAGAGGGAGTAGTTTCTATTTTATATTATCAACAGCTCGTAAACAACTTCGCGAAAACAATGACAACATAAATGGCTACGATTTGGCTATGTTTGTTTTTGACTAGTTTAATGCACAAGTAAAATAGAATAATGCATTGCAATCTTAGGGTCCCGTGTTTGGAGACACAAAAATCTGTAGACACAAATGTTTGTAGAAGTTTTCAAAATGTATGAAGTTGAAAAGCAAATTGAAGTGAATAATAAGTTTGTTGAGTGTATTTTTCGGGGAAAAAATGTTCTACTGACAAGTATAGTAATGTTTTCAAGTTGTTGTTGCTCTCTTCACTGAATCCACTATGTGGACAGTCGATGTATAAACGCAAATGCATGTCGAACTGAAATAGAAAAAGGAAATCTTGTGCACAGGCCTTTGAAGAACAATAAGATGTTTGCGTACCACTATCAAGAAATCTCACACAAGCCCGGTGCCCCAGGGAATTCTGTCCGCCGTAGATTCGGTCCCATTCATGGACAATTAACATGGGCTGTAGGAGGATGATCCAAAAGAGGGCGCTATCAGAAGTAGTTTGTACATACTTCGCCATTGGGGGGGGGGGGGGGGGGGGGGCACAGAATCTCCTGCCACACCGGCTTCTAGAAGATGTCTAATTCGATTGGTCTTGTAAAGCTGGGGTAATGGTTCTGAATCGTTTGGTTATGTACTGTTTTTAAATTTTTCACGAAGTATGGAATAACTGTGAGTATGAATTGAATTGATTTGAATGCTAGTGTATATTAACGTGTGACGTCAACTCCCCCAAGTGGTACATGTACATGAAAGGTAAATCAGACCTTCAAACAATGTCCAAACATCCCCATAGAATAAACTTAAGGCTATACGGGAAGTAGAAAAAGTATGGGCACAATTTAGAAGAAGAAAAAAGACGGAGAGTAGACATCGATCACCACTTGCAACTTCATCATGTCCCAATCATTCGATCCATCAGCTCAGGATAAAAAAGCCACTTATATTATGAGCTTTTTCACGCTTCGGAATCCTAGGTTCCCTCCCTGGGGATTTCAGCTCGAGCCCCGGGGGAAGAATCCACACCTGTCCCGCTCGCTGCGTAACAATAGACGCAAACAGATACATCTGTTTAGGCATGGACACCTTTGGTAATAATAATTGTCGAAGTCAGTATTCTCACTTGGTGTATCCCAACATTTGCGATAAATAACAACCCTGTGAAAATTTGGGCTCAAATTGTCATCGAACTTGCAAGAAAAAAAATCCTTTGTTGCACTGTGCTTTCAGATGCGTAATTAAAAGGATCCATTTGAATTGTCTTTCATTATTTGAGTGAGAAATTACCTCTTTATCAGAAACTACGTTCCTTGAAGAGGGGCCGTTTCTCACAATGTTTTATACTATCAACAGCTCTCCAATGCTCATTACCAGACAAGTTTTGATGCTAACAATTAATTTGAGTAATTACCAATAGTGTCCAGTGCCTTTAACATGCAGAAAGATCTGCTGGATTTCTATTTAATCTTGTCCTGTTCGGTACACCTCGCCGTCGTCATGACCCTAGGGCCTTGCTGGCTACGGTTACCGGCCGTGTGTGTGCCTGAACACCGAGACAAATGCGGAATGAAGTTGGCATGATTTGGACCAAAGCTGCGTTCTTCCATGCATGAACCAGCGACTGATGGAGATTCGAGTTTAAGAAACGGCTCCCTCTGATGTAACCTATAGTTTTTTACAGAAAGAGGTAATTTCTCACTCTGCATATGAAAGCACGCAAAGTAATGCAACAGTGGTGTTTTTTGCTGTCATTATTCTCTTGCAAATTCGATCACCAATTGGCCCAAATCTTCACAGGTTTATTATTTCCTGCATTTGTTGAGATACACCAAAGGTGTCCACAGTGCCTTCACTTATACAGCAATATATACTCGCGTTAGAACCTAATCACTTGGCCTTAAATTTAATTTATTTAATATCAATCTCAACTGAAATCTGAATTGCTTTGATCCTTACCTATACAAAGACAAACAATTTACTGGGAAATCGATTCTCTCGAGGTGTTTAATATCTCAAGAATTAGTCACTAAAAAATCGTCACTTAAAAATCCATTTAACGAAAAGAAACAATGACGCACTTAAACGTAATTTTAGCCCTTTTGTGTATAGAGCGCCCTCTGTTGTTAATTCTTAAAAACAATACTCCGTTCTGGAGAGGACTGGGACTATAGTCGGCAAAGCTTTTCACAGGTTTCGTTTATCAGTATAGATTGATTAAATCTGGTGACACAAGTGTGCTATGAATAGTGAAGAACACCATAGCGGATCGTCTACGTGTCATGTCTATTTAAAACACAATTGAGTACCACCATTCCATACAAATCAAAGAACAAAGAAAATAACCTAATAATTGTATGACCCTAAAAAGATCGAATATTATACACTGCGTCGTGTAAAATGGCACCAATTTTAGAATTTCCCGGCAGAAAATCAAATCAATACATCAGCCTTTTCCTCAAAAGAATTATTGAGGTCAAGGTGTTGTTTTGCTTATGTAAAAAGGTGTGTTTAACATCATTATAAAATTATGCTTGCACAATCAAGTAGGCCTATGTCTTCTAAAAGGGGAACATGTTCAGATGGTCACATCACAGACGTTAAATAAATACACCCACTAAGTGACATAACACTATACTATAAACTCCCATATCAGAATCGACCCAGTTTCGAATCTTATTAGGGGCCCTATACACTATACACTATTATTGGCTGTTTACACGTCTATATCGACACAATTTCCTTACCCTTTGAATGTGCAATATTCTAAATTAATGTTCTACAAAATAACGCATGTATTTTTACAGTCCCCTAAAAAACCTCTCTTCTCTGCACATGTAATACGGTATTCGATTTCATGGCTTGTGCCTACTTAACACAGATTAAGTTTTATCACATAGCTTTTCAACCGACCATCTGTATTTACTCGCCGTGAGCGCTGGACATTATTTCGACTGTACTCTTCGTATCCTCCTTCTCTGCAAATACAGTGAGGGGGGAAGGGGTAGTGGGGGAGAACCAAAACGAGAGATATACAGGGGAAACGAAGCGATTTTAGGAATATGAACAGGAAACGCTGTCAGGCGTGTGTGTCCTCACCAAATATTGATAATGCAAACGTCCGTTTTGTCCCGACCAAGTAAATTTGCTTATTGCTTGGGCTGATGTTGAATTTATTCATTGAATTTAAATTTGAGGCTTTGGTAAAGGTAGAACAAGTGCAACATCGCTGTGTTCATTGTGGCGTACATAGAGCTTGCGTACATCAAAGCTAAATTTAAAGGGTTGACATTTTTATTTTGTATCGTATTAAACTTCTTAAATACAAAAGCAAATGAGCAACAATAGAGCATACACATGGAATTTACGTTGTAGATGTGTACATGTGAGGTATCAATGTATATTTGAGAATTCTCCCGAAAATCAAGTACTTCTTCCGAATTCAAAAAAAATCTACTTCACGGTAACATACTCTACCTAGCATACTCTACCTAGCAGGTAGATATGTGTTACCGCAAACCAGTAATACAATTCTGCAAAAGGTTATGAGTAAATGTAGACATTATATTCTTTTAATACAATGCTTCTAACGGTAAATTGTATTTGTTGCGCTTTAATAGGCATTTCCATATTAAATCCTCGTTTAGAATTGTGGTCACGTCGCTATGGTATGCTTCTTGTGTTTGTGTGTTTTTGGTATTTTTTTTCTGTGACGTATAGTGGATTGCAGCTGAACTGGTGTCCCATCTGCATGGACCCCGAGTTGAAAAAACATTGAACTGATAATTAGAACGTAAATCGTATACAAAGCAACAATGTCCGCATGTTCTATGAGTTCCTTTTGATTGCGTGGAAACACCCAGATGAGAACGAAAACGAGAGCGATACAAATGCACGCCCTCGATTGGTTGAACAAGCGTGGGCGTATTCTGCGTGGAGAATTCAACCAATCGATGCCGTGCATTTTTATCGTTCTCGTTTTCGTTCTCGTTATCGGGGCCTGTGTGAACGGCCTATACTTCCAACCAAAAATATCGTTACCGACGCAACGAACTGACACCATGTACACCATTGCTTCTTAGTTTGTTTCGAAAGTTTGTTTCATCTGCAATATACTTCATGGCTATACAACTTTAAGAAGTTTTACTGTTTTAATCACATAATTATTCTTTGCAACCTTTGCACTTGAGTGAAAATTGTAATTTTTTGCGAATATCTACGAATACCTGTACGAGGTAGCAGAACACTTCAATTCAATGCGTTTGGACTTTCTTTGCATGGGGACTGCTAAAAAAAGGTCTAAAAATAATCAAAGTCCTCATTTTGAAGAGTTTAAATGGACCACTAAACCGGGATCCAAGGCCTAATCAGACTGGTAAGGAGGCCACTTTATCTGGAATTAGACCGTGTACTCAAAACGTCTCACCCTATAGCCCCTAAGAGTGCGATTCGATTAAAGATGTCCATAAATGGCGATTAATGGCGGTCAATAGAAACAGTTCTGTCATCGTATCGACCCACATTCATGCACCGCTAAGTCCCCCTCCCTCTCCCCACCGCATCACTTGACCAAACCAGAGCAAGGGATATTGCCTCGATCGCTGGGAGCGGAAAGCTGCAAGTAGCTGTGTCACAATCAATGGAAATGAGCATGTCCAAGTAAATCCCAATGAGTTCTCATTTCTTGGCGGAGTTCACACGAAATCAAAAGACTCTCAAAGAAAGAGAAATTGACTCATCGCCTATCGTGTGTCTCCAAAACAACCAAACTGCTCAGAAAAACAACGACCACAATAATTCTTACGTATACTTCGGCTGAAGGTTGTTTTTAGATTAAATACAAACTCAATTGGTTTTACAACGAAACAAAGTGAATAAGTAAACGTCGTCCTACTTGCAATTAAAACGAATTTCATGATGGCAGTAACAATTATTTGATATTGAACATTGGACATTCTCGTAGGATTGTACATGTACAGTACTGTAAACCAATGGAATGTCCAATATCCAATATCTAAAAATCGACATTCACTGTACTATATGTGAATGCCCAATATCCAATATGTAATTTTCGATATTCACTGTACAAACCTAAGAGAATGGCCAATATCCAATATCAAACTAACTTCACTGTCATCCGTTCATTTATTCAATGTACAAGCATGCTTGATACAGTCGCTAAACACAGCGTACAGTTTGGCTTTTAGCTTTTAGCAGATGATGCGTTGTTTAGAGCTGTCTCGATGACAGATACAATACGTGTGACTGTCGCTAATGTAATTAAATCATAAAATATCTCACTCACTCAGAAAGAACGATGGCAGAGTTTGGTGACAGACAACTTATTGTACATTTTCACACAGTAACTGAAAAGAATCGCGAGGTATGCCTAGGCTATACGTCAGACCCATTTTTTGGAAAGTTTCCTTTTTCACTGAGCAGGTTGCCTTGGGGATTTATATTTATAGAGTTATTATTGGATTTTGTAAGCTCAATTCTCAAACCAAACTAAGCACTCATGAATGGTACAAGATGTGTGTCAAAAAATAAACTAGTTTCTTGTTTTCTCAAACTTTGGTCAGATAATTTGAACAAAATATACACATATCCAGGCCTGTATGCTTCGTTTTATAAAAGGGCAAGGGCATCTTCTTTTTGGAAAGGGCACCCATGAGGAAACTGTAAATTTCTACTGGTCGCGTTTCAAGGGCACCAAGGCAGCGACCCCGGGGGCATGAAGGCAATCGCCTTTAGTTGCCTCCGTGAAGCATCAAACCTACATATCAAACAAAATAATATACCAATGATTGATGAAAATCGAAGTTTGCTAGATGCAAATGCACTGAGCCTACAATGTATACAATACACGTACCCATAAAGAATGCACACTTTTTTGTATGCACATTTCAAGGAGTGTCACAACTCCTTTAGTCTTATCGCCCCGTATAAATACCGAATAAAGACCGGACTTGACGCCGCGCAGAATGAGTAATGATACAGATTTCTTTCAATGTTGCTAATGAAAGTCAGCACAGTTTCTAGGAGTATTTGATCTCCATTTATCTCCATTAATCTATGTTAATCTCCATGTATAAACTGCTCTTCCCACATGATTAGACCTTTAATCACTCTGTGATTGATAATCTCTATTTCTCATCCACTCTGTCGACTCTTTTCGTGACTTATTCACCATGTACTTCATCATGGTTGTTCTTATTGATGCGCCTCGCCCTTTACCGTGTAATGACTGGGAGTTAATAAATGGAATATCCCAACCACATCCGGTGTTTTTACATTCATCATGTTGAAGTACTATAACAACGTACATCCAATCTAATCATCATGATCATCATTATCATGACCACAATCATCATGATCACAATCATAATATCGAAGTCTTATATAGCGAACGTATCTACCAACAAGGTACTCAAGACACTTAGTATGTTATACATTAACAGAAAGATAGGTAACAGAAGTTATGAATTCTGAGACCCAATCATCTAGCACCTTATAAGGGTTTACAAGGTGCTACGGCTCATACAGCAGCCACAGCCAGGAACACAGGGGCGAACCCCTTCTCTTTTCGATAAGTGCACTGGGTTCTTTTACATGCGTTTCACAACACACGGGACCAACGGCTATGTCCAATCCGAAGGACGAAGCTATTTGATATTGGACATTAACATGTTTAGACAGTGAATGTCTAACTTATACATCTATACTGGATATTGGACATTCACGTATGTTTGTACAGTGAACGTCTACATTGTACATCGATATTGTACATGGATAATTCAAATCCTACGGCTGAAAATATCTATGCATTTTGAGCGCGAAAACAGGTAAATACACCTATAATGATCCACAACAACAACAAATAGCCTTGATAATGCCGAGGGACACGTCAATTAACGAGTTTAAATGCACGTGGATGAATCTTAAATCTACCCTATTAACAATGGGATGCCCAAAGGCGCACAACGTCTGGAAGGTGTTGCGCCAGTTTATCAAGCCAGAGCCATCTTATTATGCATAATTTGGAATAAAGTGCCATTTTGTATATCCCTTGCGATCTAATCGAAAAAAACAAAGCGCAGTCCCCTAATCAGGTTTCATCTCATTTTGTTTGCGATGCTTGGGTGAAGATCTTACTCACAGTGCACAGGGGCCTCAAGACGCTATTGACTTAATGATCTACCGGGATGTTGGCTAGATATATTGTTGCCTCTATGCTCCACAAACCACTGTGGTGTTTTGCATTTCACAGTACCCTTTGATTTATTCTATGAGTTGTTTCTTGCTTGGAGTAGGTTTATAAATATAAATAGTTTAGTACACATTTGTACAAGAGGGTACTAAGATTTGTTTAACTTAAAGCTCCAATGGGATTTTGTCTAGATAAACTGTTGCCTCTCCGCTGTGGTATTTTGTATTTTCACAGTACACCTTTTGAATAATATGCAAGACTATTACAAAAAGTTCTGCTGGTAACTTTGTTTCTGGCTTTTGATAAGGTTAGATAAATAGTTTAATGCACGTTTTGTACACAGGGGCCTCAGGGTGTTATTAACTTGATGTTCTACTGGGATCTAGGCTAGATAAACTTTTGAATAATGCAAGATTTATCGCAAACAGTTTCGAGTGGTGGCTTTGTTTCTGGGTGAACCAGCGCTTTATGGCAGCGTTGTACTAGCTTTATGATCTTGCCTTGAAACATTATTCCCTTAAAATAATATTGCGTATCGGAGTTCATTCCATCGAAATTAAAATTCCCTTGCCTAAATGAAACATTTCGATGGCACAGATAATATTTTGAGTGAACCAAATAATATTTTGAGTGCACGAACAATGAATCACTTCGTTAACGTGAACATAATTTGTAATTGTTTGACTCCTTGCTTTTCTCGTTCGAAGAAGTGCAGAGTGAACAACAAGAGTCATGGCCCTCGAATAATTATAATAGTACCAGTGGCTTCTATTAACGCACATATCCGTCAAGGCGCTGTAACATACAGTATTTCCTACAAGATGTGCGACTACGTTTGAAGGTGATTTGGCACATTTTGCTGCTGATTAGACCATAAACACCGGGGCTAACCCTTCTTCTTTACGAAAAGTGCACTGGGTTTCTTTTACGTGCGTAAAACAGCACACGGGACCAATGGCTTTACGTCTCATCCGAAGGACAAAGCATCGTGGTTAAGGGCGTCTTGCTTAATGACACATGTGTCAAGGCTGGAAGTTTATCTGAATAATCCTTTCTTCACCTTGTCCTTCGGTACTATTTGCTCCAACAGTTCTACTATAGATCGCCCAGACGAATTATTCATGTATTCCTTCATAAATGGAGATTATAATGGCTAGTATGTGTAGGAGAACGTGTACATACAATTATATATACCGTAAGGAAAAAAGGCTGTGTTATTTGAGTTATGAACGGTATCATGTTACATCTTGCCTTTAATACCCGTTGTGTATAATAGTGTGTCCCATTTATTGGTAATATATTCACATTTTTTGTCTCTGTAGTGGTAGGGCCTGGGCACATTTACTCTTAGTTTTTGTAGTTTGTAAATTTATCTTAGATTAATTGGTAAATTCGTAAGTTCTATGGTTATAAAGGAATTGTATGGTATAAGCGAATTATTGAGTACAAGCAAAACTCATGGGTAGAAAGGAATTCTATGGTATAAGCGAAGGTACAATCAAGTTCAATTAATGGGTATAACGGAATTCGATGCTTAGGGAATGATATGGTTCAAGCAAGTGCTATGAGTATAAAGGAGTTCTATGGTTTAAGCGAGTTATATGGTTCAAGCTAGTTCTATGTGTGTTAAGAAGCTATGTTATCAGCGAATTATCAGTGGAAAAGAAAAGTATAAAGTAGTTCTAACATTACCGAGGGGAAAGTATAATCAATATTGACCGGCCAGTAATTGCTCTGACAAATGGGCACTCTAGAGGTCTAACTTGCCTGTTCCCAAAAAGAAGTACTTTGTTTTCGCTTTCTTTCACGGAACGTAATGTAAAGGTAAAGTGTCTTACCAATGGCGATGTTTGAGTGGACTTCCTACTTCATATCCGCTTCTTTCTCTGAGCTCGGGTATCCTGGACGAACCATCGCAGAGGATGTACCTCACAGCTTCATTGGAAGTAACATCACAGGAACTGCAAATCGGGAAAGACAAGATCCAAGAAAAGACGTAAATCATTTATCTATTTTTTGAACAGCATCTCACTTCACTCGTTGTCTGTTATATTACCAAAAGTTAAACTTATAATGCGCCCCTTACCTTAAAAAAAAAATAGAATGGAAGAAAAAGATGAATAAAGAAAGACTGGTCACGCCTGTGCCCAACTTTGTTAGAATGTAGAACCACTTTTATTTTAAAAATCATTTGCAGTATCCGCTGCAAACACATACGATTCGAACTGCCTCTAGCTACCGGACAGTCTCGGTGGTCTAGTTGGTATGGCACTGCTCTAGAATTGCAAGGGTCGTGGGTTCGAATCCCACCCGAGTAACATGCCTGTGAAGTTGTTCACAGAACTCGGGAAAGTACTGAGTATGCAGTGCTAATAAACATCGGTGTAAATGGATACAAACAAAACGTAGTCGGTTGTGACAAATACCTAGTTACGTTATGAGAAGCTAGTTGACAAAAATGTTTGTCTAGAAATTATTAAATTTGTTAAATAAATATTTATGTGCTCCTGTCTGAAAGCAAGAAACGTGCAAACCTCATTGAAGTTCCTCCAATGTTCATCCAAGAGATTGACTTTAACTTCCTAGAAAAACAGATCGGGACTCGAGGATAAATTTGTATACGTGTCTCAAGCTTCAAAAAGAGAATCAAGTTTTCAATCATCACCACACGGCCAGTTGCCTTGTGGTCTGCTTCAAACCTAAATCAACGGGACTTGAGGTAAGGATTTGGGATTTTCTTTATCAGCTTAAAGGGGATGTTCATTATTGGTTATCTCCAATGTGTACACCGAGTGCATCTGCTCAGTTGATTCTTGAGAAAGATTATTGTTGACTGGTGATGTATGTTTGTTTCTGGTCACTGATAACTCTAAGCGAAGTGGTTGCTTTCCGATATATGCCTTCCACATCTAGGACCTGGGGCCAATTTCATAGAGCTGCTTAAGCAAAAAAATTGCTTAAGCACGAAAATAGCTCGCTTATTTTACACATGTTACTGGCCAAAATTTCATGCAACATACTTTGCTTGTGACTGGTATTTAGCTTTTGTTCACTTAGCATACCAATTGAGTGGAGTCTTGGCCGGTAATCTGATTTTACTAAGCAATGATTTTTTTGCTTAAGCAAAATTTTGTGCTTAAGCAGCTCTATGAAATTGGGCCCTGGTTCGAATCACGCTGGGGGCAAAGTGAATTGTTCTTTACGTGGGTTTCCCCTGATATATTTCTCTATGGTTTTCCTCCCACATCTTCAAGTGAAATGTCCATCCTTGTCTGCCCTATATTTGGTTCTTTGCTAGTAGTAGTACAGTGATTAATTTTCTGAGAGACCTTTGCTTTTAAAACAGAATTTGAAATGAAATCGAATGAAATAAAAATAAAAGAAAGACTGATCGCTATCATTTCAAACAACGATCACCCACAACATCAGACATGGTGAGAGTGTCGGCTGGAGCCCAAGACAAAACAGAAAAGGAACATAAAAGGACTCGAGAGGGAAATTCTAAAGACCGGGTGCTCCACAAGACATTCTGTGTACAAAGTCTATGGAGAAATCTCAAGTACAGGGACAACGGAAAGAACAAAAAGATGAGGTGTACAAATTCAAACCGTGGACCTATAACAAAAGGGAACAACAAAGTCAACAGCTCGGGGAAGGTCTACAGTTTGGAAACGTGTACCAAACCATTTTGGAGCTGTTGCCAAAAAAGTTTCCGAGTATAAACAAAGGAGGAACAATAGGATGTCTACGGTTTCAGGCGTACACACGCTTGCGAATGTATGTGTGGATGTCACACAGGGGTCACGATACTATCATTGTCTGTACGAAATTCAAAGTGAAAGGCAGACCCACGTGCGTTTGCAATTACAATTTGTTATGCACCCACTTTAAAGCGCAGAAGTCAATAATATTTAGCCTAAGTACGCGACCGCTTTAGATCAATGAAAATGTAAGCACGTCAATGGATTCAGAGACACGTAAAAGTTGTCTTTATAAAGTCACAAGCTCAGCGCAGTTTGAATTTATCAGACGTACGTCAGCGTATAGCAACGACAAGAGTCTATCAGTATGCATGTGATCGAAAACTGTGTTTTCTTAACGTTGTACTTGAACGCGATGCTTTTATTCGGGGAGACTTTAAACGATCGCCGTTTCTTGCATAAGTCGAGAACCCTTATACTATATAGACCGTTTTCTGCATCCTACTGTGGGCATGCAAATACAGACCTCTAAAACGACTGCCGTGAAACAAAGCATACATAAAGTAACATTTGAAGAAATCTTCAAGTGGTTCCAGTTTCCTTTCTTATTTAATTTTAATCTCAAAAGTGTGCTCTTTAAAGCTGATGTGGTCTCAACGTTTAGACAGTATGCTTAATACTCGTCTTCAGGAGAAGTTTTCGTATATTTTTATATTTCAATTCATTCAATGCAAACACAGACCTCTGTATATAACAACTGCCATGAAAAAAGTATAAAAGTGGCATTTACAAGATTCCCTCAAGTGGTTCCATATTATCTTTCTATTCCTTTGATTCTCAAAAGTTTGCTCTCTAAAGAGCTAGTGTTTTCTCGACGTTTCTGGGAAGAGCCGGTGTGGTCACGACGTTTCGAGCAGTAGACTTTACTCGTCTTCAGGTCTAGAGTAAGCAAATACAGCGACTGCCATGAAAGAAAGCATACATCAAGTGACATTTAGAAAAATCCACTCGTCTTCGTGTCCCAAGTATGCAATAGACCTCTTTAACGATCGACTGTCATGAAAACAAGAAAAAAGAGTATAAAAGTGCCATTTAAACGAATTCCTCAAGTGGTTTCTTTATATTTCTTTGATTCTCAAAAGTGTTCTATATATGCACTACATGTACGTCATCATCAGGTTCACTGCAGTCGGCCGTCCAACATCCATTAGCTACACTAACGCAGAATGTAGCTTTTCTAGACAGATCAATTGTTACAAAAACACACCAAAATCCACACACATATAAAAAAAAACTTCTCATAAATAATGTGTGGACCTTTAGGAACAAGACTTCATGCAGCGAAGCATAGACACCATACGGCACTAGTTAAAAGGGAAAGTGTGTCTTGTCGCAATCATGTTTAAAATTTATCCAAGGGAGGGGGAGGGGAATTCGTGAGCCAAAGAAATGTTTTGGGCTCTTGTTGTATGAAACCGAGTCAAATGTTTTTGTTTTTTTCGATATCCTGTTGTGGGACCTTTTTTTTTCGATTTCGCTAGCGAATTTCCATGACACTTTGACTCATGTACACATTTAGAAACTTTTTTTGTTGCCAAGTTCACACAATAATTCCATTCCAGAATGAACTTCGAGTTTCAGTTCTGTCGCACTGACGTTAAATTATACGCACATTATTCGCTTGAACGCGACACGGTGAAAGAATTGAAGGCATGAAATTCAACAGCAATTTACTCGTGGGACCAAGGTCTTATCGAATAACTGCAAATTTGTGTTTGCCATTACAAATAGAGCGCGAAAAATGTATCGTTAATGACCGTTACGAAACGTGTCATTGTTGCCTGCGCTCAAGTGTGGACATTAAAATGTTATTAACTCGTTGGTTGGCAAACCTGACTTTGTAATTCAATTTTGTATTTCTCTCTTCACAAGTTTATTACAAATACACACACAAAAAGGAATATCACAAATATAAGAGAAGGCGAGACTGAGGAGGGAAATGTAAACAATTTTAGAACATTAAGGTTCAGTACAGAACAGGTACAGACGCGCAATACATGTACTAATAGAATAATAACCGTATTCATAACGCGCATTTTTCCAAAGGATACAAAGTGCTAAGTATTTACTGAAAGGTGAGTGGAACGGAACTTGAGTTACGGAGACCTAATCCTAAGCACAATGGTTTACAAAGTGGCGCAATATGCTGCAAATCCAGCTAGGAACACTGGGGCGAACCCCTTCTCTTTACGATAAGTGGTTCTTAAACGCGCGTTACACAACACACGGGATCAACGGTTTTACGTCCCATCCGAAGGACGAAGCAACGGTTAAGTGTCACGACTGGGACGACTCGAACCCACACTCTGCTAATCAGAAACACCAGAGTTTGAGTGTGGTGCTCTTAACCAATCCTCATCATACTGATTAGGAAATGAGTTAGGCACCACGTGACCCAGGCTTTGAGTGAACAATACACGCGTAACTTTGGAGATGCTTCTTAGTTTTCAAAATGCTTCACAGGGTGCCATTTCCAGAAGAAAATGCGATGGAGCCATTTCCCTTTCAAAAACGAAGCATACAGGCCTGTGTACCATTTGCATTGCTATCTGTACCATTTTCTCATTCATAAAGTTAAGGTTTACATTAAAGGCAGTGACACTATCGGTAATTACTCAAATTACTTATTAGCATGAAACCTGCCTTGGTAACGAGTAATGGGGAGTTGTTGATAGTATAAAACACTGTCAGAAAAGGCTCCCTCTGAAGTAAAGTAGTTTATCGAGAAAGAAGTAATTTTCAACGAACTTGATTTCGAGACCTCAGATTTAGAATATTTGAGGTCTCCAAATTAAGCATCTGAAAACACAACAACCTTGTGTGACAATGGTGTTTCCTCTTTCATTATTATCTCACAACTTCGACGACCGAGTGAGCTCAAACGTTCACAGGTTTGTTATTTAATGCATATGTTGAGATACAGTCAGTGAGAAAGAGCGGTCTTTGACAATTACCAATAGTGTCCAGTGTCTTTAAGCCAAAGCAAAACAAGACAAAACTACGGAGCCCCAGTAAATGGCAAAGCACGAACAATCCAGAAATCTCTCAGCCAAAAACAAGTGGGAGAAGTGTAGAAGAAAGATCGAGTACCTGCAGCGGCTTAACAAAACAATCATAGTCTTCAGTCTCATTCAGAGAAATCAAAACAATTCTCGTGGTGATGGGTTAGCTAAGACTGACCCCTGTAGTCATGCTTCTACTTGGATGCAATGCTTTACCCCTCAGACCCCCTGCCTGATATTGCAGATTCCACCCGCAATCAGTCATTCCACACTCGCGGTAATTGCAACCTATATAACAACACTGACATGTTAAAAGGAGAGGTTTCCCCTTCCAAGGATCCCGATTAAAGGCACTGGACACTAAAATAATAATATCTAAGCCTGATATAGCGCACGTATCTACCAACAAGGTACCAAAGGCATACATTTATACAGAAAGATTGGTTATAGGAGTTCTGAATTCTGAGACCCAATTATTATGTAGCACCTTTCAAGGGTTTACAAGGTGCTAGGGCGCATTCAGCAGCCATAGCCAGGACCACTAGGGCGAACCCCTTCTCTATTTGATAGGTGCACCGGGTTCTTTTACATGCGTTACACAACACATGGGACCAACGACTTTACGTCCCATCCGAAGGACGATGCAATGGTTAGGTACCTTGCTTAAGGACACAAATGTCCCGGCTGGGGATTCGAACCCACACTCGGCTCATTAGAGACACCAGAGGTGGAATTCGGTGTTATTAACCTCTCGGCCACACTCTTAGGATTAATCTTAGAACTTGGGACGAGTAAAGTTTCGTTTACATAGACGTGAGGACGCATTGAACCCACGTTAGGACGAGTTACTCGAGTGAGGATTAAGCCTAGCGTTTCGCGAAATCCGCTGCATGACACATGGCACTTACTCCAAATACATGTTACAATAGCATAAAAACTAACTTGCGAACGAGCAATGGAGATCCGTTGATAGTATAAACTATTGTGAGAAACGGCTTCCTCCGAAGTAACATATTTTTGAGAAAGAGATAACTGTTCAATCATATATTAAAAGACGTCGGGCATGATGAAGCCTTTTAAATATGCGTCTGAAAGCACACACATTAATTGTGCAACAAGTTTGTTTCATTATTCTCTTGCAACTTCGAAGACCAATTGAGTCCAAGTATTCACAGATTTGTATAACTTTATGCACTTGTTGGGGTACACGAAGTGAGAAAATACTGTTCTTTGACAATACCAGAGGTGTCCGGTGCCTTTAAGGTGAGTTCAACGACTCCTCGCTAAACCAGTCTGTGCTTCCTCTTCCACCCGCCTGATGCATTGCCTTCCTTTACCCCCCGTTTTCATACGAAACGAAGGACCCGCGATGTGTTGTCAAAATCACTCTAATTAACTTTGCAATTTGCCGGACTCAGACTTAAGCCGTATCCCCCTTAATACGGCTAGTCTTGCCTCAAGACGTTACTGAAATATCACGTAAGACACTGTGTGTATTGGTGGGCGCTTGGTAACAGAGCTTTAATTTCCGGTTTATAATATCCCTTGTATGGAGGTCATCAAAGTTCAGTATTGTACAGGAAATTTGAAGCTCGATGGTCGGCATGTATCGCAGTAATTAAACCAAGGGAATAGTATAAGGTTTTACGTTTGTGTGGTTAAGTTTCGCCCAGTTTGATCCCACATCGCCAACTAATCGCAAATTAATACTCGATAAGCGCACATTAGCCGTGGAATGAGATGCATGCTGGTCTGCAAAACCGGGGTGTTAAAGTTGACACCATGGGTGGTGTTAACTGTAGATAGAGAAGGAAATATTATATAGAAGAGAATCAACGATGATACGGTGTATAAAATAACACCAGTGTATTAATTAAACATATATTAGTGTTAATTTTAAACCATGTGGTGTAAAGTTGGTGTTCTTTGTGTATTTCTACGACAACAACCAATGGTGATGTAAACACCACACGGTCCATTGACATGACAAAGATAGGTTTGACGTACTCTCCAGTTGTATAATGTTAGAAAGTTTGCTTGCTCCACGGCCATCGACCTGGTGCCATAGAAAAATAAAAGGCAATCCTAGATCAATACCCATACGTTTTCTTGAATGTTTTGACTGTTTACTGTCATTTTACTGTCAGCACATCATCACTCAATGTCTTCATTTTGATGATGGTCGAGTTTGGCGCCACTCCCCCAAGAGAAAACGACCCGTGTCCTCGCACCCTATCGTCAACTGAACCACTTTAAAGGAACTGTACACCATTCAACAGTTTTCAGATTAGAAAATTCCAACCATTTTGTACACATTTCAGAACAATTCAGAGTACTACTTTGAAATGTTCTGAAATGATGCGCGGTCACGCCTCCGAAAATTCTAGTTTCCTCCATGAGTAGATCGGTCTTTGCACACGTTTTTTACGTGTTTGGATAGAATTCCGAATTCGCAAAGGACAACAATTTCAAGAAGCTTCAAGAACTCTGCTACTACAACTATAACTACGGGAATTATGCAATAAAACCGTTGCAAAACAAAGTGGCATATTGCGTTTTCACGAACTGACACACAAGTTGTAACACAAATGTGCAGAAAACAAACGCAACGTTCCGAACTGAAACAAACCCAGTGTGAGAAACTTTACTAGCGAACGTCCGTTTTTACAAAAGTGCACACACAAAGTATTGCGACACATGGAATATGGTTCCACGAATTTGCATATTCAAACCAAGGAGGGAAATAGTAAAAAAAAAAATGGTTCAAAGCCACAAAGGATAACAAAAATACGCAAGCAAATTATTCAAGAACATGGGAAGAAGCTGCAGTGTTGATGCATGGGGCAACGTTTCTTAGACGAAGACACACTATTTGATTTCAATCCTAAGCTAGTTAAAACACATCAGGCAACAACGAATGCAAACACTTGATATAGCTCACCTGCTCCAGTTTGCTTCCCCTTCTTTGTAGGTTGCTTGAGTTGACCCTAGACGGAAAGTTCATCCAGAGAAACAGTAAGGCGAACTAAACCTGTCCCCTATACAGAAAACAAGACCAAGTAACTATTTAAAGGAACAACCCATACATGTCAAGAAGTTCATCCAGAGAAACAGTAAGGCGAATGTCTCATAGAAAGGAAACCACGCAGGTCAAACTTGAAAGGAACAAACACACATCCTACACATTAAACAAACTGCCAACTCCTCCTTTAAGGAATATAAGGAGAGGGGATGACGTCACAGAATCAAAAGAACGAGAGATGCACTTTTGGGACTATCGGATCGATTAGGAATACAACTCGCACTTCCCTCCCGCCTCTCCCCATTGCACCAAGTCCCTCGTTTAAATATGTTGACATTGCAATAATCTATGACATTTCCGGACACACGTGGGGAAAAAACTCTCGCATTTATTCATTTTATCATCGACATCCTCCTTCAGCAACCTCATTTTTTTTTCTTTCGCGGGAGAGCTTCCTCTCTCCTCCCATATTTTGAATTGTTCCGGATTTTCTTTTCACCGTGTTCCAGACAAGCTTGTTTACATCATAAGGATTGCTATACGCTGCAACCTCTTTCCAAACGATGCGTGCATTCGATCACCCTCGTGTGGGTCGTTTGGCAGTAAAAAGTTCTTCTGAAGGCAGTTCTTCGAAATAATCATTTGCATAAAACTCACTTGGTAACGAGTAATGGGGAGAGGTTGATAGTATTAAACATTGTGAGAAACGGCTCCCTCTGAAGTGACGTAGTTTTTGAGAAAGAAATAATTTTCCGCGAATAGACCTCAGATTACCAATTTGAGGTCACGAAATCAAGCATCTGAAATAAAAGCACACAACTACGTGAGACCAGTGTGTTTTTTCTTTCATTTCTCGCAACCTCGACGACCTATTCAACTCAAATTTTCAGGTTTGTTATTTTACGCATATGTTGAGATACACCAATTGAGAAGACTAGTCTTTGACAATTACCAATAGTTTCCAGTGTCTTATATTATCAGAGCAAAAATTATATTTAGAGGAACAAACACTCCCCTACCGGGGCCATACTTGTTTTCTGATAGTCTAGTGTAGCATCAAATGTACGAAACTGATCCCCAACCTCTGCTGATGTATGTATACCTGCTATTTTGCTTCGCCGGCCCTGTTGCTTGTTTTCATTCTAAATTGCGTGAAATTGATTCATCAATATGAGCACAAGCTCCCATTTCCTTTTTGACATCGGAGTGACCCAGAATCGACGGCCGCGATTAATTTACCTCTTTTGTATTTGCCTTCTTCACTTCCGATTTATCGACGTCGTTGGAACTTTTCCGTGTCCGTGTTTTACCTAGAAACAAAGCCTGGCGTATGATAAACAAAGGAGTCGTCTCGAAACGGAGAACTGTTTGGGGTATGTAAGGATGCTGGCCTCATTACTGATCATGGAGGAAACTGAATCCGGTGTGGCAGGAAGTTCCATGTCCCCCCCCCCCCACACACCCCCACACCCCTAATGGGAAACTGTGGTAAAACTAACTTCGTCTGATAGCGCCCTTTTTTTTCTGCTCCTCCAACCCAAGTAAATTTCCAATATGCGGGACAGAGTAACCGGCGGATAGAATTCCTTGGGACACCAACATTTGAACCAATGATACGGAGTTGTTGGTGGTCGGTAACCAGCGAAACAGTCCGCCTTACAGAGCTGACATTCTGTTTTTATCAGACTTTATTTCAGCACATTATATAAATAACGTGGATGGTTAATATTATCGGCACTACAGCATAATAAACAAAACAAAAATCGTGTCATTAACAACGCAGCAATTATAATGGTCCGGTGTCTAGCTTATAGACAAATTGAAATGTCACGACTGGGACTCGAACCCACACTCTGCTGATCGGAGCCTGAGTTGGGTGTTCTTATCCGCTCATTCGCATACAACACCAATATGTTTGTTGTTCTACCCTCAAATTATTTGTAATTTTTCCTTTACCCCCCCCCCCCCCCCAACGCACAAACACCCATACTGCAAAGTGATATCGACTGGTGGATTACTTTATCTTCTTCAATACAGCTCCTAATTAAATTTGGACTAGTCCCAGCATCCTTATTTACCGATGTATGTTGATTTTTTCCAATCGCCATTTCCTTTCAACATTCGCACTGTTTTACGTTCACCGAAATCAATTTCATACATTCGTAGTAAAAAATATATATTTACGCTTTTGTATTAAACCATCTTTAATCCATAGGATAATGAAATTACAATTAATTGACCTTAAATCATTGAGCCGACGTACTTTGCTTTGTGAAACCAACGAGGACTTTATCTCCTTCAAAACAGCACTTAATTAAATTCGGATTAGTCTTTAAAATAGCCTTGTATGCCGATGCATATAAGTGATCTTTTGAGTCGCGCCGTTTTCTTTCAACGTACAAAATAGCACTAATGTACACAAACATTTTCCTACGTTTATTTTAACACATGAAGTCAGCACTTGCCACTCCCATTTAATATTATCAAAAATGAAGCTTATAAAGACAGGTTATAAAAGCATACTTCTGATTTTGAATACTTCGAGGCATACCAAAGCCGCTGCATGATCCTAAAACAACTAAATTTCCAACAGTTATGATAAATTTTCATCGTGGATGAAGAATATTATTTTTCCTTTAAAGCCTTACATTTATGTGAGTTATCACCACTGTATATTCAGTGCACTATATATTATATATATATTTTTTTATGGCCACAGATCTTTTTCTTACGCCGCACCGTTTCTTTGGAATAGTCTTCCTGTGCATATTCGCCAAGCTAATACTTTACAATGTTTTAAGTCCTTGTTGAAAACTCATTTGTTTAAAGCTTCTTTTTTTGGTAATTTGCCTATTTGTATCTTGTATCTTTCTCTAATTGTTTATTTTATTGTTTCTTTAATGCGCTTAGAGGCTTTTGCATTAGGCGCTTTACAAATGTCTTATTATTATTATTATTATTATTATTATTATTATTATTATTATTATTATTATTATTATTATTATTATTATTATTATTATTATTATTATTATTATTATTATTATTATTATATAGTACTCTGACACTGCTATAGAATTGCAAAGGCCTTGGGTTCGAATCCCATCCGAGTAATAATGCCTGTTACTAAAATTCTCCTTAGAAAGATTTGACTTTCCACATAATTTTCACAAGATAGAACTTTTCAAACACGATTTACCTTTCGCAACACAACCTAAGGGTCCGGTAGATACCGCTTTTCATATACTTGTTAGCCTTTTCTTTGTATTTGTTGACTTTCAGTAACTGCGTTTCACTGAGTAAAACAACCAAATTTCTAATAGATTTTAAGTTTCATCGGGAGCGAACATCATTTTGTTTGAACTCTTTTTCCGTTTCAGATACCATTTGCCTTTCAAAGCACAAACTATAGGGTAAATACCACAGTTCAAATGGGAAGTACCCGACGCTTTTCATTTATACTTGCTAACCATTCTTTAGTATCTTGTAGACTTTCAGTAATTGCATTTGACTAAGTAATCTTAGAAGGATCTACACCCGCCGGCGTAGGACTAACTAAATAACAAGCAACGTTTGTTTTGTGCTCGCTCGTTTCGAATTGGCTCAGAAAAACACTGGCAGATGACTTCTACGACTTTTGGCTGGCGAACCCGAAGCAATTTGGGTCCTCTTTCAAAGGTTGGCACTTCCTGAACGTTCAGCAGATAGAAGCTCTATCCACTCTGCCTAAGCGACTGGCTGTAACTGATTCCGACAAGCCTATGGTAATGCCAGTTAGGTTATACTGCAAAACAAGTATAAGATGTACTTCTTTGCCAATGGACTTAGTTCTTTTTCTTTAGTTTGTCTTTACAGATCGCTCCAAAGTCTGATCTCACTCAAGCCCGGTTCATACTTCATGCGAATGCTTCGTGGCGAAGCCAATTTGTTTGCGGCACAATTTGAAAGGGAGTGCGTACCGATTATTGCGTCACCCAAAATCGCTTTGCGTTCGCATTCACAGGAAGTACGAACCGTGCTTTATTATTCTGCTTGTGCTGCGAATGAAATATGCTAATTACATTCACGCATGCGTACAGACCCTTTTGGTTGGCAAACTCCATAGAGTTGTGCACTAAGCAGACGCGCAGTTGCGTCTGCGTCACGCACCCATTAGCCGTGTACAAAACAGCGCGATGTTCCCTCATGTTGCCAACCAAAACGTTAGTGCGCACGCGCTACGTGCAATTTACATATTTCAAGGGAATAATAATAATAATAATAATACACGGTTTTTATATAGCGCTTTTTCACGGGGTGTCTCAAAGCGCTTCCGACATTATTACCCCTGGTCACTGGGCCTTAAATCATTCCTTTAACCATCTCAGCTCCCTGGGGAGTATACAGCCTAGAAGGGTCTATTGAAAATTGCTTTCGGTCATGCATTTCACCAGACAAAGAAACATTCAACTTTAACATGTTCAGGGACGCTGTGGAGTGGATTCTATAACAAAATGGAACCTGTCATGATACAAGCCCATCCAGTAAACGCAGGCTCACTACAAAATGCAACGAATAATTTTCAGACTGACAACCGCAAGCCAGGCATCCCGAAGGATCCAAGTGGCAAACAGGGATCGTATTCTGAGCGCGTCAACCATCCTCCCAAACAGATTACTTTAATGAAAAGGAGCACACGAAATGAAGACTAATTTCTATGCCAGAACTTTCAGGAAGTATGTTTATTCTCATGCATTTGAGGGGAGGGGCTTATTATTAAGGGCAGGAGGACCTGATATCTCATACGATACACGAATCTACAGGAGTTGGCTTACAATTCAGCATTATACACAACTCCCAGGAAGCTTGTACATAAATCACACCACTTATGATATCTCCACTTTCAACTACTCGGGTTGGATTACCCGTTTGGAAAGGACTGCCTCTGATTTATTTGTTAGTCAAGAAGTGGCGCTCGCTACAGGGGTTGACATTAGACTTGTGAACAAGTCTTTAATGGTCGCAGTGAGATAGTCGAGTCGTTGTGGTGGCGTAGTGATCCAGGTTTCCTCGATCGAATACTGCTCTCACGAGAACACTGCTCTGCTGGTTGCGGACTTCCATGGCCGTTAGACCAATTGTCCCGTGGAACCCAGCAGTCTCGCGATTATACCGCGGGATTTGCGGGGAGGTTCGGAATCGCGCGGAGAAAGTCAGAGTTTGCTATCACTGCGACGGACATTTAACGACTTGACACAAGTCTAGGTTGACATGTAAATCCGATGTTTCACTTTCACTTATTAAGTCCCGGGCCCACCCCGTTGGGAGTTATACGGAGAAACTTTATAGGAGGTGTATAACATTGCGAGGCCTCGGGTTTGACGATATCGCGATAAGGGAGGCTTTGGAGGGAAGATCCAATGTCTGAGCTGAGGTATTTGTTTTGTCCTGTTGTTCCACTTCTCCAATTGAAGTCCTCGTGTATCATATCTTTCAAATAGTCATATCGGTTTTATGTCATAAATACTATCCCTTTTTCATGTTGGCCTGACTACGTACTTCTTTTTTTTTACTGACATATCAAAATTACTCTTGAAGAGAAGATGCACCAATTCAGATATTGACTTGAAAAATGATTGACGACTGAAATCAGATGGGGATATCAACAGGTGGTATGGGATTGAGTCTACCTTTGTGGATGAAACGAAATTATTCTTGGCACAAATTTACACCAGTAAAAACGTAATGAGAAATATATCTGACATGTGATCCCCAGTGGACCTTTTCTTAATAAATACAACTTTGTATGCTTTCCCCCAGTTGCATAAAAAGCCTTCATCTGAAGTTTAAGAAAAACTACGTTACTTCAGAGGAAAACAATTCTTACAATGTTTTATACTATCAACAGCTCTCCATTTCTCGATACCATTCATGACGATGACTAGAGCAAACTAGTCGAAACGTTGAGACCAATTTAAGAACTCACTGTCTCCGCGGTCGTGCACCAAAAAACGATCCTATAACCTTAAAGGCAGTGGGCACTATTGGTAATTACTCAAAATAATTATTAGCATAAAACCTTACTTGGTAACGAGTAATGGGAAGAGGTTGATAGTATACAACATTGTGAGAAACGGCTCCCTCTGAAGTGGAGTAGTTTTCGAGAAAGAAGTAATTTTCCACGAATTTGATTTCTAGACGTCAAGTTTAGAATTTGAGGTCTCGAAATCAAGCATCTGAAAGCACACAACTTCGTGTGACAAGGGTGTTTTTTCTTTCATAGTTATCTCGCAACTCCGACGACCAATCGAGCTCAAATTTTCACAGGTTTGTTATTTTATGCATATGTTGAGATACAGCAAGTGAGAAGATTGGTCTTTGACAATTACCAATAGTGTCCACTGGCTTTAAGTGGTCTCCTGAACTATCCGAAAAACCGCGGTAGTAAAATATATAGCAATTAGACAGTTCTCTAAAGAAACTCTACCAAGTATATACACACTACCGCAAACCAAACATAATATTGACACCCCACCATGCAATGCCTCAAATCCAGAAAGGTAAGTTTTTGTTCTATCAATTATTTCGAGTAATTACCAATAATCCATCGCCTTTAATGTGCGAAAATGACAAGGAATATTCTCAGACGAACTGGCCGATGATCGGAGGATATTCCGGATAGGCCTTTTATGACAAAGATGAAAATATGTTTCACGAACTCTTGGATTTGATATTCAGATATTGTAAAGAAGTAACCACACCCCTTCTCGGAAGGCAATCTCAAAGCCTATTCACTTTCATAACAGCTGCTCAGCTGTTCAGCACGGGCTCAAATATTTTCATCCTCACAAAAAAGGATCCGAAGATTAAACCTGGATTATTATTACATAGTTTTAATAACCAGCAGAAAAGAAAATACAATCTTAGTAGAGGTACGGCAACATGGCTGATTATACAAGGCTAGGTAATTACTAATATTCCACGGCATGTTGGGGCTATTTGTTCCCCCTGTTGCAGCCTGCCAGACGCTTCTCTTCCCCCGGCCATCAAGCCTCAGGATCCAAACTCGTAACTTTCCCAAATCTGATACAATCGACCCCGCAGGGAGAACCAAACAGTTCCTGTGCTGATTCAGGTCCCCACCGGGGAACGATCTTATTTTCACAGGGCAGGTGAACAAAACAATACGTTCGGGAGGGCTAAGCCAATATTTGAAATTCTCTTCCGTCGATCCGTTTCAAAGTTTACACAACACGGAGTCCTGGCAGAGTTTGAAGTCTGGGGGCACTGCACCACGCCGAGGCGGGCATTGACCTTTGACCCGTGATGACGTCAATCGGGGGTGAACATGCAGTTCCTTAAGTTACAAGCCACGCATGTGCAATGGAAGAGTAACAGTCACTCTTTGAATATGATACTCTCTTAATTCTCCCAGCTACCATCAATAGCGTTTGCAGCTTATTACACGTGCCTGTCTACGTATGTTTTTTTATTCCAGAGGGCTACAAGGTCCCGGAAGCCAGCATTACATTATGCTTGTTTAGACTAACACTACACTCACACATTCTCTAAAGTTGAAAAAGTTTTACATAATTACACTGGACGGATGCATGCTAGTCTAGCAATAACATTGTATTTTGTTACAGTAATCACGCAAGCATTATGGAGCAAGGGAATTCTCGAAGTGTTAAGTCTGAAACTCAACACTATGGACAGCTTGACTGCAAACGTTCAAGAGAAATCTCTGTATAGACCTGACCACGAAACATGTCTCGTGTCTACAAAACAGCCACAGTGCTGGACTATTGCCGAGACAATTTGTACACAAAATGGAAGAAAATGTAGATTGCATTGTCTGATCAGACAGTGCAATCTACATTTTCTTCCATGAATATCAGCAGCATCATGATAAGAAATAAAATTTAAACACCATAATATGATTTAAGATGTACCTTTCACATATTGTAATTGTTGAAAATATTAAGCGGTGAACATTTCAAATAAGTTAAAACCTCAAACGCAGTTATCTCCGATTTTTTATTTTATTTTATTTAATTATTTTTTTTTAGGGGGGGGGAAGGTGCAGTCAATTGCATCGGCTATTTTGGGGCACAAGGGAAAAGATGGCGTGCCGCAGCTTGTCATTTACTTTCGCTTGGAATACAGTACGAACCAACGATTTCAAAATTAGGTTAACTTCAACGCGGTTTTCTCCAAACACCAAGTCTTGCCTGCCAAACAACTGCAGTGGACTTTGGGGCACTTCGTGGACTTGCTGACGATTTATGCAACAATAGGCGGTTTGCCGCGGCTCGTCATAATTTTTACTTTCGATTAGAAACTTTCTGGTATTAAGTAACACGTACGAGACAAGTTACTTTTCATACCTCACTGTTATTTATAACCCCTTTTATCAGCACAAAGTAACGAGTGCTGCCGGTTACAATAAATAAACGGACTATTTTACTCATTAAAAGCTAATGGTGAACATACATTACCCAATTATGATTGCACTTCTAAAAAATGTCATCAGTGTTTTATCAACTGATCTATATTTGACATGCGAGATGTAAGGTTGAATAATACAAACTACCAAACACCCCTGTCACCATGGAAGAGTTATGTTTCCCAATGAACATAAGTTCTTGAGTGTTATTCAAAGATTTAGCCCAGAGAGAAGTGTCACCTAAAACTACAGTATAGGCCGCCAGAAAATAATTGCAGATAATTCAAAAGTGAGACATTGAAACTAATGCTGTTGGTATATCTCAGACTGGCTTCACCAGACGTACATCACCACCCACAAAAAACAATTGCATAATTCCTTCGTAAATGGTAACTTTTGGATTCATAACTTTCCCTAACTCTAACAATTATTAGAGTTGGGGAAAGTGCAGACTATTCAAGTTACTGCGCAGACAGCTAGGCTGTATACGACAAGCTTTGCTAATGATGTGTCTACTTTGCCGCGCCCTAGAAGTGTCAACTGCAATTTCCTTGTTTTTTCAATCTTATTTTGGTATCTCCGTTTTTGGTATCTCCGTTGTGTTTGAATCCTGATCAAACCCGCATTCAATTAGTTCATAATGTAAAGCAACGAGGACGAGTGTATCATTTGAGTATAATGGAAGTACAAATTACTCAGTGTATCTGCTTAAATGCACGTTTTTTGCGGCACTTGTAGCTCGAGACCTTCGGATGGGACGTAAAGATGTAGGTCCCGTGTTTTTTTATAACAACTATCAACGCACGTAAAATACCCCAGTACAACATTTAATTAAATTTCAGTTTGCTTTCAGGTATCACAGGAGTTTGACTCTAGTGTTTACATTGTATTAGTGTTGTATTGTACTGCCAAGAATATACTGTATGCATATTTTAAGTTATTTTATTTCACAAAAAGTTGTATACTACTTAGGGTTAATATATACTCTAATCCATTTTGGACAACAGCATTAGGAGAACTCTCCATGGATTCGTCTTTGAGAACTGACCCCCCCCCCCCCCCTCGCCACTACCTTTTATTCCCAACGTCATTGATTGTGTGGCAGATGACTCATCAAGCTATTATAGTATAAAAAATGCTCAAGCCAAAAAGGCACTTAAGTGTGGTTTTCATTTCCTGTACAGGAATGTATTTTACACTCAATCCAGCTAATGAAATGTTGTTGGTTTTTTCTTCATCTTTCTTAAAAAAGTGATTGCTTTGAATGTCTATTATATTCGCACTAGGCATATTGATTGAGTCTGATCAACTTCTAAACCATGCAATTAAGTATTCGATTTCTTTTCCTGTACATGAATGTATTTGAGACCCAATCAAGAATCAAGTTGATTGGGTTTTTTTCTCTTCATTTTTCTGAATAAAAATTGATTGCTTTTAGTTTGTATTATATTCCTGCATTGATTGATTCGGTTGTATTAATAAACCATGCAATTAAGGGTGCGTTTTCTGTATTATATTCGCGTCATTGATTGATTCGGTTGTATTAATAAACCATGCAATTAAGGGTGCGTTTTCTTTTCCTTTACAGAAATGTACTCGATACCCAATCAAGCTAATGAAATGTTTGGGTTTTTTTTTTCTCAATCTTTCCTCTCTCGTTTTTGATTGAATTTGTTGTATTCCTCAACCATGCAATTAAGGCATAGAAATCTCAACTAAGTGTTCATTTACCTCTCCTGTTTATTGATTAGCCATATGCACATTATGCCAATTGTCTTCTCCCCTTGGGAATGGAAAACGTGAAGAAACTTGATTTGATTTGGTCTCGGTCTGAAGGCTGAGACGTCTACGTCAGCAAGACGGACTTCAATCTCAAGGCCTGCACGAGCTATGTCATGACGGGTCGCGTACGCTAGCTGCGTGCTTATATACCCGTTAAAGGTAATGTCTTCGAATTTGAATTGCAGCCGTGTATATCATTTTCAAGAGAAATAGCCTGTCAAGTGTGAGCGCATACAATGGTTAACACGGTATCTAACAGTCCCAAAATATTGCGATGAACGTAACCAATCGAATTCTCAAACTGTTGGCTCCTAATAGACCTTTATCATTGCACGGTCATCTCGAATTTCTACTATTCAAATCTATGTAACCAAACTGAGGTTAGTAGACTGAAAAAAAATATTCGCATTAATTACTGTTATTGGACGCAGGGAACATGACAAAGATGGTGGCAATTTGATAAGGGTCCTTTGGTGGTTTACGTAATGGTTATAAATCTTTATGTGTGTTTGCATTTTCATGCAGTCATTGAACATGCAGCTTGTATGTACACAGGGGAGTCTAACAGAAACGTTACGTTACTTTTAATAAGTTGTATTTTTTTACTTACCATTTTGTTTTCTGTCTTACTGTAAGTCATGACGCATCAGCTACGCTCGCTGCAAGTTCAGCAGCAAGTTCATTAACCTGTTTAAGGTTTAAACAAAATTAATCTGAGCTGCAGCAGGATATATTATTTTTAAGAGAAACATTTAAAAAAATATGAGATACACAATTGCAAAATACTGAAAAATAAACTCACTTTACGTTCAAATAATCAATAATTCCATAAACTTTGCGGTTATTTTACGAGTATTCATAAACAAAGTAACGGGAGTCAACCAGTAACGGTATTGCGGTATTGAACGTGTAAACGTTATTAAAGCATTCCTTTACTTGCCATTTTTGTTTTACCCTTTACTAAACATTTTACAATTTTAACTATAATATGTTGACTGTTCTGAAAAAGTGGGGTCTAACGAAATCTCTATTTTGGATGACGTCATCCGAACATAAATGTAAAGATTAACCTGTTCGGAGTTGAAAATAAAATTGCGTTGCGTAAGAGCTCGCATGGTCCCCTAAATGCAACTGCGCTCGGTGTTGAGCTCGTTGATTCATCAAATGCTTCTGCATAACCAGGGTATGGGTACATGCAGTGTTCACACTGCACCATTAAACCGAGGAGCCTTGAGGCTCTAATGGGGCTGCACAGCTATGCTTCATCATCACCTGCTATCGAATCTCAACCGGAAACACATAATATTAAGCAATTATATTTTTTACCTTGCGGACAGGTATATTCCGAATGGTAAATTGAGCGGTTGCAAAGTTATTTGTACATATTTTGTTGGGGTTTGCTATTCGTGACTTGTTTTACTCATTTCTCAAACTACAGCACCTCAGCAAGCAATATTTTAAGGGAAGCTTTCTACCATCATTATCTTCAAACTGTGCGAGTTTAATGTAAATTTGTGGAAATTGTGCTATATGTCATCCCAAAAAGAATACCTCAGACCCTTCAAGATTGCGCGCTCTTTGCCGCAAAACCACAGCAAGCCGCAAAACTTCCACAATACCAAAATTATACGAAATTGCAGCCCTTGAAAAGACCCCCATTATAGCAACGCACCGTTTTCACCGATAATTAGTTCCTAGTTCAATCCGTTTTTAATCGGAGTGATCATACAGATTTCTCGGATGAAAATCTGTCTTCATAATAGCTTTCATCGCGGGGAATATCTCCCAAGATGAGTTTTTAATTAGGCCACCAACGAGTCCACGCTTTCCGATCCAATATTTTGGCTGAAGTTAATCGAAGGACCGCGCAGGAGATGCTACACGGGGGGTACAGCCCCACGGAGAATAATCGCTCTCTAATGTGAATGAACTCAAAAGTCTGAGTTTGCACTAGAAAATTATGTAAAAAATATATATATAAACATCGTTAGGCATCGAGTAAGGACCTTGGTCTATGATTGGGGTAGCTATCGAATACTGGTTGGATACCTCATCAGAAGTTTTCTTTTTGCGCCTATAGGAACAAAACTTATGATGTTAATGTGCGAGAAAACGTGTGACTGATTGAATGACCTTGCACGACAACACTTAATGCACGTTTTTCACAAGTTGTTCTTAAGACGTGTACACTTGCAAAAGCAGAACAACAACAACAACAACAACAACGACAAAGACAAAGACTAAGACAACGTCAACGACAACAAAAACAACAACACCAACAACACAAGAGTAACATCGGGAACAGCAGCAGCTACAACAACTGCTACTACTTTACTTCTACAAGACCAACATCACTACCACCGACAACATCAACAGATTTATTTCAATTGTAGGACTTTCTAGAGTTTGTTATGGGTCTAAACATGGAGGAACAAACAATGAACAAACAAACAAACAAACAAACAAACAAACAAACAAACAAACAAACAAACAAACAAACAAACAAACAAACAAACAAACAAACAAACAAACAAACAAACAAACAAACAAACAAACAAACAAACAAACAAACAAACAAACAAACAAACAAACAAACAAACAAACAAACAAACAAACAAACAAACAAACAAACAAACAAACAAACAAACAAACTAACAAACAAACAAACAAACTAACAAACAAACAAACTAAGACCAGCGAAGGAGCCCATATTCCCGTAACCAGCGTAACAAAGTTTTTAATACCGGCCAAGCACACATTTAGCAATTTTCTAAACTTAAAAATATTTTTCAAAACTAAAAGGTGGTTGTTTTGTTTTCAACATGTACATCTATCTTTAGTAAGTATAATGCGTGTTCAGGATTCTTATTAAAAATACAAGCTATTTAAAAATTGAGTATGCCAAAGATGTTAAATGAGTTGATGTATTTTGACACATGGCTTCATTTCACGCACCAAGTGCTACCACGAGGTTAGAGCTATACGCAGATGTCAACAGCCGGTTAGAGAAAAATTATTCCCTTCGTAAATTGCTGTCGGTCAGACCGTTTGATACAGCTATGAATTAATTATGATGCGGTGTGTCTGTATGCTAAGAAGGCCAAGGTTGGGTGTTGCCCTCAAGTATAAAAAATAACAACAAATAGAAGACAGCAAACACGGAAACACGCTAAACAAAGACGGCACTAATGATTTCAACACTCTTCAGTTCGTAAGTGTGGTATGGTGGCACGCTAACTTCACACATGCTGGCTCTTAAGGTTGCCACACAGCCCATTCGGGATGCGCTGTGATTTGTTCATGAGGATTGATATTGAGACAAAGTGTCAACATATTTAGAGTTACTTTACACATTTGTTTGGCAAAGTCTAATATCCCCAGTAAAGACACTTTTCTATAATGACTACTAGTGGCTGTGAACGATCGCTTCATGGTTGGATCGCACAAAGTGATAATATTTTATTTTAAACAAAAGTGCACGCGTGTACGCGCTGCGCTAAACTATCGGCCAATGATTGCCTTCCACGCGTGCACGTTTTTTTTCCAAAGATGGCGGCCAATGACGCCATGTGCAATCCAATTATTAGTTACCAGGAAAATGTTGTGCTTAGCTTTTTGAAAGACCTTTACGACTCTTTGGATTATGTGCCATCGGTTAGCATTTTCAAAGTGAACATATCGGATTCCATAGCTAACTGGTTAAACTACTAGAGGCAATGGATACACAGTCAAAAGAATAGTCTATGTTGTTATTTTAAGTATAAGTTTTCCCTAGAAGGTTTAATGGAGTTATATTTAAGTGCCGATCCATTCGCAGGATTTCGTCTTGATGCTGTGTAACTGTGTTCTCGCGGAATCAAAGTGACGACTAGTATTATCCCGTTAGATCCTGGTGTCGGTGACGGGTAAAACGAGTTAATGCGCGGGTAATCTCATCAAAGTTCGCACGTACAGCTTTTTAAAAGGGGGAAATTTATAACAAGATTTTTACGGGATTTCCGCCATTGCAATTCAACACTGTATCGTGTTTTTGTTTCGCGAACGAAGTGGAAGACTGCGTTTATGCACAGCAAAAACCAAATTTTGGTTTATGTCAATTTTATGGACAGTTTTAATACACTGATTAACAATTATCAGTGTCGCTGTGTCAATGATTATTAAGTGCGTGGAGTTTGTCGAATACAAGATCTCCGTTTATATAGGAGTAAAAGCAATCGAACGTTTCCAAAAATCAAAGGTATACTTTCACTTTAAAGGCACTGGACACTATTGGTATTTACTCAAAATAATTTTTAGCATTAAAACTTATACTTGGTAGGGAGCGATGGAAAACCTTTGATAGTATAAAACATTGTGAGAAATGGCTCCCTCTGAAGTAACGTAATTTTGAGAAGGACAATTTCTCACTAAAATATTTGAATTACAGGCAGCTAAAAACCCAAACTTGTCCGACAAAGGTGATTTTTTCTTCCATGATTTATCAACTTCGACGACCAATCGAGTTTAAAATATTCACAATGTTCACAGGTTTGTTATTTTGTGCATATGTTAGTATACCAAGTGAGTTGACAACTGCCAAAGGTATACTTTCCCTTTAAAGACAGTGTATGGACACTATTGGTAATTGTCAAAGCCTAGTCTTCACAGTTGGTGTATCTCAACATATGCATAAAATAACAAACCTGGGAAAATTTGAGCTCAATCGGTCGTCGAATTTGCGAGATAAAATGAAAGACAAAAAAAACACCCTTGTCACACGAAGTTGAGTGCTTTCTGATGCTTGATTTCGAGACCTCAAATTCTGAACTTGAGGTCTCGATATCAAATTCGTGGAAAATTACTTCTTTCTCGAAAGATACGTCACTTCAGAGGGAGCTGTTTTCTCACAATGTGTTATACCATCAACCTCTCCCCATTAATTGCAATAAAGACAGGTTTTATGATGATAATTATTTTAAGTAATTACCAATAGTGTCCACTGCCTTTAATACGATTGAAATCTTATGACCCAAGTCTATAGAGGATAAACTAATGACGTTATTGCCCACACAGCTGATGCCTGCTCTATATATCAGGGTGTAAATTGACCGTGACCAAGCGGTTGTGTTGTTTTGGCGGGAAGCTGTTACCAACCTGATGATGGCAATAATACGGGAGCAGATGCCGATATTGCCTTATTAATTATTCACGCCAGCATGAAAGGCTTTTTGCCGACCATTAAATTCACCGTGAATTCAAGCTAAATATATTTGTTTGAGAAAGTTTAGTTAATGGCCCGACGTTTCGACCCCATCAGAGTCTTTCTCGAAGGGCTTTCTCGACATTTTTTGAGGTACAGATGTGAAAAGAAAACTTTTCATTCTGGTTAAAACTTAGTATACAAAGACGCGAAATTGAATGCGATATATAAGGCGTATTAGCCTACATTGTGATCAAAACCCATTATGAGTTAGATAGGACCCAATTTTATAGAGCTGCTAAGCAGAATATTATTGCTTACAGTTGAAACTGTTAACTGTAAATAATAACTATAAATGACGGTTATCTGCTATTGTGGACGCAATATTTTGTTCCCCACACCTGGAATGCACTCACCAATGAGGGAATCTGACTCTCATATTATACGAACAATCAATAAGTGTTTCAAACATAATCTGTACCCAACCTAGCGTGCTGCGTTCTTGATGTAGTGGCGCTTAACAAATGCCTTATATGTATGTATGTAATAAAAGAAGAAGAAGACAAAATGGGAACTGACAAAATTATACAAGTGATGTACATATTGAGACATTGTTGCCCACCCCCCCCCCCTCCCTTTCTCTCTCCACCTCTCTGTAAATGTGTCTCCACTCAGAAAAATACATTTCCTGGACAATGTTTCCTGTTCAACAGCTTAATGACATTATAAGACCCAGTTTCAAGAGACCCAAGGACATTGATCAGAAACCGGGTTGTTTTATTTGACCCAAATTCTAGTCGTAGGAGTCTGACTTGGCGATTCAAAGTAATTGCTAAATTATTTCAGTCACGTTCTTTTTCTGATGATGGGGAGTACCGCAGGCAAAGCAATACAGCTTTATGATCAATGCAACTTCTCTCGCTGTGAATAGTGTATTTACTTTTTTGTGATTCGGCAAACGCATATATTGGTGTGTTAGTTAATATTACAATCGTTGCTATTTTTTCAAGAACAATAATCCATGCATTGGATGCATTCGTGCGTTCTGGCAGAATATAATGATAGGATGAAATCTTGATTGGTTCTATTTCATTGAAATAGAAATAAAAAGCAAGATTTTACCAAGGGAATTCTGTGTAGTGCACGAAAGAATATTGCATTTTTTTTTTTTTTTACACATCAAATTTATAATTTGATATTTTGTGATAGCTAGAGCATTTGTTATACATCAGCATTTGTTATAGCTATTAATCTTGGAGTACTTCACAGACATAATAATGCGGCTATTGGTTATGGTACAGAATTGTCCCGATATCTGATATAGTGTAGCTATATTTTGTTTGGTGTTATATAGAGTTTGTTATAGCGCATCTATTTTTATGGAATGTTTCTCATTGTTGCGCTATTTCTTATAGCAGAGCATTTGGTATATACGTGTAATGGAAGCGAATATATAGTTTTCACATCTTTCCAACGTATTTTTAATTACCAAACATACACACAAGTATTGTTTCTCTTTAGGAATCAATATTTTGAACGCCGAAGAGTATGTTGAATACGAGATTTAAAAAAACACACGTGATAATGGTCTATCAATTATGAAATAAGCAGTCCTTCACACGAGAGCATCAGATTAACGAGAACTCACGAGACTTCCACATCAAAACACTTGAACTCGGGGTAATTATCACTTACCCCTGATACCATCCTGCTAGTCTCCGTACGTGTCGTGAGTAAGAAAGATACCCTTCCGTGAATCAAATCAAACAATGGAGAGCCACTTCAAGGAAAATCCCCTTCAGACTCGACACGGAGACGACAGGCTGAAGTAGCCACTCATATGTGATGCGCCTGTTTCTATACATGACAAAAACGTAGATGGGCTGAGTAGAGTTGGGTGTTGTTCATTTTGAGAGAGCTTGCTCCATTATGGCGTGATTACCCTCTCTTATCCATCAAGTCGAGAATTCTTCCCCGAGATGGAGGGAGGACGCAACCACTAGACTTCCGCTCCCCGTGAACAAAATAAAACACTCAAACCCTGTTTTGTTCAATTACGTTAGCCACTCAACAGAAGTTTCTTCATTACACCAACCTCACTCGCCTACCAACATCACTTGCCTACCAAAACAACCCACAACAACAAACAAACAATGCGCGCTAGCTTTCTAAAGACAACGGCATGTATTGTTCTTCTCCGAGCATGAGCATTATACACAAACATCGTGTTGTGTTACGTCAACAAAAACAACAATACTGAAAATCGTCACAGTGGTATGGTGGTTACACTGCATGACCTGCAACCGTAGTGTTGTGGGTTTGAATTCTGCCGACTTATCTGCTGACTTTGTGTTCAAGCAATGTTTGCATGAGAGAGATTGGCTACTGCCAGATTGGTGTTAAAATCTCATTGAGTTCGCCCAAATAAACAAAGAAATAAACAAAAACCCAACACCCAACAAAACAACAAACAGCGAAGCAGAGCATCTCGTCGGCCAATTGAGTATGCCATCGTAAATTCAATACATAATTGATATTACTTATTATATACCAACCCAAACACCTTTTTTTGAGAAAGTATACCAATTTAAAAACACATGTTGTATAAAATACACAACGACACATTTACAGTTGTGAATCTTTGCCGTTATCTTACAAGGCGTGGGCCAGGTTTAGTCAATTTACTTGTTTACCCTATTAAACTGAAAAATCCCTAATAAATAGAAAAGTACCATCAACCAACCAAGATTGTACTTTGTCCTGGTGCAAACTGCAGGCGTTATTAAATTCAGATTCCATAATCAAATTTGAATTATCATAGCTTCTGTAGAATCCAGGTTATCATTCCTTTCAGTCGTAAATCAACAAAACATCGGATTTTATTGAGATAGTTTCTAGGTCACGACTGAAAGGCGCCTATTTGGAACTGGTTCATTGTACTACAATACAAGGACATTTAAAAATTGAATTTGACCAACAAAATTTCAAAAACCCCTCCGAACAGTGACACAAAATTACAAGTTTCAACTTATGTTGCTTTTCCTCCCACGTGCTCTAATAATTGCTTTCGACGGTTTTAAATTTAAATTTTTTGAGTTATTTTTTTGAAAGCCTTGACAAATTTGTGTGCGTGTTTCGTCTTGAAAGCAAAATCGTGCATGAATTCATCTAGATTTGCCAGCTTGGGATTAATGTACAGTACACGTTACACATGACGCCGTCACACGCAAAGTTATCGCGTGTTGTCTGAACTTGTCAGTTAAATAACCACACTGTGCTGGTCAATTAAGAACATGATTTCAGGCATGCCATGCTGTCAATTTAAACGGATAACTGTGACCGTGTCCTCCACAAAACATAAAAAGTTCATGTAATATGTGACGTTTATCAATGTACAACTTTACCCATACCTTTTCCATTATGCCAAACACTCACGTGCGATATGCACTTGTCGCCTTGGCAGCCATCTTTGATGAGGTATTATTGGCTGAGAGTCGTGCGCAGCGCGTGCACTTTTACATTGTTTTTCATCAAAGATGGCGGCAATGACGCCATGTGCAATCCGTATGTGGTAACTTAAACTCTTATCGTAGTGAAGACTATACATCGTTATAAAATTACAAGCACCTTTTACACAGATAGGCTAAAAAAAAAATTCTTCGACACTAGTGCTATAACATATCATCTCTTAAAAATGTCAATAATATCTAAAAGAATGCGTAGCAAGTAAACTCAAAACCTATTCAGCTGCCGTGCACTATCCTATTGAAACAAACGTTGAAAAATGTTTTCACGTTATATAGGGTTTCTCCAATATTAACTTTAACGGCAGAGGACAGTTCATGCAAGACATACGGTTTACAGCATGCACTAGTTACAATTATGTTTTTCCACCCAGTCAACGAGCATGCCTTGAAATTAACAATCTTGAATCCGTTTCAAGAGTTTAGTTTTTTAACTCAATCTTTCTCATCACATCCTCCGAGCATTGAATATTGTTCATGCTTTCTCAGTTAAATATATTGTGGACAGTTATTGCTAAACAAAACATCATTACAACGACACTAAAGACTGATGTGCAAGTCTTGCGAGTATTAGAACATTGGGGCCCGTTAAAGTGCCCGAGTTTGTTTCCATCACGCGTTAAAAAACAACTACGTGGGACCATTGTGTGGACCAAACAGACAAACGTAAAAAAAAAGTCACACAAAAATGTAAGTATTTAATCTTGAGGATCAAATGAAATGAGAAAGTATTACAACTGCCTGCCAGCTATGCAATCAACCAATGTTGCTGTACAATCCATTTGGGAAATCATTCCATTTTTGTCATACATCTATCACAGAGTATTTCCAGGTGCTACATTGTGAAGTATTGAACATCCATCACAATCGGCAACTACACTTATACCACAAGGAGTTTTCCTCGCAAAAACATAAAACCAGTACGGGCCCAACTTTAAGGGAATATTAGTTTAGGAAACAAACAAAAAACAAAAACATTAACAAATATACAAATAATGACGACAGATTCTACAGACGAAAACAATCAGTTTCCTTTATAGGTTTTATTTTAACTCATAATAAAACATTTGATCATATATCAGAAGTCTTTTATGCTGATTTTACTTTCTTTTCCTCTCTTTGTCCAAACACTACACTTGTACACGCACTGTATAATTGATCTAAAACACATATCTTGCGGGTATATTGGGACTTAATCGCTCGATATTCTGAGTTTGGTATATACTTTCAGCATAGTACAGTATATATGTATTAGTTCAAGCCATGATACTGTTTTTCTATAAAAACTAGGCTACTTTATTATTTATTTCGAGCCTTTTCTCCGAGAATATGGTTGGATAGGGCCATAATATTTGTGTTATATTTTCTCCGGCGCAGATTTAAAAAAAAGTGTGTTCTTTAAAGTTAATCAAAGAGCACAAGAAAAATCAGTTGAAAATAAATGAGTAAAATCAATATATCCATAAAAAGGGTCTAAATAATACAAAACTAATGCATGTTCAAAGGGAAAGGATCCGTTCTGAGAAATCAGTTCAATTTCAAAACGAAACATGTCTCTTTATACATCAAATTATCAATGTTCCATTCCATTAATAACAAAATTACAGATTTCATGAATAACGCGTGAAAAGAAGAGTCGCAAATAATGTATAGTGTAACGTGTGCAAGTGTAACATGAGAAATGGGTTCTATAACATTCACCGTGTGGACGTTCTTCCCAAATAGGACTTTAACTGCGGCAACAGAAGTGAACATCAGTTATTTGCCTTGGATTCAGAAATCAGAACAAATATACAGTGTTGCACGCAGCGATGTAAGGGTAAACCAAATAACATTGAAAATCACATATATACATGGAGAAAATTCTATAACGCGAGCCTGTATAATGAGGCCACCACGTAATGCCGGTTACTGAACATAATGTATATTATTGCATTGGGATCATAATTATCACCTTTATATTATAAATGGTATATTGCTCCTTCATTTCAATACATAATTAACACACGCTTGCATGCTTCGCTTACTTTTCTTGACAGCTCACAAGCTTACGGTCTTATTGAAATGAACTTCCTTAAAAACATACAATTTGTTTGATTTTGGAAGCAAGCCTTTTAGAGGTAGGGTGGACGTGATAGGAGTGTACTGTTTAATTTGGTTCTGAACACACAAATTTACCCAAACCTAATAGTGTTGTAGCATTGTGTCCGCCATATCTCAAGCAGACTTATGGCGGTTTTGTTTATCATACTCTAACGCGTGCACACGTGAATATTCTATGATTCTTGAAAATAATATTTTATCCTTCTAACTATACATAATTACTATCTTTCTCCAGAAGACGATCAGAGCATACTGATCGAAACGTCGAGTTGAAACCAATGGTTCTTTTCCGAACCACCCCAACTCATTAGAGATAGTCATTACACGGTTTTACCGCAAACATTTCCATAATATAATTATTTTCCTTTATAAGTTTGATTGTGAGGTTAGAGCAGTAACCACAGCATGTTACTAATATTGGCTCTTTGTGATATTTAAATAGTCTGTAAAGGCTTAATGGACACCATTAAGTTAATATATTAGATAGGGTTTTCCAGGGTTGAATGTGAAATTATAAAAACAATGCTTGCACAAAGACCCAGAATGCTGTGACATTCTTATACGTGGGTTGTGTTTATTGAACACCACAGGACGGGAAACTGTAAGATATTTATTCTTAAAAAAAAAATAATAATAATCCGTGAAGTTTAACTGTAACGTGAGTCATATGGGTTGGTTAACACATCAGAGCTGTATCGCACACAATGTAACTAATATTTCCGGCAAACCATCGGTAACGCCCACACGATAGATTCTCGCTCAATCATCATAAAATGACAAATTAATATCATTGTGGACAAAGGTATGCCTGAAACTCAACGTGACCTGTGGGCCTAGAACCGTAAACAAAAAATCGCTGGATTTCTTGATTAAACCATTATAATAATCAAAGACAAAACCAAATTAATAGGCGCGTTGGTTGATAGATAAAACAACGAAGGTTGTAGTAGCATTTGAAAATTAACTAATTATCAATAATAAAAAAATGCGTGGCTTTCACATCATCAAGTACTTCATCCTTTATAAAGCTATCGTTGTTGTTGTTACGAAAGCTCATGGAGTTTTTTTTTTAAACATAATTAATAGATGGTAAATTTGCATCGGGGATAAAGAACATTAATTTTGATAATACCCTTACAATGTAATAAGTAAGTCTTTTTGTGCAACACCTTCCTCGTTGTGACTAAAAAGTCAAACTATAGTTCTTCAACCGGTTTTCTTCCATATTTCTTGTATTTCACATTCGGTGCAATTGAATAGGCAGACGTGTGTATTTAAAAAAAACATGAATTATTACAATGGTATGTGTCCAGGGTTAGTGTTCACATAAAATATTCGGTGCATTCGAGAGGGGAATATACAGGTGGCCAATGCATTTATTCATGTACACGGATACATTTTGTCACTCTGGTAAATAGTTTATGTATTTGCCCACGGGTCCCTCGCGATCAATTTTGTAATAAAGCCGACAGGGAGATCACCATAAGGCTGCTGTCCGTCCACCCTCAAATAAAATCAAATATCAAATTATACAATCGCAGAAGCGCTCCAACCGAAAAACAATCAAATAAACAGCTTTTTATTTTATATCAAAATATAAAGATATATAACGATATATATATATTATATCCTAAGTGGGTGGTGTTTCAAGCCTTTGCACGGTGTGGAAAATAAGATAAGTATTTACTAATAAATAGTCAACTTGCGGGTACAGCAATGTATACAATTACTTTTGGAGGAGTGATGCTCTTAAAAGAACCCGTTTGGTAGCCACAGTGTTGTTTCACTACAACGCAATCAGTAATCATCAGCTGGAAATTGTTCCATGATTTATTTATTTGTTTATTATTTGTATGCCAAACTTTGTTAACGATTCTTAAGGAATTTGTTTTCTCTGAAGGAGTGCAAATTATTCATCAGCAGATCTTGCCTTACGGTACGATCTTAATTAGAGAGCTTAAAACAAACAAAAGGCAAGATGTGTTGAAGAAAGTTCATTATGTTTAATTCTTGTCAATCCAAAAATTAAAACCCAAATAAATAACTTATAGTGTCAAAGTTGGGCAGGTAAACATCACAACTTTTCTATTGTTCCTGTTCGATTCGAAAGCAAAGTTATTATTTAATGCAGGGTGTACTTTGGGTACTTTTTACTCTACAAGTTAATGACTATAAAGTAACGCCTCACTTGGTAAAACGCAATGGAGAGCTGTTTATATCCCCCCAAAACATCGTAAGAAGCGAACCCCTTTCATATTATGTAGAGAACTTTTGCCCACAACATTTTAAAGAACCTTCATAAATAGAGCCCATCCCATGCACCTGAAAGCACATATTTTTATGCAAAAAGAGTTGTTTCTTTTCCGTTTGTTTTTGTATAACTTTTGTTATTTTACTGACTGTGTTGGGGTTTTTTTCTTTCAATTTTTATGACCAATTAAGCTCAGATTTTCACATTGGTTTTGTGTACATGAATATTTTGGGATACACCAAGTGGGGATACTGTTCTTTGCATTTACCAAAAGTAAACCCTTTTCTGTTTTTATCAAGAAATGCACAGACGTATCTAAAATGGACGGCACCCATTAGTGCGGGTATCGTCCGCAAAATGACTACTCACACAACAACAATATTTACAAGTCCACAAATTCTTTAAGCTGCACAAAAATAGTTAGGGTTATTTATATAGTTTTATCTCGAAAGCCCTGGTTACTGCGATTGATCTTTAGACGAATTCTTGCAAATGATTTTCCCAACCACTCTACAACTCGTTAAGAGTAGGATCCCAAGCACAACGGCCAGCACGACCGCTTTAATCACTGCGAAAGAAGATAACGGGAAGGCATCGTTGCTTCGCACATGTCCATCCTCGTCCCCAGTAGTCATTGGAAAGCTCATCGTCGAAGCAGTTTCATTTGTGAGAGTGAAGTTCTCCGGATAGTCCGGGGTCGTGGTTGATGAAAGTATGTAGTCCAGAAGTCCGGATGATGGTGAGGACCGGACTGTAGGCTCAGGGTCCACCGGGAGATCGCGGCGGTGGAGCCGCGTCAATCTCCGTAAAAACCCGTCCATCGTTGATCTTCGTAACCTTGCTTTTAGTTTATTGCTGCTACTTCAAAATCCCTCCATGCAACTCCACTGTGACAATTGAAAAGCACTGGGATTCTTGCAGACTTCTTTCCTTAATCTGGACTCACTGTGGCGACAACTGTCTGGTTGTTCTGCAGAATATTATGATGGAGTTGAATATGTCAAGTGTTCTGTAATTACACTGAGCGAGGAAAGCCACTGACGTTTGCTGTGTGTAAACTGAAGCCGGATTTATTTTAGGCAGTCTTGCTCTCAGAATATATCAACTCATTACTGACAACGTTGCTTTAAGAAAAAATACACTTGAGAAAAGCCAAACTGCATGGTCAAAACAAAATGTATACATGAGAGAGCACACGTTACAATGCTTTCCTCTTTTTACAATCAGTGGAAATGTTTTCTCACGAAGTTGTTCCTCCTTGAAAAGTGTGTACAAACTGCACTGCAGTGCCAAATTAATGTATACATGAGAAAACACACGCTACAATAACACAATGCTGTCCTTTTTGACAGAACACAATTAGTCAAAATGTTTTCTCACGAAGTTGTTCCTCTGGCGGGCGAGAAATCTCTTGTGGCGTTAGTTTGTATTCATCATGTTATTTCTGCTGCCGAATTGAAAGCGCCGTTTGCCTAAGCAATTCTCACCTGAGACGTGAATGTCACTAACAAGATTGGCGTATCTACTTCAAACAAATTCGGGATCCGTTTGTGTGTAAGTTAATGCACCCGGTCAAGGTAAGTGAAAAGAACAGCGAGAAGCGTCCACTCGAACAAATTCGCCTTGAGAAAATTCCAATCAGTCAAGACTCGTACTCGTCGATGAGTTAAATCCGTCAACAAAACAAAAGCTCGGCCTCATCTGTTCCCTTAGTGAACAACGTACATTGATTAGAATTAGTCTAGCTGGGGGAACCCGCGTGGTATCCCTGGTTGAGCTGGTGATGTTTAGTGGGGTGGTTCGTGTCTATCTCTTTCTCCTACTTGGATGAAAAAAACATGCGTCAGGATTGTCGGCTACGGGTTGTCTAGAAAATGAGCATGAAAATTGGCTTGTTTACGGCTCGCTTATCCCGGGGACGAAGAGCAGAATAATTGGCAGGCCTGTCGTGGCATCAGTGTTGGCAGTCCTCCACTCGGCACAATGATGTGGATGTGTAGCATCAGTAGTCGTTGCTCAGTGTGTAGTATAGTTGTAGGTGTAGCATGTAGCAGCGTCTACGTCGGAGATTACAATACTTGTGGCCTAGCCTCAATGCAGTTCAGCACTGCGCAGCAATCGTACACACAACACTCGGGCAGGGCTCCGCAATTGAGCGAGATTATAGGTTGCCGTACAACGAAAGCAAAGCGCGGACAGCAGCTGTGTGCTATACCCGCAGGCCACTCAATTCAAAAGCCATGTAGACCTTCTCATACCTTTTGAACTAAAAGACATTTTTCAGATGTATTCTTGATTTTGCGTTTAATCACTGTGCCGCAGACACACAATAATATGCAGTTCGGGTGGACAAAATACCATCCGCTCTATATGCACAGCCTGTGTATTGCAAACACAAGCATATCAAGCATATACAACATAAAGGTCAGTCAGTTTTCTGAAAGTAAGTTAGGTCGACATCTCAGTGTGATGTGCAGTGCAACTGCAGGTGACGATGTCAGGAGAAATATCTCAGAGGTTGATCGCAGGCATTCAGACTTAGTTCGTACACACTGGACGCTCACCTGCTCGGGTACATGCGGTGTAGGTATCGGCAGCTGAAAGAAACACGGCTGACCGACTGCTGTGCTTAGATCAGACAACTAACCGTCTATATGTACTACTAGGTTTTCTAAAAACTGACGTTGCGTTCAGCGATTCCAGACGACGGATGACGAAAACGGCATGGTCGGGTGCTGCGATCGATACTATAAAAATACAGCCCCGTGATCAAAACTGCGTTGAAATATTGCCGCGCATACTTTTGCGGTGACCGGTACGGGGTGCAGCCAATCACAGCGGGCGTTATAAACCGCACGCGGTTGCATTAAAGTTGCGAAGTGTACTGGTCGGACTGGTACTGGTATCCACAACCAATGAATAATTGGATACGATTTGATTGGATAAACGTGGACAGGCGTAAGCTTACCAATCACAACACAGGTATGGAAAGCTTACTTTCTTCGCTCGTCTGCATGCACTGCCACATAATTATGTTCCGACATCTACATGTACTTGCATGCAATGAATGTTGGTGCAGAAGTTGCCTGCGTATCTCTAAAAGTAAAATGAATGTAGGTTAAAGGCGACTATGGACGGGGATCGACCTAGGCTAGAGTCCACTCTCTCTGGCGTTACTCACGAGCCTCGAAGTGTGATGTGACGTCAGATGTTCAGGCAACTCGGACTTGTGTGTTAATGTATCGGGAGAAATGCTGACGAGTTCAATTCGATATAGGCCTCTACCGCAAGGAGCTAGCCCATACATTGGCAAACGTCCGCAAGTGTTGCTTTAATGCAGTCACACATGCGGAGAGCATTTTGCACATCCTGTCCTCAGAACATGCCTGGCTGGCCATGGCGTCATACTAGCGTGCATGCAGTGACGGAAACATTATGTTATATCAATTGAGATGTGTGCATGATAGGCCCCCTATCTCTTGTTTTGGTGTCAGCAGTATAGAGTGACAGAAATTCAAATAGGAAGAAACTACAAAAATGAATAGTAAACTTGCAGGTACAACCATAAGTAAATCTCTAGTGTGGGAGGGCTGGCTCTAAAAAGAGTCAGTGTGGTCTCTTTCGAACTCGCATGTCAAACAATTGAAAAAAAGGCAGGATCTCTGGAAAGAGTTTCACCAAAAAAGATCACTCGTTCGTTGAAATAAAACTTGATTATTGTGCATAAGAATTGATCAACAAACAAGTTAACTTCAAGCATTCCCTCCTTTGAATCCATGTGTGGAGACATCTTTTGTTTTTCCATTGTCACTGTACTGAAGATATCCCCATAGACTTTGTACACACAATTCCTTGTGGGGAACCCCGGTCTTTAGAATTTCCCAATGAGGTCCTTTTATTTTCCCTTTTTGTTTTGACCTTGGTCTCCAGAAGGTACCGAACATGAGAGCAACAAAATTGAATTTGTTTGTAAAGATGTATTTAGAAATCAAACAGTAAATATTCTGTGTTTCATTCAGTGTGCTGTGTAGCAGCAAGTCCAGGCTATGTGGCTCTTTTGTAAACATATTTATAATGTCGCAGGTTACGTAGTCTGTGACAGCAAAATACATGTAATGCAATACGTTTACTTGCGGGAATGCACACATGAAGTGCTATTATCGCTTTTAAACTACTCGAGAACGTCGATGTCCGGGGTAAAGGGATGAATCTTAACAGCAGGAGTGCAGTTACTTTCTTGACACTTTTACGGGTGGGCTGTTTCCTTGAGACTGAAAAGCGTATCGGCTTACATTTAAAGATACATCATCATTAACTCAGGCAAAACTGTAAATTCTACAGTTATGCTGACTATATTTGATGCAGATAAGGCGGTAAAATCGTAAATGCTTGAAAAATTCAAGTTATGTCCCTTCAGAGAAATCATTCTTACTACACTTGTACACTTCTCTTGTTTATCAATATTATAATGTTATTGAAGATCAAACCAAAAAGATGGCTGATACCAACAGTAATTCGAACAGAGTTATTTAAAAAGATACAAGTGTAAAATTCTTAACAAACAAACATTAAGCCAACCTCGTTCTCTAAATAAAACAGGCAAGTCAACCTCGTTCAACGACTCACTGATTCTGTGCCACATACTACAAAATCAAACCAACCTATATCGCCAACAGGACCGACGGTTTAATTCGCACTTTAAGACAAACTCAGAATTGCTGAGAAAAAACGTGACTGAACCAAACCATTCGATTATTCGTGATGTCTTCTACTCTTCTAGCTCATGGGTTATTATATTCTGTATTGGCACCCTCGAGCATCATTCATAACTAAGATTTGGATGTGTGATGATGCCCAGTCATTCATGTAGACTGTAATTAGACTTCCCTCAAGCTGTTAACGACAATGTCCAAGAAGAGGAACAAAATATTAGGCTAACAGCCTCCACCGTTTAATCACGGTGGTTTGGTTTTCAGACGTCCGTGCCAAATCTTACCGAGCCAATATTTGCAGAGCTGCATAAAACTGATTGGGAAATGTTAAACTTTAGCTAGCCATTGAATCAAAGTATTCGTTGGTTTTATGTATACGGGAAAAGTCACGTACAATCCCAGAGAATGATGACTATTACGACAAAATGCCAACGGTACGTTTACATAATTCCTTTTCACTTTAAACTTTGACGTAACCTTATATTTAACCGCACCTCGAGTTGGTTTTGGGGAGATTTGTTATAAAACTCTCTTCTACTCGATAATAACTGCAAGGCAGAAATCATATAAATTTCCACAAATCTCGCTGCGTATCCAACCAGAAGTTCCAAGTAAAAGTAAAATTCTTCACAATGGAAATTACTGTTAGTTTCTTGGAAGTATCTGCATTTGCCAGCATCCATAATAGCATCCTTTAGCGTTGTTGTGCAATTTAAATATTATTAATACTGTGTTATTGTATCTTCTTACTTCTTTCGTATAGTTTTATTTTGAATACCGATATCTCAGTTGTATTTGTTAATGACCTGATTAAATATATCTCGATTCCTGTCCAAACCAAAAATTCAAGGTTATATATTTGTTTGGTAAGGAAAGCGGTATTCATTGGTTTTGACGTTAATATTTAGCATATTTCATATATCTGTAATTATATTCTCCCACTATACAAATCAATCTTTGACCTAGTGTTTATTTTTACAAAACTGCATGTCTAGTTATGAATGGTTCCGTTTCCCTGGGGATCAATCTTTAATTGTTCCAGATAAACTGCTCAGGGGATACTGTTGGTTCGAGCGAATACTGCAAAGGGCTCTTCAGTGGGTCGCCATAAGATACTCTTAGGCAACGTGACATGTATACAGGGACTATCGACCAGAATTCTGTGTTGCAAACAACGTAGCGGTCAAATACTCACATTTCATAAAGGGGGATCATTCTGCAATAAGTATTGGCAAAAATGCCCCAATTATAAGTGATTTTCTGTTCATAAGCTCAAGGAATAGAGTAAGACTCTAAGAGTCGTAAAAGACACTTTGGCAACGTGACATGTATACATGGACTACAGATTACTGTGTTGCAAACAAATACTCACATTTGATTAAAGGGGGAAATTATTCATCAGTATTGACAAAGACGCCCCAATTATATCAGCGTTGTTGTTCATCTACTTTTCTGTTAAATTTTTCACAGGTTTGTTATTTTATGCATAATGCTGGAACAAACCGAGTGAGGATACTGGTCCTGATCAAATACCAAATGTGTTCAGTGCCTTTAAGAAAAATTATTATGAATACTATTGCCGTAATCACTACGTGCATGTAGTCGCGGTAGGCATTCGCCTATGTAAGACGTTTCAGTGCAAGATGGTTCGGCAACGATCGACCGTTGATTTTCATTTTTTTGTTCTTCAGAACAGCAATGTCTTTAGGCAATAAGCAGATGGTTGTGACTATTAGGAAGCATATATTTGTGTCGCCAGTGGATAAAATTTTTACAGGGGCTTGATAGTAAACTTGTGTATACATAGAGTGTCAAAAATGTCATATTAGATATTTTGGTATATCATACTACTGTTACACAGATTGGAGTCTTATCGCACGTCCGCCAGTAACGTGCTCAAGGCGCTTGGACAAAAGAAAAACACTTTTTTTTGATAGAAGGTTTTGAAGTTTGTATGAATGGAACCGAATTATGTAGCACTTAATAAGGGTCTGAATGTTAAGAGGTTAATTTGTTATTGTGTTTTAATAGAAAAATGTAATTCATTATGAGGAATAGGTTACATATACACCGGGAAGTCAAATTAAATTTATGTTTTCAGAAACAAAGTGTTATGGTACTCTACAAATGCGGTTTGTTATTCGTTTCCCCAGGTATATCGTACATGACGACTATTCCAAGCTGATCGAGGCTTCTATAAATTATAGAAAGTAATTAATGCACATTCGAAGTGCAGTATTCAGTGTACTTCATGTCCCAATGTTTACATCAAACATGGAGATTGCATGGCAGATCATACTGACAAACATAAACACAACGACAAGTATCTATAAAGCTTCGTTAAATAAAGTACAGTAACTTTAGCCCTATATGGGGGGGGGGGGGTTTCTCGAAACGTACAGAACTATAACCAGGGATGTGTGTGTTGACGAACTAAACTAGCGTATACGTAAAAGAAAAACGGTTCACAATCGACCACGGTTCGGGGTCCAAGGGGGCCTGGACCTTTTTAAGATCAGGGCCGAAAAGTGATGGTTCAACTCAGATTTCGCGCCAACTCGACCCTCTCCTGGGCCAGTCTGACTTAGATTTCGGGTCATTCTGATCTGTAAAGGGGTCAGTTCAAGGGGAACCAGTTCCGGGTCAATATTCTGACCCGGAAGTTTTAAGAGTGTCTGATGGTCAGATTTTGTAAGTGAAAAATAATTTTAAAAAATGATTTTATTATTTTGTTAAATTGTTATTTTTACTTTCTTCAAAAAAGCTGTCGGGTGGGGTCTGCCTTGTCCCCGGCAGTGAGCTGAAGATGATTCATAAATCTACAAACAAGTTCTTTAGCTTCCACAATAAAATATTACTCCTCACACATGCGACGTCTTCGTGTGTATAAAGAATACGCACTCTGTCAAGGTTCATCGTTCATTTTCTGTAAAAGAACATAATCCTAAGAAATCTGAAGACCAAAGCTTTCAATCAACGCAAAGGTCACCGTTTATATTTTCAATTAAAACTAATCTTGCATTGAATGAACGTTCCTACTTAAATGACAATTTTAAGTGTAATGCCATCGAATCTGTCCACGTCGGCCGTATAAACACAATATCTTTGCTTGATAAAAATGATTTGGGCCGCCAGGGAGAACAGTTCATTGGCATTTGATGGGGCTACCCTTGGTACAAAAAAAGACAAAAATCGATAGGCAAATAAATAAAGTTTGAATGTTGATTTTGACCCTTCGAAAACTTGGGTGTCAAACTTGCACATTTAAATTTAAAATTAAAATCAAAAACTAAACCAAGGTCTGTTGAAATATTACCACATTATCTGCTATTAAATGTATCCAATGGTGTTTATTCTCTCCTGGGTATCTTATAGTATATTGCAACACCCATGGTTTCAAAATCAACCCCCAGTTTTTTGCAGTAACCAACGTTATAAAACATACGAATGTAGACCTATGAAAATTTACTCTGAGTCACAAGGGCTTAAAAATAAATACAAATACAAATAATTGTCACCATGTGTCACATGGTTCAGATCAATCCAAATGTTCACACCCAATTCCCACTATCTCGAGACGGTCATAGCAAGTCACCTAAACAACAGTCTTCAGTTATTATTACACCACCTTTAAAGCCAACCGCAATTTTTAGGTTTAATCCTCACTCGAATGGGAGAAGGGCTGACGTGTGTTGCACCCGGAACCCCCAGGTTAAGAAGTCTTTATGCATGGATGTGACACACTTAAAGTAAGAGCACTCTTATGTAGCATAATAACATTAATGCAAGCTAGAGAAAAAAAAGAACCTTTCCCTGTATGGTTTGTAAAGTGTCTAATTCATCAGTTTAAAGAAGTTTTATTTTCCTTTTTCCCTAGGACCCGAATCTGAAAATTAAACATAGCCTGCACTTCTATTAGACTTACTTTGCTATTATTGCATGTTTCTTGTTGTTTTGATGCGAGCTGAGAAAATAACATTTTCCTCTATACAACTTGTCATTTGTCTATTTCATTAAAAAACCAACTTTAATCACAATGTGTGTATATAATTGCCAAAAAGAGTTTGTTCTTAGAGAACTGTCTTTCTTAATTCTGCTACCGCGGAGCAGAATTGTTCGGGGGTTCGGGAGACTTCTCAGTTCTGAAAAGAACTGTCCTGCTTTTTTAACTATAACCCGGGCGGACGGTACATACATAGACTGGGACTAGTACTTTAGGTTATAGGACCGTGATAACTGCACTACCGCGGAGTCAGTTCTTAAATTCGTCTCAACGTTTCGACTAGCTTGCTACTCGTCATCGTCAGGAGCTTTAACAATGTTTCAACTTTCCCCCTTTCCCAGCACTCGAATTATTATGCGTACTCAAAACCCTTCGACAGGCTTATAACTGCACTTGTGGCAGCCGTCATAAAGCGTTTAATATTTCCATTGTAATCTGCAGATCAGGAATGCATTTCATCATTTATAATTAATGTTGTTATAGACATTAGCAGTTCGTTAAATAGGTGGTGTTAATAGACTGTCAAAACAACATTACATCTATGCAAGTCCCAATTGATTTTAAAGTCCTGATCCCGAAGCCTTTACAAATGATATTGCATCTTATAATATTTCATCTGGGACAACGTGATATGTCAACACGTGGTATTTAAGCGGTATCAAAGCAATATCAACCGCAATAGCAGTTAAAGGAACAGAGTGACACTAAACAAACATATATCTTCCAACCTGTATTCACCACAAAAGAGGAAATTACAAACTTTCAATGATTTGGTATAGTGTTTTTAAATGTTGAGTTAATATGAGAAGAAATCAGCTGAATAGGAGAAATCGTTAACATGTTAGCATCCAAAGAGAATCTGTTTATCAAAAAGACTGCTTAAGTGATGACCACAAACGAGCACAACAGAAAATTATCATCACCAAAGCATCTTCCTTGTCTTTAAACAACGTTGTGCAGCAGGGCATTATTATTGACTTTTTCAACATCTCCAGTAAAAACATTTCCCCATCACTGGCTCCAGCAAACATGTTTGATCTTTACTTGACATTATATTTCCTCCCAGGAGCAACATCAAATCCAGCTGTGTCTGAAATGGCCTCTCGAGGCTAAAGTTTCCAAAACCCACTTACGACAGCCAGCCCTCAGAGCACTCTGAAAATGATGAGTATCCCTTAACCCGAGACAATGATCGAGGGTATTGAAGCTATCTAAAGAGATCTCGAATTGGAACATCCCATTATCCTGTGACGAAGTAGCGATCAATCCATCCTTGTATGTTTCTCTCTCTCTAGAATACACCTGTCATAGGTTCCCGAGGTTCATTCAATAATACGGATATAAAGCGGACTTAACGAGTGGAGTACACCCAGCAGTTAAAATTAACAGCTTTTAGAAAAGTAGTCTTTCCTTGAGATGGAAGTCCTAGTTGATTTGCACTTCCGTTCAAGGAACACACATGTAGTGGAGGACTATTAATGGTTATCTTATACACAACTGAAGTTGTAAACAGACTTACCTTATGAGTTTTAGTTTATCGAGCGTTCATTAAAGGCAGTGGACACTATCGGTGTTGTCAAAGACTAGCCTTCACAGTTGGTGTATCTCAACATATGCATAAAATGTTAAACTGTGAAAATTTGAGCTCAATCGGTCATCGAACTTGCGAGATAATAATGAAAGAAAAAATACCCTTGTCACACGAAGTTGTGTGCGTTTCGATAGTTGATTTCAAGACCTCAAAATCTAATTCTGAGGTCTCGAAATCAAATTCGTGGAAATTACTTCTTTCTCGAAAACTACGGCACTTAAGAGGGAGCCATTTCTTACAATGTTTTATACCATCAACCTCTCCCCATTACTCGTAAACAAGAAAGGTTTTACGCCAATAATTATTTTGAGTAATTACCAATAGTGTCCACTGCCTTTAAAGGCTGTTCATCTTGAGCTGGACGTCCTTGCTAATTTGCCATTCCGGCCAAGGAAAATGGCTGTGGCGAAAAAAAACAATGACAGTAAAACTATTCATTGTTTATCTTATAAAAACAACATAAGTTGTACGGAATTTTACTCTGACAGAAATAGTAGAGAACTAATCATTGATGACCGCAGCACCTAATCACGGTACAGCTTAAGTTGTACAGGACCAGTGAAGCCGATGATTACCGTGTACCCCATCGAAGCATGAAGTTGAGTTTATTTCCATAACTTTTCATTTACACACATTAAACCAAAGCCAGACAGCTCAAGCAGACATTATTGTTCACATTCACAAGAAAGACAGGCGAACATTCACAAAACAGCGTGTGACTCATCAATTTAACGTTGTTTTTCCAATAGAGCGAATTTACATCAACGCGCTTAAACTTTTACAGATTATGTCTTTTTATCTTGCGCAAAAAAAAAAAGAAGTCTTCACTAGTCCTGTACATGCTTCTGAGTTTAAGATCGAAATTATTCTTAAACTTGTCATATTATTTTGGTTGACGTTTTATCTTGAGGGATCCGTTTATCCTTCAGTCACAAATCCTTCATGGTATTTGTTTCCATCACGACGAAATTAAGTCCACGTTATTTTGCTAAAAGAATGAGTTTATTACTTCGACGAAATTCTCGATGGATTTTGTTTTGTAAGTCGCATCTGTGTATGCTTCTGGTTTTATGACAAAATACTCGGAGACTTGTCATATTAAGTTGGTTTACGTTTCATCCAAAGGGAAGCATTGATCCATTTAAGTTGAAAATCCTTCATGTTTTGTGTTTTTATCACGGTGAAATGTATCAGCCCGTGTCATGGATTAGAAATAAAGATGTCAGATAAGCTGAAATTAATCTTTCAAGTTTACGGATGATACCGCTGTTTGAATAATCACTCTGATGTTTTGTAAGGCGATATTTATAAATATGGGGGAGGATTACAAATCTTGAGTCTGCTTCAAAGATGAAAGAAAGATGATCCATTCAACCGTTCATGCACGGAATAAGCCATTTTGTGTTATTTATAACGTTCCCATGCAGACTCTTGTTTTAACAACACGCCAAAATGTCCCCTTCTTATTTCCTTTCGAAGAAACTGCTTGCTGGGTCTAAAATAAATGTAACAGCTTTATGAAACAGTTTGTATCTTCTCACAAAGTATCATTGTCTTGTTGGTAATTGTCAAAGACCAGTCTTTTTACTTGGTGTATCTCAAATGATATGCATACAATACAAAAACTGTGAAATTTTAACTCAATATAGGTCGTCAAAGCAAGTTGCGAAATAACTATGGAAGAAAAACCCACCCTTTTCGCACAAGTTGTGCTTTCAGATGTTTGATTTCGAGACCTCATCCATTAAGCCTCGAAATCAATTCAAATGTTTTAGTGGAACATTACTTCTGTTACGAAAACTACTTTGCTTCAGAGGGAGCCGTTTCTCACAATGTTTTATACTATCAACAACTCTCCATTGATCGTCAACAAGTAGGTTGTTAGGCTAAAAGTTTTTTTGCTGAGTAACTACCAAAAGTGTCCAGTGTCTTTAAGAAGCATTCTTGTAAGCGGTATCAAGGACAGATCAGGACAGATCCGGGATCAGTGAAACGACGACCCAATTACTAAAAGGGATGTCAATTGAATTAAGGGTTAAGTCTTTACCCAAGAATTCGAATTAGCTCACAAGATGCCGTTAGGAACATCTAAGACTTATACATCATGTTGTGACTTTAATGGAATGGATTCAAAACCTATTTCTGGGTCAAATCGTATTCTGATGGATCTAATTTGAAGACGAGCCGACATGGATTATTACATTCAGTTTTTTCTCGGTTGAATATTTCGAAGGTAGAATATAAAATAAAAAAATCCGGCGGCGCAAGATTTTCTTGTAATTCAAATCTGAAGAAGGTAAAAGCTTTGATGGATGTCAGGAGACGGGTTCAACGATGCTTTCATAATAGTTGCTCAGAACCCAAATGAAAATTCCCGTGAGGATAAGGGTCCCCTATAATTAAAACCAATCCGCCCAAACCCTTCTAAAAGGTGTCCCCGTGAAATCCGTGAGCCAAACCCGGCCTCATTAGACCGTCTAGCGCCTCGTGGGATCGGCGGAGCCAAGACCTGGTTACATGGCAGGTGTCATCTTCAACACCGACCACGCACGAACAGGTCCGGGTTCGAGGCTAGGCAAAGGGAAATCGAACAGCATCGAGAAAAAATTGTTATTGACAAGCAAGCCAGGGATGAACATTTCCACCGCGGAAACCGCTTCAAAAAGTTAGCATTAGATCACCGGTTGTATTTCGCTGACACCCGGAGCGTGAAACCGGAACGCGGCTGCTCAAACAGCAATGAGTCCCGGTTTGATTAAGAAGGACCCGGTTGGCCTTTAGAAAAATTCATAATGTTGGATGAGCGGGGATTACAAAACCCACACGCGATGGAAAATTAATTGCGGAGGATCTTTTTTAGAAAATTGAAATTCTCATCCTCGTCTTGAAAAAAAGTATCTTCTCTCAAAGAAGATCCCGCGCGACCGTCTTAGTTTGGTTAGTCTAACTTTTCTTTTGATCATGCCACTTGTTGGGCCTTCGATGAGCCTTTTCGCTCGACAAAACTGTAAGCCTGTTTGCTGGACAAACGTTAAGCTAAAGATAAATGAGTGCAAAATGGGCACACTCACAGGTATATCGCGAATTATTAACTGGTTAGTTAATTTCAAATGACCCTTAAAATTTTGACTTGCATTTATCATTAGCAGTTTCTACCTTCACAGAGATTAACTGTTTGCTTTCTTTAAGCTATAACACCTTGAGGCCCGTTTCTTACTTCCTTTAAATGCGAATGCGAAGCAAATTTTAACGAATAATTCGTATCAGTTGAATTGTGCTCGACCGCTCATTCGCTGCGCAAAATTGCCATGTTACGTCCAAATTCGTTTAGAATTCGCATTCGCAGAAAACACGATCCTGCGTTGTTTTAACAATATCTCGAAACATTCAAACTATTTCGTGACAAGGAATCACTACGTTCACATAGAAGAAGACCATGTTTGTTTTCTTTAAGCACCTAGGTATAAGGGCGGGCAAGGACCAACAACCTTAAACCGTAATAACTTTAACAATTTGTACGATCACAGAGGTAAATTGTTTGCTTTCTTCAAGCATCCTAGTACAGGGCAAGGACAAACAACAAAACCGTAGCTTGAACACAATTACACTGTGCGGCAGTGCAAAACCTGCGTGTTATCTCTAACAATATCTCAATGAACTTGAACGAAGCTCCGAGATATGGCTGAAATTTTATCCGACTTCCCTAGCCGTGGGCTACCGGGAAAGCGATACTTGCAATTGATTCAGGGACGAAATCTGCATCTGACCGGGGTGCTTGATTTGACGAACATTGACGCACGGTGTTTTGCTGCGAACGCTTTTCAGAAAAAAAAAAAAAAAGTTCACAGATTTACAAATAACTTACAGGGTTTACAGAAGGCAATGGTGAAAGACTTCTCTTGCAATATTATTCCATGAAATGCTTTACTTTTTGAGAAAACAGCAAAACAATATAACGAGAATTACGGATTTATTTTAAACACATGTCACGACACGGCGAAACGCTCGGAAACAAGGGTGGGTTTTTCCGTTGTTTTCTCCCGACTCCGATGACCGATTAAGCCTAAATTTTCAAAGGTTTGTTATTTGATATAGAAGTTGTGGTACACAAAGTGTTGGCCTTGGACAACACTGTTTACCGAAAGGGGCCAATGGCTTTAAAGGGACATCGCATTTCAATTTTGCCGTGTGGATATTGCTTGCTGCATGAACACTATTCTTTACACGAAACATAAGCTCCCGCAGCCATGGGAAATTATTGACAATGAGTGCTTTTGCAATATTGTTAGATACATTTATAAATTCACCTATAGGTTAGATCTCATCTTCTGTTGTTTGCAAGAAAACAGTAGTGGTATCTTTTTTACTTAAAGGCAGTGGACACTATTGGTAATTGTCAAAGACTAGCCTTCACAGTTGGTGTATCTCAACATATGCATAAAATAACAAACCTGTGAAAATTTGAGCTCAATCGGTCTTTGAAGTTGCAAGATAACATTGAAAGAAGAAAAAAACTTGTCATTCGAAGCTGTGTGCGTTTAGATGGTTGATTTCGAGACCTCAAGTTCTAAATTCGAGGTCTCGAAATCAAATTTGTAGAAAATTACTTCTTTCTCAAAACTATGGCACTTCAGAGGGAGCCGTTTCTAACAATGATTTATACCATCAACCTCTCCCCATTACTCTTCACCAAGAAAGGTTTTATGCAAATAATCATTTTGAGTAATTACCAATAGTGTCCACTGCCTTCAATACAAGTTCTTCATATGGTTTCGTTTGTTACAATATTGCTGGTTTTGACTTGTTTTCAATTTTTATTTCATCTGCCCCACCCATAAGCTTTTGTTTTAATTCTACATACCAAGTGTGGCCCTAAGAACAAAAAAACTCCACAAAATGTAAGAGTTAAACACCATATTGACTACAACGCACGTGTACACAGTGTTATTTTCCTTTAATGTACGGAATGTCCACATAGTGCCTGCAACATCGAGCTGTCTGTGTGTAAAGGGTAGATGCCGTTGTTTACAAGCACAATTTTCTCGACTTGCTCAAGTTTTTCTCAGATGATTTGATCAATAATGTGAAAGATAGTGTGATAAGTTCATAATTTCACATATTATTGTTTGCGAGAACAAAAGATTGAAGTGGTATTTGCTCTGGGTTGTTTTTTTGTTCGGTTCGTTTTTTCAAACTGGCCACCCCCGCGCTTTGGGGGTTAAGGTTGTTTTAAGCTTGGATGCAAACACGCAATCGCTTTGATCGATTTGGTTCGATAACTGCCAAAACAGCACAAAGTCTTCAAGATGGGCACTCGTCTCCATGCTTCCATCGATGGGAATTCAAATCGTCTGGTGTACTTTCAAGTTATCGACTCAGGACAAAAACAATAATGCGCGAAGGGCAGACTTTTAGGCGCGTATACCTGTACTGCCTGATTCATAATGGAACGAGTACACCTACGGCAAAGTCAAATCTACATCTAAGCTTTCACAAACCAACCTCGAGTGTACACAACTGTCATTTCATCGTAAGACTCTTACTCTTGGGGGCGCCCTTTTTATAACCAAAAACATACCCCCCCCCCCCCCCCCCCAACACACACACAACCCATAATACAAACAAAAAATATGTTGTGGTTATTTTTAACCTGTTTGTTGTTGCATTCGATTGTATTGTCTCCTTTTTACGACTTGTTGTTTAGGAACCATTTTTAAATAGGATTTGAAACTTTACATTGTAAAAATGTAACTAAGAGAGGTTTGTGGTAACACCATGTGAACATCTCTTTTGACCAAGTGTTGGTTCTCATAATAACCGGTGGTTAACGACTCAACATTTCGATCAGTATGCTCGGGAGAAGACCATTTTGTTTTTTATCTAAACTATTTTCATTATACAAGAACACACTGCTGTGACTATCTTACTCTGGACTTTTTTCCTCACATACTATGATGTTAAAGATACCCAACGGCCACTACGGGAATATGTACACGGCAACATAACGAGACTATAATATCCCACGATTGATTCTGGCCGCTAGCAGGCGACATGATATTCTCTCTTTTGATATATCTTTGGTCCTCCAGTATGCTTTGCCTGGCGCCCTAAGGCTTCGCGGCTGCATTGATTATCGCTCGGTGTTTGGATATCAGCATGGAAAGGATTGTGACCACAGTGCGGCGGCAACATTTCTACCTCAATAATGAACATATCTCAATGAACAATACATACACTTAAGGTACAATGTGTTAATGAATGGCTAATACGTTGAAAGTTCCACAGTGGAGTAAACATTTGAAACGGCCCTTTTATTTGCAAGAAGTAAAGAGGTATTGTGTTTAAAAAAAAAATGTCACTTCATGGTATTTGGTCATACTTGTAACGTAGAAATAAAGGTTGCACGGATTAAGTGTCATTTTACGTCAATGAGATTTTTAAACTGCTGGCTTTACACTCATGAACTCATTCTTCTCATTTGAAATTGAATGGCCCACATTATCTTGCAGCTGCGAAATTTTGGTAATGCCAAACTGTCAAAAATGAATAACTCCTTTGACTGATGAATGGTTGCGCGATAGCCCATTTATTTTCAAAGGAAATTGAATGCGACATGAAGGTGTTAAAAGGATTGAGTTTTTGTTCAAATTGACAGGGTTATTATATTAGTTAGCATCAGATTTCGTGTTGATACACGGTAGACTTTGAAGGAAAATTACAGAACTTAGTTTTGGCCAGTCAACATATTTTGGGGGAGTTTAAGCACTTTATGTTATCCAACATCCATAATCTGACAAACCTGTAGAAGTTCGAGATAATGAAAAACCGATTATACAGTCATCTTGCATGACATCGGTTTGAAACTTTTTCTCTTTTAATAAAACGCTTACTGAGCGATAAACTCCAAGCGGGAAATGAGTCTTTTTATTTCTCATCAAATATGACATTTCAGAAAGAAATATTTCAAGGGAAATTTTCTACCGTCATTATCATTAAACCGTCTATAAGTTTTATGTAAATCTGTGGTCTTAGACGAGTTCTTTTTCTATTTTCTTTACCATTTCTGTAATGTTCCTTAAAACAACATATCAACTATAAAGATATGCCTTTCTGTGATGGCTGCGGCACTTTTATTGCAGGCTTACGATTCCTGATCGTATAGCCCCTAGGCCCACGCACAATACTCTAAGAGCGGTTGTGCTCGACGTTACCCAAACACTACATCCCTATTCACTTGCTTCTCATAGACTACTCCATGCATGCAGCGAGATAACAACTTCAAGCAATGCTTTTGTTCAAGACTCACCACTTAACCCGTAGGTGGTTGTGTTTTCCCCGAAGTTAACATTTTTAACATGCTATTTCGAATAACAGTCCCGTCTGACATCGGGAGCGAGAAGACAACTTTACGACTTTCAGTCAAGATGAAATCCTCACAAAATCGAGAATTCTTTTCAAAACTTCTTTATAATATTCAAAATAAAAACTACTCGATGTTAACTGCCTTGAAACCTTTGCAAAAGCAATGCCGAATCTTTTCTCAGAATAAATACTTTTGCATAAAAACATTATTTAAATGAGAGTTAAAAACAATCGCTATGACAGCAACTGTTTGGACATTTATTTCGCATAAACTATCATGATCCCCGTTCCCTTTAATATACTGGTACAAGATCATTCCTCTGGTATCACAAAAAAGTGGCATAAGGTAGCTCATGTAAAAAAAAAAAAAAAAAAACTGACTACAGGCTGGCGTCTTCGTTGTTTTCCACACTGACCTGTACGTGTAATTGCTATGTAGGTTCCAATCTCATAAATTTGATTACGATAATTGCACGATATATTAATTATTTCTTAGCAAAGCAAAGGTCAGCTGGTAAACAAAAATGGATAAGCCGTTATGTAGTGTTCCACTTTCCAATGAAGACAAGATCTGATTTCATGTTTCGAGGCCTAACGTTAATAGAAGTTTTCCCTTTGCAACCAAAATTTCCCTCTTTTCACCCACGGTTCTTTAGTCGGCTGGAATCTAATCTTTTAAATTGGCACGGCATAGTCGGCACTGCATCTGTAGGCAAGCATTACTCGGCTCCGCAATCATAAGTGGTATAGGGTAGAAGTCGAGCACGATCAAAGAATCAAGTATAGAGAACTGGGACAAGTAGGTTATTTATATGGGTAAAACTATAAGAGGTAAAGTTGAAGAGAAAGTATATGCTCTTAAATTCTGTGCGAAATACCAAGAAAAACAAAGAAGAGACTTTCATCATGGCACAGCCATCTTGTTGTTTTTTTTCCCATTCATCTCAATGTTATTAAACCGAGGGTGGGAAAAAATAGTCTGGTTCTTTTTTTTGTGCAATGAATATTTGCATCCATTGCTGATAACGGATACAGGGAACTTGACCACCATGGTGACAGCATGATAAAGGTATATATCCATGTTTTCCAGATGACGATCAAACAAGCACTAAGATTTATAAGCGTTGTTTATTTCTGTTAAAGGAACAAGTTGCCTTGGATCGGACGAGTTGGTCTTTTAAAAGCGTTTGAAACCGTTTTTTATGAAATACATATGGTTAGAAAGATGTTGTAAAAGTAGAAAATAATGATCCACACAAGTATCACTCGAAATTGCACGGTTTTCCTTTTACGTCGCGAACTATCACGGTCGGCCATTTATGGGAGTCAAAATTTTGACTCTCATAAATGGCCGACCGTGTTAGGCGACAGGGTAAAAAGAAAACCACGCAATTTCGAGGCATATTTGTGTAGATCATTGTATTCTACTTTTACAATATCTTTCTAACCATATACATTTTACAACAAACGATTACAGAACGCTTTTCAAAGACCAACTCGACCGATCCAAGGCAACGTGTTCATTTAACTGTTTCAAGCGTAGTTAGGATCTAGGAGCACATTTCAAAATGAGAAAATAGAACTAGCTATTAATGCAAACTGCCTATAACAACCATAAGGACCTATGGTCTACAAATATCGAAGATCGACAATGACCTGACGTGTCGACACTCCAGTTGAGCCTTTCTTTGTCATTAACAACTACAACTACAAGTTATTACATGTTCGCCATAAAGACGGAAGACGGGTAGAGTATGTTCAAATCGTCGAGACCAAACCGGCTCTTTTCAGAGCCAGCACTCACTCAGAAGATAATTACATGGTTATTCGCAAGTTTACTATTAGTTTATTATCATCGTCCGCACCTTGCAACGACTTCTACGCCTTGCACACCGGGTTGATATGTGAGCATTACAAGTCTTTATTATTACTCAATAAAACTTCAAACATCACTTACCTAGTTGTAAACAATATTGTTGTTGTTTCAAGTAAACTCTACGATATTGTATTTTGATAATCATTTATGTTGATCTTATTTTGACATTAAATGGTGCGGCTGATGGTTCTTTGACTACTGAGATTGTGCTCGCATAATTGCTAGAACTACCGTACATCAAGCATTCGCTAAACGCATTATTCCATCAAGATTGTTTTTAAAATCAAATTACTTTTCCTTGGGCACGTTTTTGTTATCTTGAACCTGCAAACGAACTTTCCTTCACGATTTGATTGAAGTAAGCATTAAACTATCTTGTCTTGAAAAGTAAAACAAATTGAAGTATATTGCTAGAATCAACCAATGAATCTTATTTTACCGTGGGGCTCTTTTTCTGTTATCAGATGATGTTCCATGCTGCTTTGATCCTTCCAATACATGAATGGACAATTATGGATCTTTGGGTGTATATCTACGAAATCAATCGACACAGACTCGCTGATTCTCATTTCCCGTTGGCACCTTTTTCGATATCATCTTACTGTTTAAACCATGCCGAATAATATCTGAATCTGAATTATATAGTCGGCAAACCATCCTAGTGGAAACATCACATAAACTTCGATAACTTAGTTTGGTTTACACGTCACCATAAAGTAAATGTTACTCAAAAGCTTACATTATACAGATAGTGCTCCAGCCACCAAGGGGACTTTACTTTCATATTATTATAGGCCTATTAGCTTTCGATCCAACCGGACCTTCTTCTGAGGCATAAACAAGTACAAACAAATACAAATCCATTTATAGCAAAAAGAGTCGCAAAGGATTTAGGGAAGGTATCAAGAAGAAAAAAACGTGAAAATTTAGCCATCAATGTTACCAATTTATAAACAATTAGAATTATATCCATGCCTTTAAATAACTGAACATAAAGCCGAGGAGAATTGTTTTTACAACAGAGATATCCGAAATTGTTTTAAAGGAATCTTTCACGTTGAGAATCAACTGCCGGTATTGGAAGTGATCACGTGTGCTTTCACATTCACAGTTTCCCTTTATCAAGATTATCCTGAAGTCTAATATTGACCAAGTTTTTGAATATGTTAGTTATTCCCAAATTGGCATCCCGTACTGCTTTAATACAGTGCATGCCTCCGTCTCACAGTACACAGGCCAAGTTATTCTTCTCAAGTTGCACTGATACAATGATTTGCGTCTCTTCGCCCCCTGGGCACAATTTTCCACTCAAGTTAAGAGAGGGTTCCCATCCGAGAAGTTGGCTGTCTTTTAATATTAAGTTTACTTTATTTACATGCCCGCTATTGGTTTTCTCATTACGCAGCCAAAATTCCAATCCATGTCTTTTTCCCAAAAGTACTTTCGACGGCGTGTGTGGCATAAATAAATTGAGAACGAGTCGCCATGCATACGTGATAAACGAACCGAAACAAACAAAAAAGAGCGAGTGCCGAACTGAACGGGTTTATGGATTAAAGCGTCTGGGTGGAGAGTGTGGAGCTTTGTGATTGCAACCTGGGAACGATCTCATCAGAGCTGGGGATGGTTCTTAAAAGAACCAAGGTGGTGGACCTTTTGGTAATATTTGGGAGAAATTGGGTAATGCTAGGTGCCCGTTTACCAAATAATGATCGACAAGCTTGGAATACTCACCAACGTAAATCTAATCTTTAAAACACGTTTAAACAAGTATTTGATTGATGCAAAGATTAGAAACCATATCTTTGTTTCTGCCCTTCATTCAAACAAAAATTAAATAAACCTTTTTTTCAAATACTGTTTTTTAGACAGCTTATGTCTGAAGACCAAGAAATCTCCTCAACCTAGTTCTTGGTTCCATCCTTGGTTATTCATCAAGTTTTCAAAATTCGCCAATAAAAAGTGTGTGATGCAGACTTATCCGAGTGTGTGCTAATTCACATAAGCCAAGCCTCGTTTGCACCCGGCCAAATATTAAATGAGTTATGAAACCACCCGAGCGTACCATCACCCATCCCTTAATGGCCATAATGGGTCACCAACGCACAAACCGAAATGATGCAGAAGTTTTTTCCAGTACTTAATGAAGACTAGAGATTATTATTTTATGTGGTGGTAGGGGTGTGTGTAGGCTTGATCGAGTGTGAGTCTAGGCGCCGCCACGTGCCGAGCCGAAACGCCGTGGGGCAATCGTTGGGGGGTTACCAACCGAAGTCCAAATCGGTCTTCACCAAGAGGCGAGAGTCGTCATGGTTTGAGAGAAGGAAAGATGATGATGAAATGTTATTAGACGGTGATGTCTTGGAGGCATGTTGGAACATGCAGAGAGATTGAATCATGATTGCCGCCTCACCAACCCCTAGGCAGGCAGATTGGCGGGGCCGTGGGTAAACTCATTATACACAGACCCCCTTCCCCAACACCATCACGAATTCGCCATAGACATTAAGGCACAGCCGTCGATTTCACCAAACTCTTCATAACTTTGGATTAATCTTAGGATTTACAACGAGTTAAGGTCCGTATCCATAGACGTTATAAGACGCATTGAACACATCCTAGGACGAGTTACTCGTCCTAACTCATGTCGAGATAGAGTTTCGTGAAATCGACTGCAGGATTTGTTACCTGCGAACCAACGAAGGTAATCTAAAACAAAATGTATGTCAACAACACTTCAATGAGAATTTTTGGGAATGTTGTTTTGCCAAAAGCATTTCAAAAGAATCTTTTCAGTACAAAGATAATTAATCTCAGAAAAAGATAGTATAACGGCCAATCCACTTGTGGCTAATGCAGCTTGTATCTGCAAGAGTACATACACTGGATATATCTTGGGAAACAAAGTCTAAACCATTACGTCTTTCCGTTCCGAATCAATCTTGGGAAACAAAGCCTAAACCATTACGTCTTTCTGTTCCGAATCAATCTTGGGAACCAAAGCATAAACCATTTCGTCTGTCCGTTCCGTTCCGTTCCGTTCCGAATCAATCTTGGGAACAAAAGCCTAAACCATTACGTCTTTCCGTTCCGAATCAGTCTTGGGAACCAAAGCCTAAACCATTTCGTCTGTCCGTTCCGGTCCGGTCCGAATCAATCTTGGGAACCAAAGCCTAAACCATTTCGTCTTTCCGTTCCGAATTAGGCTTGGAAACCAAAGCCTAAACCATTTTATGTCTTTCCGTTCCGAATCAATCTTGGGAACCAAAGCATAAACCATTACGTTTTCCCGTTCCGAATCAATCCCGGGAACCTAAAACGATTAGGCCGACGTCGTTTCGTTCAAACCTCGTCTAAATTACCGGAATGGTTGCATGATACGTGCTGCCCTCAGCTAACATTATTTGAAGAAGGGATAAGGGCCTCAACAAATTACATCACTTAAAAACTTTATGGCTAACCTTGTCTAACAATTTTATGTTTCAATCAATTGAACATGGAAGCGGAGGTATAGCGACTTACTGAATGTGTAACCGGTACTGCATTCGTCCATGTACCATTACTTCACTATTTGTATAAACATTCATCTCCAATCATGCTCAATTCAAATTCAAATTCAAATCAGCTTACAAAAAAAAGTACTTTACTTTCAAAACCGATATAACCTCATCACTTCAGTACTGAGCTACCTCAGCGGTCTTATTTGACAATACATCCTTCTCCAATCCAAATGTAAGTGTTTATACGACAATATAACCTTTAAATCAAATTGTGGGGACGAGGTTAATCAGTAATATTTTGTCTTGCAGCTAGCAATCAGTTATCACAGACTGTTGATCGGTAGTTGGTTTGTGTCCGTCTGTACAACAATCTATTTTGATTTGAGCTTCACTGGGACTTGGCACGAATTCAGACTTTATTACTTAAAGGTGTTATATACCGGATTGGTGAGGACAAAAACATCGTTGTTTAGATTTATTGTTTCGGGTACCTCTGCATCGAAGTCATAAGTTGCATGATTTTGCTTGGTTAAGCCCGATGATACTGTAAAAACAGTGGTTTCAAACAAGTTTCATTCGTTTGAAGTGTCAAAAGGGTCCTCAACTCTCATAAGACAACGAGAACTTAAAATGTCATCCGAACATTTTTCAAATAGCAAAACCGTAACTTCCAACACATTATTTGCCACTAATGTGTTCTAACACCATTTACAACATTTATTGGCTTCCGATTTGCCGGCCAAGCCTTTCGGTGAATTTAACTATACAACTTTAAACCTTGATATTACACAAAGTGAATGCACCTTTACGTAACTCTAAAGTTTCCCCCAACTGTTCTTTGATTGTTTGTTCTTCTTCACGTCCACCTATAGACAGGTTTTCATCACGCACAGTGCATTTGTGACAGGCTTGACGTTCATCAGTGGTTTATATTAACGCCAGTCCGAATTGTCAATATCCACACTCCTTGCCACGTCAGTTTGTGTTAAGTGTTATAAATATGTTGCGAATGAAAACACTATAAACCTGTTCTGCCACGTCTCAAACGAAGGGAATTTTGGTGCCATGGCGAGTGCAAAATTTCACGCGAGAAGAGGCTCTCTGATATCCCTTCAGTGATATGACAGTAGGTTGATGACTTTGATAAGTTAAAGGCACTGGACACGATGGTTGTCAAAGACCAGTCTTCTCACTCGGTGTATCCCAACATAGGCATAAAATAAAAAATCTGTGAAAATTTTGACTCAATTGGTCATTGCATTTGCAAGATCTTAATGAGAGAAAAAACACCCTTTTGCATTACTTTGTGTGCTTACAGCAGATGTACAACAAAAGGCTCCAGCTGGAATATTTTATTGTTCGAGTGAGAAATTGTAACTCTTTCTCAAAAACTACTTTTCTTCAAGGGTAGCCGTTTCTAGCAATGTCTTATACTCTCAATAGTTTTCCACTGCTCGTTACAAAGAAAGTCTTCTTTTTTAAGTAAATACCAAGACTGTCCAGTGCCTTTAACCAGAGAAATAAATATGAATTTTGATAAGGCTTACCTTTTTTTCAGAAGCTGTCTTTCCGTTTGTAAAGCTTTCATGTTCCAGAATCTTTCTTCTGAATGGGATATGTTTTGCCTGTGGGTAAAATGAAATAACAAAACCTGTGTAAATGATTTCTTAAAAACTTGCACAATGATCATAAGATGTCTCTGAGGGTACATTTTGCATGAGCCTCTTTTATGATTTGCATGAACCTCTCAATCAGAGAAAGACAAAAATAGTGTCTTCACACACTATCAGAAAATAGCAATAAGGTGAAACTGGGATTCGGTTAGGCCGGTAGTCGAATACAGCTAGCACTTTATTGCAGGGAAATAAATAATGTCCGTACAGACTCTCTAGATTAATAGACAGGTCCGTTGTTTTTTGCTTCTTGCATCATAGTACACCCACATCCGAGCGATGGAAGGTACCAGTGGTCTCTCCACATCTCTCACTTTTTATTTGTATAACGAAGGATGGCTGCGAGCGAGCGGCATCACACGGGCATAATATCAATTACTTCCTGTGCACTCGAGGACATTTGGAGCAAATTGAGGCGCAGAACCTTGTCTATATTGTACTAAAATAGCGCGACTTATTGTGTTTGTTCAAGAGCAACCAGCAAACAGTGCAGCATATTCGGTTGTCATTCTGTCCCCGTCACTGTCTGTCTTCCTTGTACGTCTTAAAGGCACTGAACACTATTACTCAAAATAACTGTTAGCATAAAAACCTCCTTGATATTAACGAGCTGAAGTAACGGGGTAGTTTTTGAGGGGAGGTATTTTCTCACTTAAATGTTAAAACAAACTTCAGTGAAGCCATTTATTATAGGCATCTGAAAGTACACCGATTTGTGCAACACGGTTGTTTCTTCCACTATTTTCTTGCAACTTGATGACCAATTGAGTCACACTTTGTACAGGTTTTTATGTTTATAGTCATGAACATTTACCAAAGGTATCACTGCCTTTAACCTGTGTCTACGGTTACTATATTTGTGTGTGTACTCTGTCTGTGTCATCGGCGCATTGTGACGAGGGAATGGTAAATTAATTTAAAAATGTCGGCGAAGGAGTAAATCAAAATGATTACAAAGGGCATAGGAAATTTGTGAAAAGCGAACATTTAAAAGCCAACACTGAGTCAAGGATTTGAGATAGCTGTGTTGTTCACCCCCATACTAGGTATAAAGATTCATACATTTATTTTTTAGATTCACGTACACGCCCTACTAACAAACATTTTTCACGAGACGAACACTGGCCATACGTTTGTCTGGTTCGAGTCCCGGTCGTGACACGGGTGTCCTTTAAGTCAAAACACTTATCCACTATTATTACTGCGTCCTTCGGATTGGACGTAAAGACGTTGGTCCCGTATGTTGTTGTTATTCACGTAAAAGGAACCCAGGTCACTCCCGTAAAAAGAAGGAGATCGCCCGGTCTTCCTGGTCTGATCGACAGCATATTGCGCCACAGCACCTTATAAACCATTGGGCATGTCTCATACTTCAAAACGTACCACCACATAAGCTACCTTGAGGAAAAAACACTGAGCATTTTAATACGCCCCAAGGGGTGTGATTAGGCGTAATACACGAACCCAGCATCATTAGTACGCCTCAATTCGAATTTTCAACTCTGATTGTTTGTATGTACGTACGCCTACCAATCGACTTTAACAAACTAGAAAGCTCCAGTTCCAGGCGTCTTCGTACGACCTTATAAACAAGTCTGCAGTATAGCCCTAATAATGGGTTTTTAACGGTGAACCGGCGCTGGTAAAAACCTTGCCACTGGAGTAATTTAAATCATGTAAGCCTATTGATAAGGTATTCGCCAACCGGAAGGTGGAAACGCGCCCGTTCACAATTTACACAAACGAATACGGACTTAATTGCAGTAATTGTCCATTGGAGTGCAACTCTTACATGAAATATACATGGTAAGAGCGTAAGTGTGCGTGTGGGCTGCACAGCTGATACCAATATAGGACCTAGATCAATGTTTGAAGGCTCGATTCGGAGTAAATAGGTTTCCAAAGTATCGTCAACATTCAACTGAAAATACAGGGGTGTTCTTGAATTGATTAGTACAAGTAAATATATTACAAAAAGAAGATATCAAAGTATAACCAGGATATAGTGCAAAATGTCATCACATAATCACCATAATTTTAACCGGCTGCACAGCCCCCCCCCCCCCCTCACACAAAAACCACAGCCTAGGAATAGCACTCGCTGGGCCTAGGATGCACTCTGTGCGCACTCAATCGGAAAATCATCCACCGTCGACGAGAACGATCCACGACCCACGAGGGACGGTAGCTGAACCCTGTCCTAGCGTCGTGCCCCGAGGGCTCTCGCGACCCGATTCTCGGCTGGTATTACATTATTTTGTTCCTGGACGGCGACGTATTGAATGATACCATGGTTCTGATCATCGTTAATTTGTTGCTCTCTTGATTAATCACAATGTTTTCACGGTCCAGCGAGCGAGCAGCCCGGAGAAGAAAATATTTTTGACTTTGATTTTATTTCTGGCGCTTCTCATTTTAGGCATATTATGTTTTATGTTAATGAATATTTTTTTGCAGAATGAATTAACTCTAACTAATGAAAATTATGTAATATCATTTTGCCACTGCATGAATTCATGGAAAATTTACTTACATTGACAACTCTGTATACATTGAACATTGAGTATTTATTTTTTTATGATTTTTTTTAAATACAAACCTTTATTTATTGATTATAGACAGACAACTTCCGTTGATATGTGTTTTGTTTTATTGTTTGTTTGTAGTTGTTGTTAAGGCGATGTTAGATCGTTTTATGTCAGAGATCGTAGTTTTATAGATGCCAAATCGAGCAACTCAAAACTGCCGATTACATCTTATTTTTAGTCTTCCATCAGGTAGCGTTTATATAATCACAATCTCCACATCTAAAAAACATCCTTTGCCTTTTAACCTCGTGTATCAACAATAATATACAAGCGGGTGGGAAAATCTCCCCAGGATTTATTAATATCGAATAATGACATGACCCAGAACAGCAAAATTGCTACTAGCGGTCACTCCACGCGTCCGAGAAAAAAATCACGTCCACGATCTTCGCTTGACCAAAATCTGGACCAAATGCCCGCAATCGCAAGCCCGGAATCAATGAACATCACCACTGAACAGTGCGAGTTCTTAAAGGCACTGGACACGTTTGGTAATTGTCAAAGACCAGGGCCCAATTTCATAGAGCTGCTAAGCACAAAAATTTGCTTAGCATGAAATTTCTTCCTTGATGAAAACAGGATTACCAACCACTTTTCCATGTGATTTTCAGGATAAACAAAGAACAGCTGAATAGCAGGAACAAGCAATATGCAACAAATGAAAGTTTGGTTGGTGATCCTGTTTTTAACAAGGAAGAAATTTCATGCTAAGCAAATGTGTGTGCTCAGCAGCTCTATGAAATTGGGCCCAGGGCACAATGTCGTTGAGCTGCTAAGCACGAAAATTTGCTTAGCATGACATTTCTTCCTTCATAATATAAGATTACCAACCAAATTCTCAAATGTTGCGTATTGCTTGTGACTGGTAATCAGCTATTATTTGCATATCCTGAAAGAATCATGGAAATTTGGTTGGTAATCCCGTTTTCATGGAAGAAATTTCATGCTGAGCAGATTTTCGTGCTTATCAGCTCTATGAAATAGGGCCCAGTACTCTGACTTGATGAATCCCGACATAATGCATAAAAATAACAATTCTGTAAACATTTGGGGTATAATAATTATTGAGGCTTCAGATGCATAAATAAAAGACTTCAACTGAAGTATTTTATAACTTGTTTGAGTGAACTTCTTTCTCGAAAACTATACGTTACTTCAGAGGGAGCCTTTCTCAATGTGTTTACTTTGTAATGCTAACAATTGTGTTTTATGCTGACCAATAGTGTCCAGTGCACTGGCTGTACCAGATCACCAGTGAGCAATCACTATTCTCAGCACCATGAAGATGTCGCCCCAGGAGAATGTTCAGCCAAAGCCCAGATCGGTCTCAGTGGTTCCGTCTTCCCCCGGGTAGGACTTTTTCCCTCTAAACTTTAAAGTTACAATCCACACAAATTTCCAGATTTCTTTTTAAGGATTCCCTTTATTGGATCGATTCAAGGAAACAAAACACCATTTAAAATCAATAACACAGCAGTGCCGATTTTGATGGGCAGAAAAATACATTGCCTCCTTTTTTTACTTTCAATCATACCATGATGACAGCATCAGCTTGCACGGTGGATTTTGCTCTGATCATCGTGCCGGCTAGATGACCATTGATAATTGATTGGACATACCCTTCTTGAATAATTATAGGCACTTTGTTTTTGCGGGCGGCAAACACTCTTCAGCAAGTCACCCCCACCCTCTTTTCAAGTTCACTCAAAATTACCTTCACCCGAATACCGAAAAGTGAGAGATGCATTTACCTAGTTAATTTTGTTATGAATCTATAAAGACAAGTTTCACAATGGACACTTGGTTTTAAAATGACTAAAAGTTTTAAAAGTTCGTGTCAAAACAAAAGTGTTTAAAGACGAAAGGGTGTTTTAAGTGCAGAGAAAGACTGATTCAGAAGACTATGCTACACATACACGGTTTTTGGCACTGCCTTGTATTATATCAATCGCTGTGACACTTTTCTACTGCGCGAAAAATGGCTGAGTGGTCTCAGTGCCGACTGTAGAGGGCGCCGTACGATCATGATCAGTGTGCAACTAGATGCCAACAAGGAATAGGACACATCTCAGCTGAAGTTCCCGCCAGTCTTAAATACAATATTCTTTGATCTCCGTCTTGCACATGAATATGAGGCTGTCTATGTTTCTCGTTGCAGTTCTTGATGACAAAGTTTCTTTTGTCGAATCACTGGGAGCAACTTCTATTTATATTACAGACACCTGTCTCTTTCTTGCAAAAATATTGCCAAGAAGCAAAACCAAATTAGTTTTACTTGATTGGCTGCCCTGAAAACAAGTTTGCTGTAACATATCGCTCCCACGTCCTGAGGGGGCCATCTGGGAACGAGTCAGTGTATTTTGGATCGAATGAAATTTCTCCATCTTTTGTTTCGCTCTATCTCACATAGATCATGTGCACCCTCTACGGCAGTTTTTTGGTAATTCGTCAACTTCCCTGTGTTGTAGGTAACTACACAATCAGGCCTTGGGGGCGCTATTACAAACAATCTACATGTATTCTCATCACCCTTTGGGCACGCTAAACCGATCGTACGATTTATAATGAGTCACAAATGCATGGAGGGCGCTATCACGCTAGTGTTACCCGATTTCCGCTTTTTAAAGCCAATACGTCCTACCCTAAACACCATTCCATCCTTTTTTTATTTTATTTACTATAATATATAGTCCCCATGAATGATTGGGCTATCAAATTTACAAACATTTGCCCAAACGTGAGAAGTTGGAGGATTCAAAAGAGGGCCCTTTGTTCAAGGTCCGTCATAAATGGAGGTTGGGGCTGTATTGGGGGGGGGGGGGGGGGGGGGGGGTAGGGGAGGGGGTGTAAATAGGGGGACACACATTTTCCGAGGGGGGGGGGGGGGGGAGGAGAGACCAGATTTACAGTCTCAAGACCATACAGTGCTTTGTAAAAACACCCCTTTTCACAGGAAGCGTGTAAAACCAGTCATCTGCATGTAGTGACTTATAGTAATACTGTATTGTTTCCTCAAGAAAATGGGCTTGCTATTGCCCCCCCCCCCCCTCTCAACCCAATCCCCAGTGGTAAAAAACAAAGGACCTGATTGACCCTCTGGTTCAGTAACAGCACTGTTGATCTTTGTTACCGGTGAGCCCTGTTAAAGACACTGGACACGTTTGGTCATTACTCAAATTAGTTACCAAACTTATTTTTAAAAGAGGTAATTTCTCCCACTCAAATATTAAGACTACTGGCCAGAATCCTTATATTCCTATCTGAAAGCACACTATTTTGTACGAGGGTGTTTCTCTTTCAACATGTTCTTGCAACTACAATGACCAAATCAGTCCAAACTTTCACAGGTTTGTTATTTTAAGCATTTGTTGGGATACACCAAGTGAGAATACTTGTCTTTGACAATTACCAGTGTTCAGTGCCTTTAAAGAAGTATGTTGATCAGTTTAGCATATTTCAAGTTTCAGGCATGCAACTGTAACTTCACAAAAGAAGAAACTACAAAATTTAAATATTTTTGTATAGTATTACATGTACTTTTCAATTTTGAATGGTAAAACTGACGCTTAAAAAGAGGGAAAGCTGCATGCCTGAAGTTTATGTGGACATTAATCAGACACAATGACAAAGCCTGTATCTTCATGAACTTGTTGAGCACACAATCTACAATCTATACAGGAATGGTCTTAAATCTCGTCAACGTATTTTAAGCCGGTTATAATAATTAAGCACGAAAGTGGCTTAGCAAAGACACATTGTTGCTAAGCAGAAACAAGTTACCAGCCAAAACTCCTCGTTATGTACACTGTTCGACTTGGTTCCCTGCCGATTATGCTTAGCAGAGAAACTTGCTAGACACAATTTCATATTGGGCCCTGCTATAAAGAATGTGTGCTTAACAACATCATGATCGGTGCTTAGTTAAATACAAATAGAACAAATTTTTATTAACAATGAAAATAACAAATTTATTTAACAATAATTGAAACGTCTTGTACGGCGTCGTTCAAACCGTTACAACAACAGACAATGAACTTCAACAATACATCCCTCGTTGGGAAAAACAATCCACTTTATCGCTTAGAATTAAGCCTACCTTGATTCATCAAACTTGCTTGACATTTTGGTGCATTTGGCAAGCCGCCAATTTAGTTCGTGGTTAGATAACCAATGACAGTGGTGACAAATCTGTTGATATAGAGAAATGATACACTATTTCGATTAAATAACATGAAATCCTTTGGTCATGGGCAAATTGATTTTCAAAAGAGACAAGAAAGTTTAATACTAAATATCAGTAGGCCTCCATATAAGTCAACAGTAACCTATCAAATGCAATGTGTCAATATGCAATTTAGTTCATGTAATGATTCCTACACAACAGTGGGCTACATATTAAGAGCATGGAATGCACAAAATGATGTGATCTCTGGACACCATTTTAGTAAGCAACTCTTTTGATGCAACATTCGACCAGTAAATAACTGTGTATGTAGCTGCATTATATGCATATAGGCCAATACAAGCATGTACTCAAATGCAGTTTTCATTCATCCCAATGCTCAACAAATAACTAAACTGGTGAAGGTGCAATTTTGCCACAATTCCATATTTCATAACTAAATTGTAACTAACTTTTTGCACACAGATACAAAATACAAATAACGAAAATGCCTTTAACTTTTTTGCCATTCCAGGAATTGGGAAAAGATTTGCGAAAGGCAGTGTTAATCGTTACTAGTAACAATAGACCATTATCATGCTGCCATCTTGGTCACATTCCCCGTATTGAATAACAATAATGAATGCTAATTATCATTATGCAAATAGGAACCAGACTACTTTGTTCTTCCAGCCTCTTCCAGATGTCTGCACCATGATAAAGGTCTTCAGTGGCCACTTATCCAAAAAAGGTGAATAGCAGTGCGGCCCTGTTTCTTTTACACATTAGTTTTACATGCTATTTTATGTTATTACATGTCATTACAGAGGGCTTTTGAATATGGAACAATTACAAGTAAATTTTCATTAGAATGTTCGCACAGGCTTTTTTAAAATCCACTTTTGTATAATGTAATCGCCATTGTTTTAACAGTTAATAGTTCGCACCAATGGATCTTAAGAGCAGTGGGGCTATTATCATCATCGATCATGTGATTATGATTTGCAGATGAAAAAAAATGCAGATAAAACATTAATTTGGGTTTTCTAATAAAAGCGTTATGTACAATGCAATAGTCGGTTTTTATTTTGATTCTACTTTTTTGTGACTGATACACTTAATAGAATCTGAAGCCGATTTTTTTACTTATTTTAGTTTACTCAGTTAACGTTTTTCACCACATATAAATTGTGAAAAAAAAATGCCGATAATTTGTTACCGAGCCCAACAAACAATGAGCCTGTAATTGGCCTTTGTATCTAACAACTATAAACTTATCAAAATATCTCTACCGTATTCTACTAAAAAATGAATTTAACAAAAATGCTTACGTGGTAGCAGGGCCTGACTATTTTTTCAAACATGTACATGTATACAGTTGTCACAAGGATAATGACTTTCATTGAGAATTCGATTAATATTCAGTGATACAAATAAAACTTCTTCTTTTTTTAATTTTGAAAAGAACTTCCAAAAGTGTCATATGCATGTGCAGTTTATGCGAAAGATCTTAAACAACAATTAAGGTCGCTTGTGATATTTGTTTGCAATTTACACGCTTATATGAATTAAGTCTCAAACTGTTAAGTTCACATGCATATCATGTATTACATTTGCATGTGCCATAGACTTATGGTCGAGTTACATTTATTTGTACCATTCATTGTTGGACTGCCTTTCAGTAAATTCTGAGTTTGATGTCTGAAGGTTTTGTAATGTAAGTTTATCAATATAAACCACAAGGGAAACTGACTGGGTAAATTTGTAAATGATTTTTGGGGTTGAACAAAGAATTGACTAGAGTGGGATTCGAACCAACGACCTCTGGATTAACGTGCCAGCGCTCTACCAACTGAGCTATCTAGCCCTATATTGGCGGTGTCCCTATTTTGTCAATATCTTTTGTTCGGGGGTACCAGTCAGAAGCCATACAACCGTTAACTGCCGTGTAGCCAGGGATCACACCCAAATTACAATACAACCTGGGAAGCGGCAGCTAGGGGATCACCTTAAGGGGATGCGACTTTTTGTTTCAGATATCAATAAAAATACAAGTTTATAACAAAGATTAATGTAAGTTTATAACAAAGATTAGGTCCACAAAATTTACATGTGATAATACAAAAGAACATGTCACCTCAAGCAAAGTTCATAAAACTGAAAGTCAAACATAAACGCAACTTTTAATGTAGCGACATAATGCAGAATACATGTGTTCACAAAAAAATCTTCAGTAAAACGAAAAGTTACAAATGAAGGGTGATTCGTCACTGAAAGGTTTTCTCCACTTTATTTTCCACACGTCACATGAAAGTAAGATAATCTTTTGTCTGAATTGATAAACAATGTTATATTTTAAAATGATTCTGTTGCCTGTGTTTTGAGTGAGCCGGATTTTTGTCCTTTAGGAACACGTTGCCTTGGATCGATCTTGGTGGTCTTTGAAAAGCGTTTGTAACTGTTTTTAATAAAATGCATATGAGTAGAAAGAGATTGTAAAAGTAGAAAACAATGATCCACACAAACGCCTCGAAATTGCTCGGTTTTCCTTTTACCTCAGCGTATAAGACAATCAGCCATTTATGGGAGCGAGTCAAATTTTTGACTCCCATAAATGGCCGACCATGCTAGTTCCCTAAGTGAAAGGAAAACCAAGCAATTTCGAGGTATTCTACATGTACTTCTAAAACATCTTTCCCACCATATGCATTTTGTAACGATCGGTTATAAACGGTTTTTATCTCGTCCTATCCAAGGCAACGTGTTCCTTTATTAAGCAGACATTTTTAACAGGAATTTTGTGAAATACACAGTTAAGTGGAATATGGTCAACTCCTTTCTATGGTACATATTAAAAACAAATTACAACAAATCTGAGTAAATACAAAGCTACCAAATACAACTAATTAATTAATATTGAATGAACAAAAAATATACAAATACATGTACTGAAAAAGTTAATGGCTCAATCATTCTTCCAAGAACGTTGTCACTCATTTGCTGTTTTTGTTTGTTGGTGTGTTTTTTGAGAAGTATTGAAAACAATTGAAGCATTTTTTTTTTTTACAAAATGCGCTTAGGACCAAATGAGTTCAGATGGCAACACAAACTATTCAAAATGGCACAGTTGTGAATAGGGCCTAAAACAAACCATTACAAGTTAACTGGTGTTTTCCCAAGTGCAGAAACCGAAAGATCAACAAAAACTTAATAAGAACATGTATTTGGGTTAGTAAAAAAAACTTTTTAAGACTAAACTAGTTTTTGTATGGAATGCAGATATAGCCAAGTAGCGTCAAAGAGTGAACAGCAACGGTGATCACAGTGATAAAATCCACAAATATCCTTCTCAAAGCATTAAAGGGACACGTTGCCTTGAATTGGTCGCGTTGGTCCATGAATAGCGTTTGAAACTGGTTTTTCAAAGTAATGTTTCATAAGTAGAATATATCAATCCACAAAAATTTGCCTCAAAATTGCGTGGTTTTCCTTTTACTTTGAGAACTAACATTGTCAGCCAATTTTTTGAGTAAAAAACTCCACAAACAAGTAATGGCGTGCCATACATGTATATGGAAAATCATGCAATTACAAGCCATTTTTGAGTGGATCGTTATATTCTACTTTCAAAACATCTTTCTGACCATATGCATAGACCAACTTGCCCGATGCAAGGCAACGTGTCCCTATAATGATAGCATTTTGCTCAACAGCTTAACGACCCAACCCAGTGTGGATGTTATGTGACACAATTGGATAGGTCAGTATAGAGGTTGGCAGGGGCAGGGATGGCTGGGTGGTCATAACAGAGGATATGGACACCGGCTGAAACTCCTGCTGCAGAGACACAGACACTGGTATGGTCTGCATATCAGGGGCAATCAAAGTAGCCTGAGACCTGTCGCCAAGTCCACCCTCCTGCTGACCAATAAGATTGATTGCTGTGACACCTGAAGCACCTTGTGAACCGGCATTCTTCTGGATAACAGCAACACTTCCCTGTGAGAGAAGGGGTACACCTGTCGCAGTAGAGCGAACCAGGTGTGTCTCAGCTTGCAGAATAGCATTGGTTGTATTTTCAACCTTTGATGCCCGCAAGCGTGCATTCTGCTCAAGCAAGACCTCATTCGCTGCGGTCAGATCAGAGATTTGCTTGCGCATTGCCTCAACCTTGCGCAGCAAGACCTGATTTTCATCCTCCAAATCTCTGGTGTCACGACTTGCGCTTCGCATCCTCTCACGGATTGCGCTCCTCGCTCCGTAGTGATCATCAGCAGAACGCCCGGTCTCGAAATCAAGATAGCCAAAACGACTTTCAAACGGAGGCCTGCGACGTATGCGGTCAAACTCAAAATCGCCATAAGGGTCATAGAAAGCACGCATGCGTCGACGATCCTCATAGTCAACATCCCCACGGCTCATGTGGCGGAACTTACACTTGCTTCCTCTGTTACACTCGCCTTTTTGGTAATCTCTGCAAACGGGAACATCATCATTTCCGCTCCGCAGCTCCTCACCACCTACCCCGTAACCGCGAGACACCTTTTCTTCAAGATGGGGTGGAAGCTTCCCTGTTTCTTTGTAATAGTCTTCCTCAGCACGGGAGCAGTGCAGGAAACGACAATTACCTCGGACACATTCCCTATTCTGGAAATCATGGCAAAAAGCATACCTCTGATGGCTATTGCCTCCGCCTCTTGATTCACTTCCCTCGGCATCCTCTGGATGCTTAAACTTGCAACTTTTCCCACGATTACAAACATTACGCAAGAAATCACGACACACATCATCACCATAATCTTTTCCTTCAGAAGACATCTTGAATGGTTTTAAAAATACCCACACACAAAAAAAGCCTGCAGGAAACCTGTTAAGTAAATGTTAATAGTTCAAGAAATACCAGCAATAGCGTCAACCTAATGCACAGCAATGTTTTTTTTTTGTCAATTGTTTATAGGCAGCTTGAGCAGTGCTATCTTAATGTACTGTTACATAACCTTGTGGGTTGGGAGTCCGCAAGGGTAGTGCTTCCGCAAGAGAAGTGCTTCGGCAAGGATGTGCTGAACCCGCAGCAGTGGCAGCTGCACCTTTAAAAGCTGCTTGCAACTTCCTGCTGCTGCTTGCACAGCTGGCATCAACTGTCTAGTGGCTAGGGTAAAAGCTGGCGCCTACACTGCAGTGTGCCGACTGCTGATTACTGCCCGGCTGCTGATGTTGCTGGCCCACGACCGGCGCTCAGTGCATGCGTATGTCTACCGGCAGCCTCTATGCAAAAGTTGTTACTGCAAAGTTGTTGCTGCGGAGTGGTTGCTGCGGAGTGGCCTGTCCAAAAATCTGTTTCAATTGAAAAAAAATGAAGGAAATCCTGTTAGAGCTTTTTGCCTAGCACATGATACAGCTTAACATTGTTAACAAGTCTAGCATGTTTGACTCCTTAGCATAGAATCTGTACAGCACATAAATGCTTGTGATGAACATGTACATGTAAATCGTTCAAATTTACAGCCATGGATGTTAAGATACAAACATAGCCTATGCAACAGTCTTCACTTTATCCAACAACAAATAACAAAAGGAATCTTAACAGTGACAATTAAGTTTCATACACCTGTCCAAATCATCATCTGTTTCCATGTCAAATTCTAAATGTCAAAGTTGGGTTAACTACATGCGATCTACTTTTCCACTAGCGTCAACATTTTCCCCTTTTGACTCCATTAACAAAACTAGTTCCAGCTTGACTGCTGGGGATAGGAAGAGGAGTTAAGTGAAGATCTAAATTGGTCTGCGAGGGGTTGTTGAACTGGTGGTGGCTGGCTGTGTGTGATTGTCGGTGGCCGGGACTGGGCTTCCTGCAGTAGTCTTCTTAAACGCTGGTTCTCTTCAACAACTACTTTGTTGTCACCAAACAGGTCAGTCATTTGAGTGGTCAATTGGGATTTCATGCCACTCAATGCGTTAACTTCTTCCTCAAGTTTATCTCTTGATTTCATGAGGTCTGTGATCAGTTCTTGGTCTCTTTGGTGAAACTCCTTGTGATCGTCAAGCTGCCTCTGTAAGAGCTTATTGTCTTTCCACAAGTCGTTTAACTCGTTGCGGAGATCTTTAGCCACCTTTCTCAACTTCTTTATGCGCCTCTCATGGTCTGCAGCAACTGGAGATTCTTCTCTGCGACTTTGACCACTTGTTGAATGGAGTGGACTCCTGCTCCGTTCACGCTGATTGCGAGACCTCTCATTTCTATCCTGAGGTCTTGAATCGGTTCTCAAGTTGTCATCACTTCTCTTCGTGTCACCATCAAAGTTCTCATCATCACTGCTGTACTGAACCAAACCACTGTCATCTTTACGAGGTCTTTTGTGCTGCACCCAACGGTGGTCTCTATACCTCTCAGGGATTATTTTATCCCGAACGTAGGCTCTATGCTCTGTTTTAGTGAAATGAAACAATTGACATTGACTATCATCGCATATACCCCCCTCTTTGATTCCGCGGTAGTTACAACAGATTCTCGCCAGCAGAGACAACCCTTTAACTCTTTCTGGGTGGTCAAACCTACATTTGTCTTTGTATATGCACTTGTTTCCAAGGAATGGAAGACAAACCCACAAAATCTTCTTGTCCATCAAGTCTCTGCGGTGCTCAAACTTGCATCTGCTTCCACTGAAACACTCGCTCGTCAAGAAGAAACGACAAATGCCTTGATCAATGTAATCATCATCAGTCAGGTAGGCTGCCATTTTGAATCAGTTTTAATTGTTTCAACGAGTACGACTTTATGTTTTGCTTCTGCTGTCTTTTTAAATCACGTCGTCAGTTCTGTAGGAAGTTTTTTTTTGCGGCATATTTCCCTTCAAGTGTTTATAGTGCGAACAGAGTTAAACTACATGAACTTGTTCACATAACAGGAAACACTAGATACAGTTTAGGAAAACTGAAGTGCATTAATGAAGTGTTGCTAGAAGAAAAATTGAGCAACCTTATGCTTAGGAGAACGGGATTCCTTGGGACTTCTGCTGTTCCAGAAACAGCTACCAGGAACAACTTGATCAGCTTAGCGTCAGTCAACACCAGCCAGTCCAGACACTTTTCTGCTGATTCACAACTTTTAATTTTCAACCACGACCTGAATTAAAAACAAATAACAAAGAAAAAATTATCAAAACATCACAGGAAGGCGGTTTGCAATTGTTTAGCTTTCATCTTAGATGAAAAAACTGAAAATGTAAACGCCGGTCACATTTGACATTTTTCTGCGACAGAAATGCAACACAACTGGCTAAAAATTATTACATTTTACAACTTTATGTATTGATGTAAGAAAAACAGGGCAAACACGATTTGCAAGTTGCCAAAAATACATTTTAAGCAATTCTTTGTGAATTAGACTTAAAATTACAAAGTAGTGTGAAAGTTATTTCATTATTGAGAATGATCATTCAAAATGCAAGAAATGGGGATTATAAAAACATGTTAATTACATTCTTACCAAGAGACGTTTCATGAGACGTTTCTACACTTTTTTCTTGTTTACTTTTTAACTCTTTTTTTTGCTTGTTTCTTTATTTCTTTTTCTGCTTCTTTTACGTCAAGACTTCCTGGAAAGACACTTTAGGGGTCTTCAATTCTTGATGTTTAACTTTTTAACATCACTTCTTTTCCATTTTGACTTGCTTCTTTCTTTTCATTCTGGATTTCTATCTTTTAGCTTGCTTTCTTCTATTGCTTCTCGGTGCTTATAAAGAACTTGAAAACTCTTCTAAATTTAAACACTTAAAATGGTCATCCCCTTGTGACAATCATAAAAATTGTTTGGGGTTACACTGCATACATGTATGTAGCACTCTTCCAGTACACTAAGACAGCCCCGGGGAACAAATATCATCCCTTTTCACACTTATTTGGCTTTTCCCTTGATCTACCCCCAAAAGTAGCCACCCCCTGCTCATGAGTAGGGGTCAACCTATAACCCTGGGGCATTCTTGACACATGCAATGGGGAACATGTGAAAGAGCACAACAGTAACCCCCAGGACCTCCCCAAGGTTGTATTCCAAGGGAGTAAGAGATACAATCGTGTGAAAAGGGCGTACTACAATGCATGTATATTTTGTATATACATGTAGCTGCATTTTATGATGAGTCCTGCATTTATTCACATCAAAACAGATTTCATCGTGTACAGGGGTGTTTAAATGTCAAATGGTGAAAGCAAACATGGAAAACAAACATAGCTTCCTTCAAAACCTTGGCGGTGATTACAGAATGTACACACACAAATCGTATTCATGTACTGCTTGTACTATTCATTTTTCACCATCAAAAGATTTATAACACCAAATTTACTTTTGTTAAAACTTCGAACTGAAAAATTTATTTCAAAGGGCAATAGAAGGAAACCATTGACCGCTTTGTACCAGTCTTTATTTTGGGAACCCCTTCAACAACACGAACACTAACACCCAGAGAATACAGGTACAGATACATACATGTATAGTTACATGCGTGTACTGTACAGTGTTCATGCACAGTGTTGTTACTAAATGCTTCAGGTAGACAAAAAATGCAAAAAACACAATTTTGTTTTCTTTCTATTAAGAACAAATCTTTAATACAATAAGCAACCACTTGCAGTCAAATAACAACAACATTAACCACTCAGTTCATGGAACAACCTAATAAATTGATAAAAGGTTAAATAATCTCAGCTGAACTTACAACTTTAAATCAAATCGCTGCAATGTACAACCCACAGGTCATGTACAGGTGATGTAAATCTGAATAAAAAGCAAAATGCTTTAAGGAAAATTGAAGTTTGATGCATCCTAAAATGAAGTCCGACAAAACATGCTCAGAATTCATGTTTCAACTTTCACAAACTGACTTTCAATGCATAATTGGATGATCCGCTGTAATTTATTTGATAATTAGTACTTAGTTTTAGACCGAACTGTTTGTACTCAACTCATGTACATGTATATGTTCATTATGCAAGTGCATGCTCACAGCTGTAAAAAATTCACTGAAAAAAAAACACACAGAGTATTATACTGTACATGTACATTGACTTTATTGATTAAGAAGCGTGTTCAAAATTTAATATTTAAGTTCATTGTGCTCTAATTCTAGCATTAAAGGAACACATTGCCTTGGATCGGTCGAAATGGTCTTTAAAAAGCGTTTGAAACCGTTTGTTACGAATTACAAATGATTAGATAGATAATTTAAAAGTAGAATATAACGATCCACACAAACATGCCTCGAAATTGCACAGTTTTCCTTATACGCCGCAAAGAAATACGTTCGGCCATTTATGGGAGTCAACATTTTGACTCCCATAAATGGCAGATCGTGTTAGTGCGCGACGTAAAAGGAAAACCGTGCAATTTCGAGTGATACTTGTGTGGATTATTATATTCTTCTTTAAAAATATCTTTCTAACCATATGTATTTCATAACAAACGGTTTCAACTGCTTTTAAAAGACCAACTCGTCCGATCCAAGGCAACGTGTTCCTTTAAAGCAGCGCTTGCAATCAGCAACTATAACTCAAAATAGTCAGTCACAACTACATGTACATGAAACTTGTTTGGGATGAATACTATTAAGTTTAGTGTTAATCTGTAGCCCAAAGGATAATTTCTTGAAAATATTCCGTCCCGAACTCCACAAGATCTACGGAAACTCAACTATGTACATTAACTTGTTTTAACACTTTTATAAAGTCAACACATTTTTACAAAATTCTACACTGACAGACTATTTGCTTCACACACACAATGGAGGCTTACATTATAGTTTCAGCTTTTACAGACAAAAACAAAAAAACAAAAGCATATGTAAGTTGTCAATTATGAACACAAAAATCTTCAAAAAGTCTTGCGTGGGATCTTTGTTCGGATGTTTTGTGGTGTTTGATTTTATGAATTTTTTTAAGGCGGGTGTAATTTTTCCCCCGTTTCGTTTTGTTCCTGTGATTGTTTTGTTCCGTGTGACTAGGGCGTTTTCTTCTTTCATTATTATCTCGCAACTTTGATGACCGACAAAGCTAAAATTTTCACAGGTTAGTTATTTTATGCATATGTTGAGGTACACCAACTGTGAAGGCTAGTCTTTGACAATTACCAATAGTGTCCACTGCCTATAAGTCTTTCTCAACTGAAGAAAAAGAAAAATGATTCACTTGGCCTTTTGGCTCACAATTTTTTGTGTACGGCTACAAATGTTTCTATGGGACATACCATACACCATTACCAAAGCATGATTTAGATTACAATGGCATCAAGCTGTAGCCAAAGTTGTACCGGTAGCTATAAATTTGGACTAGGCTTATCATACTACACAGGATTGTCTAACAAGCCCCCGGTGTGCATAATAGTACTGACTTTGAAGTGATCAATGCCTTTGTAGGATAATTCTTGTCCGCTTCATACAGCAGTTCAGAGTGAAGTGATGGATTAAAAAAAATCAAATATAAGTATGAAAAGTAAGTTGTTTAATGGAAAAATTTACTGTTATAAAAAGCTTTGACAAAAATGTTTTGTACTTGTTTCATGTACTGCACTCGTTATTGAGGTTGCTGTTACTTTTGACTTAATGGTTTAGAATTTGTACCAAGTTTGTTTGTCTTTCTAATAGATGCACCTAACGGAACGAGTCTGAACAAACAACAAGCAACATCGACTTAGACATTAAAACAAACACATAACCCAGTTAAAGGGAATATGAGTATCAGAAAGCGCTTTCCTCTGCACATGCCATTTTAAAACTTAATAAGCCAGTCCCAAGTTCTGAAAAAAGTGTACATAAACTCGGAAGTTCTTGAGGTTCTCTTAGTAGTCGTATCGATCGGAGGCACGACCCTCATATGGTGTTGGATGTTCTGGATTATAAGCAGCCAGGCGGTCGGCGTCGTAACCAGGAGCCCTAGGTCTTGGTGGGGGGCCCTCAGCCAGTGCAGCAGCAGCAGCTCGTGAAGGTACAGCACCTGGGGGTCGGTCTCTAAGGTAGCTGTCGAGTGATGGGACGTCTGCAGCTGCTTCAGGGCGACGTGGAGGAGCTCTCAGAGCATCAGGGTTTTGAGCTCGCAGACGTCTGTTCTCGTCAAGAAGGACTTTGTTGTCATCGGTAAGATCCAGAACCTGGCGATGAATACGGCTGAGTTTATGCCGCAGGACGACGTTTTCATCTTCGAGATCGTGGACCATGCTCACCAGACTGCGCATCCTCTCCCGCTCCTCTCGAGGTGGGGGGTGGAACTCATCACGGCTATCCCAGGACGGCATCGGCCGCTTCCGAGGGGGCCCTCCTCCAAGACGGTCTGCGTCCGTGTGGAGAAACTTACACTTTGGGCGGAAGCATTTCCCATTCAGGAAATCTTTGCAGACTTTATTGCCGCTGGTGTTCCTGACCATGTCTTCAAGGCCAGGAGGGAGCTTTCCCGTTTCCTTGTAATATTCTTCTTCTTCAGAGGAGCAGTGGAGGTAGGAGCAATCTTGACTTCTGCACCTACCGTTCTGGAAATTGTGGCAGAACTTGACTGCCTTGGAGGTTCCCTTTTGTCCAGCAGGATGCTCGTAGATGCATCGGGAGCCTCGATCGCACTCATTTCTCAAGAAGTCACGACAGACCCCACTTTTCATATCACCGGCAGCACCACCCTCACCCTCTTTAGGGCTCACATGGCTAAACTTGCATGAGCTGCCACGATTGCATTCTCCCCTCAGGAACTCCCGACAAACTCCTCCTCCATTTCTTTCCATGACAGACACTTGGGACAGAAACCTGAAAAGAGGATACAAACGAAATTATATAAACACAATGTCAGTGAATCATTTCCCTTGTTTAGCATATATTATGAAACTGATACACAATATTTATCAGTTGCTAATTAAAAATCATCATTTGCTACTCAATATTGAAGGGACACTTTGCCTTTGATCGGTCGAGTTGGTCCCTGAAAAGCATTTGAAACCGTTTGTGATGAAATGCATGGTTAGAAAGATGTTTTAAAAGTAGATTAAAATGGTCCACACAAACATTCTTTTAAATTGCCTGGTTTTTCGTTTACTTTGTGAACTAACATTGTCTCCACAAAATGGCTTGCCTTGTTAGTTCACGATGTACAGGGAAACCATGGAACTTCGTGGAATATTTGAGGGGATTGTTTTATTCTACCTTGTAAACATCTTTCTAACCATGTGCATTTCAAAACAAAAAATTATCAACGCTTTTCATGGCCCAACGCCAATCCCAAGGCACTGGTCCCTTTAAGATTCAGTGTGTAAAAGAAACATTCAGTCCATAATGTGAGGACATTAGACACCTTACTAATTCAGTGTATTTGAAATACATGTACATTTTGTGGGCCTGCTGTGTATTCTTTAATAACACTTTGCTGCAATAAATCGTGATGTGTAAGTTGCTGTGTGTCCATCAGGGCCAAATTTTATGGCTCTGCTTACTGTAAGCAATGAATCAACAAACAGGGAATTCAAGCAGGAATCTTTTGCTTGAGAGCGTGCATACTCCAAGTTACTAGGCATTCTTCGCTTACACAGCTGCTGCAGAAACTTGGTGCATGTTCGTAATCACAGATTTTGGCGATAAACAGAGCCCTGAAATTTAGCCCTGATCATGATTTGGCATTGCGTACATGTTCATGTAAAGTTGTACACCACGGCTCAATAAATATAAATTGGTTAAAGAATGCAATGTCATCATGGACAGAGCACTCAAGCATGCGACTGTACATGGCATTATAAACTGTCACCCAGTTAGTGAATTTGTGCACACTTCCTGAAAATTAAATCTATGGTGAGCGAGGGCGCTTATCATAATTTCAAGTACAGCCACAGGAGTTTATTTCTCATAAAACTTAAGCTGAGTTCGTACATCTCTCGACTGCAAATGTGATATGAACTGTTTTCGCTGCGAATGTACCGCCGGAGTTGAGCACAAGTCAACTGATGGATTCGCAGGAAATATGAACCAGGCTTTACCGACAAGGTACATGATGGCACACACTGAATATGTGCAACTACATTTAACAATTTACCACATACATGTAGATGTTCAAAATAAGAAACTCACTTTGCTTTTAGGTTTTTGCCACCTCTCTTCTCTTCAGGACCTGGCTTGCGTCTTCTTTAACCCAACAAAATTTGAAGACCTGTTTATCAAAAGATAAAAAAATTGTATTACTAAAATGACATTCTGCTTGCATTGTTTATTTGCATCATTACAAAAAATTAGATGCATCTCTAAAAAATAATAATAACAAAAACCAGGCAAGACATTTGACCCCCGAGAAGGAAAAGTAAACGTCTTTGGGGGGTAAAAGGGCCGACTTTATAATAAAGGGCTGTAACGACATTTCAGTACATTTTACAGACAGAAATTAAAGGGAGAATATCAAGCCTGATCAACCCTACATGTACATGCAAAAAAACAAAAAATATCCAAGTAGGACACTAACTGCAGCACCTTTAAGAGCACCTGCAAAAATTTTTTTTATCACTACTCTGCTTCAAAGTGACTAATAAACCCCCTGGAAATATAGAATTTAATGAAAAACATCCCTCAACTTGATAATTGAATCTTGGGTTCCAAAATCAACTTTACATTTGTTCATCAAACCCATACTTTATTCACAAAATGTGAACAGTTGTTGTGGCTCTTACCTCTAATCTATCAGATGTTGCCAACTACCAATCAACTTAGAGCAGTCTCCAGAACTCATGACTTTGCCACAGAAACCAGCGAGCAGTAAGCGCATTTGCGACGTTGCAGGACGAAGCGCAAGCAAACTCGCAAAACTACTCCGCTTGAATGGTGCGTTATAATGCTAAAGCCAGCGACCAGTAAGAACATTTTGCAATGTTGCAGGGCGAAGTGCAAGCAAGTTCACAAAATTACCCTGCTTGAATGGTGCATCGTAATCCTGCAATTGTACAGCACGCTAAAAGATCAAGATAACAGGCGGCTACAGATGTTTGCTGTTCATTGCACATGTCAGAAATGTTACTCGCTTGTACTGAATAAAAATGTCACATCGGAAATTCACACAGGCATGACTTTCTATCACGTTTTACCCTAGGTATTTCATTTTACCGCAGTTTTTATATTTTGTTACTATTCATTTTTTAATTTTTTTTATATGCGTTTTTTGTTTAAATCAACGCCTATGGTAACAGCTCGCTCTGCTTCAAAGCATGTCATGCTAAGCTTACCCACTCATAAGGGAAAAGACATATCCCATACCATTTGAATCTTGTCGCCAAGCAAACATTTACGGGCACTTCCCTGAAACGGAAAACCATTGGTCCTAGATTTAAAGGGGCAGGAGTAATTTCACTCGTGATGGGGAAAATGATCTTAATTTGGGGCAAATATAACTTATCGCCAAAATAGAGTGTCAACCAAGCATCAGGGTTTCAATGGTTGCGCCGCACTACACTGCTTGCCGCCGCAACCAGCTTTAAACATGGTGTGTCAACTGCACTCGCGCTTTCCCGGCCCACTGCTGCGACATACTGCTGCAAATTATCTGCCGCAAGCAATTAGTTTCTCGCTGTAATCATGGTTTCATGAAAACTGGGACAGCACATATTGTTAACTTACTTGTATACACTCTAGTACAACAGGAAAAATTTTGGTTTAACTACAAGCCAGCCAACTTCTTGACAACAATTTATCGCTTAATTTCAGGCCTAATACTTCACGAAAGCAACCAAGGCGAATGCCCCCATGCCCATTGGTGGACAATAGCCTTTGTGCCCTTTTAAACTTTTAAACTTTCTTGATGACCTTACCAAGGAGAAAATGCCTTGGTACCCATTCCCTCTAAAAACAAAGGAAAAGGCTTGTCACTGAGTTTTAAAACTCATCAAAAAGGCTTTAAAACAATTCCATTGCTTGTTGTAGTGTCAATTTATCAATTGCCATTTATAACATTTAAGGAAGCTTCAATACAGCTGCATCAATAAACCGCTTTCAAACACATTCTACTGTAAAGATCCATTGCATTGATGCACACGGCACATCCTGAGTCGCTATTTCACCCGAGTCGCTATTTCACCTGAGTCGCTATATAATATATTATATTTTGACACTGACTCATCGTCAGAAGAGAGACTTGGTGCATCCATCCCTCCAAACCCCCCCCCCCCCCCCCCCCCCTGGCCTGGAAAAATAATCAATATAACTTGAAAAAGTAAATTGGAATGGATGGTGATAAGGAAAACCTAAAATTAAATATCCGCAAAATCATGTTCATTATCAGTTCGGCCAATCAAACTTTTGATTAGAATAAAAAAAAGGGCAACATTTATTTGTAAATCATAGGGGATGTTTATAAAAATAAATCACTGAAACAAAGAATGTTTTAATGACTTCACTGTATTATCAATTATTATAAACAAATATGTGTGTTTTTACTTGCTTAACACCTTTTTTTTTTATTTAACAATAGACCTTATGCACATGACGTCATTTCAGTACGGCGCCCCCGCATTGAGGTCAAAAGGAGGTTGTTCATTGGTCAATCTATGTGCGTTTCAATTGTTTCGTCACCGTTTGACCTCAAAGATGGCGGCTGGATGACGTCAATGCATAAGGTCTATTTCAAGTTTTATTTAGGGCCTACCGTACCACCGTTCACATATTCACAAACAACTTGCAGGGTTTACAGAAGGTAATGGTAAAAGACTTCTCTTGAAATATTATTCCATGAAATACTTTACTTTTTGAGAAAACATTTAAACAATTATCAATTCTCGACAATGAGAATTACAGATTCATAGTAAACACTAGCCCCACTTGTGTGGCCAAGGATAGCTGAATCCTTAGCCACACGTCCACCCCATTTCCTCATGCAGCTAAGGAATACAAAAATTCTCGCGAGCGCTATCTACGAGCCACACGGCATTATAAACCGGCTGAATGTGTTCACCTAACTCTTAGCTCGCTTTGTGTTTATTGAAAAGTGAAACAAATAAAATTTTGCGCGCTCGTGCTATGTAGTTCACAAAAAATACCCAACCTTAATTCACATAAAACAGCTGTTGATTTGTATTCACGCCCTCACGGGCCCACAGCACGGCAGGCCGATGACGTCATGCTGATTTGCATATTCCAAGATGGCGGCGCCGTGCACGATTCGATGAAATTAGAGTCGGCAAAAGGTAGCAAAGTTATCATTAAAAATTTCTTTTTAAAATTTTGTTTGTATCACTTTTCAATACACACAAAGCAAGCTAAGACTAAGAGTTATGTGAACACATTCAGCCGATTTATAATGCCGGGTGGCTCATAGATAAGGCTTCAGAATTGTTGTATTCCTTAGCTGCATGAGGAAATGGGGTGGACGTGTGGCTAAGGATTCAGCTATCCTTGGCCACACAAGTGGGGCTAAGTAAACACCTGCCTGACACGCCGAAACGTGCAGAAACAAAGGTGGGTTTTTCCCGTTATTTTCTCCCGACTCCGATGACCGATTGAGCCTAAATTTTCACAGGTTTGTTATTTTATATACAGTCAACCCCAAACATCATATATAAGTTTTGATACACGAACGAAGTTTGGGTCTTTGTTTTTTGAATAATACTGTTTACCGAAAGTGGCCAATTCCAATGGCTTTTTTAATGGTACAATGTGCTGCTGCCTGTTTATTATTATTAATTCCATTCGTTTAGCTGTTTAAAAAGTCGGATGCTTTAATTCTGATAATCGTACGACCATGGTAAACTCATGTAAAGTGGTGCTGGAAATACAAATAGACCGAGCCAAGATTTCCACATGAACTGGCTTGCGGGCGAGTTGACTTTTAAACCGCCTTGCCCTTTGTACTGCATGCTGCATAACAATACACACGAGCAATGCGGCCGACTCCCATGCGACTCGGGGTTTTTTTCCCAAGAAAGAAAGATAATTCTGAATAACAATTTCAAACAAATGTTTACGTTTTCTCACACCAGTTTATGCTATAATGTTACAAGGATACACAAATAGGTAAAATGCAAACCTTTCTCCTCTATTTACGCACTTTTGCAGTCTTTTTCTCGCTCAGGAATCCGCAACGTAACCCCACGCCGTTGAGAAAAATGGCGTCGGATAGCTAAAAATGCTGCTAACGGTGCCCTGACTTCTTGCCCTGTCAGGGCGTTTAATACGGCAGTGGGCCCAGACTATATCCCATTCTAATGCACAACCGGGGGACGCACTCCCGTAAGAAAACGTGTCACGAATCAAAACCTGTATTGGGCAGATGGGCAGCCTTCGATTGCTGCTAACAAAAAAAGTTTCTATTATTTTTTTATTACGCCTCTTGAAAAACCGTCATCTTGTAAACTATCTTTCCGGTTACTTGAAACATAACAACTGTGCCCTTCTCGCCATTGTCCATTAATTATAGACCTGATCGCACCCCCTTTGGACGTGTTAAAAAAAAACTCACCCTAGTCCCGGGTTTTCATTTTGATTCAATGTTTTATTATAACGTATACAAATTAGGTGCATGCTAATTGTCATTTTGGAGAAATTTGTATTATATTATAGTTTTCAATGAATATGTTTTGTCTTCTTATAAATGAAGAAGTCATATGTCTTACTTGAGTTGTTTTCGTCTGTCGCGCGGTTACACGCATGACAAAGAACGCTCACGAGCGATGACTCCAAGGAAACTAGTCAATATTATTACTATCTATACGGGCAGAAATATGGATGTTTTCTAGCCATCTGTACACACATCGGAATAGTCCTTTGATAATATAAGGCTAATCGGCATCTTACTTACGAGACAAACTGCAGCAGAAATTGGTTTGAGCCAGTAGAGTGCTTATCATGAGAACATTAATTCTACATGGATAAACATGTCAGCCGGATCTGTCAATCGGACATATTATTACTTAAGAACTGTAAATACCATTCGAAAAACCTTTATCACATATGAACTGCTGCTACTATAACAAAATCTAAACAACATGATCACATTATTGCAGGAACTTCACTGGCTTCCCATTCGACAACGAATTCAATTCAAAATTCTACTTATTGCATTTAAAACTCAGATCGGCTGAACTCGGTCTTATATTGCAAATCGTCTTGTACCTTACGTCCCCTCTCGCACTCTTCGTTCTTCGCTAAGTCCCCTTTAACTATTTGGAGAACTTCCTCATCGTTTATGGCGATCGTGCCTTTTCCGCTTGGTGCTCCTAAACTTTGGAACGCCTTATTCCTAATAACATCAGATGCTGTAGTTCTCTTCCATTGTTTAAAAACTTGCTGAAAACTCATTTATTTAAATCCTCATACACTTAGTTCGTTACATGACTTGACAGTAGATTATTCATTGTGATTTTTTTTTATTATATTCTATTATTATTTCTTTTTTGTTGCACCCTCATTCCACAGGCTGTTTCCCACGTGGGGGACAGGATCTCGCCGGTAGACAGATTTGAACACCGGTAAGTCTCATCTCCCTGAGCCTCAAGTTGGGTAAATCGCACCGTATGATGGCGCGCTGTGACAACTAGTCTAGGAACCTAGACTATGTGACAACCTGTATGGGCACCCACCCACAGCCACAGACACAACGTTCCACAGCGCTCCAAAAACAGATGTTCAATCTCTACCCTCCTCCCGGCCCAGGCACCCGTGGTATGGGTGAAGGAAGCAAATAAGAGTTAATTAGTGTTTTGCTGCAAGATAAGGCACAATTAAGAGTCGCGACCGGGACTCGAACAAACTTTGAATCAAGTCATAATCTCTGTCCTTACTCTATGATTATACATACCATCCGCCAAGGAGTGATAGGACAGTCTCCAAGAGTGTACCTGGGGAGCACAATGCGCAAAGAAAGGAGTTTTATAGATTTGATATTGGGTGGGTTATAACTACCCGTGATAGACCCCGATATGTCCCTGTCGTCCGCTTTGACGTCATTCCAGGGGTTCACCTGGGCTGGGTCAGCCCAAAGTTAGTGCCCTGCTTGTGGAACGAGTCACCGTTTGGGGCTGGCCCGAGGTGCATAACGTCACCACGCGAGGGCCATCATTATATCGTTCGATTAGCTCTTGTCAAGGGCTCACCCAAATGAGCACCTCGGGGTCGACCATACGGGTCGACAAAGGGAAGCTAATCGAACCCACCCCTTGTCAGGGGCTCACCCGAATGAGCACTGCAGGGTCGCACGGAAGCTAATCGAACCCAGCCAAAGTGTTTCGGGGTGGGGGAAAGATTACCTTAGTCCGGGGGTACGTCCATGACAAACTTTGTTCAATTTACTACCCTGCGCGTCCGGGCTTCCGCGAATGCAGAGAAAGCAATTTCCATGGTGTATGGTCGTGTACAAATACTAGAAGCAAACCACTACCTCTTTAAATAGAATACAACAACTGGAATGCGGATGTATAGTGTTAACAAATAAGTTATTGATAGAAACCTAACTACATCAGCCTAAAACTCTATTAGTAATAATAATGAATAGTTATTCAATAGTCTCAAAGTGCTTTTGGAAAGTGAAAGTGAAAGGGGGAAAAACAGAACAGTTGCATACAAAATTTACAGACAATACATAAAAGAACTGCAAAAATGCATACGATGAAAAATACACGTTATTTGACAGAAACATTATCACGACCCATACAAAATTTGGCGAAAGGCCATTCATGTTTGTAAGTTTGTATAAAAATAAGACTTCAACCAATCAGCTCATCAGCATATACGGTCCGTCAGGTGGTGACAAAATGAAATAAAACCCCAGAAAAACGAAGTGACGAGATTAGTTTGCGGGGAGTACTTCTAGTCATGTACCCAACACTTGGAGTTCTAAGGTTGTTTTCTCTAATCAGAAAGGTACGTGACATGGTGACTAATTATTTTGTTAACAAAACTCAGAGCACACTGTTCGAAACGTAGAATTGAAACAAACGGATTCTGTTCATAACCACCACAACTCATTAATTTGTACTAAAAACAATTGTTAGCATCGAAACTTTCTTGGAAACGAGAAATGGAAGGCTGTTGATAGTATAAAACATTGTGAGAAACAGTTCTCGTGGAAGTGATTCAGAAAGGGAAGTTCTTTATAAAAAAAAAAAAAAAAAAAAAAAAAAAAAAAAAAAAAAAAAAAAAAAAGGATTCAGGCCTGAAGTCTATTAATATTTTGTAAAAAGGCATCCGAAAGCATACATTTTGTGCAACAAGTGTGTTTTATTTTTTTATCGCAACTTTGAATTAAAATAAAAACATCACTATCTCGTATAGGACTAGTCCAAGGTTAGGACTGTAGTCCCAACTCTCTGGTGAAATTAACCAAAGTGCATCCTTTTTTTGACTGAGCGCCTGACAGCAGCCACTCAAATCAGCTCTGTGTTTGTTTGCTAATTTCTTAGTATATTGCTCAATTTGTGTTTTTATTCTTATACAACTGGATTTGTTACTACACCTGGAATCTACAGGACTTTTTCTGTGTATCCTGGAGTCATCTGAATTGTGAAAATAGTGTTTTTCTGTTGGAAATTTTCACTGTCTCAGCTGAGAATTCTGGTGTATAAAGCTTACACACACTTAGGTGGCTGCATCCTGTGCAGTCATCCACCTAGTCCATGGACATTGTTCGCCCATCTGGGGACAATGGAGGTAAGTATCCTTTTCATTCTTTCTCTGCTTGCTAGACCATTGTACTGTACTGACTCATCTGTGGTCAGCTTTGTTCCATCAGCATCAATTGTGTCTGGTGCTTGCATCCTGCCAAAGACACATCTAGGCCTCATCCACCATCGAAGATATCTGAAATGCCCTGTTTCTTACTATGACAACTCCCCAGCCACTTTTCATTTGGAAATTGTGATTTTTGGTGACATTGCTGTAAATCCCGGCCCTGAAGGTGTAAATAACTCAAACTCAGCAGAAGCTAGTCCAAACTCTGCAAATTCCTACTCGCGGAACAAGCTTCTAAGTCTCCGCTATGCCCCATCCACACGTGCTACAACTCTGCTGCCTTCCTGTATATTGTCATTACAGAACCTTGGCCTTTTTGTAAATCCCAGCACTGTTTACCGACCTACACATCGTGGTAAAAAAGCTGGTCGCCGTAGAACTGTTCATAAACCCTCTGTACCCGAAGTTACACTCCCTTCTGTTCCAGTACCAGTGACTACAGCCAAATCTCAACTCAGCCTTTGTGTTCTAAACACACAGTCCATCTGTAACAAGTATGACGATTTTACTGATTTTGTTCTGCAAAAAGATCTGGACCTTGTTGCCGTTTCAGAAACATGGCTGAGACCAGACGACAACTTAACATGTCGTCAATGTACGCCTGCTGGCTACTACTTTCATCACATCCCAAGACCTCAAAAGACTGGTGGAGGAGTTGCAATACTGTACAGATCTACTTTATCTGTCTCTGTGAAAAGTAATGACGTCCAGTACACAACTTTTGAATCTCTTCATGCTGAAGTTTCCGGAAACTCTAAATCTGTTCGACTTGTCATTGTATACAGACCTGAAAGGGATTCAAACGGCCAACATGTGACTTTCTCAAGTTTTCTAAGGGAGTTTGAGAATTTGATTTTGGAATATCTGCTTCATCCATCGGAAATCATTATCACCGGCGACTTTAACATTCATGTTGATGACGTCCACAACACAAATGCAAACCAGTTTAAGCATCTACTTCAAGCTTTTGGTCTTACCCAGCATATCAAGGAGCCAACTCATCGTCTCGGTCATTGCTTGGATCTTGTCATAACTCGTGAAATCTCCCCACCAATTGCCTCAAACTTTATTATTCTACCTGGATTATCTGACCATTATGCAGTCATGTGTAACTTGAGTCTGTGCAAGCCCAAAGTCCCAACCGTCACTATAAAGAGCCGACAATGGAAACATGTGAATTCTCCCGAAGTGTTCCACGACATAGGCACTCATTTAGCAAATCTAGAAGTTGATCATGACTGCTTGGATTCCTATGTCAGCCAATATGAGAGTACAGTCAGTGACATCTTGGATAAATACGCACCTTGGAAAACGAGATCAGTCAAGGTCCGAACTGAAGTCTCCTGGTTCAATGATGATATTCGTACAGCGAGAAAGATCTGTCGTCAACTGGAGCGGAAGTGGCGGAAAAATGGCAAATTGGCAACACAACGACAAGAATATCGCAACCAATGTAAAGTAGTTAGGAATTTGATCAACCAGGCAAAGATCATCCATTATTCATCTCAAGTACAAGAATCCTCAGGAGATCAAAAGAAGCTCTTCAAGATAATTGGTAAGTTGTTGCTCAAACCCAAAACCCCTGTCCTTCCATCCACCTACAATAACCAGGACTTAGCAAACGAGTTCCAGAAATTCTTTGTCACCAAGATTTCAGACATCCGCTCATCATTTTCATCAGTCCCTTACAACGTGCCGCAGACATTGCCACATCTTCAACCAGAGTGTAGACTATCTGTGTTTGAGCCTGCCACTGTTGCTGAGATTCAAAGGGTTATTATGAAATCTCCTTCAAAATCCTGTGAGCTGGATCCAGTATCAACATCCATGATAAAGCAAAACATTGATATATTTGTACCCTACATCACTAAGCTTGTAAACGAATCTCTCAGTTCCGGTTGTTTCCCAGATAGCCTCAAAGTTTCCTACATCAGGCCGCTCATTAAGAAACCAAACCTGGACAAGGAGATATTTAAAAACTACAGACCGGTTGCAAACTTAAAATATCTTGGAAAAGTCATCGAACGAGTAGTGTCATCACGTATTTCTGATCACATTCATACTTTCAACCTGTCCGACGTGTTCCAGTCAGCATACAAGCCTTTCCATGGGACCGAGGCTGCACTAGTCCGTGTGAGCAACGATATTCTCTCTTCTATGGACAATGGTAACCTTACAGCACTAGTCCTGCTAGACTTGAGTGCTGCTTTTGACACTGTTGATCATAACATCCTTCTCTCTCGGCTCCAGAATCACCTTGGCATAGAGGACACAGCCCTAGCATGGTGCAAATCGTATCTCCACAATAGAACTCAGCATGTATGTATTGGCACTGCGATATCCGACCCTGTTGTTTTGAACTACTCTGTGCCACAGGGGTCGGTACTCGGCCCGCAGTGGTTTACACTGTACACTTTACCGATTCGTGACATCATCCTCAAATTTAATCTGAATTACCATGTGTACGCAGACGACACTCAGCTATACATCACGTTTAAATCTTCTCAAGAAAACGCCAATGCATCTATTGCAAGACTTGAGAAATGCATCCAAGAGATTCGACGTTGGACACAACAAAACTTCCTGAAGTTAAATGATGATAAGACAGAGTTCCTTTTATTTGGGTCACGTCAACAGTTAACCAAGATTTCCCGACTTCAACGGCTCCAAAATACTGCTGCCCGCATTGTGACACTGTCTAGAAAATCCTGTTCTATCACCCCCATTCTGAAACAACTACACTGGCTCCCTATCTCTCAACGAATCATCTTCAAGCTGATGCTCATTGTCCACAAAGCTCTAAATGGCAAGGCTCCCCACTATATTTCTGAACTGCTTCAAGTTTACACTCCATCAAGGAATCTTCGATCAAGTTCCATGCTTCTCCTCATTGAACCCAAGTCTCGACACTCATGGGGTGACAGGTCTTTTTCTTCAGCCGCGCCACGCATCTGGAACTCTCTACCACTTAATCTTCGATCTTGTGTTTGTACCGCAAAATTCAAGTCTCTTCTCAAAACTTATCTTATGTCACAGGTTTTCAATGACTAATTTTGTTGTGTCTGTTTTTCTTTGTGTTTTGTTTTTGTTTTTTTTGTTTTTGGTTTTACTGCGCCTTGAACACCCAGCAGGGTGGATATGTGCGCATTACAAGTCTTATTATTATTATTATTAAAGTTTGCTCAGCTTCAAATTCAAAGTGTTTCGATTTTAATTCCGTTTCAGCTTGACTTGGAAAATTTGCTGATCGGCTATCAACGTGTGGAGACACTTAAAACATTTTCTGGACAAACCATCTTGGTCAAACGTAAGTATAGCCTACATAACTCAAAAGCATTTGCTTATCTTTTTTCCTACATAATGTCACATTATTATTTATTATTGTGAACTAAACTGGATCAAGTTTTCACTTGTACAAGTTACTATACGTAGGTTCTCTAGGCAACATCATCACATTATGTATATTGATTGATGTTGACATGAAATAATGTAACTGAAATGATGAATGCTCGTCTTAATAAAGCTTTGGTAAACTCTCTAGCTGCATTTTAATGTGCTTTTCTGTGCAGTGTAGGTTTAAGTATCAACAGTACCTTTGGTATTTTAGTAGAATTTCTGTTTGGTCACTTACAAACAAATAACGACAGACAATGTTATTTTAATAGGGATATTAATTAACCTGTCTCTAGCTATCGGGCACTCTCGGTGGTCTAGTTGGTGACACTGCTGTAATTGCAAGGGTCGTAGGTTCGAATCCAACCCGAGTAATACCTGTGTCTTTGTTGACAGAACTCGCGAACTCACGTCGGTGTATATGGGTAAAAACCGAAATAAATGTTCTTTATCGTTTAAACTACCTTTTTATTGTATTTACTGCCAAATTGTACATTTAAAGGCAGTGGACACTATTGGTAATTGTCAAAGACAAGCCTTCACAGTTGGTGTATCTCAACATATGCATAAAATAACAAACCTGTGAAAATTTGAGCTCAATCGGTCATTAAAGTTGCAAGATAATAATGAAAGAAGAAAACACCCTTGTCACACGAAGTTGTGTACGTTTAGATGGTTGATTTCGAGACCTCAAGTTCTAAACTTGAGGTCTCGAAATCAAATTCGTTGAAAATTACTTCTTTCTCCAAAACTATGGCACTTCAGAGGGAGCTGTTTCTCACAATGTTTTATACCACCAACCTCTCCCCATTACTTGTCAACAAGAAAGGTTTATATGCGAATAATTATTTTGAGTAATTACCAATAGTGTCCACTGCCTTTAATACCACAATTCAGTGTTTATAAGAGTAACTATAAATATACAATATTAATAGTAAACTCGCGGGTACAACCATGGGTAAAAACTCTTTTGTTTACTATACTATTAATATTTTTATTTATAGCTGCTCTTATTCTCCACACCATGCAAATCTTCAAACACAATTCAGTGTTTATAGTTTCTTTTAGTCAATATTGCTCAATTTAATCAATATTAATGAAATAAATAAACCATTACTAATCCTGGATATTAACATTTACAACAGTAATATTTTTTGAGTCGAATTGCCCTTGACGGTTAGAAACGTTACGTTACACAAGTCCGAACTGCGCGTTGGATCGTAACTGGTGAATAGTAACGTAATGGTACCAACCCTGGATTGGCCAAGTTGAATCACATATTTTATGGTGGATAGTAACATTATGTTACACTAGTTTCATTTGCGTTTGATGGTATAACATAGGCCTTTACACGCTTTGTTGACTGCAGATTTACATAATAATAATTGTTAAATTGCATGTCAGTTCAAGGGCACTGTTGGTGTTTTTATGCGAAGAGTTTTTATTTTGGTCTTTTTATTTTGTTTTAGGTTGAATTTGTTCGAAGGCAAAGGCTTCCATGCGCAATCGAGACAGTGACATCAGCATTGCAGAACAATGTAATTATTAAAACCATTTATCAAACTATTCTTTAGGTCTTTCTTTCTTTCAAACGACAATGCGTTCGAAACAAAAATTGAAAAGTTATGGCTCCATTTTTCATCATTTATTCGGAGAAACGGAAGCGTGATCGAAATAATTGTGAAGCCAGCAACTCCTATAGGCTGATTTGAAGAAAACAACTTAGTCCTTCGATTGGTTAATCACTGACCACGTGGTCTGCTTGTATTCTTCTTAAAATGTCTTTATAATCTTTGATGCGAGTCTTCGAGACAGGGTGAACAGCTCACATGGTATTTTGAAACTTATGTGTGTTTTTGTGGAGTTTTTTTTTTTTGCTATCTTTTAAAAGATGTATACAGGTCCAAAAGTGCCTTAGTAAATAATAAAACTAGCTCTTCGCCAGAGATTTGTTTAATTTTTTTATATAAGGTTTGGGTACTTTTTGTTGGACACAAAACACAATCTCCACAGATTTACATTAAACTACACACTTTTAAGATAATATAGTAGAAAGCTTCCCTTAAAACATCCCTTTCTGAATTATTTATTCTGAATAGGTTCACAGACAAGATGTGGTCGTACATCTCAGGATCAAAAACGGAAGACAGTGACAAAGAGATTTCCATGTCTACACTTGGACGGAACATGGAAGTCGGCATGCTGTACGATTGCTGCACGGACCGTCCAATATTAGGGGAGTTTCCCTGGAGTAGAGAGGAGCTGAAAGTAGCCGAATTAAGTGAACCCTCAACAAGCTTAGTCTTTATCATGGAGGACGAAGCAAATGATACTAAAAAGGTGAATTATTTTGAAGCAGATGCTTCCCTTCAGGCTAGCATTTTATCAGGACTTGTTACTTTGGGCGGCGCAGCTAAATACTTAAATGACAGCACCAAAATGTCAAATTTGCGCAGGCGTGTTGTGACGTTGCACTACGAGATAACCACCAAACAAACAAAAATATCAATCACAGATTTAACGTCACCTAATGTGCGCAACCCCAATGCAACACACGTAGTAACAAGTGTTACTTATGGTGTCACTGTGTTCCTTGTCTTTTATGAGGAATCTGCAATCACGAAAGACAGCCATAAAAACAATCTCAGTTTGAAGGCAAATTTGAAAGTTGCAATCGCTGAGGGAATTGGAAACGAGGCGTCTGTAGAGAGTGCCAAAAATGAGAGAGCAAATTTAGCCGATAGGCAGTTCGGCTGTACGCTGTACGGGGATTTCACTTCAGAACTTCATCCATCAAATTATAAGCAGGCTTTAAAGTTCTGTCGCGAGCTGCCTAAACTATGCGAAACAAATCCAGTTTCAGTTCGGGTAACTGTCACTCCCCTATCTTTTTTCCAGGGCAAACACACTTCAGTCTTCAAAGAAATTGATCATAACTTGTTGTCAGAATTCGTTAACAACATGAGTGAGCTTGAACGGATGAGTGAAAAATGCCAAACCCTTATGCAGCACACGGCATGCGAACAATTCCCGAGTTACAGCAAGCTCATTCATAAGTACTATCAGCAGATCGTTTGGTTCACAGAAACATTCAAAAAAAGCGTGGCGCGAATCCTTCCTGAAATCAGACGCAGCGGTGATGACAAAACACTGCAAGATGTAGTTACGAGCAAGTCTCCGTTTACGTATGATTTATTGAATTGTTGGATAAACTGCAGAGAGAAAGAGTTACGGGATTTGGAAGGTTTGCTGGAAAACCTACCAGGAATAAAGGTCATTGAAACACTGGAGGAGTTTAAGTATGCAATAAATGACCCCGAGAAAGAAAACGTAGTATGCTTTGCACTCCCTCCTATCCTTTCTACAGCAGAAACATACCTCAATACACTCAAGAGTTACAGGAAAAACCCTTGTCATGTCGATCACAACTCGCAAGACAATACTGATCATGTCGATCACAACTTAATTGACAATACTGATCATGTCGATCACTTGCAAGACAATAATGATCAAGTCGATAACGAATCGCTAGATAGTACTGATCATGTCGATCACAACTTGCAAGACAATAATGATCAAGTCGATAACGAATCGCTAGATAGTACTGATCAGGTCTATTACGACTCAAATGACAATACTGATCATGATGTCGATTCACTTTTGCAAGGTAATACTGATCAAGTCGACAACAACTTCCAAGACAAAGGTTTTGGTTGGTTCGCATTGGATTTCAAAAGAAACGCTTTCGGGTTTTATAATGAAAACCGCGGAGTACAAAATAATAAAACATCTTTCGTGGTCACAAGCTTCAAACACAAGGACGTTGAGACACACAAGAATGGATCTGTCTTATTGTTTAGCGGTGGGAAATGCAAGACAGAGCACTTTACACCACCAGGGGGACCAGTGATTTTAAACTATGGGGCTAAGGGGGAGTACTTCAAATTCTCTCTGTCTTGGGAAAACGCTGAACCATCAGAATACAAAATAAAAGGATACAAAGTAACATACACAAGTACATCCTCCAATGAAGGTGAGACCAAAGAAGAACAATATGGGGAAGAATTCACAACAAAGACAAGACACACCATTTATGGTTTATCAAGAAACACAACCTATGAGTTCCAAGTGTTCACCGTTTATCCAGCTTGGACTAGCATGGGGAGTGAAAAACTCTTGTACTCAACAAAGAGCAATTTGGTGTGCACTGTGATGTAATTAAGGGGCCCAATCGGAACAATCAAACAACCCTTCTCAACTGAGATGAAAAACACACTTAAAGGCAGTGGACACTATTGGTAATTGTCAAAGACTAGCCTTCACATTTTGGTGTATCTCAACATATGCATACAATAACAAACCTGTGAAAATTTGAGCTCAATCGCTCGTCGAAGTTGGGAGATAATAATGAAAGAAAAATTATCCTTGTCACACTAGGTTGTGTGCGTTTAGATGGTTGATTTCGAGACCTCAAGTTCTAAATCTGAGGTCTCGAAATCAAATTCGTGGAAAATTAATTCTTTCTCGAAAACTATGGCACTTCAGAGGGAGCCGTTTCTCACAATGCTTTATACCATCAACCTCTCCCCATTACTTGTTACCAAGAAAGGTTTTCTGCCAATAATTATTTTGAGTAATTACCAATAGTGTCCACTGCCTTTGATAAAAATCTATGGCAGGTTCAGGGCTCAATAATATAACAAAAAGGGTAATGATTTAAAGAACAAATTGATTCAATGGATTAAGCCAGAAATTTCTCAGATCGCACCACATAGCATCGAGAATCAAAACAAATCCGGGGACCTTGGGCGGGCCTGGACCCCAATGCCGTTAGGGGAACGCGCTGCACGTGCTCGCCCATCAGTCTTTGACAAAACCAGCTACTTACAGTTATTATGTATTATGTAAAGATTTATACAGTGTCATTATGTGTATAATGGGTAGTGCGTTATAGGTTTGCTTTATTTGCGATAGAAAATCATTTGTAGTGTAAACACTCATTGGTGCAACTGATTGGTGTATGTGTATAATAGAGTATAATGTTTGTACATTGTATAATATTGTAAATAAGTCTTCTTATGTCATCATTGAAATGGCCCACATGGTTATGGGGAAATGTGGGCAACCCCAAATGGGAAAAATATGCAGTGTCCCATTAATTGTGCATTGTGTGGGAAAATTGTGGGGTTCCCAAAATGGACAGAATATGCAATTTCCTATTTCCTACAGTTGCCACATGATGTTTTGTTCATGTATCATGGAATTTGAATTTGATCAAAGACAGTGAACACATATTGGTAATTACTCAAAACATCATTAGCATAAAACCTTACTTGGTAACAAGTAATGGGGAGGGGTTGTGTAAAACGTTGTGAGAAACGGCTCCCTCTGAAGTGGAGTACTTTTCGAGAAAGGAGTAATTTTCCGCGAATTTTGAGGTCTCGAATTCAAGCATTTGAAGGCACACAACTTAGTGTGACAAGGGTGTTTTTTTCTTTCATTATTATCTCGCAACTTCGATGACCGAAGTTATTTAATGCATTTATGTTGAGATACACCACGTGAGAAGACTGGCCTTTGACAATTACCAATAGGGTCCGGTGTCTTTAAATGAGTTTAAATAACTGTAAGTGTTGTCAGGAAAGTAGATTGCCAATAATAAATTATGGGGAAACCTTATGTTTTTTCATGTGACATAGAATGTTTGTAAATTGTGTTGAAATAATGTACAATTTGAAGTATTGTAATGGAATGAAAGTTTAGATTGCCTCTATGGCTATGGGAACAACATTATGTACAATGGAATTTGAGTCAAATCGTTAATATTGTAAGTCTTGTAAAAGCGCATGACAGAAGATTGCCTATGGGTAAGGACAACATTACGTTTTTTAGTGTTTCATGGAATTTGTGTTTTAAATAATTGTCAAGTCTTGTGGCGAATGAAAGTATTGTGAACAAAACTGGTTTTCCCCTTATGAATTCCCCTTGCCTGGCCCAATGTGGGTAATGAAAGATATAGAAACCCTTTAGTGTGTGCAATGATGCGTACTTTATTCATGAACAATATTTTGTCAATTTTTTTGTATTTTTTCGCAGTAGACCCTATACCTACATGACTTTCATGCTGTGTGAACATGCCTTTATAACAACGTCCGCATTCTTAAGCGTTTTATGAATAACCCGGACCTTTATTGTGTGGAATATTTTAGGGAATTTTTTATAGGGAAAAAGTTGTTTACATTTCACCATTATTATTCATGTGAAATATCTTAATCTCGCCGGAACAACATTCAGCACCTTTATAATGATTCTTCGTGAACCATTTTGAGGTTCGATTTTAGTAAACCGACTCGTATAATAAATCTATATATTTTTACAAAAGTATTTTAAGATTCCGTGTTGCATACTGTGGAGTCTGTGTACATCTTTGTTCTGTAAAAACCATCCCCTAATAATCATGTAAACAACACAGTGTAAAGTTGTGTCGAGGAAATAATCAATAATAATAATAACAATTCTTATATCGCGCATTTCACAATAACCGTATCAATGCGCTTTACATTAGTGCCCAGGTCATAGGGCCAATAACATGTCTTTTATTGTTACTCAGCTCCCTTAGAAAGAAAAAAGAACAAAAAGTGTTTAAAAGTCCCAACTTTATGTGGGCTTCTTTTGATATCCCCGCACCATTGAAGTGGAAATAGTCAATATTAATGCGCAAAGCCCAAGCAATGTCAGATTTGATACAGTATTTCGTAAGAGTGGAGGGGGGGGGGGGGGGGGTAGATTGCTGATTCAATAAAGCCGGTGTGGCAGGAAATTCTGCCCGGAGATTCGGTCCCCCATTGTACAAACTTCCTCTGATAGCGCCCTCTTTTGAACCATCCTCCTCGCTCAATCCCATGGTATGTGCGTTCGTTTAGCTGCCCTGGGTCTACCCTGGTGTGTGGCGTTTTTTTTTTCCAGAACGAACGTGGGTAATTATCTGCACACGTTTGTCCTGGAAAGACAAAACGCCACACGACGGGGTCGACCCAGGGAAGCTAAACGAACGCACCCATAGTTTCCCATTATAGGAGACAGAATCTCCGGTGGACAGAATTCCCTGGGACACCGGTGATAGGAGACTCGCCGGAGATTATACACTGGTCTCTATCAGCCCCCATATGGCGAATTATGTATAAACTTCTTCTGGATAGCGCCCTCTTTTGAATCGTATCCCTTCAGCCAGGCCTACATAATCTCTGGCGGACAAATTCTCCAGGGACCCCGGTGTGGCAGGAGATCAGTTCTAATAGCGCCCTCTTTTGAATCATCTTACATCCTACATCAGCACATGGGGAAAGAATTTCCTAAGGGCCTTGTTCAATTGGACATTATTGCATATGTAATAATGTCCACTTGACAGTTTTGCATATGTAATCGTGTCCGCCTGGACGCTACTGCATCTGCAATTGTGACCCAAAATCATTGCTCAATCTAAACAAGTTAAGCACCATTGGATGGACAATTTCAAGGGCTTTCCTCTCGTACAAAAATTTGGGACATTTAATGAATGATACACACGGCATGTGGTGATTATTGGAGAAAACAAATATATGCGTTGAAAAAAAAAGCCCGGACTTATAAAAACTTTCAGCTATGCTTTTGAATCATTCTGGAACTAAAAACGATAGAGAGACGCAGTTTGTACCTGCGCATCCTGGCATGTCCCTAAATTCAAATGTCAAAGTTTTAGAGCGGCTTCCAGACTTCTTGATACCGAAAATTAAAAGTATGCGGCTGTGCTCCGAAACGAACTCAACAAGCCTCCCTACGGGATTTTTGTGCACAGAGAATATCAAAAGTACAACGGGTCAATTTCACCCAAAATCATTGCCCAATCTAAACAAGTTTAGCACCAATGGATGGACAATTTCAAGGGCTTTCCTCTCGTACAAAAATTAGGGCTATGGGGATTTTCAAAGCGACGCTAGAGGCCAGGGAGTAGACCCGACACACCCCATAAATTTGGGACATTTAATGCATGAAACACACGGCATGTGGTGATTATTGGAGAAAACAAATATATGCCTTGAAACAAAAAGCCCGGAATGATAAAAAACTTTCAGCTATGCTTTTGAATCATTCTGGAACTAAAAACGATAGAGAGACGCAGTTTGTACTTGCGTCATCCTGGCATGTCCCTGAATTCAAATTTCAAAGTTTTAGAGCGCCTTCCAGACTTCTTGATACCGAAAATTAAAAGTAGGCGGCTGTGCTCCGAAACGAACTCAACAAGCCTCCCTACGGGATTTTTGTGCACAGAGAATATCAAAAGTACAACGGGTCAATTTCACCCAAAATCATTGCCCAATCTAAACAAGTTTAGCACCAATGGACGGACAATTTCAAGGGCTTTCCTCTCGTACAAAAATTAGGGCTATGGGGATTTTCAAAGCGACGCTAGAGGCCAGGGAGTAGACCCGACACACCCAATAAATTTGGGACATTTAATGCATGAAACACACGGCATGTGGTGATTATTAGAGAAAACAAATAATATAGGCCTATGCCTTGAAAAAAAAGCCCGGACTTATAAAAACTTTCAGCTATGCTTTTGAATCATTCTGGAACTAAAAACGATAGAGAGACGCAGTTTGTACTTGCGTCATCCTGGCATGTCCCTGAATTCAAATTTCAAAGTTTTAGAGCGGCTTCCAGACTTCTTGATACTGAAAATTAAAAATAGGCGGCTGGGCTCCGAAACGAACTCAACAAGCCTCCCTACGGGATTTTTTTGCACAGAGAAAATCAAAAGTACAACGGGTCAATTTCACCCAAAATCATTGCCAAATCTAAACAAGTTTAGCACCAATGGATGGACAATTTCAAGGGCTTTCCTCTCGTACAAAAATTAGGGCTATGGGGATTTTCAAAGCGACGCTAGAGGCCAGGGAGTAGACCCGACACACCCCATAAATTTGGGACATTTAATGCATGAAACACACGGCATGTGGTGATTATTGGAGAAAACAAATATAGGCCTATGCCTTGAAAAAAAAGCCCGGACTTATAAAAACTTTCAGCTATGCTTTTGAATCATTCTGGAACTAAAAACGATAGATAGACGCAGTTTGTACTTGCGTCATCCTGGCATGTCCCTGAATTCAAATTTCAAAGTTTTAGAGCGGCTTCCAGACTTCTTGATACTGAAAATTAAAAGTAGGCGGCTGGGCTCCGAAACGAACTCAACAAGCCTCCCTACGGGATTTTTTTGCACAGAGAAAATCAAAAGTACAACGGGTCAATTTCACCCAAAATCATTGCCAAATCTAAACAAGTTTAGCACCAATGGATGGACAATTTCAAGGGCTTTCCTCTCGTACAAAAATCAGGGCTATGGGGATTTTCAAAGCGACGCTAGAGGCCAGGGAGTAGACCCGACACACCCCATAAATTTGGGACATTTAATGCATGAAACACGCGGCATGTGGTGATTATTGGAGAAAACAAATAATATATGCCTTGAAAAAAAAGCCCGGACTTATAAAAACTTTCAGCTATGCTTTTGAATCATTCTGGAACTAAAAACGATAGAGAGACGCAGTTTGTTCTTGCGTCATCCTGGCATGTCCCTGAATTCAGATTTCAAAGTTTTAGGGCGGCTTCCAGAATTCTTGATGCCGAAAATGACAAGTAGGCAGCTGTTCTCCGAAACGAACTCAACAAGCCTCACTACGGGATTTTTGTGCACAAAGAAAATCAAAAGTTCGACGGATACATTTGACCCCAAATCATTGCTCAATGTAAACAAGTTTAGCACCATTAGAAGGACATTTTCAAGGGCTTTCCTCTCGTACTAAACTTAGTGCTTTGGTGATTTTCAAAGCGAGGCTAGAGGTCAGGGAGTGGAACCGACACACCCCAAGATTTAGGCAATTTAATGCATGATACACACGGCACGTGGTGAACATTGGAGAACAAATATATATTCATTGGAAAAAAAGCCCGGACTTATAAAAACCTTCAGCTATACTCTCGATTCATTCTGGAACTATAAAATGCTAGAGAAACAGTATTTGTACCTGAATCATCCTGGCATGTCCCTGCATACAAATTTCAAAATTTAGGGCGGCTTCCAGAGTTCTTAATACCGAAAATGACAAGTAGGGAGCTGCGCTCCGAAACAAACTCAACAAGCCTCACTACGGGATTTTTGTGCACACAGAAAATCAAAGGTTCGACGGATAAATTTGACCCCAAATCATTGCTCAATCTAAACAAGTTTAGCACCATTAGAAGGACATTTTCAATGGCTTTCCTCTCGTACAAAACTTAGTGCTCTGGTGATTTTCAAAGCGAGGCTAGAGGCTAGGGAGGGGAATCGACACCCCCCCCCCAAAAAAAAAAAAAAAATTGTGGTCATTTAATGCATGATACATACGGCACGTGGCGAACAATAATATGGAGAAAAATTATTATATTATTCGTTGAAAAAAAAGCCAGGACGTATTAAATCTTCAGCTATACTCTTGATTCATTCTGAAACTAAAAATTTTAGAGAGACAGAGTTTGTACCTGAATCATCCTGGCATGTCCCTGCATCTGAAGTTCAAAGTTTTAGGGCTGCTACCAGACTTCTTGATACCGAAAAATGACGGCTGTGCTCCGAAACGAACTCAACAAGCCTCCCTGTGCACAGAGTTGTCGGAAAGAAAATCAAAAGTTACAACAGGTCAAATCAACCCCACATCATTGCTCAATCTAAACAAGCTTAGCACCATTGGATGGATATTTTCAAGGGCTTTCCTCTGTATAAAACTTAGTGCTACGAGAGTTTTCAAGGCGAAGCCAGCGGCCATGGAGTGCACCCGACACCCCCAACCCCGCCCCCCCCCAAAAAAAAGGGCCATTATGCAACTTACATGGGTCCAACACTAGGCGCATGGTGATAAATGGAAACAAATATATTTTCACATAAACAAAAACCCGGACTTTTCACCGACCTCTTAACGCTTAATCTTAACAAGTTATGCGCGGTCGGATTGCCACTTTCAACGGCTTTCTTCTCGAATAAAACTAGTAATGTTATGACTAGGCCAGGAAGCGTAACTGCTACCCCCAGCCCCAGCCCCGAATTAATCTTTCAGCCAAACTCTTAAATGGAACTAAACATGATTGAGAGACGCAGTTTGTACCCGAGTCATCCTTGCATGTCCCTACATCTCTGAATTCTCAAAGTTTTGGGGCTTCTTGATAGCGCAAACAACAACGCAGGTATGCTCAGAAACGATCTCAACAAGCCTCCCTTGTTGGAATGTTGTGCACAGAGCTGTCGGACAGGGAAACACAATTTTAAACGGGTTAATTCGTTTCCAGTTTAATGCTCAATCTAAACAATTTTACCACCATCGATTGCCATTTTCAATGGCTTTTCAGGGCGGGGCCAGCGCCCAGGAAGTGGACCTGCTACCCCTCCAAAATGTGTGTATTGTGTATAGGGGCCACACACACCTCGCGTGAAAATAAACAAAAGCCGAACTCGTCAATAACTCGTGGACCTAAACATGCTACAGAGACGCAGTTTGTATTCCGGGCATAATATCGCTCTGCGTCCCAATTTTTAGGGCGGCTAAAGCATTTTCATACCGGAATGGGTAGGTGGGAACGCTCAAAACAATGCGCAACAGCATCCGGGGAGGCCCCAACGCAATTTTTTTCCGCACAAAGCTGTTTTTGTGCACAAAGCTGTCGAAGAAGATAAGATTACAGAATTATTATGACCAATCTAAACAACTCTAGTGTTAAAGAGTGAAAAAACACTCTGTCACGGAGCCATATATGAAGGACAACTCTTTTTCAACACTTTTTGTTTTTAATCAATCTGGAAGATTGCGTCAACTCAAATCCAACACTAATCGTCATCGTCTCTCCTTCTTACCCAGTGCAATTTCTTTCCAAGTCATCCTTAGTTTACTTTCTGTTTTTATGTCTACTTTAATTCCGATGTATTTCAAAAACAATTTATTTTGTGCAATGTGATATTTTTATTCTATTGTTGCTGTTTGAATGTCTACGGTTAATGTATTTGTGTGCTATTTTTAACAACTGTATTTTAATGTGCAAATCGAGAAAGTGATTTTCATGCTGGGCATGACGAATACAAATCTAATCTAATCTAATCTAATCTAATCTAAAAGAGTGACATAACCACCACTCTTTTTGAAGAGCCATATGAGGGACAGCTCGAAATGTAAAGAGACCATGGTGTTTTTCACTCTTTTACATTAAAAGAGAAGATCTTGGGATCTTCAAAGGCCTTTTTCGCGTACAAAATAATAATAAAAATTCTCGGCGGGGCCGGCCAGCGGCCAGGAGGTGGACCTAAAACTACTACCCTAAAATTGATGCACTGGATATAGGCATGGGGCCACACAAAGCGCATGGACATTAAACAAACCAACGAAAATTTGCTTTCAAAATAACTGCACCGAACTCTTCAATAACTGTGGAACGAAAAATGTAGGGCGGCTTCGGCACTTCTTCATACCGAAAATGACTTTTGGTTTATAGTCGTCTTTGATACCCAATACAATGATTTGCTGAAACAGCGCCCATAGTGTCACAAACTTCCGTCATTATAGCATACGATTGCTAGTTAGAGGGTGTAATAGCAAACTTTTTTATATGTAAGGGGGAATTGTGCGTGGCTGATGCAAAGAAAATAACCGTAGTCAAATCAAATCTAGTCTAGTCTCGGGAGGCCGAAGTGGTATTAACGGTGTTATGAAAGGGCGCCCTCCACATTTGAGAATCAGCCAATTGGTTACAAGTAACAATGGCGGCGGAAAGCGGCAGCAGTTTGTTCGGATTCATCCGACTGGTCTAGTGGCAGCAGTGATGATGAAGCGGATAGTAGGCTTTCCCAACTGGTCAATGAGAAGGGCAAAGAGAGTGAGGATAGTGATTCCACGTCTCTTGATCACACAGAGCTGGACATTTTTGCCGATGGTTTTGAGGTAAATTGGTTAGACTTTAGATAGAGTTCAAGTTCAACTGTTCAAGTTCAACAACACCCACCGTACCTGCCCACCATTCCCATTGTCATGTTATTATTTGTTGATGGTCAAACCATGAGTTGATGGACATGATGGAGGAAGAAATAGAAACTTACTTCTAGAAACTATGATGAGTCTTAAAAGAGCCTGGTTGGCACTGGACTTAATTCCCTTATTAATTTGGGCAGACTAACCGCGCCATAGCCCAATATGGGTAACTTACCCTTTTCAAAGTCCAGTGCAAACACTAAAACAGCACGGGTAACCTGCCTGACCAGCTGACAGTGACAGGCTGACCATGGCTTAACCACGCCGCGCGATCAGTTTAATCGAGCCAAAGGTGCCCAGGAAGATTATTGACCGAGCGAGTGCCATGGAAGATTGACCGAGTCAGTTTAACCGAGCCAGAAAGTCCAGTGCGGACGTGACAACTCATTTAAATCTCCAACCATCCGTCCGTGACCCTAAGAAGCTCACATGCTTTGTCATGGAAGAATAAAATGTTCATTATTATCAAACTATTTGATGTAGCAAAAATAAGGAATGCAAGTATTCAGCTGAAAAACATGGTTTCCCATCTACACAGGTTTAGGCCCCTATACTACGTTTGACTCATTCGGAAGTTGCGATCAAAAGTTTTAATATGACGGCGATTTGTACAGCAGTAAAAGGCAAATGCAGTCAATAAACCTAGCCGAGTATTGGTCCCTTTTTGTCTGGTTCCGGCACCACTTTGTTTGGATTTAATCGAACCCCATATCACTACACTACAGATGGGATCAACAGAGTTTAATGCTTGAATGATAAGAGTAATAACAGTAACTTTAAAAGTCAAATACTATTTTATAAAGGCTACAAAATAGTAGTTGCAATGACCCTAGTTAGTACTATAAATCAATCATAAAAGGTGTAATATTTATCAATGATTTATTGATTTGTTTTGTAGATAAGTAAAGATGTCAACGATTATGATGCCCATATTCTGCAGACTTTTCCTACTGCACAACTGTTGCCGAGAAAAAACAAGTTACCAACAAAAGGGTCATTGGTTGAGACTGTTTCTTGGTACTTTTAGATTTTAAGACCTTATCATTTAAAATCACCCATTAATCTTGTGCTTTGTCTTGAACTATGTTGGAATGGATCGTTTTCTTTCAGACATAAGGGATACATGGAGTGAGTACGAGTCCATGTTGGGAAAACCTCCAACACAGATTTCTAAAGGAATCTTAGCTCAACTTGATAAGTACAGACCGTATGAGCAGAAACTGGTAAGTCCTATTGATGATAAGGCAGCCCCTATCTAGTTTTGTTTCCTGTACCCATATGCAAGTAGACCGTTTTGCCAAACTAGCCTCCATTTGGTTACATTGATTTCAGTGGGACAAGGGAAGCAGGGTGTACAGTTGCAGGACACTAGTTGGAGAACAGCAAAGAAATACTTTGGCTGATTTTGCATTGAGCAACCTTGACATTTTGTTTAGTTCTGCATTGAACTTGGTGCTCTTTGAAGTGTAACATTTGCCTTTAGGGAGGAAGGGAAACATTGAGCCACATAACTTCTACAATTCGTTACGGAGACTGGCTTTCGCCAAAACTGCTCCTCCTTTGTGGAATAAGCTCCCTGTCTCACTTTGCAAAACAACATCACTCAACAACTTCAAGAGGGAACTAAAAACACACTTGTTCAATTAGACTACATTGGGTTTTAATTAAGTACTATTATGTTTATTCTTAAATTTCAATTATATATTGTTTTCTTATTGTGTAGGCGCCTTTATCGGATGTGAGCATTATCAATCCATATTATTCTTAAATGTATACAATAACCTGATATTTGATTATGTGATTAGTTGAAGACAACTCCTCCAAGTTCTGAAGACTACAGAGCCTACCTAGATTACGAGAAGGCATCTAAGGGTCACCCTGCCCGTGTACAATGCTTGTATGAGAGAGCCGTACTAGATCACTGTCTGCAAGAACAACTTTGGCTAGACTACACTGACTATGTTGTAAGTCAATATATATAAACTGGGTTTTGTACAAAGAAACATTTACTAGAGCAGTACTTGGGGGTGTAAACCTGTGACCTCTGGACTAACAGGTCCACACTCTCAACACCAACTAGCCAAATCTTGACAGTCTGTAGGTGTGACACTGCAGGTTTTTTTGATATATGCAAGTTGCCAGACACACAAGGCCTGAAAGTCACGTCAAGGTGTAGGCTACAAATCAACTACTTTTCTAGAAGTCATTGCCACCTACTCCCGGGGCACCCCCTTTACAGTCAATACGGATGTAGGCTAAGGTATCATTTATCAGAAGCCCGGATGGTAGAGCAGAAAGCACTACCTCCCTTACTTTCTGAAGCAACCATGGTTAAATGTCTTGCTTAAGGACACAAGTGTCAGACCAGGACTGGAACCCACACTCTGCTGATCAGAAACACCAGAGCTTGAATCCGGTGCTCTTAACTGCTAGGCCATGACACGCCACAAGTGCATTGCATTACGGGGGAGTGGGGTATACATGTAGATGGATCTAAATATGATAATAATAGTACTAAATAGTTTCATATACAGTGCTTTCAAAGCCAAAGGAACTCTCAATATGCTGTGTATAAGTTACAACGTAGAGGCATTTTGCTAAGTCCTAATTCTAAATGTGTTTAGTGAACTCCCAAAACAATTCTACATGTTTAATCATACTGAGTATGATCAGAGATTTGACTGACTGGTGTTTTTGTTCATAGGAGACTAAGCTGAAGATTAAGGACATAGTGCTATCAGTGTATGACAGATCAGTCAGGAACTGCCCTTGGTCTGGACGACTATGGTGTAACTATTTGATTGCCAAGGAAAAGTTCAGAGAGTCACTCAATGTCATTAAAGGTGAGAAATACAATACATTTTATTTCCAATCAAATGGTTTGTTGTTTAATTTGTTTAGATTATTAGTGTGTCAACTAAGCTAATATGCAGGACTTGATAGAAGCATAGATATGTGCCCCTAATCTGCCTAGTAATTTTGTTTTGATTTTGTTGGAGCAGTTCTCATACATTGACATTGTATGAATATTCGGTTAGCACTTGTGTGTTTGTACTTGCCAGGTTTGTTCTTTAGAGAACTGTCTTTCTATGTTCTACTAACGCGGTGTTGATTTATCGGATGTTCGGGAGACTTCTCAGTTCTAAAAAGAACTTTAACTACTATGTGGGCGGAAGGTATAGACAATTGGCTGGGACTACTACTTTAGCGAAGTCAGTTCTTGAATCGGTCTCAACGTTTCAACTAGCTTGCTCTAGTCATCGTCAGGAGATATTGTATGAGTTTTGTACTGAGAATTTGGTAATCAATTTTGTTTATTTTTAGGCAAGTATGAGGAGATACTATCGTCTGGTGTCCTACCTACAGCTGCAGTTTATCTTGCTATATGGCAGTCATACATTGATTACATGAGGAGACACATACCAGAGCTTGATCCTAGAACATTGATTTCAGGTAATTATATTAAATTTAACTCAATTCAATAGAAATCTTTGAAAACTTCCTTAATGTAAAACAACAGTATTTATAACGGGTCTTTTTCAAAAGGATATAATGTATTTTGTATTGCAAGGAGTGGGATTTAGTTTGAATTATGAGACTTAATCCTTAGCACCATGTAGTGGTTTACAAGGTGCTGTGGTGCAGTATGTTTATGGTGTTACTTGAAATTTCTAAGATGCTAGACTAAGCCAATTTTTTGTTAATTACAATATTGGTAAAATATATTAGGCTGTTCCCTCATTGAAGAAGGGCTTTGTTGAAATTGTCTATGGGTGTCATTGGCTGATTAATTTCTACATAGTTTATAACCACCCTGGCTGTCCAATGTAAAGTTGTCAAGTTGTCAAGTTGCTGACATCTTTGGCAAGCCTTGAGGTGATAGGAATGATTGTACATTCAGTCATAGATCACACTGTGTAACATGTAGGTCTTATTTAACTCTTCTAGTTAATGGTCTGAGAGCATATCAAATTTGATATTGCACCCCTATCAGCCCATTCTTATTTTAGTTCATAAAAATTCAAGTTATTGATGCGTCCATTGCAGAAACAATACAACAACCTGTGAGTCTGTGAGTCCCCAAACTGTATACATGAAAGAGGAAAAGCACTATTCACTTTTATTTGTCACCTTGCAGATGAAAAATTAGAGTAGAGAGAAACTGTGTTTAGAGCAGTGCAGTTTATCACTTCTGGTAAGTTCTATTCATTAGTTTTGTTTTATCTATTTTTTGAACTTTATCTTTTAACTTTGATTTAGCTTTACCTTCCGATTTTTATGTAGCCGGACAAATGTCTTGTTTAAAATTATTTGATCATGAAGATCTAATGTTTGTATGTGAAAAAGAGTAAACTTTTATTTATTTTACGTGTAATAACAAGAGAAATCCCTCCCTTACACAGGTACCACCCATACGTTCTATTGTAATCAAAGCTAGTGGCTATAGACCAACAGTCAAATAAATCAAAGCAAATAAATGCTGCAGGTGGAGATAGCTCATTTTCTGCTGTAAATGACATTGTAAACAAAAGGTTAACAATTCACTATTTACACTTCTTGGACAAACTTTTAAAAAGTAAATTGTTTTAGTCCACTCTCTAGATGACCGATTTAATTTAATCTTATTTGTCATCCTACAGTCATCAGCAGAGAAGGCCTTAGAAATGGACAATTGTAAACTTAAAGGCAGACCAATGTATGTTGATTGGTCGGAGGATAGGACCAAAACTACTACCATGACTACTAGCGCCAATTCAAGGTATATATAGATCAGTCATTACTATAAAACTATTAAGGGAGTGGGATGGATTGATAATTATCCAGACATTAATGACAATTTTTTAAATTGAAAGCTAGTATGAATTTCATACCAGCACATATCATCCAGAGAAGTATGTGCATCTGAAATATTCAGATAGTTTAGATAGAACTAGCATTTAAAGATACTGCAAGTCTCTGTTGAATATATTTATGCTGTAATTGTACAAGAGGGTAAACAAAATCCCCTGGTTAATTACCTACATGTAATTTGATGACTAAGCACACGTTGTTGGTACATGTATTGTACTACATGTTAAAAGTAACTTGAGAATGGACATTTTTATGCATTCAGACCTGATACTTAATGGAGGTAACGAAGGTGATTGCCTCCATGCCCTTTACCAAAGAGAAAATGCCTTGGTGCACCTTCCCTTTCAAAAACTAAGCATACATGCCTGTGCATAAACTCTTCAAAAATCATTGGTGCATCGTTAAGTTTCTTGCAATCACTTTTAGGTTTGGTGTATTTTTGATTGTCAATTGATTCAGCATTTCTTTTTCTTAAAGATTAAGAGAAGTATTTTCATAGCTTCAAGTCGTTGATGGGTTCCATTGTATCTCTTTACCAATTGCTCTTTACTGTTTTAGTATGATACAAAGTTGGAGAAAAGTAAGCTATTTGTGTCGGGGTTGCCACGATCTGCTACCAATGAGACGTTATTAGAAATCTTCAAAAAGGTAAACAATTTCTCTTTGTTTGTTGGTTTATTGGTTGTTTTTGGTGTTTTTTACATTTTAAGATGCCTATTGCCAAGTTGGAAAGATGCATTAAAAAAATAATAATAATAGCAATATAAATTACAATACAATATTTATTGTACACAAAAGCTCAGTTAAAACCGTGCAGTGTTCCACAAGTGGTTTGTATGTGTTTACTGCAAAATGATTGATGGGATTGATGGGAATTAATTTTAATCTCTACCCACCCCCAGAAAAGCAACAACAAATAAAGCCAAACAAATAAACAGAGTGATTGAAGCATTTTCTTCATACTTGAAGTGGCCATGAATGTACAGCTACATGTATCATAGTTAAAATAGATGGGATATCATCATAGATCTTACAAGCTGTGAACTTTAACACACTCAACGCTTGTAACTATACTTTATACAGGAAATACTTTGGACTTTTGCATTTATGTGCATGAAACTGAATGAAAGAATTTTCAAAAAGATGATGTAATCTGCACATTTATTTTTCTTGTACAGTATGGACAAGTGAAGGAAGTCAGGGTTGTAACCCATCGAAGCAGCATCTCTAAAGGTCTTGCATTTGTGCAATTTGAAAAAGAGGTATGAAAGTGCAGTGAGCCATAGTACCTTAGCATACAATGTATGTACTTTAAGCAGCGGCTATAGAATGCTTAGAAATATATAGTTGTTACATTTTTGTCAAAGATGCAGTCCACGGGAAACAGAAAAAACATATAACGAGTCTTGTACTCCTGTAAAAACATGATAAAAATGGTTTTCCCCGAAACACTCCAAGTCAAAATTCTGACAAATGTGAAAACAAACAAACCCGCGCGACAAAAGAATCGTGGTTTCATTGGTGGCTATTAGCGCCCTCAGTGTGCCAAAGCTGGAAAACTGTGTTCCAATTAAGGGAAAATCGTCACTGGCCAAGGTGTCATTTTGACTTGAATTATTGAAAATTATTGAAATTTTAAGCATAAAATGGTTATAAATCTATATCTACGATGTCTGTTTGGCCAAAAAAGGGTAATAGTTAAAATATTGAGATTATCCTGTAGCCGCTGTTTAAAACAGCATACTATAAAGCATTGGGTGCACTCTTGATACCCTTCGTACATATGGTGTACCATGATACCTTGCCAATAGAACGTTGTGGCATTCCCAACTCTTCAGTCTTGTCACCCAAAGGGAATGCTTGATGGCAGCACCAAACACCATTATTACTTGAGGGTGCCACACTTACACATGCTCTTTGCATTTGGAACTTACTATAAAGGGCACACCAGCAAAATCAAGCTCATTCATTATGGTTTGCCTTCATGTTGAAATCAGGGCTCGAAATTAACAAGGACCACAGGCACACGGCAAGTAGCATCGGAGCAGTAAACTTACAGCCGTACAAGTCCGGCAGTCTAGCGTTTTTAAAGAATCAACCCTTACTGCATTTTTAATTTGAAGTGATAAATACATTTCCTTCAATTGAAGTATTTAATCTTTTCTTTAGTGCTTGTTCCAAAAACAGCTCAACTGTTGTAATAAATGTTCACCTTTCTCCTCCGAGTGACCTTCACATATGGCCCACAGTATAGACTGATCACTTTACACACCCCTGATTATTGTTTCGCCAGGTGCAACAATTGAATAATATGATAAATTTAGTAAGACCAATGACTTGGTTTTAAGTAAACCCACTATATTATGATTACAGAATAAATGATTACACAATTTAACAGTAAACTACAGTATTGATAAGGTTTAGATGGAGTACGTACAATAATAAGACACGCACTACTTTAAGTAATGTACTTTCCATCATATGGATAGTAAACAAACCCCTACAACTACAGTAAACTACAGTATTGATAAGGTTTAGATGGAGTACATACAATAATAAGACACGCACTACTTAAGTAATTTACTTTCCATCATATGGATAGTAAACAAACCCCTGCAACTATTATAGGGTACCATAATTTCTGAGTCCCCACAGTACTGATGTTTTTTAATTTTGTTGTTTGTTTGTTTAAAGAATGATGCATCATGAGCTGTCTTTGGTGAGGATAACACCATTCTAGATGGGCATACCATCAATGTTGCAATCAGTAATCCACCCAAGAGAAGCCCAAAGAAGGAATTGCTAACCAATCCATCACAAAGCAAGACAGGTCATACTGAGTCGATGCAAGACAATAAAAAGGCTGTCCAAGATAAACTGCAAAAGGAGTCATTGAATCCTGAACTAACACAAAATGAGACTTCTGACAAAATGCAAGATAAGACATCCATTCCTAAAGCAACGGAAGACAAAGCATGCACAACCTGCTGGATCAACTCAAGATATTGATCCGAGTAGAACCCTGGAGACAAAGAAGATTTATCCCAAATCCTGTATGACACCTTTTTGGTTGTGGAGTTTACAATCTTTTTCTGAAATTTGTAAACAAATAAGGGAATCAATGTGTGGTGAAAAGGTTTTCAACTAGTGGTTTAATCCAAACGAGGTTCTTGATAATTTTATCGAGACGAGTTCGTGGTAAGTTATCAAGAACCAGGCCTTGGCGGGTTTAAACCACTAGTTGAAAACCGATTCAACACACTTTGATTCCCATTTATAAATACCTTTTCGGTAAAAAAACCATCAAGACTTTTGGTCAAAAAGTAAGATAAATGCAAAAATTATAATTGTTCAATGATTTCTATCAACACAGCACCCCTCCAGCTATAAAATGGTAAGGCCATCCGCCGCCCTCGGGTAAACCACTCCTTATAAGGGAATGCTGAGCGCGTCGCGCGTATCGCGTGATGTGGCACAACTGTCACGGCCGTTGCTCTCGACCAATAGGAATGAGGAAACTGTCTTCAAAGCACAGGTGCAAGCTCGCATGTCACGCCCATGTTTCAACACTTTTTACCGTTCATAAACAAAGGTTTATACACACCCACGTTACGCGCTCTCCATCAATAGGAATGGCGAAACTGTCCGAGGTATTTATGAATCCTTTTTAATATTTATATTTTGTAAATTCTTGTAGTTTAATAATCTTTTAAACTTAATGCAGCCCTTGGGTTGCGATGTTAGAATTTTTAATAAACCAATAATAACATTATTAATAGTATAATTGCTTGACTGTTCTTCGGTTTGACCGTCTCCATTCCATAACTGAATACTCTGAAGACAACAATCAAGTAATTTTTCAATGGTTTCAAGACCTGTTGAACATATTTCTTTTGCCAATCCCAGAGCCAATAGTCATTCTGATAATAAATACACTCTCAAGAGTTCTTTAGTTCCACTGAGATATATTTTGTACAAAAATTCCACAGGCCAACTTTTTACAATCGGCTAACTAAAATGAAACTAGAACGTACAGCTGCCATGGCGAGCTGCCAACCCCCAGATAGAACCAATGACTGACAGAAACACCAATCATTTAAACAACTGATGGTCAAAGGGGTGGAGACATTGACAAGTATGAAGTGATGAACATTTAACTGGAATCAATGATAACTCTTTGAGTTTAATCTTTTCATTTTATCTACATGCAAGCAGCAATATTTGATTGCAATAATCATTGCAGTAAGGAGTGATGCCCATTTGGGCCATTCTCACACTACATGTGAGACTAATAAAAATAGAAATTCTCAACTTAAACATCTGTCCTCTTTCTTTAAAATGATACCTGTTATTTGTTCATAAATAACATTAATTTACTGACCCTAGCTTAAATACGAATACAACATTGTTTTGCGCTTTCATTTTGGGGCAGAGGTCAAATAAAGGTCGTTAACGTGTGTGACGTCAGACTAAAGCAGGTTTTTGTACCAAAAGTTTCTTTCTCAAAACTCTGTGAGTCTGATATTGCTGAAAGACTCATACTTAAATTTAAATCCACTTCTGGATCACGTCCCTCCCCCTTAGACCAAAAAATGTTGGCTAGGTCTTTGTTGGATAGGTCTTTGTTGGCTAGGTCTTTGTTGGCTAGGTCTTTGTTGGCTAGGTCTCTGTTGGCTAAGTCTCTGTTGGCTAGGTCTTTGTTGGCTAGGTCTTTGTTGGCTAGGTCTTTGTTGGCTAGGTCTTTGTTGGCTAGGTCTCTGTTGGCTAGGTCTGTGTTGGCTAGGTCTGTGTTGGCTAGGTCTCTGTTGGCTAGGTCTTTGTTGGCTAGGTCTTTGTTGTACCTGTCACAAAAAATGTTGGCTATGTCTTTGTTGTACCCCTCTCACAAGTGTAGGTCAAAAATGTGGCCCAAAGTGACACATGGCTTATTCACCTGGGTTGCATCACAGTGTGGCCCAAAGTGACACATGGCTTATTCACCTGGGTTGTATCACAGTGCATACCTTGTGTATTGAAGGGCATGCATGTTGGCATGCTGTCATTAATTTAAAAGGCCGTTAATTAATAGTGTGAGAACTTATTGTGCATTTTGTTTTGTATTCAGTTAGGCCTGGCAAAACTAGCTGTTGACATAAAGTTTGAACATTAATAAAGCAGTGCTTAATTTGTTGTACAAACTTCATCAATTTGTTACGTGTGTGACATGGAAAGTCGCTAATTTCTTTGCTAATTACTGACTACTTCTAAGAAAAAAATATATCACATTTGGATTAAAAATTTCAAGCCAAAGGCACTCAGCAAACCAGATAAACCTTTATTTGATAAAAGTGAATGCTAATAATTCCCCAGTCAGTTTAGGGATAAAAAAACAATTTAATGTTAATTTATGCAAAATTAATTTATGCAAATTAGGGATGGCTGCTTGCTAAAAAAAAAATAGGGGGAAAACAAATCTTCGCACATTTAAGGTTTCCATTGTTTTAGCTCATTCAACTGGACAAAGTGATACAACTCTTTAAATTGTATCGTTTTGTATTAAGCTACATGTAGCTTACTTCTTGCATGTATGCAAGAAGTATTTGATTGAAGTTTTTTAAGCCCATTCAACTGGAACCCGTGATCAATTCTTTGAGTTTTATTATTCATTCGAGTTTACCTTATTGTTATGCCAGTACAACATTGCAATACGGACACAGTTGGTAATTACTCAAAATAATTATTAGCATTAAACTTTTCTTGCTGACGAGTAATGGGGAGAGGTTGATGGTATAAAACATAGTGAGAAAAGGCTCCCTCTGAAGAGCCATAGTTTTCGAGAAAGAAGTAATTTTCCACGAATTTGATTTCGAGACCTCAGATTTAGACTTGAGGCCTCGAAATCAACCATCTAAACGCACACAACTTCGTGTGACAAGAGTGTTTTTTCTTTCATTATTACTTCGCAACTTCGACGACCAATTGAGTTCAAAATTTCACAGGTTTCTTATTTTATGCATGTTGAGAGTAAGTGTGTACTGTCTTTTAAGACCATTGAGGTTTTTATTGTTTCAGCTCATTCAACTGGGCCAGTGATGCACTCTTTGAGTTTTATCTTTTAATATGTATGTAAGAATTTGATTTAACTTAAAGTTTCAAGTGAGTAAACGGACCTGCCCTTATTCGTATCCCAGAAATAGGGACAAATCTGGACTGTTTTTTTTTTCACGGGAGGTGAACATCGGAAACTGTATACTTTACTATTTTGGGGGTCGAACTGTGGGTCGCCTGCAACTTGTATTCTTGACTAGCCAACTTGTAACATTAATGCAAATGATTTTCAAAACTTTAAACAAAAATAGTAATAATAATTTTTGGACCGCTAATTTCTGCCCTTGACAATATTTTTTCTTTCGTCAAAAACCTTTTTATGGGTTCATAATTTGAGGATTAGTTAATAGTTGTATACAAAACTGCAATAAAAATGTTTGTGGTCAGCAACGCACATCCCAACACTACTCACCGCCAACTCGCCGTCAACTCGCTTGGTGCTGTCAACTCGCCGTCAACTCCTCCAATATACATTTAAAATCCACAAAAGAGGCATAACGTATCTAGCGTAAAAGAGAATTTTAAATAGTTCGGATTACATTTCGGTTGAAAAATCCCCGTGAAAAAACTATCAGTAGTAAAACTATAAAGCCGTCAGTTGCCATCTTGCATTTTTCAACAGGGCTTTGGTCTTTAAATTTACCGCAAGGATAACGACAGGTCACTGCTACTCAGATCCAGTGATTCCATTGGATACAATTTATCATTGGATAAGTGCAGTGACTAAAAGCTACCGTAGCTGGGTTTGCTTTGATTGGTCTGAGGTCACCTCGGTGACCAATCAAAACACAGATACGGAAAGCTTACTTTTGGTCGTCATCGTGGATGTGTTCGTGTGGTATGTATACAGTACATGCAGGTGTATATATAATGTACATGCAGGTGGATACAGCCTGTATAGGTAATGTTGGAGTAGAATTCTTGCGTATATATCTCTATCAATCAATCAATCAATCAGTTTATTTCCACAGTATCAAAATCACAATCAATATCAAATCAAAGGCAATGTAAGTTGGAAATGAAGAAATAAATAGTGAAATGAATGTAGGTCAAAGGCGAATATACCCGCCGGTTTTGGGGCAGGTCTGTTGTTTAGTTGACGGCTCAAGCGAGTAGACGACGATTTGACGGCAACGTTGATATTCACGCGCAATAATATAGCGCAAATCAACAATAATAATAATACTATTTGTCTTGTCAAACCATTTTACCACCGCACTCCTCATTTATTGTGACAAGGAACCACGTTTTTTTTACTCTAAGATACAACTTGACTTGTTATCAGTAGTCATCTGTTATTTTTTAACTTTTTAAAATTAAAATCGGGAAAGTTAGGAAATGGGGAGCATCCCGATTTTAGGGTATTTTCTGTCCCAGGAAAATCGGGACTGTTGACAGGGTGATTGCGTCATTAAAATGAGGAGTTAAGACCAAAGGTTTTCATGTGAGTTTACAAGTACGAAGCAATATTTGATTCAAGTTTTCGAGTCGGTTCGTCCTTGCAATAAGGAGTTAAGACCATTAAAATTTAAGGTTGTCATTGTTTTAGCTCATTCAACTGTCAGAACCGGTGGCAGAGATTGATTTTTGTATCAATAAAGTATTTCAAAACTTTAAGATTTAAGTTTTAGGTTGGTACTTTGAAATCCAGATGTCAATGTTTGAGTCTGAAAACAAACTTTAAATTAATGCTTACTCCCAAAACTTTAATAAAACAAATATCCCCAAAACTTCAAAATTATTGAAACATAGTTGAAAATTACTTGCAAGTATATAATATAACAACTCAACTCAAAACAACTCAACTCAACTCAAAGACTGAAAAAACCTTAACATTTCCACTGAACACACGGACAGAAATTGGCATTACATAGGCTCGCACTGCTATGCAGCTCGATAAAAAGATATTGTCTGTCACTATTTGGGTTCAACGCCCCTCAATTTATAAGTGTGCGACTTCTTTTTTTAGTGGGTTCGACACCCCTCTTCTAACAAGTACCGATACAGACTACTGATTCCAACACCCTTCCACCCAACCAGGCGACACTGTTTAAAACATAATCCTAATGTACATACCAAGCAACATGCTAAGAGTGCAGTTCCGTACATCATCAAACTTCGTAATGAAAATTTTGCAAATTTTAAAATGTTTTTGCAGTAATATTTTTCTAGTCATCTCGCTGTAATTTTAATGTTTAACTGTAATTTTGTAAAATTCAATGTAATTTTGCCAATGGCAACTTATTTAAATGTTTTTAATAAACCATAAATAAATATAGGAGTTGTCTCACTCCAATATACAAATATATCAGAAATAAATTATAGAGATTCCCAAAACAATATAGTTTTGTGCTCAAACGTACACACTAGTATCACAAAATAATGATTACTTAAGTCAATGCATCTGAATATATTATGATAGCCCTAAAATGGGTTTTAAGTCAAGAGTGCATAAAGATTTCATCAACATGCTCTCAGGACCAAATATTTATGCCAAATTAGATTTATAAAATTGATTTTTAATCTCTAAACATCTTGTTGGATGACAAATAGAACTAAATTCATAGTGGTTCTGGTGAAAATTGTATAATAAAATTAATGAACTCACATGTTTGCCTTGCCTTGGTTCACTGGTAAAAAGTCACATAGGGTAGCCTCAATGCTCGTAAACTTTGCTCAATCTCCCGTCTTCCTTGCAGTGTTAGAGACCATTATAAGTGTCCATTGTAACTCATGCAGGCAGCAAGTGGTCAAAATACTTCCACTCCCCCTTCCACTCACATTCATACAAAAGGCCACATACCGCATTTCCATACATCTCTTTGTGTAAAGTAATATATTCACAAATTGTGCTGTTGGATATTTCATGATGTAACAAACTAATGAATATTCAAACTCCTATATGAATATTCATGCAAACCGAACCAGAGGAGGATACACAACTTGAATATAAAAACAGGCAGTTTGGCTAACGTGTGGCCTTAATCATCCAATATCCTTTACTCTATGTCACTCTACATCAAACTGTTTGGACTTTTAGATAAGATTGGGTCCTAGCTCTATGGTATAACCATGGTATAACTGCCCATGTGTTGTACTAAGCAACTGTTACACAGTCCTTACTCATATTGGATACATAAAAGGAACTGGGACTGTAAGAAACAATGGTTTTTAGTCCATTTAGTTAAATCTTAAAACATTAGAAAATTACTTGACAGTGATCCTGTATTGCAATCTGTTATTTGTCACATAAGTTTATTCAATGTAATACAAGTTTAATATTGATAGGGGTTTTAAGTTGTGTTTTTTAGAGGTGTCGATGGACCCAGAGGTAAAGGCCGCATGCAACTGTCATTTACCGAGAGCACTGAATCGGAAATCTTCAAAATAGGCAAACAAACAAAGACATTCTTCTATTCTATCCACTGTGACTTTGTTAACAAAATGTACATGTACTAAATGTATTATCCTTTATATAGATCCATATAGTTTGTATACCATGACTACCATAGAAGTATCTGTTTTTATATGCTTACTGTGTTTGTTTACTTTGTAACAACTGGTTTTCATTCTGGATTTTTGTGTCAGTATTGACTGACTTGCATGAGGCCTATATACATTATTTTTTTTAACTTTTACCCCAACGCTTCCAACTTCTAAGTTGAATTTCCAATGGTTATTAGTATACACGAGCTACATTTCCAAGTATCGAAAATACATGTAAATTTTAAACGATAATTAAAGTTTGAGCTTTGTATACCGTATCTTACACAATATTGTACTCGCTTGTCATAATTATATTCTATCTTTAGATTGCTTAGAGAGCCATTTTGTCATTCGTGGCTCTCGGGATGGATGTTTGAGCTGTAAATTATTTATCTTTTTGCAAATGTTGCGAAGGGTGTGGTAGTTTGGGTACGTAGTTGAAGTCATGGTGGGAAAGTACAGGAAATCGGACGTGAAATAAACGTTTTAAAATAATTATTCACTTTATGCAAATCTTAACATTTGCATTTAGTGAATATCTATTCTAAAACGTTTACTTCACGTCCAATTTCTCAAATTACTTGGGCACCATGACTTCAACTACGTACCCAAAATACCCCGTTCAAATTTTCGAGATAAGGTTAAATAGTAATAATATAACAAAAAAACAGATTAGACTGAAAACTTCTCAGATGCATCCATCCCCGGGGGCCTTGAAGCATCAAGTGGCTCCCTAAAGAAGCTAAAAGTAGATTGAAGAAACTCTTACAAAGTGACAGGCGAAATAATAACCGTATTTCACTGCGCTTAGAAATTGATACCCGCATTCTAAAACAGAAGGAATGCAAAAGAGAAAATACTTAAAATAGACTACCCAAATAAACTGGCTTGGAGGGGCTTTCTCTAACTACCAAATTTTACCCTTTTTTTTCTTCTTAGTACTACGCATTTTTTCAATTACTCCGCAGATTCATTATACGCATGAGAAACAATAGCCTAGGCTTAGCATGGGGCAGTTTTGCTATTTGAAGCTGTCATGGAAGATTTTATCAGTGAATTTGGGGAATTGTAATACAATCTTTGAAGTGTCTGAAAGAGTTGGGAATACTTATTTGGGGTCCATTTGTGTACAATAGTGCTGCCTCGTCTTGGTGCAAGGCGTTTCTCAGTTTCAATTCACATCACGGCTCGGCCAACTCGTATAGCGCCCGCCACGACTGCCCGTATGGCCTACAAACCCGACTTTGCCCATGGGGGCGGGGGGGGGGGGGGGCACGCGGAAGTTCATTCGGCTCTTGCAACAACAAAATACCAAGTTAAAATCACAAACACATTCTCTTTTGCTTATGAAATAACATTGATCCATTGGCTCTGAATGCAAGTGAGCTATCATAATTGATATTCACCTTCATGATTTGCAGAGGCGCGAGTGAACCAGAAGGAACGGCACACGATTTACATCTAATGATCTGAAAACCAAATTAAACAAACCCTTTACCCTTTACCTGTTTTTTTTTTTCCGTCAAAAAAGGTAAAAAGGAAAATACAAACCCTTTACCCTTTACCCTTTTTTAATCTTCAAAAAAGAAAAAGGAAAAACAAACCATTGAATATGGGAATCGGTTCGTTTTGGTTTCCTTACAAAGGTTTGGGAGGGGGTTAAGGGGGCAAGGTTTGTTTTCCTTGTTCTTTTTACATTTTAAAATGCAAAGGGGGCCGCTCCGCCTTCGAAGCTTCTTAGAGGCAACCCCACCGTTGAGAGTGTACACAGCGCCATCACGCGTCGTGCTGGAAGTGTGAAGTAGAATTAGTTTTTGCTGGTGACCAGAAAATGTACAAATCGACAAACATCCTAGTTTGTGTAAGACTAAGAGCAATTAAATGAGGTAAGATTATCTAAGAATTGTAACACTATGTTCCAATTATGTAATTGTTTCTAGATAGTGTTTGTTTTTACCTGGAGTGGTGGTAAGTAAAAAGTATGCAACACAGGGCCCAGGTTTTCATTTCCGAGCTCCCTCTACTCTAACCATGGAGGTAGAATTCTACCTCCATGCTTTAACTAAAGTCTAACTAAACATAGAGCAAGTAATGCTACTCTCACATGTCACTGGGGAGAATATGCTAGCGAATGGGCTTACGAACAGAAATATTTAACAATCGCTCAAACTTTGCAACATTCGCCACAAATTCACCATGTTAACAAGTCATTCTCCACCTCCTTGCGAAGATCGGTCACTTTATGCTGCTCTCACACGGCGAATATGCTAGCGAATATGCTTTGCTATTAATGGAAAGGACATATTTGACAATCGCTCAAACCTCGCAGCAGTCGCCTTGTCTTCGTAAGCGTTGGTGACAAATTCGAAACGTTCACAAATTATTCCCCACCTTACGAAGATCGCTCAATTTACAAACCCGTTTGTTAATTTCAGCGAATGTTGCGAAGACGGTCATTCGGCGTGATTTTCGTTAGCATTGATTGGTAATGTTGGTAAAGCGTGCGTAAGCATTTGCAACGTAAAAGGCATTGGCAAGCGTTGCGCATCCGTAATATATTTGTAAGCTGTTGGTAAGGAGAGGGCCGACAGAAGACGATCGAGGGGTGAGACCGAGATGAAAATAGTCACATATCCAACTGCTATTTTGGACGAATTCTTCGTGCAGTTCAAATATTCATGTTCGCAAGAACATTCACCACTCTGCAAGAGGGGTAATACGAAGCGCTTCCGTACATTCAGCGAATGTTGTGAAGATGGTAATTCGCCATCGATTTGTGTAAGCATTTGGTAAGCCATTGGTACTGTTGGTAAAGCGTACGTTTTATGCGTAAGATATTGGTATTAAAGGAGAGGTTTAAGGACGACATAGGACATTCAGTATTAAATCGTAACATTTGGGCGAATTCATCGCGAATTTCAAACATTCGTATTTGCAAGATATTCGCCCAAGTGTGAGAGTAGCATAAATAAAGTTACTCACTCAGATCATGGAGGTAGCTAATTCTACCTCCATGCTCAGATGCTGTCATGGAGCTGCTTACTACTACCACGTGGGATAACTTTCCGTATGGCGACACCACTTTTTCACTCATTTTTACGAAAAGGGATGGAAAACTGCTGTAGGCCTATCACTTATGGTGCCACCACTTTTTCACTCATTTTTACAAAATAAATTTTATGCAAACGTCTCTCTCTCTAGTTTAGAGTACGGGGGCATCGTGTCGTGCAATGTGGTTACTAACATTTTACGCACAGTGTATGACGGGTAGGTTTTTATACAGCGGCGGTCTTTTTTCGGAGTAAATAATTCGACTGCCTTGAGCAAGGCTACATCCAGCAGGCCATACACATAATTATAAACATGTAATTTTTATATGGCCTGGCCTGGCTGGAGAGAGACAGATGATGATAGGCGTAATTTGCGTAATTTGGTAAAGGAAAGCTGTAGAGTGTAGGTAGTTACCGGGTAGGTCATATAGCTACTTTATCCATGTTTTATCATACGTACATAGGCTAGCCATGGGCTAGCCTACACTACTACGCGTCGTCTACATTCCTGCCCTGTAACTATGAGGTTCGTTCCACTATTGTAATCGTTTCAACAAACCTCGAGGTTCATATCCTCAACACCAAATAAAAGGTTTACCCTTCAGCTTGGAACGTGTGGAATGGCTTTTCCAAAATTAGTATAGATCCAGTTACTGAGCACTGTACTTCTTTTTGCCTCTTTTTTCGCAATTTGTCATTATCGGCGGTTTGGGAAATAAGACTACAGTGCCCTAAACCTTAGCCCCATGTATTCGTCCAGTTCACTTTGTATCCGTGCTGGCCCTAGCACCATTGCTGTCAATTAAATTGCTTTTTTGGGAGACAAAAAATCGTACTGCAACAATCTGCATCATAAAACTTACCTATCTAGGCATAATGCTTCTCGAGGATTTGTTCAAAAGACATCACATGTTGTGGGTAAAAACCAAATGAATTTTCGCAGCGACCTTGATAACTGGTTGTTTTCGACCCGCGCCCACGTTCTCATGGGTCCGTTTCCTTCAATTTTTACCAATTGATCGTACCATTATTTATAAATGGTTTAAAAGGGAACCCAAAAACAAAAAAAGAAATAAGTTGATATTGTGCGGGGGGATACACATGGATTGAACCATATTATGGGGCTAGTATGTATGTGAGTGCTTTGAATTCTCATTGAATGAGCCTGTAATGGGTCCAGAAAATCCACTCCGCAAACTCATTGTTAAAAAGTTACAAATTCTTAGCATAATTCAGCTGACAAGCTCTAGTGTTGTCAGCTACATGTAGCAGCAGAGTGTAGGTTTGAATTCTGGTCATGACACTTGTTTCCTTTGAGCAAGGCACTTTACCATCATTGCTTCATAAAGCAATTCTGCATTCTGCTTTAACTAGCCTGGCCCCTAGTGGAGGATTTCCATGTTTCAGCCCCAGGAGTAGGTGGTAACAATTGGCAGTTGGTTTGGGTAGATGGTTTTGTTTTGTTGAAAATGAAGTGAATTTGATTGAAATTAAACAATTATAATAGTAATAATAATAATTACACAGCATTAAAGGAATCTGATGTTATAACACCATTCAAAGGTGCCGATATAACATGTATTTCTTCACTCTGATTTGTATTTCTAGAGAAGAGGTATTGGATTGCAGATTTCTTTCACAATGCGTCTGACGTTCAACGATATCTCATTGAGTAAGGAGATTGGATGCCACGGTGGTGGGTGCTTTTCTTAATGCTGAGATGGATGTCTATCAGGTATACCTCAAATCATCATATCATTCATTTGTTGCTTGGTCCCACTGAGCTATTGCCTAGATCGGGTGATCTATCTAGTGACTGAAGGTGATATACTGTCTACAACGTCCTTTTGGTTTGATAATAATCTCTTGTATTACATCATCACGCTCTTGTCCTGGCACCAGTTGAAAATCAAATGTCTGTAAGAGTCTGCTCATCACCAGTCTGGACTCAAGCTACACACATTGAATGGATAAAGAAACAGGAGTTTAGTTAAAAATGATAAATAAATGCACAATTTAGCCTAAATCTTCAGTTAATTGAGCTTTTTGTACAAATCCATTGATATTTGGATACAGCTTACATTTCTAAATATTGGTTTGGAATGTTAGAAAGTAACTTCCTGAAACCTACATTTTTAATGTTTGGTTAAAGGCAGTGACATAGTTTTCTAAAAAGAGGTAATTTTGCACTAAAATAATAATGGACTTAAAAGCTGAAGCCATTTGTTATGCATCTGAAAACACACAAAGTAATGCAACAAGGGTGTGTTTTCTTTCATCATTCTCATGCAATGATGACCAATTGAGCCCAAATTTTTAACAGGTTTGTTATTTTAATGCACGTTGGGATACACCAAGTGAGAGTCTTTGACATTTACCAAACGTGTCCAGTGGCTTTAATGACAACTTACCAGTGCAAATTGTTGACCAATGCAAGATCGGACACCCATCGAGAAAGGAAAATGAGTAAAATAGTGCCTGTAAATAATCAATTGTCACAAAATTGTCACAACATAATGTACATAATAGTCACATTTATAGAATTCAATGTATTATCAGGGGAAGTCTTTAATTTGAGAACAGAGACTGACACTCAGTGGTTTTGAAGTCCTTTGAATACTACCATGTTATAGTTTATCTACAATCATTGTCATTATGCATCTGCTGCAGAGATGTTTTTATGCGTACATGAAACATGCCCAAGGAAGGGTCCCAACCAAAAGGACTACAGACTAGACAGTTTGCACACTGAAATTTTGCAACTTCAATAAGAATGCCTGACCCTAATTAGAATGCCTGGCCCTGATAAAAACGCTTGACCCTGATTGTTGCTTGTTCCTGATTGTTTGCCTGACCCTGATTGTTTGCCTGACCCTGATTGTTTGCCTGACCCTGATTGTTTGCCTGACCCTGATTGTTTGCCTGACCCTGATTGTTTGCCTGACCCTGATTGTTTGCCTGGCCCTGATTTTTTGCCTGAGCTTGATGGTTGCTTGACCCTGATTGTTTGCCTGACCCTGTTTGTTGGCATGACCCTGATTGTTTGCCTGACCCTGTTTGTTGGCATGACCCTGATTTGTTGGCTGACCCTGAAAATGTTAAAGTTATTGAAGTATGAACTTTACCTGTCATGTTTGGATTTGAGATGACGATCTGGATCAAATACAAGGGGGTCCTTAAAGTATTGCTTGTTTCTTCCCATAGCATATGTATTCAGCTGTGAAAAGACAAGAATTCAAAGTTGAGAATCTATGATTGTCTGTTGGTGTAGGCAAAAGGTATGGCGTTGAAGTTAGCTGAGGAAAACTTGAGACTGCATTTATTGATTGGAATCATAAAAGGTATGGCGTTGAAGTTAGCTGAGGAAAACTTGTTTACTCTCAGTTGTCTTCTTTCCTACAGGCCTACCACACAAATAAAGGTTATTTGGAAAGAATACTCACTGGTATTTGTGGTTTATATGTAACACACATGTAGGTGCATGCATTCTTTGCGACAAAGTGGTTGTAAGAAAACAATAAAAAACTAAAACATTACCTGAATCCAGGGTTTGTAGAAACAAATCTCCACTCCGGCCAAAGACATGCTGATTGCTCTGCTGAAGCCTCGGTCATGTAACAGATCTAGGCAAAAAGCAGTCTGGTAAAGCACAGAATGGATGGGGCTGAAATTTATTGCAATTTGATACCTGATAATGTAAGTGTTCAAATGGGGTCAACATGTAGGCGTGGGTGACTAGTGAAATTTACTACTTGCTCATTGTGGCAATGTTTGTCACAGGCGTAATATAGTAGAATTCAAGCTGAAAGGATTGAAGGATTGTGTCACTGATGTCTGATTGTGTTTTGTAAGTATAAACTTTGTTGTCATGAAAAGTCATGAGCGACATAATTCATCGAATAGTTAAAAACCAATAGTCAAGACCCGACTAAGCAATCAATAGTCACGTCTACACTAGTTGCACTAGGTCAGGCCTAGGTATGATGTTAAGGTTCAATTATGTGATGAGTTTCAAGTAGCGTTTTCACAAAGGTTCATTTCAATTGTGAGTTTCAAGGTTCAGTTCAGTTTAATTTCAATGTAATGAGTTTGTGAATATTTTTGAGGAGTGTGTTTTAGTTTAAAATAGGACAACCATTGGTGAGCAGGGGGCAGCATAAGCTTATGTAATGGTCACAACCATTGGTGAGCAGGGGGCAGCATAAGCTTATTTTAGTTATGTAATGGTCACAACCATTGGTGAGCAGGGGGCAGCATAAGCTTATGCAATGGCCACAAGCATTGGTGAGCAGGGGCCAGCATAAGCTTATGTTATGGTCACAAGCATTGGTGAGCAGGGGGCAGCATAAGCTTATGTAATGGTCACAAGCATTGGTGAGCAGGGGGCAGCATAAGCTTATGTTATGGTCACAAGCATTGGTGAGTAGGGGGCAGCATAAGCTTATGTATGGTCACAAGCATTGGTGAGTAGGGGGCAGCATAAGCTTATGTAATGGTCACAACCATTGGTGAGCAGGGGGCAGCATACGCTTATGTAATGGTCACAACCATTGGTGAGCAGGGGGCAGCATAAGCTTATGTTATGGTCACAAGCATTGGTGAGCAGGGGGCAGCATAAGCTTATGTAATGGTCACAACCATTGGTGAGCAGGGGGCAGCATAAGCTTATTGGTCACAAGCATTGGTGAGCAGGGGCCAGCATAAGCTTATGTAATGGTCACAACCATTGGTGAGCAGGGGGCAGCATAAGCTTATTGGTCACAAGCATTGGTGAGCAGGGGCCAGCATAAGCTTATGTAATGGTCACAACCATTGGTGAGCAGGGGGCAGCATAAGCTTATGTAATGGTCACAACCATTGGTGAGTAGGGGGCAGCATAAGCTTATGTAATGGTCACAACCATTGGTGAGTAGGGGCCAGCATAAGCTTATGTAATGGTCACAAGCATTGGTGAGCAGGGGGCAGCATAAGCTTATGTAATGGTCACAACCATTGGTGAGCAGGGGGCAGCATAAGCTTATGTAATGGTCACAAGCATTGGTGAGCAGGGGGCAGCATAAGCTTTTGTAATGGTCACAATCATTGGTGAGCAGGGGGCAGCATAAGCTTATGTAATGGTCACAACCATTGGTGAGCAGGGGGCAGCATAAGCTTATGTAATGGTCACAACCATTGGTGAGCAGGGGGCAGCATAAGCTTATGTAATGGTCACAACCATTGGTGAGCAGGGGGCAGCATAAGCTTATGTAATGGTCACAACCATTGGTGAGTAGGGGGCAGCATAAGCTTATGTAATGGTCACAAGCATTGGTGAGCAGGGGGCAGCATAAGCTTATGTAATGGTCATTCATGTTGGAGTATTTACCAGTCTTTGTCAAAGGCATTGGACACCTTTGGCGATTGGAAAAGACCAGTATTTTCACTTAGTGTATCCCAACTTATTCATAAAAAAAATAACAAACCTGAGAAAACTTTGACTCAGTTGGTCATCGAGTTGCAAGATGAAAGAAAAAAACACGAATGTGTGTGCCGCCAGATGCCTAATTGAGGCTCAAGTCTTTAATATTAATTGAGTGAGAAAATACCGCTTTCTTAAAAACAAGGTTACTTCAGAGGGAGCAGTTTCTCACAATATTTTATACTATCAACAGCTCTCCATAACTAAATACCAAGTAGGTTTTTAAGCTAACAATGATTTTGAGTTATTACCAACAGTGTCCAGTGCCTTTAAACACATGAACCTTATCTAGCAAGGGTCACCACAGGTCATCCATACATTGTTGTTGTTGACCAACCTATAAACATGTATACATCTTGGGTTGGATAAGTCTTAAGTCTTACCTTGGCGATAGCATCTAGAGTCATTTTATTCAGCTCATCAAGCATAAACACTTCTGTCTTGCCATCAGCTTTAAGAGTTAATCGCTCAATCATCTTGGAGACCCCCCTCATTGAAAGTGGACATCAATGTCTTCAAGTACCTACAAAATAAGTCAATCTTCTAATTTATACTTTGTTTGCAAGTTTATTTGAAAAGGGTTGTCATTTTTGCTTTGATTCATTTTGTTTGAAAAGCGTTTATTTTCAAAGTTTAATGACCATAAACTCACCAGTCATCAGATCAAAAACATTTAAATTTAAAATTTAAAAGATCAAAACAATTTTAGTATTTCAAACTTTTGAAAGAACATGTATATGTGCTTTTTCTTTTGAAGACTTGTTATTGTTTTAAAATTGAACACTGAATGGTAACTGTGAGACTGAAACCACTAAAAGTGGAATTTGCAATAAAAATAATCAATGTCTTCAGGTACAAGCTGTGATTTTGGAGTCAATGAAACCTCCAATTGTAAAATGTTATATACCAGTGTGTTGGTGTTCATAATTGCCAATATTAAATTAAAAACAAATACTCAGAATTATCTGACTTTGTATGAAAGGTTGGCTCAAAGAGGGCTCTTCGTTTCAAATGTTATGGGACATCGCACTCTGTCACAAGACCATGATGCAAAAACCGCTTTCCATAAACTCTCCAAAAGTACTGGACCTCTGCTGGTGTCTTCATGTGTGTTGTGGAATACAGAAGTTTCTGGAATTGTAGACAGAGCAAAACTTCAGTTTCAGTTAGATACACATTTTTGTAAGAATCAATGTTTTCATACAGTATGTAGATTTATAGGATTCGAACTGCCTCTAGCTAACGGGCAACCTCGCTAGTCTAGTTGGTAAGACACTGCTCTAGAATTCCAAGGGTCGTGGGTTCAAATCACACCCGAGTAACATGCCTGTGATATTTTTTCACTGAGTACTGAGTATACAATACTAACACACATCAGTTTATGGGTCAAAAAAATAATTAATATTCTTTACCCAATGCAAATTTAACATCTCTTATATTCTGAAAGAGTGTTATGACAGGAAAATGTACATAATTTGTATTTGTAAGAGTAAATCAATTTTGCGTGTGGCAATCAAAGTAATTAATCTTGGTTTGGGGTGTCTTCAAACACTAACTAAATTTTAAAGACAAATTTGAAACTACTTTTATAGGTGATTGGGACTGGAATAATTGTTTTAATTAATTAGCTTTATTTCCTAATCACAATCTTGTACTCTGTCGTTAAAATTACCTTTACAAAGCTTGGTTCAAGGCAAACCACCACTGGTTTTTGAAACATGAATAGTGAAAAGACTGCTCCCTAAAGTTCCATCCTATAAAATTAGCAATAGAGAAATAACTGAAAAGTCAATTAATTGATAAAAATGTGTTTAATTGTTTTAAAATGAACTTGCATCAAATGCATTGCATACATTAAGTAGACATTTAACAAAATTTGAAAAATTATTAAAACATTTGTGCACATTTTATACAATTAAACCCCTGTACAACCCCATTCCTTTTATATCCAATTATCAAAGTGAAGGACTAGGGCTCAGCATAGGGTCAGTATACTAATTTGATCTGTTCAATGTAAGTCCAAACAATCTGTTGTGGAGTGACATTTAGGGAAATAGATGTGGAGTAATCGGGTAACACAACCAAACACCATATAGGTTGTATGGGTTCTTAAATGCAATTTTGCAGACAATATCTGTTGCTGTTTTGAGGGGGTTCAAGAGTGTGAGTAAATGAGCTTTCACTGACGTATACATGTTGTACATAGGCAAACCTTGATCATGATACACCAAAGTTAAGTGATTCATAGCACCTTTTATATACCTCTTATGTACAGAATCCTCTAATCTGATTGGTTAAAAATGGAGTCATGGAAATAGCTATGCCCCCTTTCTCTACCAAGATGACGTCATAGTGACTATGCCCAGGGCATAGTCAATTGACTATGCCTGCTCTGACAATAACGCAACTATGATATGTTTAATGTACGACTAGCGTTCCGTGGCACGGCGCGACCTTTCTTTCGCAGACGACCTTTCACCGTAGAGTCAGAGTGTTGTTGATGAGAAGAATCTTTATTTGGTATATAAAAGAAATATTGACTGCTTAATAATCGGGGCACAGTTAAAATTCTAGGCCCTCGGTGATGTCAAAACCCACGGCTATGCCCTTAGCTTCACTTCGGGCATAGTCATGGTTTTAGCATCACCTTAGACCTATAATTTTAACTGTGCCCCTTATAGCAGTCAATAGTTTTCCATATTATAAACCACATTTTGGTTTGGGGCTTCTCTTACGCTCAGTAAGTTATTTTGAAAACTTTCTGGAGGCTTGGACGAAGCCTGAGCCTAAGCACAAGCCAGGATTAATAGGAGGACCTTAGTTTGTACTTACTGATCAACCAAATAATCTGAGAGTGTCGAGCCTCTGTTGATTGCTGCCATAATAAGTCTGACATGTCCAGTTAAGAAGCTGAAATAAATGACTATTGAGTTACTTCAAATCATTACAGTTACTGAATGGACAGATAATGAGCTATGTGGATAATAAGAAAGAAATAGTCTTGATGTATCAAGAACACAAGATGCAGGGCCCAAGGAAGATTCATACTGGACCAGATAATGAGCCAAGTGGATGATAAGAAAGAAATAGTCTTGATGTATCAAGAACACAAGATGCAGGGCCCAAGGAAGAATCATACTGGACCAGATAATGAGCCATGTGGATGATAAGAAAGAAATAGTCTTGATGTATCAAGAACACAAGATGCAGGGCCCAAGGAAGATTCATACTGGACCAGATAATGAGCCATGTGGATGATAAGAAAGAAATAGTCTTGATGTATCAAGAACACAAGATGCAGGGCCCAAGGAAGATTCATACTGGACCAGATAATGAGCCATGTGGATGATAAGAAAGAAATAGTCTTGATGTATCAAGAAAACAAGATGCAGGACCCAAGGAAGATTCATACTGGACCAGATAATGAGCCATGTGGATGATAAGAAAGAAATAGTCTTGATGTATCAAGAACACAAGATGCAGGACCCAAGGAAGATTCATACTGGACCAGATAATGAGCCATGTGGATGATAAGAAAGAAATAGTCTTGATGTATCAAGAACACAAGATGCAGGACCCAAGGAAGATTCATACTGGACCAGATAATGAGCCATGTGGATGATAAGAAAGAAATAGTCTTGATGTATCAAGAACACAAGATGCAGGACCCAAGGAAGATTCATACTGGACCGCAGTTACTGAATGGACAGATAATGATCCATGTGGATGATAAGAAAGAAATAGTCTTGATGTATCAAGAACACAAGATGCAGGACCCAAGGAAGATTCATACTGGACCAGATAATGAGCCATGTGGATGATAAGAAAGAAATAGTCTTGATGTATCAAGAACACAAGATGCAGGGCCCAAGGAAGAATCATACTGGACCAGATAATGAGCCATGTGGATGATAAGAAAGAAATAGTCTTGATGTATCAAGAACACAAGATGCAGGACCCAAGGAAGATTCATACTGGACCAGATAATGAGCCATGTGGATGATAAGAAAGAAATAGTCTTGATGTATCAAGAACACAAGATGCAGGACCCAAGGAAGATTCATACTGGACCAGATAATGAGCCATGTGGATGATAAGAAAGAAATAGTCTTGATGTATCAAGAACACAAGATGCAGGACCCAAGGAAGATTCATACTGGACCAGATAATGAGCCATGTGGATGATAAGAAAGAAATAGTCTTGATGTATCAAGAACACAAGATGCAGGACCCAAGGAAGATTCATACTGGACCAGATAATGAGCCATGTGGATGATAAGAAAGAAATAGTCTTGATGTATCAAGAACACAAGATGCAGGACCCAAGGAAGATTCATACTGGACCAGATAATGAGCCATGTGGATGATAAGAAAGAAATAGTCTTGATGTATCAAGAACACAAGATGCAGGACCCAAGGAAGATTCATACTGGACCAGATAATGAGCCATGTGGATGATAAGAAAGAAATAGTCTTGATGTATCAAGAAAACAAGATGCAGGACCCAAGGAAGATTCATACTGGACCAGATAATGAGCCATGTGGATGATAAGAAAGAAATAGTCTTGATGTATCAAGAACACAAGATGCAGGACCCAAGGAAGATTCATACTGGACCGTATGCTCGAGGCCAGTGATTTTCATTGTGGGCCAGTTAACATGGTAAACTTTCAACCAAACAAGCCTATTGGCTGTGTGTTTTTTAATTTGAATAGCAACACCTCATTGTATTTTCAGTGCAAACCACCTATTAAATGCTATAAAAGAAAACATTTATTTTGTTTTATTGATTGTTTCCAAAGCAGCTTCAATGTGAAACTGTGTAGATCAGTATTCTTCTCATTTTGATTCCGGTATTGTAACAATTCTCTGGTCCAGTAAAAGTGTTGAGCTTTGAGCCCTACAGTCTTGTGATTTATTTCCAGAAACCCAAGCCCCGAAATGGCTCCTCTATTTGCTGTAGATGTACTTGTAGATATTAAAAGAACAATTTACACAAGATACTGATATTTCATACAAATTTCCCTTTTGCTGGGATTATTGTGTTATCCCAATACCAGACCTTCATTCTTTTATTGGAGACAAGGATTATTATGAAAGAGTTTCCACTACTGTTATTGACATTGCCAATTGTCGACCAAGGCTTCCATGTACAGCCTAGGTTTGGCCGACTCACAGCGACTCCCAAATCTGTTCAGAAGACGATCAGAGCATACTGATCGAAACGTCGAGTTAAACCAACGGTTCTTTTCAGAACCACCCCAACTCATCTAGAGATAGCTATTACATGGTGTTACCGCAAACTCTTCTATATCAAATCTGTTTAATTTTGTATGACTTTTCTTGTCTCCCTGTCATTGTCTCATTGTGACAATGACATTCAAAAAAAGTGTTGAAAAATAATCCATTGAGTGAGCTTAGACAATTTGTTGAATTCCGAGCATTATTCTGATATAGTACTTGTGCTTCTGGGTATGCAGTTAACTTTGCTCACAAGGCTGATACAATATAAAATGAAAACATAAGACCCTGCTTCTGGTGAAAAGACAGTTTATTTCTAAAGTTACACTGTTTGTTCTTTGGTAGAAACTCATAAAAAAACTTCATGGGCTACCCCTCTCAATCAAAATGGAAGAGGAACTCATAGGAATTTACTCTTTTCTTGGCGGTCCTGGAATATGAGAAAATCTGTTGTGCTGATAAGCGATGTACAGAACTAGAATCACAAAAGCACTAACAGATATCACCACCATTGTCAATGCAACTGTCATTAGAATGTCCCACAACAGATGCCAAGCCATTGTGACTACTTAGTGGGGAGATATTCAAATACGTCCTTTCTGGTCAAAATAAAAACTGCCGTTTGGTGTTATTTAAAAAGTAACAGAGTTGTTTTGTATATGAATGTCTTTTTTATCTTGATCCAGAACAAAAACAATTTATTCCAAAGTTTGACCAGAATCCAGATTGCTTGAGATTAGGGTGCCCACCTTTGATCACCAAACTTATGTAAACATTTGTTTTGGTAATTTGTTGATAAAATGCCATTTGCTGTAATTGCCAGACAGTGAGCCTTTTTCATTGTAGCCTCTTTAAACTTTGTCACTTGTTCATGTTCAAGTGGTTGCACATTATTCAGACATTACAAAAGGGGTTTCTAAAAAGTTGTTGTCAAACACCTTTGTCCAACAGCTTTAATTGTTTGTTGAGCAGATTTGTTAACAGCAACATTTACCATTTAAGCAGCTCCATTTGGTCATGGTTGGTTGCAAGTTAACACTCTATTATATTCCCACAATGCCAACAACCTGCTGAAAACTTGTTCTAAAGTACTATTTTTAACACACAGACTGTTATTTTTGTGCAGTTTCTTCAAGTCATATTATAACTACCGGTAGTCCTTAAAGCACATTTTACAATAAGTGTATCAATAGACCTTTTTGCAAATGCCATTGCGCAACGCAGACTGTTGAATGAGGTGCATTGTGGGATAGATATGGATCAACTTTGATCAGCAGCTAGACCACAATGCACCAAATCCAAGCTTTACGCGCGCGCCCCAGGGTTTGCGAAAAGGTCTATGCACTTATTAGTGCCCTCAGGAAAGGTCTATGCACTTATTAGTGCCCTCGGGAAAGGTCTATGCACTTATTAGTGCCCTCAGGAAAGGTCTATGCACTTATTAGTGCCCTCGGGAAAGGTCTATGCACTAGTGCCCTCAGGTCATTGGGCCAGAAACATTCCTTTAATAATGTTTCTCTCCTTAACATTTCCAGTGTCTATGTGTTTTTATCTCTCCAGATTTATCCAACATTTATTAGTCATTCCTACAACGATAACATTTACTTTAAAAGCATGTTGCTTGTCAGCACCCAATGTTAACCCATATTTATGTCCAGAAGCTTCAACACACACACTCTCCTCTTGAAAAAGTTTGTATGAATTGATTTTTTCTTTGAAATATTGTATTTTCAAATTGTTTTTTTTTTCCAACGCAGGGTAACATTTAAAATCATCTTTCCTCTCCTTAACATTTTCAGTGTCTTTGTGTTTTTATCTGTCCAGATTTATCCCCCATTTTTGAGTCATCTCAGTCATACCTACCCCAACTATTGGTGTACCCCAACCCGGGGGATCCCCTGAATGGAGATGCTGCATTGGTGTACCCCAACCCGGGGGATCCCCTGAATGGAGATGCTGCATTGGTGTACCCCAACCCAGGGGATCCCCTGAATGGAGATGCTGCATTGGTGTACCCCAACCCAGGGGATCCCCTGAATGGAGATGCTGCATTAGTGTACCCCAACCCGGGGGATCCCCTGAATGGAGATGCTGCATTGTTGTACCCCAACTAGGGGGATCCCCTGAATGGACATGCTGCATTGGTGTACCCCAACCCAGGGGATCCCCTGAATGGAGATGCTGCATTGGTGTACCCCAACCCAAATCCCCTGAATGGACATGCTGCATTGTTGTACCCCAACTAGGGGGATCCCCTGAATGGAGATGCTGCATTGTTGTACCCCAACCCGGGGGATCCCCTGAATGGAGATGCTGCATTGGTGTACCCCAACCCGGGGGATCCCCTGAATGGAGATGCTGCATTGTTGTACCCCAACCCGGGGGATCCCCTGAATGGAGATGCTGCATTGGTGTACCCCAACCCGGGGGATCCCCTGAATGGAGATGCTGCATTGGTGTACCCCAACCCGGGGGATCCCCTGAATGGAGATGCTGCATTGGTGTACCCCAACCCGGGGGATCCCCTGAATGGAGATGCTGCATTGGTGTACCCCAACCCGGGGGATCCCCTGAATGGAGATGCTGCATTGGTGTACCCCAACCCGGGGGATCCCCTGAATGGAGATGCTGCATTGGTGTACCCCAACCCGGGGGATCCCCTGAATTGAGATGCTGCATTAGTGTACCCCAACCTGGGGGATCCCCTGAATGGAGATGCTGCATTGGTGTACCCCAACCCGGGGGATCCCCTGAATGGAGATGCTGCATTAGTGTACCCCAACCCGGGGGATCCCCTGAATAGAGATGCTGCATTGGTGTACCCCAACCCAGGGGATCCCCTGAATGGAGATGCTGCATTGGTGTACCCCAACCCAGGGGATCCCCTGAATGGAGATGCTGCATTGGGGTACCCCAACCCAGGGGATCCCCTGAATGGAGATGCTGCATTAGTGTACCCCAACCCGGGGGATCCCCTGAATGGAGATGCTGCATTGTTGTACCCCAACTAGGGGGATCCCCTGAATGGAGATGCTGCATTGTTGTACCCCAACTAGGGGGATCCCCTGAATGGAGATGCTGCAGCGGAGAATCTGCATCAAACAGAACAATACAACAAAAACAATCGGGTAAGTTTTGTTTCTGTTGTTTTTGAATGTCCTTCTTTATTGTTATTTGCTGTAACACCTTGTACACAAATCATAACTCTCTTGAATATGTTTTGGTGAATCTGTATAGAACCAGTGGTGTAACAACTCAACATTTCAGCAGTGTGGGCTGGTTGCCTTCCAGCTTCCTCCTAAAGACCAGAGCATACTGATCAAAACAAGGTCGCCCCTGACAAAGTCACCCTTTACAAAGTCGCCCCCTGACAAAGTCACCCATTACAAAGTTGCCCCCTGACAAAGTCACCCCTTACAAAGTCACCCCTTGACAAGTCACCCCCTTACAAAGTTGCCCCTGACAAAGTCACCCCTTGACAAGTCACCCATTACAAAGTTTCCCCCCTGACAAAGTCACCCCCGACAAAGTCACCCCTGACAAAGTCGCCCCCTTACAAAGTCACCCTTTACAAAGTCGCCCCCTGACTTAGTCACCCCTTACAAAGTCACCCCTGATAAAGTCACCACCTTACAAAGTTGCCCCTGACAAAGTCACCTCTTGACAAAGTCACCCATTACAAAGTTGCTCCCTGACAAAGTCACCCCTTACAAAGTCAACCCTGACAACATCAACCCCTTACAAAGTCGCCCCTGACAAAGTCATCCCTGACGAAGTTGCCCCCTGACAAAGTCATCCCCTTAAAAAGTTGCCTCCTAACAAAGTCGCCCCCTGACAAAGTCATCCCCTTAAAAAGTTGCCCCCTAACCAAGTCACCCCCTTACAGAGTCACCACGTATTAAGTAACCTCCTTATAAAGTCACCCCTGAAAAAGTTATCCCCTTACAAAGTCACCCCCTGACAAAGTCACCCCTTACAAAGTGGCCCCTGACAACATCACCCCCTTACAAAGTCGCCCCTGACAAAGTCACCCCTGACAAAGTCGCCCCCTTACAAAGTTACCCTTTACAAAGTCACCCCCTGACTTAGTCACCCCTTACAAAGTCACCCCTTATAAAGTCACCCCCTTACAAAGTTGCCCCTGACAAAGTCACCTTTTGACAAAGTCACCCTTTGACAAAGTCACCCCTGACAACATCACCCCCTTACAAAGTCGCCCCTGACAAAGTCACCCCTGACAAAGTTGCCCCCTTACAAAGTCACCCTTTACAAAGTCGCCCCCTGACGTAGTCCCCCCTTATAAAGTCACCCCTTATAAAGCCACCCCTTACAAAGTTGCCCCTGACAAAGTCACCTCTTGACAAAGTCACCCCCTGACAAAGTCACCCCCTGACAAAGTCACCACTTACAAAGTAACCCCCTTACAGAGTCAACTCTTACGAAGTCAAACCCCATTACAAAGTAACCCCCTTACAGAGTCAACTCTTACGAAGTCAAACCCCATTACAAAGTCACCCCCTTACAAAGTCACCCTTTACAAAGTCGCCCCCTGACTTAGTCACCCCTGACAACATCACCCCCTTACAAAGTCGCCCCTGACAAAGTCATCCCTGACGAAGTCGCCCCCTGACAAAGTCATCCCCTTAAAAAGTTGCCCCCTAACAAAGTCACCCCTTACAGAGTCACCACGTATTAAGTCACCCCCTTATAAAGTCGCCCCTGAAAAAGTTATCCCCTTACAAAGTCACCCCTGACAAAGTCACCCCCTTACAAAGTCACCCCCTTACAAAGTCACCCCCTGACAAAGTTATCCCCTGACAAAGTTATCCCCTGACAAAGTCACCCCCTTACAAAGTCACCCCCTACAAAGTCACCACCTTACAAAGTTACCCTCTTACAAAGTCACCCCTGACAAAGTCACCCCTGACAAAGTCACCCCTGACAAAGTCACCCCCTTACAAAGTCACCCCTGACAAAGTCACCCCTGACAAAGTCACCCCCTTACAAAGTCACCCCCTAACAAAATAATGCTTTCTATTTATTCTTTACATTTTTTTGCAGGTTTTTTTCAAGTTTGTAAATAACTGATTCATTTTTGTTTCTCTTTACAGGTTTGTAAATAATTAATTAATTTTTGTTTCTCTTTACAGGTTTGTAAATAATTAATAAATTGTTGTTTATCTTTACAGGTTTATTGTAACTATTTAATTTGTTTGCAGGTTTTTTTCTCTTTACAGGTTTGTAAATATCTAATAAATTTGTGTATCTCTTTGCAGGTTTGTAAATAACTAATTATTTTTTCTTTCTGTTTACAGGTTTGTAAACAACCAATTAATTTGTGTTTCTCTTTACAGGTTTGTAAGTAACTAACTAATTTTTGTTTCTCTTTACAGGTTTGTAAATAACTAATTAATTTCTGTTTCTCTTTACATGTTTGTAAATAACTTTTAAATCTTTTTGCAGGTTTTTTTTCTCTTTGCAGGTTTTAAATAACTAACTAATTGTTGCTTCTCTTTACAGGTTTGTAAATAATTAATAAATATTGTTATTTATCTTTACAGGTTTGTAAATAACTATTCAATTTTTAGGCAGTTTTGTTTCTCTTTACAGGTTTGTAAATAACTAATTAATTTTTGTTTCTCTGTACAGGTTTGTAAATAACTAATTAATTTGTTGTTTCTCTTTACAGGTTTGTAAATAACTAATAAATTTTTGTTTCTCTTTACAGGTTTGTAAATAACTAATTAATTTTTGTTTCTCTTTACAGGTTTGTAAATAACTAATTAATTTTTGTTTCTCTTTACAGGTTTGTAAATAACTATTTAATTTTTTTTCCAGTTTTTTTTTCTCTTTACAGGTTTGTAAATAACTAATGAATTTGTGTTTCTCTTTATAGGTATGTAAACAACTAATTAATTTTTGTTTCGCTTTACAGATTTGTAAATAACTATTTAATTTTTTGGCAGGTTTTTTTCTCTTTACAGGTTTGTAAATAACTATTACATTTGTTTGCAGGTTTGTTTCTCTGTACAGATTTGTAAATAACTAATTAATTTGTGTTTCTCTCTACATGTTTGTAAATAACTATTTAATTTTTTTGCAGTTTTTTTTCTCAAGGTTTGTGTCAAGGATACCTATGTCCGCTCAAGAAGAACCCGATCCCATCAGTTGAAAGGAAGCTCACTGCCATGCTCCTCTCCCTAAACTGTAGCACTGCCACACCCACTCCATTGTACAGACATCTCAGGCCTTCGGCCTCGAAGTGCCCGAGATTCTTTGGTCAGCCAAAGATTCACAAACCAGATAAACCGCTCCGCCCTATTGTCTCCTCTCGAGGTTCCCCTACCTACAACCTTGCCCCACACTTGACTAAGTTTTTACACCCACTTGTGGGCAAAACACCTCACCATGTACCCAATTCAGCAGGGTTTATCGATATTATCAAGGGAATTGAATTACAGTCATCCGATATATTAGTGAGTTTTGATGTCAAATCTCTTTTCACGACTCTGTGTTCAAAAGGGTCGAGGCTGACTGTCATAAAGTCACCCTTACATACCTTCCTGCATCCAATCATCCATCCTACTCCTAGAAGTTCCACTATCGTCTCCAGACAATAGCGGAATGAACCTCATAGTTCTAGGAGAATGATCATCCCAACTTGGCTATCTAAGGCTGAAAAGATGACAAACTTTATCTTTTAAAAGCTTTAATAGACTGTAGTATTTTTCAATGGAAGTGCCATTTACAAAATAAAATGAAAATTGCCTTGCCCCTTTAAGCAGTAAGCAGTAATATTAAAGTTTCACTTTTCAACTTTGGCTTTCTTTTTGACCACCCCTCCTCCCCCTGCCCTAACCGTAAGGGTGTTTTATTTTCTTTGCTTCCTTTTTTTACTCTAGATGGATCAAATTGCTCTGGATTGTTCAACTCATGATTACCAAGTTCAAGGACTAGCAGTCTCACCAATCATCAGTTTTGAACCACAATCTACCGTTTGCAATAATGGTGAGTTCTCGAAACCTATTTTGTCTGTTTTTTCATTGTGCTCTCATTACACCAGACGTGTGTATTTTAGAAATCAACCATCTATTTTGTCAACCAGCCCCTAACCCACACATGCCCTGACCCCTCTACTCTGCCAATCTTAAGCCACTCCCCAATTATGTCTACCTCTTCTAGTAAACTCCAAATCTGTACTTATTTCCAAAGCATGCACCAATCTGGATGCACCCACCTTTCTATCTTTCTGGACCCATCCCCAATTCATTATCCTTCTACTAGTGTACAGTCGACACCCCTCTTTTATGCCTTTCGAATCCGCACCCAACATAGTACCCCTTGTACTTCAATGTGTATCTTAGGCCTGCATATTTGAAAAAAATAGTTTCTCCTTTTAGCTTTTTACAAGACAGAAGGAGGCCACTTTTTAAATCCATGATAGCATTTTCAAACCCAACTGGCATCTATGTCAACTCCCTATGTCTATTTATTTTATAGATAGTTCTTATCGTGAAAATTTATGTTTAAAAACTTTAAAACAATATTGGAAGCAGCAGTAAAAAAAAAAAGCTATTTAGTTTGGCGATCTACTAAAGTATCAATCAGAAAAATGCACCCCACTGTTCTGCCTTTTAGGTTCCGCCCCCAACATGTTACCCCTTCTACTTCATATTAGGCCTACACACTTAAAAAGAAAAGTTTCTCATTTTGGCTTTTTACAAGAAAGAAGGGAGTCACTTTTTAAATCCATGGTAGCATTTTTCTAACCCAACCGGCATCTAGGTCAACTCCGCATGTTGATTTATTTTGTAGATGTTTTCTGATGGAAATCTATTTTAAAAACAATTTAAAACAATATTGGAAGTAGCAGTGAAAATAAAGCGATTTAGTTTTTTAGGTGCTCTACTAAAGTATAAATCAGAAATGCACCCCACTGTTCTGTCTTTTAAGATCCACCCCCAACATGTTACCCCTTCTACTTCAAATCTGTATCTTAGGCCTACATATTTAAAATAAAAAAATAGTTTCCGTTGTCTTGGCTTTTTACAAGAAAGAAGGAGAGGGCCCTTTTTTAAATCCAAGATATCTGGTGAAAAAACTTTTCAACAATATTGAAGCAGTGTCAGTGAAAAATAAGTGGTTATGTTTTTTAGGCAACATCAAAGTATGAAATAAGCACCCCTTCTGCCATTTTCAGGACCCACCCCCACCACCTTCTTCACTTCAAAACTGTATCCACCCAAAAATCCACCCAATTTGTCTGCCATTCAGGACCAACCCCTAAAATGTTACCCCCTTCTTCACTTCAAATCAGCACCCCTTTTCTGTCATTCATGACCCACCCCCGATATGTTAAAGGAACACGTTGCCTTGGATCGGACGAGTTGGTCTATTAAAAGCGTTTGAAACCGTTTGTTATGAAATGCATATGGTTAGAAAGATGTTTTAAAAGTAGAATATAATGATCCACACAAGTATCACTTGAAACTGCATGGTTTTCCTTTTACGTCGCAAACTATCACGGTCGGCCATTTATGGGAGTCAAAATAATTGGACTCCCATAAATGGCCGAACAGGTTAGTCGACAGGGTAAAAAGAAAACCACGCAATTTCGAGGCATATTTGTGTAGATCATTGTATTCTACTTTTACAATATCTTTCTAACCATATACATTTTACAACAAACTGTTACAGAACGATTTTCAAAGACCAACTCGACCGATCCAAGGCAACGTGTTCCTTTAACCCTTCTACTTCAAATTTGTATCACCCCAAAACATGCACCCCTTAATTTTGTCTGCCATTCAGGACCAACCCCCAAAATAATACCCCCTTCTTCACTTCAAATCTGTATAAACCCAAATATGCCCCCCTTTTCTGACACACGGGACCCACCCCCAACATAAGACCCCCTTCTTTACTTCAAATTAACCCAAAACACGCACCCCTTGTCTGCCATTCAGGACCAACCCCCCAAATTATACCCCCTAATTCACTCCACATCTGTATCAACCCTAAACACGCACCCCTTGTCTGCCATTCAGGACCAACCCCCCAAATTATACCCCCTTCTTCACTTCACATCTGTATCAACCCTTAGCTTAATGCTTATACAACACTAACTCTTAGATTAGGTACCAGACTAATCTCTTCGCATATCTTGCAACAATTGTCACAAACTCTGTAGCACGCAACAAACATGCACATAAGTCCAGGTACCAGACTGGGCGTATATTTATATCTGGCTGGGAAAACCCGTAAAATAAGGGGCTGCACATTCAAAATAATACGGGTAAGTTTGTGAAAATATCAACGAATATTTTGGCTCTGTTTGTACAATTCAAAAAGATAGTTTGGTGATTTAGAAAGTATTTCAATAATAGTACTACTATTAGTAGTGCCACCCCATTGCGTCACCTTTAAATAAACTTCCATTTTATTGTTATTTCAGAAAGCATTGCGAAAGTTCCGTTGGTTATTGCCGTGATGCGTGTGTGTACGTCGTGTAGCTAGGACGGTGGTTAACAAAAACACAACCACTAGAACTTGCATTTTTCAAGCATTTTCAATATTTAAAGGTAAGTTTGGAGCATGTTTTTTAGATCATTTTTGGAGGGGGAACATGGAGGTTTTTGATGGATGTTTTAGGTCCGTTTTCCTTCTTTCTGAAGCAATCCGATGGGGATTTTTTTGCTCTCTCCGTCGGTAGTCTACGCAAATTAAAAGAGACCACCTTTTTGGTCGCGGTTTCATGTGGTTGTTGTTGTTTGTTATCATCCACGTTTTGGGGATCAAGCCAGACATGCGACTTCCGGTCGAATGCTAAAATGGGAATGAAGACACTGACAGTTTGTTGTTGTTTTTTTTGTTTTGTTTATGTTCTTGTCTTGTGTGTTAGGTTGGTAACTGTCAGATAAAAAGGATGTTCCCATTAGCCATTTTCATGACGCTTTCCCATAATTTTCTCAAATATCTTATCTTGCTTTCTTCAGACCTGAAGTCCCATCCACTATTCCACGCAATCGACTGGAAGCGAATCAGGGAGACAGAAGCCCCTTTCATCCCAGCCCCAGATGACAGAACGGACACCACTTATTATGACGGTAAACAATATTCACAGTATTTTGTTTTCACCATACACATAAAATTTGATTTGAAGAAATGCAGACTTTAAAGGCAGTGGACACTATTGGTAATTACTCAAAATAATTATTAGCAGAAAACCTCACTTGGTAACGAGTATTCGGGAGAGGTTGATAGTATAAAACTATGAGTAACTGCTCCCTCTGAAGTGCAAAGTTTTCGAGAAAGAAGCAATTTTCAATGAACTTGATTTCAAAACCTCAGGTGTAGAATTTGAGGTCTCGCAATCAACCATTTGAAAGCACACAACTTTGTGTGACAAGGGTGTTTTTTCCAAGTTTCATTATTATCTCGCAACTCCGATGACCAATCAAGCTAAAACTTTTGCAGGTTCATTACTTTATGCATAGTTGAGATACACCAACCGGAAGACTTGTCTTTGACAGTCACCCAAAGGTGTCCAAACAGAAGAAATGCAACCTTCAAAGGGCAAGTAAACCTTTAGTTTTTGGAACAGTTTGACTGTTTAATCCTTTAAAATGTAGGTGTGCACAATAAGACTGACATTTTCAAGGGTGGTCAGGTTTTTGTGATATCGCTGAAAATCCAGAAAAAATATGTCAACGCATGAAGGAAATTCCCTGATGGGAATACACATACTGAGAAGCGTCACTGCTTGGCTTAAAAAAAAAACCACGTCTTTCGAATCGAAAGTGCAATGTAATAATATATAATTAATGGTTTAGTTATTCAACAATATTTAAAAAAGACACTGGCAGTAAAAGAAACCTGAATTGCGGTCTTAAATTCACAATTGGTCAGTTAATACAATAATAAGATAGTTTCATGTAATACGATTAAAAAACATAAAAAATTAAAATGCACAAATGACAATAGACCACAAAAGTAACAGGGCAAAAGACACAGAATTGCACAAAAAACATAACAATCACAGAACAATCCCTAACCAGATCTGGAAAGCATCGCATATGAACAACAGTTATAAAAATTAAACAAAAATAAACAAACAGTTGAATGAAGATATGATTAAGCCGACATTCACAGTGGCCGACTTCCTGACAAGAGGAATAAACAAGCTATTGGTTGTTGATGAGGTTAACTAGTTTCCATAGTGCTTTATGTATCCCAATCCACTGTAGGCTTCTGACCAAAGGTTGTTATTGCCACTAATTTTAAGAGTGATTACCAAACATATCCCTTTCCTTTAACCTGATCATTTAACAGCTCTGTAAAGGCAGTGGACACTATTGGTAATTACTCAAAATAATTATTGGCATAAAACTTTTCTTGATGACGAGTAATGGGGAGAGGCTGATAGTATAAAACATTGTGAGAAACGGCTCCCGCTGAAGTGATGTAGTTTTCAAGAAAGAAGTAATTTTCCACGAATTTGATTTCGAGACCGCAGATTTAGAACTTGAGGTCTCAAAATCAACCATCTAAACGCACACAACTTCATGTGACAAGGGTGTTTTTTTCTTTTGTTAACATGAGATACACCAACTGTGAAGGCTTTGACAATTACCAATAGTGTCCACTGCCTTTAACAGGTTACTTGTCCGTCTCCCTTTTTTTGTTTAGCTCGGAACAACATGCAGCATCTTCAGATGTCTTCTTTTGCACTTTGACCTCTTGAATGATAGTGCAATCTACAACTCATCAACAGAAGTAATGAAACTATTCCAGGATGATGGTCAACTTGGTCCAGTGGTTAGACTGCAGGACTTGCAATCACAAGGTTGTAGGTTTAAATCCTACTAAGCTAACTGTGGTCTAGTGGTTAGACTGCAGGACTTGCAGTTACAAGGTTGTTGGTTTGAATCCTACTAAGCTAACTGTGGTTCAGTGGTTAGACTGCAGGACTTGCAATCACAAGATTAAAGGTTTGAATCCTACCAAGCTAACTGTGTTTCAGTGGTTAGACTGCAGGACTTACAATCACAAGGTTGTATGTTCGAATCCTACCAAGCTAACTGTGGTCCAGTGGTTCGACTGCAGGACTTGCAGTTACAAGGTTGTTGGTTTGAATCCTACCAAGCTCACTGTGTTTCAGTGGTTAGACTGCAGGACTTGCAATCACAAGGTTGTAGGTTCGAATCCTACCAAGCTAACTGTGGTCCAGTGGTTCGACTGCAGGACTTGCAGTTACAAGGTTGTTGGTTTGAATCCTACCAAGCTAACTGTGGTTCAGTGGTTAGACTGCAGGACTTGCAATCACAAGGTTGTAGGTTCGAATCCTACCAAGCTAACTGTGGTCCAGTGGTTCGACTGCAGGACTTGCAGTTACAAGGTTGTTGGTTTGAATCCTACCAAGCTAACTGTGGTTCAGTGGTTAGACTGCAGGACTTGCAATCACAAGGTTGTGGGTTTGAATCCTACCTAGCTAACCACCAATTTTATAATGACTAAAATAAATATTGTCCGCTATTGTTACTGAATCACTATTTGCCAATTGGTTAGACTGTATGACTTGCACTCGAAAGGTTGTAGGTTCAAATCCTACCAAGCTAATGGTGGTCAGTGGTTAGACTGCAGGACTTACAATCACAAAGTTGTGGGTTTGAATCCTACCAAGCCAACTGTCTTTCAGTGGTTAGACTCTAGACTTGCAATCAAAATGTTGTTGGTTCGAATCATACCAAGCTAACCGTCAAGACTTGCAATCACAAGGTTGTGGGTTCGAATCCTACCAAGCTAACCGTCAGGACTTGCAATCACAAGGTTGTGGGTTTGAATCCTACCAAGCTAACTGTGGTCCAGTGGTTAGGCTGCAGGACTTACAATCACAAGGTTGTAGGTTTGAATCCTACCAAGCTAAATGTGGTCCAGTGGTTCGACTGCAGGACTTGCAGTTACAAGGTTGTTGGTTTGAATCCTACCAAGCTCACTGTGGTCCAGTGGTTAGACTGCAGGACTTACAATCACAAGGTTGTAGGTTCGAATCCTACCAAGCTAACTGTGGTCCAGTGGTTCGACTGCAGGACTTGCAGTTACAAGGTTGTTGGTTTGAATCCTACCAAGCTCACTGTGGTCCAGTGGTTAGACTGCAGGACTTACAATCACAATGTTGTAGGTTCGAATCCTACCAAGCTAACTGTGGTCCAGTGGTTCGACTGCAGGACTTGCAGTTACAAGGTTGTTGGTTTGAATCCTACCAAGCTAACTGTGGTTCAGTGGTTAGACTGCAAGACTTGCAATCACAAGGTTGTGGGTTCGAATCCTACCTAGCTAACCACCAATTTTATAATGACTAAAATAAATATTGTCCGCTATTGTTACTGAATATATTTGCCCATTGGTTAGACTGCAGGACTTGCCCTCGAAAGGTTGAAGGTTCAAATACTACCAAGCTAATGGTGGTCAGTGGTTAGACTGCAGGACTTACAATCACAAAGTTGTAGGTTTGAATCCTACCAAGCCAACTGTGTTTCAGTGGTTAGACTCTAGACTTGCAATCAAAATGTTGTGGGTTCGAATCATACCAAGCTAACCGTCAAGACTTGCAATCACAAGGTTGTGGGTTCGAATCCTACCAAGCTAACCGTCAGGACTTGCAATCACAAGGTTGTGGGTTTGTATCCTACCAAGCTAACTGTGGTTCAGTGGTTGGACTGCAGGACTTGCAATGACATATATGTTGGTTCGAATACTACCAAGCTAACTGCTGGTTTAACAATGACTATTATAAGTATTGTTCCCTAGTTACTGAATCACAATTTTGTGATGGTTTAGTGGTTCGACTGCTGGACTTGCAGTTAAAAGGTTGTTGGTTCGAATCCTACCAAGCTTACTGTGGTTCAGTGGTTAGACTGCAGGACTTGCAATCAAAAGGTTGTGGGTTCGAAACCTACCCAGCTAACTGTGGTCCAGTGGTTGGACTGCAGGACTTGCAATCACAAGGTTCTGGGTTTGAATCCTACCAATCAAACTGTGATCATGGAGATCACTGGGCCGACTACCCATGTCATATTAACTGCTCGTCCATTAATTTTTATGAGCCAAGTAATTCAAAGGCCACACTTGGAAATTCTTTTAAAGAGCTTTCCTAATGTGCAATACAAATTATGCAAAACGTAAAAGACTATTTTACTTAAAACTTCAAAATGGGCAACAGTGTCAAAGCAAATTTAATGTCAAAATTCCAACACAAAAACAACACAGAATCCTGGGTCATTATTCCTTGAATATAAAACCTTATACAATTGCAATATAACTGTATATACAATTACGATATTACCTTTATACGATTGCGATATAACCTTTTATATTTGCGATATAACCTTATATGATTGTGATATAATCTTGAACTATTGCAATATTTCCCTGATACAATTGATATATAAATTTATACAATTTGCGATATAACCTTATAGAACCGTGGTTCAGCATTATACAATTCCTTTGAAGGCACGGGACACAATTGGTAATTACTCAAAACAATTGTTATCATTAAAAACTTACTTGGTAACAAGCAATGGAGAGCTGGAGATAGAATAAAACTGGAGAGCTGGAGATAGTATAAAACATTATGAGGAACAGCTCCCTGTGAAGTAACATAGTTTTTAAGACAGAAGCAATTTCTCACTAAAAAATTTGAATTTCGAGACCTCGGAATTAGAATTTGAGGTCTCGAAATCAAGCATCTGAAAGCACACAACTTGTGCAACAAGGGCGTTTTTGCTTTCATTGTTCTCTAATTGCAAATTTGACGACCAACTGAGCTCAAATTTTTACAGGTTTGTTATGTTATGCATATTTTGAGATACATCAAGAGTGAATACTGGTCTTTGACAATTACCAAACGTGTCCAGTGTCTTTAAATCAACATACAATTGCAGGTTTAATGGCAGAGGAAACTATTGGTAATTGTCAAGGACTAGCCTTCACAGTTGGTGTATCTCAACATATGCATAAAATAACTAACCTGTGAAAATTTGAGCTCAAACGGTCATCGAAGTTGCGAGATAATAATGAAGAAAAAAAACACCCCTGCACACGAAGTTGTGTGCGTTCAGATGGTTGATTTCGAGACCTCAAGTTCTAAATCTGAGGTCTCGAAATCAAATTTGTGGAAAATTACTTCTTTCTCGAAAACTATGGCACTTCAGAGGGAGTCGTTTCTCACAATGTTTTATACTATCAACTTCTCCCCATTACTCGTCACCAAGAAAGGTTTTATGCTAATAGCTATTTTGAGTAATTACCAATAGTGTCCACTGCGTTTAACTATTGTGATTTAACCTTATACATTTCTGATCAAGCCAAATATGTTATATTGTACTATTCCAATAAACAAATTTACAAAACATTGATAACAAATGCTTGACTTATGCCTTGTGATTTTATTTATTTGTATTATTTGACCACATTTTTGAAGTTCGATTTGTATGCATTAAAATGAAGCTGGTTTCTTCAGTGATGGCATCATGTACCTTTCATTTTCTTCTAAGATTGAGATTTGATGTTGACCAATCTATATCTAAAACCATTCCTCAAGATGAAAATATTATTTTTAAAAGTTATTCCTCAAGTTAAAAACACATCAGAGTCAGAGGTACCTATCGCATTATTTTAGAGAATAAAAACAACTCTTTGTGTTTTCTTAAATTTATGGCCCAAAATTTGATAAACTGTAGGACATCTACCCCTTGTTTTGTTTGTATTTTTTTATATTTTTTTTTATTGATGTATTTATTTTGAGGCACAAGGCTCATCTCTTTAAACTTTTTCAGTAAACAAAAACGGTTTACCCTTCAAAAAATGGATGTTCAAAGCCTTGCATTTTTTGTTACAAAAATTCAAATGGTAAGCCTTGCGTTTTAGTAAAATCCTTGCAATTTTCTAACACAACAACATGCATAAGATGGCCACATCTTGTTTTATTATTATTATTATTATTTTTTTTTTTTTGGGGGGGGGGGTGGTTGAAGTGTACCGAAGGCTTTAAAGGTTAGATTATTTGGTGGCGCAAATTTGAGTGAGATATTTTCAACAACGAAATAAGGTCACTCTTTAATAAACTACGGTAACTACAAGTTATTTATTCCTACATTAATAATAAGCTGAGAAAAGAACAAAAAATATACCTCATATATTACCTTTAGTTCATTCAACTTTGCGCTAAATCATTTCAAGTTAAACAAACGTAAGGCTACTTGGTTTAATTATCACAATTAGTTACAGTGTAAGCGTTTATTCATCACTTTTAATATGATTCAAGCCTTCGATTCTCGCATTTCGAATCATTCCGCGAGATCTTGCGGGAGCCAGTTTGCCCCTTTGATCTTGGACAGGCACCGGTGATTGGAACCAGCTAAAGCAACCGACAGGTACCCGATTTCCACGCTACGCGAAATAAACATCAACAGAGTAGTAGAGGTCTGGGTACTCGACGGCTTGATGCCGTGACGCCATATTCAAAATGGCCACCAGCCATGCTTGTGAAGTTGTCAACACCATGGATATACTTGGGATGATTTTATGTGATTTAATGTCTATATGGGTAAGCTTTATCGTGTAGTTTTTTCAAGTTCATAATGTAGAATAGGATGAAGGCCTCGTGGAAGGCGTGTAACCACCTAGTTTGTCATAAAACGGGCAATTCTTGTCGCAATTTTATTCCACCTTCATGCTCAACATAAACAACGGCAATCCGGAAGTAGCTGTAACGTTAGAGCATAGGTCATTGCATTGTCATTGCCAATTTGCCGTCAATCAGATACTGGATGAAGAATTCCTCCATGATCGGATGAAACAATCGACTTTTCTGTGTAGTTCTTATAGATTATCTACTTCAATTCGTGTCGGCCACTCCTACGTGTTTCTATGTCAGTTTTTGTTTACTTATGTAACACTGCGCTGTCGTAAACTGTTTACCAACCAAAATGACCGGTGCTCTGACATTCGGAGTCGTAGGCCTACCATCCAAAAGAATTGTTACATCATGTTTAAGCCTTTGCAGATTGCCTTTCTCATACCAAGTTGTAAATCTAAAACTGGTTTGCTACCTATACGGCCAAATGATAATGTAAATTTTTAAAGTCTGAACATGGTCTGAATAAAACTGGCGGGTTTTTTATTTTTATTTTTTTAATCGTCTGAAATTTCATCCAGATGTGTAATGAAGGACGAGGTGCACAGAAAAACCTTGGTCTGAGTCGTAGGCAACTTTTTGAGATATTGTCTAGTTTTCGATGCCCCAAAATCAAGATTAAAATTATTATTAATTTGAGGCCCTTCCAATTGTTCCAGCAATCTGTAATCCGTAGAGCGTCTTTTGCACATAAAGAACTTTCTTTGGTTAAATTTTGAGGCAAATCTGAGAGAATTTATTTTTGAGGGTGAAAAAAAGGTCAAGTTATACCCCATGCCGTTTTCTCAAAAATTTGCCGAAAAAAATTGTGTTTTTCAAAATCGCCTGAAAACTTGGGTTTAGTCGTCTACCTTAGTAACTTTTTGATGTAATTGTTTTTATTGCCTGATTTTCGATATAACAATGTCTCAAATAATTATTGTATAAAACTCAATAAAACCAATTGTACCATCACGGCGAGTACCCACCAAGAACACTGGTGGAAATTCAAAGAAGTTATATTCCCGCCGTCATGTTGATCCCAGCTAGCCTACTAAAGACTCAGCCACCCAACCCCAGTGTACCCCGCTACCCTTTCCACAGCGACCGACAATCCCCAATTCCCATCGAAATGCCAGACCAACTTCCCCTGTGAACTAATTTTCTATACCTACATCGTGTGCCTTCGACTCAAATAATTATTTTGTAAGTCCCCTATTATGCCTATGTTTCCTTGTAAACCAATGCGCCATACTTACAGCGTGTGCCTTCCATCCACTCACCAATTTTTTAAATCACAACCAAAGAGTCCCCTGTCTACCCGTCAGTACAGCGTATGCCTTCCACTCTCAAATTATTTACCTAGTCCAAAGCAAGGATTTCCCTATGCCATTGTACCATGCGTACCATTTCCCCATTAATTAAACTAATTGTCTATCTTTATGCCTACAGCGTGTGCCTTCAGCTCGTCGAATACTTTTTAAGTCCGAACACAAGAGTCCCCTATCTACTACCAATACCCGTCAGTAAAAGCGTATTATGCCTTCCACTCGCAAATTATTTACCAAGTCCAAAGCAAGGATTTCCCTATGCCATAGTACCATGCGTACCCCTTTTCCCATTTTAAACTATACAGTGTGTAGATTTTAACTCAAATATGTTTTAAGTCCGAACCAATGAGTTTCCCATGCCCATGTAACCAGCCCACAACTTGTGCATTTCACTCGAAATTACTAAGTATAAAGCACTGATTTTACTATGCCATAGCATCATGTGGAAAGTGTTCCCCTCGCAAATTATATACCAAGTATAAAGTATAATATACTAAGTATAAAGCATTGATATTCCCATACCATAGTATCCTATGAAAAGTATTCAATTATATACTAAGTATAAAGCACTGAAATCCCATGCCATAGCTTTCTGTGTAAAGTATGAACCGAAGGTTTATCAGGTCTAAAATGCGAATGATTTTGGGGGGGACCCAAGTGGGTGTCGTAGGTGGGTGTCGGCTTCCGCAGCGAAGGGTCCCCGGTTCGAACCCCGGTGGTGGCAGCGCGGTTGCCGTCCGAGAAGTCCCGACCCACCAGACAGTGGCACACACCGCGCAGTGGCACTCACCGCTAGCACTCGCTTAGAAAAGAAACTTAAAACTTAAAACTTAAAACGAACCTATGCTCTTTTTTATATAAGTTTAAAAAAAATAATAAAAAAAACATTTTTAAAACGTCTCCAACTTTTCTGAAGCTGGATTCGATCCCGGGACCCTCCGGTCCAGAGACCAGAGCCCTTCCACTGGGCCACTGCTCCTTCTTACTAATATGCGTTCGAGTTTTATTTTAAACCTTCGTATGACAAACTTTTAATTAAAACGTAGTAAAAGAACACCCGGGAATCGAACTCCGCACCATTGGGTGTAGAGTCCGGAGCCCTTCCATTGAGCCACGTCTCCTCTTACTTTTATGGCGTTCGAGTTTAATGTTATACCCTAGAATGAACAACTTTAAATCAAAACGTAGTAAAAGAACACCCGGGAATCGAACTCCGTACCATTGGGTGTAGAGCCCGGAGCCCTTCCATTGGGCCACTACTACTCTTACTTCATTTACGTTCGAGTTTAATGTTATACCCTAGAATGAACAACTTTAAATCAAAACGTAGTAAAAGAATACACGGGAATCGAACCCCGTACCTTTGGGTGTAGAGCCCGGAGCCCTTCCATTGGGCCACTACTACTCTTACTTCATTTGCGTTCGAGTTTAATGTTATACCCTAGAATGAACAATTTTAAATCAAAACGTAATATAGCTTATGCCTTCCACTAGCAAATTATTTTTTAAGTGTAAAGCAAGGATTTCCCTATGCCATAGGGTACCGCGCAAACCAATGTTCTCAAGCATACTAAAAGAACACAGATCGGGAATCGAACCCCGTACCATCGGGTGTAGAGCCCGGAGCCCTTCCATTAGGCCACTACTACTCTTACTTCATTTGCGTTCGAGTTTAATGTTATACCCTAGAATGAACAATTTTAAATCAAAACGTATTATAGCTTATGCCTTCCACTCGCAAATTATTTATTAAGTGTAAAGCAAGGATTTCCCTATGCCATAGGGTACCGCGCAAACCAATGTTCTCAAGCATACTAAAAGAACACAGATCGGGAATCGAACCCCGTACCATTGGGTGTTGAGCCCGGAGCCCTTCCATTGAGCCACTACTACTCTTTCTTCATTTGCGTTCGAGTTTAATGTTATACCCTAGAATGAACAATTTTAAATCAAAACGTATTATAGCTTATGCCTTCCACTCGCAAATTATTTATTAAGTGTAAAGCAAGGATTTCCCTATGCCATAGGGAACCGCGCAAACCAATGTTCTCAAGCGTAGCAAAAGAACACAGACCGGGGTTCGAACCCTGTACCATTGGGTGTAGAGCCCGGAGCCCTTCCATTGGGCCACTACTACTCTTACTTCATTTGCGTTCGAGTTTAATTTTATACCCTAGAGTGAACAACTTTATATCAAAACATATTGTAACTTATGCCTTCCACTCGCATTAATTATTGATTAGGGGTTAAGCAAGGATTTCCCTATGCCGTAGGGTACCGCGTAAACCAATGTTCTTCAACGCAGAAAAAGAACACACACCGGGGTTCGAACCCAGCACCTTTGGCTTCAGAGTCCAGAGCCCTACCACTGTGCCACTGTCCTTCTTCATAACAAAATGTTCGAGTTTAAATACAAACCTTAGAATGAATTCAACTTTAAATCAAAACGTAATAGCGGGTGCCTTCCACTCGCATGTTATTTATTAGGTATAAAGCAAGGATTTCCCTATGCCATAGGGTTCCGCTTAAACCAATGTTCTTACGCGTAGAAAAAGACACACGCCGTGGCTCGAACTCAGTACCTTTGCGCTCAGAATCCGGAGCTCTACCACTGGGCCACCGCTCTTCTTATGAACAATGGGTTCGAGTTTAATTATAAACCTTAGAGTGGACAACTTTAAATCAAAACGTTTATAGTGAGTGCCTTCCACTCGCGTGTTTTACAAGGATTTCCCGATGCCATAGTACCCCAGGTAATGTAAAGATTGGGACTGGGTATAACAGAGTTCATGCATGCACAAATTCGACGGTGTTTGAGATAAATAAAATGCACGGGACTAAAACGGGTCTATCTAACTGAGAAAATATCAGCGATTGAAAAAGTCTCTGGGCAAATCGGGCGAATGGGGGGGGGGGGCATATTCAAACAGGGGGCGTAACAATGTGACCAACAAAACCATTTATTATTATATGTAATAAATATTTGATAGTCTAAGGAAATTGAACTCTAAATAAGACACGGGACGGAGTATTCTTTATGTTTTAATTCAATATTTGTTTAATGTTTGAGTTTCTACATTTCACATTATGACTGCTCTTTAAATCAATATAAAAAGAATTCAGACAATAATTGACATACACATTCAAATTTATTTTAAGCAGCAATTTTTTATTTTTTTTTATTTATTTCAATAATTAAAATCATTAAACTTAAAATTTAAACGTCAAGTGTTTGTGCATCGTTAAAGAATTTTGTTTTTCTCCAAAGGCGATCAGAGAATACTGACCGAAACGTCAATTGAAACCAACGGTTATTTTCAGAACCACCCCATATTTAGAGATGATAGTCATTGTATGGTGTTACCGCAAACCTGTCCATATCGTATTTCCACCATGCAAAGTTTTAAATCCAGGGTACAACATCAAAGCATTGCCATAGATAGGCTGTACAATTGTATGCAGTGAATAATTAGATTGCAACAATTTTACGACCTAGCTAATAGAAACAAACAAATCACAAACATTGCTTTTACCATGGGTTTGAACCATTTTACATGTATATTGAATCAGAATAAACGAGTACACATTAGTCTTGCCTGAACAGTTCCCTGAAGATTAAAACTACATCAAAAAGGCTCTAAATACCGTCCACGGAGACAGCCAGAGTCAACTGCATGGTTGGAGATCATTTTGAATACATGTGTACGCGGCGGTAAATTACTGGGTACGAAGCATGGGTTATAAGACCAACTATAGGGTACCCGACTATTCGTGTTCTTGTCGCAATGTCGCTTACTTGTTGATATAGCAGTGCCTCCAAAAAGAGAGGTTAAAATGAATATTTGAGACCCATCCTATTGTTCCAGCAACCTGTAACTTGGAGACTGTCTTTTACACATGACGAACTTCCTTTGGTTAAATTTTGAGGCAATTCGGAGAGAAAATGTTTCCGAGGCTGAATAAACGTCAAGCTTACCCCCTTGTCGTTTTTTTCAAAAATCGGCCGAAATTTTTGTCTTCCAAATCGCCTGAAATTTCATACCTAGGTGTAATTGGAGGCGAGGAGCAGGAAAATCTTGGTTTTAGTCGTCTACGATGGCTACTTTTTGAGATAATGCCTCATTTCGGATAGTACGACGGTTTAAAATCCAGGTTAAAATGAATATTTGAGACCTATCCTATTGTTCCAGCAACCTGTAACTTGGAGACTGTCTTTTACACATGACGAACTTCCTTTGGTTAAATTTTGAGGCAATTCGGAGAGAAAATGTTTCCGAGGCTGAAAAAACGTCAAGCTTACCCCCTTGTCGTTTTTTCAAAAATCGGCCGAAGTTTTTGTCTTCCAAATCGCCTGAAATTTCATACCTAGGTGTAATTGGGGGCGAGGAGCAGGAAAATCTTGGTTTTAGTCGTCTACGATGGCTACTTTTTGAGATAATGCCTCATTTCGGATAGTACGACGGTTTAAAATCCAGATTAAAATGAATATTTGAGACCCATCCTATTGTTCAGCAACCTGTAACTTGGAGACTGTCTTTTACACATGACGAACTTCCTTTGGTTAAATTTTGAGGCAATTCGGAGAGAAAATGTTTCCGAGGCTGAAAAAACGTCAAGCTTACCCCCTTGTCGTTTTTTCAAAAATCGGCCGAAGTTTTTGTCTTCCAAATCGCCTGAAATTTCATACCTAGGTGTAATTGGGGGCGAGGAGCAGGAAAATCTTGGTTTTAGTCGTCTACGATGGCTACTTTTTGAGATAATGCCTCATTTCGGATAGTACGACGGTTTAAAATCCAGGTTAAAATGAATATTTGAGACCCATCCTATTGTTCAGCAACCTGTAACTTGGAGACTGTCTTTTACACATGACGAACTTCCTTTGGTTAAATTTTGAGGCAATTCGGAGAGAAAATGTTTCCGAGGCTGAAAAAACGTCAAGCTTACCCCCTTGTCGTTTTTTTCAAAAATCGGCCGAAATTTTTGTCTTCCAAATCGCCTGAAATTTCATACCTAGGTGTATTAGAGGGCGAGGAGCAGGAAAATCTTGGTTTTAGTCGTCTACGATGGCTACTTTTTGAGATAATGCCTCATTTCGGATAGTACGACGGTTTAAAATCCAGGTTAAAATGAATATTTGAGACCCATCCTATTGTTTCAGCAACCTGTAACTTGGAGACTGTCTTTTACACATGACGAACTTCCTTTGGTTAAATTTTGAGGCAATTCGGAGAGAAAATGTTTCCGAGGCTGAAAAAACGTCAAGCTTACCCCCTTGTCGTTTTTTCAAAAATCGGCCGAAGTTTTTGTCTTCCAAATCGCCTGAAATTTCATACCTAGGTGTAATTGGGGGCGAGGAGCAGGAAAATCTTGGTTTTAGTCGTCTACGATGGCTACTTTTTGAGATAATGCCTCATTTCGGATAGTACGACGGTTTAAAATCCAGATTAAAATGAATATTTGAGACCCATCCTATTGTTCCAGCAACCTGTAACTTGGAGACTGTCTTTTACACATGACGAACTTCCTTTGGTTAAATTTTGAGGCAATTCGGAGAGAAAATGTTTCCGAGGCTGAAAAAACGTCAAGCTTACCCCCTTGTCGTTTTTTTCAAAAATCGGCCGAAATTTTTGTCTTCCAAATCGCCTGAAATTTCATACCTAGGTGTATTAGAAGGCAAGGAGCAAGAAAATCTTGGTTTTAGTCGTCTACGATGGCTACTTTTTGAGATAATGCCTCATTTAGGATAGTACGACGGTTTAAAATCCAGGTTAAAATGAATATTTGAGACATATCCTATTGTTCCAGCAACCTGTAACTTATAGACTGTCTTTTACACATGACGAACTTCCTTTGGTTAAATTTTGAGGCAATTCGGAGAGAAAATGTTTCCGAGGCTGAAAAAACGTCAAGCTTACCCCCTTGTCGTTTTTTCAAAAATCGGCCGAAGTTTTTGTCTTCCAAATCGCCTGAAATTTCATACCTAGGTGTAATTGGGGGCGAGGAGCAGGAAAATCTTGGTTTTAGTCGTCTACGATGGCTACTTTTTGAGATAATGCCTCATTTCGGATAGTACGACGGTTTAAAATCCAGATTAAAATGAATATTTGAGACCCATCCTATTGTTTCAGCAACCTGTAACTTGGAGACTGTCTTTTACACATGACGAACTTCCTTTGGTTAAATTTTGAGGCAATTCGGAGAGAAAATGTTTCCGAGGCTGAAAAAACGTCAAGCTTACCCCCTTGTCGTTTTTTCAAAAATCGGCCGAAATTTTTGTCTTCCAAATCGCCTGAAATTTCATACCTAGGTGTAATTGGGGGCGAGGAGCAGGAAAATCTTGGTTTTAGTCGTCTACGACGGCTACTTTTTGAGATAATGCCTCATTTCGGATAGTACGACGGTTTAAAATCCAGATTAAAATGAATATTTGAGACCCATCCTATTGTTTCAGCAACCTGTAACTTGGAGACTGTCTTTTACACATGACGAACTTCCTTTGGTTAAATTTTGAGGCAATTCGGAGAGAAAATGTTTCCGAGGCTGAAAAAACGTCAAGCTTACCCCCTTGTCGTTTTTTCAAAAATCGGCCGAAATTGTTGTCTTCCAAATCGCCTGAAATTTCATACCTAGGTGTAATTGGGGGCGAGGAGCAGGAAAATCTTGGTTTTAGTCGTCTACGATGGCTACTTTTTGAGATAATGCCTCATTTCGGATAGTACGACGGTTTAAAATCCAGATTAAAATGAATATTTGAGACCCATCCTATTGTTTCAGCAACCTGTAACTTGGAGACTGTCTTTTACACATGACGAACTTCCTTTGGTTAAATTTTGAGGCAATTCGGAGAGAAAATGTTTCCGAGGCTGAAAAAACGTCAAGCTTACCCCCCCTTGTCGTTTTTTCAAAAATCGGCCGAAAATGTGGGTCTTCCAAATCGCCTGAAATTTCATACCTAGGTGTAATTGGGGGCGAGGAGCAGGAAAATCTTGGTTTTAGTCGTCTACGATGGCTACTTTTTGAGATAATGCCTCATTTCGGATAGTACGACGGTTTAAAATCCAGATTAAAATGAATATTTGAGACCCATCCTATTGTTTCAGCAACCTGTAACTTGGAGACTGTCTTTTACACATGACGAACTTCCTTTGGTTAAATTTTGAGGCAATTCGGAGAGAAAATGTTTCCGAGGCTGAAAAAACGTCAAGCTTACCCCCTTGTCGTTTTTTCAAAAATCGGCCGAAATTTTTGTCTTCCAAATCGCCTGAAATTTCATACCTAGGTGTAATTGGGGGCGAGGAGCAGGAAAATCTTGGTTTTAGTCGTCTACGATGGCTACTTTTTGAGATAATGCCTCATTTCGGATAGTACGACGGTTTAAAATCCAGATTAAAATGAATATTTGAGACCCATCCTATTGTTTCAGCAACCTGTAACTTGGAGACTGTCTTTTACACATGACGAACTTCCTTTGGTTAAATTTTGAGGCAATTCGGAGAGAAAATGTTTCCGAGGCTGAAAAAACGTCAAGCTTACCCCCCCTTGTCGTTTTTTCAAAAATCGGCCGAAATTTTTGTCTTCCAAATCGCCTGAAATTTCATACCTAGGTGTAATTGGGGGCGAGGAGCAGGAAAATCTTGGTTTTAGTCGTCTACGATGGCTACTTTTTGAGATAATGCCTCATTTCGGATAGTACGACGGTTTAAAATCCAGATTAAAATGAATATTTGAGACCCATCCTATTGTTTCCAGCAACCTGTAACTTGGAGACTGTCTTTTACACATGACGAACTTCCTTTGGTTAAATTTTGAGGCAATTCGGAGAGAAAATGTTTCCGAGGCTGAAAAAACGTCAAGCTTACCCCCCCTTGTCGTTTTTTCAAAAATCGGCCGAAATTTTTGTCTTCCAAATCGCCTGAAATTTCATACCTAGGTGTAATTGGGGGCGAGGAGCAGGAAAATCTTGGTTTTAGTCGTCTACGATGGCTACTTTTTGAGATAATGCCTCATTTCGGATAGTACGACGGTTTAAAATCCAGATTAAAATGAATATTTGAGACCCATCCTATTGTTTCAGCAACCTGTAACTTGGAGACTGTCTTTTACACATGACGAACTTCCTTTGGTTAAATTTTGAGGCAATTCGGAGAGAAAATGTTTCCGAGGCTGAAAAAACGTCAAGCTTACCCCCTTGTCGTTTTTTCAAAAATCGGCCGAAATTTTTGTCTTCCAAATCGCCTGAAATTTCATACCTAGGTGTAATTGGGGGCGAGGAGCAGGAAAATCTTGGTTTTAGTCGTCTACGATGGCTACTTTTTGAGATAATGCCTCATTTCGGATAGTACGACGGTTTAAAATCCAGATTAAAATTAATATTTGAGACCCATCCTATTGTTTCAGCAACCTGTAACTTGGAGACTGTCTTTTACACATGACGAACTTCCTTTGGTTAAATTTTGAGGCAATTCGGAGAGAAAATGTTTCCGAGGCTGAAAAAACGTCAAGCTTACCCCCTTGTCGTTTTTTCAAAAATCGGCCAAAAATGTGGGTCTTCCAAATCGCCTGAAATTTCATACCTAGGTGTAATTGGGGGCGAGGAGCAGGAAAATCTTGGTTTTAGTCGTCTACGATGGCTACTTTTTGAGATAATGCCTCATTTCGGATAGTACGACGGTTGAAAATCCAGATTAAAATGAATATTTGAGACCCATCCTATTGTTCCAGCAACCTGTAACTTGGAGACTGTCTTTTACTCTACCACCTGGCCTAATAATCCAACCTAGTTTGGGTATGACCTACCCCAAATTCATTCCCGCGACAAGCAGTAAAATCAAGTCTAAATAATGTACGGGTACAGGATTCGAACCGGGTGTACCAGCTCTCGGTAGAACACGCATTGGAACTATCCAGTGCACCTAGGTGCCTGTTGGTGTGTCTTGGGGGGGGGGGGGGGGGGGTGGGATTTTTATACTACTTATAATAATTCACTGCGTCCACTCAAGCAACAAAGAAAAGAAACATACACCCAGTAGAGTTGAACCAGGGTCTCGTGGCTCCCAGTCCCATACGTAGTTAGTGTAGCTACGGCGCCACCTATCATGCTATAAGATTTAGTACAATTAATTAAATGAACCCAACTAACCACACCATTAAAGACGTAATTTTTGTTTTATTTATTTGACCTCGGAAGTTTTTTCTTCTGGACAATTATGTGTATTCAAATTATCTTTCTTTTTATAAACTGGAAAAAAAAAGACGTCCAGTTGCATTCTCATCAAAAATTTGCCTAAAATTGAAGAAAGGCAAGGGGTAAGTCCAGCATTTTTATCACTGAAATCATTTTAAAAAACGACTAAAATGCTTGACTTCTGATGATGAAAAATGTTTGTTCCTTAAATTTTACACTTGGGTTTTTTTGATGAAAATGCTGGAATCACGACCTCTTTTGTTTTGTTTTGTAAGTGATTTTGTTTAATTTCGGGCCCGTAATGGATAAAAATCCTGGACTTACAACCCCTTGTGATGTTTTCCAATATTGAGGGTGCACAGTTTTGAAGTTTGATTTTACGTTAAAGGCTTTGCACAACAATAATGAAAGAGAAAACATTCAACCTTATTCCATTGCAATTTAATTTCGTACAGTTGCTATTAAAACTACGAGGCATTTAAATAACTACACGCAATATTTTGCAAATATCGGATGCATTAATAATAATAATAATTGTATTGTATCGTATCGTATTAAATTTTGTTCCTTAAACGGAACAAACCTCATTCCCTACGTGAAGGGTTACAACAATAACAAAACTTAAACTTATTATACAACACAGAAGAAGAGCTCTCGAGAGGTCAGCAAGAACAAATTTTAAATTATGTTTGGGTTTCGAAACACAATTAATAATGGTTTTCTTTTGAGAACTCACAAGGAAAATTATTTTTTTCTTGTCAGATAAGATACTAAAACCCGTGTAACTTTGACCCATGGTATCATACACTATCTTTCCGAATACAGTAAACATTTGGCAAAACAAATGAAATGAATTTGGATTTCAACATCCTCCAAGCAGTGAATACATACGATCCTTAAATTCTACACCTGTATATCTCCCAACCTCAACTTGTAATTTATGTGCTTAGCACCTAAACCTTGCTAAGCAGTGACGATATTGAGGATTGTGTAAAAATAACTTAGGTATGGCTATATGTCGAAGTTCTTTTTAAACGTCCTATGTGTATATATAATATTTGGTTTGCGGTAACACCATGTGTGTATCTACTTGCCAGGTAGAGTTTGTTCTTGGAGAACTGTCTTGCTTTATTCTACTACCGCAGAGTAGATGTTCGGGTATTCGGGAGACTTCTAAGTTCTGAAAAGAACTGTCCTGCTTATTAACTATTACCTGGGCGGATGGTGAAGAAATAGGCTGGGACTACTACTTTAGCTTAGGCCTATTTGATCGCAATTAACTATACTACCGCGGAGTAAGTTCTTGGGTTGGTCTCAACGTTTCGACTAGCTTGCTCTAGTCATTGTCAGGAGACTGAACAAACTCTACCTGGCAAGTAGATACACACATGGTGTTACCGCAAACCAAATATACATGTACATTGATACCTCACCATGCAATGCCTCAAATCCTATGACCTTTATGTACTAAGTTTATTTCTTTTGGTAATCTCTAAAAGCAGTTGCAAATAAATACATTACATAATTCTTTGGGTACTTTTTGTAACACTAAACACAATGTTTACAGATTTGCATTAAACTTACACCGTTTGAAGATACTGATAGTAGAAAGTTTACCTTTAAAAGTTACTTGCTGAGGTGATGTAGTTTGTGAGAAATGAGTAAAACAATGTCCTGAACATACGTTTTTACATGCTAAAAATTTTTTCGAAGAGGCAAAAATTATTTCCATGACATTGTTTTACTCATTTCTCAAAAAGTACAGCTTCACAGCAAGTCATTTTTTCAGGGAAGCTTTCTACCATCATTATCTTCAATTTGAGTAAGTTTAATGTAAATCTGTAGACATTAGGTTTTTTGTCCTACAAAAGTACCCAGACCCTTTAAATGCATCAACATAATAATAATACTTGGTTCTTATATAGCGCTTTGTATCACACCCTTAAGGGTCGAAACAAAGCGCTCAGTATTTTCCCTGCAAGGTATGTGGGGCCAGGTTTTTGAAGTATGGTATTGTTATCTTATAGCACCATGTAAATTGTTTTACAAGGTGCTGTGGTGCAATATGCTTCCGATTAAACCAGGAACACCGCGGCGTACCCCTACTCTTCTGATATACGCACTTAGTTCTTTACTGTTCATTACACAACACACAGGAGCACACTCCGGTTCGAGCATCGATTAGAGGATCAGCGCAGAAGATAAGTACACATGGCATAGTCTTTAATAGACATTCAAGTCTGTTTAATCACAATTTTCAGATTTTTCAAGGGTGAACAAAATACGGTAATTAGACTAAAATAGAAAGAACGCCATGCCCAATTGAAATCACCATAATAATTGCATCAATTTCAAAGTAAAGACATCGTGCAAAATGATTTATATACAGTTATTAAATTTTTTTTTGTAAATGTTAAAGGCACTGGACACTATTGAGAATACAGGGGTCACCTTCACAAAGAGTTGGGACTAGTCCTATCTTAGGACTAGTCCAATCTTAGGACTAGTCCTAGGAGATATTAAAATCCTAAGGCTAGTCCTAAGTTAGGACGAGTAACTCGAGTTAAAAGACTAGTCTTAAAGGCAGTAGACACTATTACTCAAAATAATTTTTAGAATAAAACCTTACTTGGAAATAAGTTATAGGAAGACGTTGATAGCATAAAACATCGTGAGAAACAGCTCCCTCTAAATTGATGTAGTTTTTGAGAAAGAAGTAATTTTCCTCAAATTTGATTTTGAAACCTCAAGTTTAGAATTTTAGGTCTCGAAATCAAGCATAAGAAAGCACACAACTTCGTGTGACAAGGGTGTTTTTTCTTTCATTATTATCTCGTAACTTTGATGACCGATTGAGCTAAAGTTTTCACAGGTTTGTTATTACATGCATATGATGAGATACAGCAAGTGAGAAAACTGGTCTTTGACAATTACCAAAAGTGTCCACTGTCTTTAACTCTTTGTGAAATCCACCCCTGGTCTTTGACAATATTACCAAACAGTGCCCAGTGCCTTTAAAGGGTCTGGGTACTTTTTACACAATGTCCACAGATTTCGAGAAATGAGTAAAACAATGTCACACAAGTTATTTTAGTCTCAGTATTAGCATGTTGAAACGTATTAGCATGTAAAGCTATAACATACCATACACGTAACTGGTTAATACGTTTTTACTTGCAATCACTGAAAGTGAGACGAAAGTGATTTTGGTGACTTGTTTTAGTACTCATTTCTCAAAAACTACAGCACCTCAGCAAGTAATATTGTAAGGGAAGCTTTCTATTACCATTATCTTCAAACTGAGTAAGTTTAATGTAAATCTGTGGACATTATGTTTTGTGTTACAAAAAGTACCCAAATCTTAAAATTGTTAAAATACAAAAATTTCACAAGTACAGTTACTTCCTCCAAAAGTTCTGATCCTGCGCCATTTTTTTCTTGAAGTTCTGAAACCATTTATCTAGGACCGTCATGGGGATCCAGCTGATGTTTGGCTGGGGTGTCATCTGCGACTGGTTTATTCCGAACGACGAGGCGTAGTTGTAGAAGTTCTCCAACATCTTCATGGAGAACTCTGAGAAGCTGGTCAAAGTCGACGTCTAAATAAATGGAGAGAAAACAAAAAGTAAGTAAAAGGCACTGGACCCCTTTGGTATCAGGCCGATCCATTTAGCTCCGCCCCATCAATCATTGCGTATTGACCAATCACATCCCATTGCGCAACACAAAGTCTGACATGCGTATGCTTGGCGTGGGCGGACGAGTTGTGCAGAATGGCATAGGAGAGCCTCACGTGTTCTTGCTCACATGTGCGCCGTGGGCGGAGCCTAATGGATCGGTCTATTGTCAGAGACCAGTTTTCAAGCACTTGCCATGCCCATGTATCCCAACATGTATGCCTAAAATGTAACAAACCTGTGGAAGTTTGCCTAAATCGATTATCAAACTTCCAGAAAATAGTCGAAGACAAAATTCTTTTTAGAAGTCTGAGAAAGGCTTCACGCCTGAAGTCTTTCGCAGATGCAAATATTTCAGTGAGAAATCACTTCTTTCTCTGAAACTTTGTTACTTCAGAGGGAGCCGTTTCTCACGATGTTTTATTTTATCAACAGCTCTCATCGAGTCGCATTGTGTTTCTGATCGTGATGTTCGATTGTGTTTCGTAGGTAAATTATGTCGTCGTAAATAGCGGTGAGCAACACCATTGGTTCACCAAGCAGGAAGCCACGACTATTGTTGTAGTTGTCGTGGAGGTACGAATTACCGAGTAGTTAAAAAACGATAGTCGCTACTCGACTAAGCAATCAATAGTTGCGATTTTGATACTAGTCGCAATAGTCGCCCAGGCATAATTGCATCAAGATTAATTGAAGACGTAATAATAATAAAGACAAGTTCTTATTCAGCGCATTTTTCAATAACCATCTCAATGCGCTTTAGATTAGTGCCCTGGTCATTGGGCAAATTACATCCCTGTAATCTTTCTCAGCCCCCCTGGGGAGTATACAGACCTGAACTGCTTTGGCACACCAGTGGCTTTTTCATACACAATATCAACCTCTACCCTCGCAGGTACCCATTTATACCCCTGAGTGGAAAGAAGCAACTATAGTCAAGTGTCTTGCTCAAGGACACAAGTGTCATGACTGGGATTCGAACCCACACTCCGCTGACTTTTCCACCTGAACTTAGATTCAATGCCCTTAATCACTCTGTCATGACACCCAACAAATCAGATGCAGCCCTTTCATTTTTCAAATGTTACTTAAGCTTCCAAATGTTTCCACCCCAGAAAAAGCCCTAATGTTTAGGACTCTGTTTCTGTGAACAGCACAAAAGGAAGAGTCCTATAGAGGGCTAGGCGCAACCTGAACTCCTGAGATACTGGGCCCAATTTCATAGAGCTGCTTGAAGACACTGGACACTATTGGTAATTGTCAAAGACCAGTCTTCTCACTTGCTGTATCTCAACATTTGCATAAAATAACAACCCTGTGAAAATTTGAGCTCATTCGGTCATCTAAGTTGCGAGATAATTATGAAAGAAAAAAACACTGCACGTCCTGTAGTCTAACCACTGAACCATCACAAAATTGTCATTGTAAAATGAGCAGTTAGCTGGTAGATTTCGAACCAACAACTTTCTGATTGCAAGTCCTGCAGTCTAACCACTGGACCACCATTAGCTTGGTAGGATTCGAACCCACAACCTTGTTATTGTAAGTCCTGCAGTCTACCACTGGAACACAGTTAGCTTTATAGGATTCGAACCCAGAACCTTGTGATTGCAAGTCCTACAGCCTAACCACTGAACCACAGTTAGCTTGGTAGGATTTGAACCCACAACCTTGTGGATGCAAGTCCTGCAGTCTAACCACTTGATCACAATTTGATTGGTAGGATTCAAACCAACAACCTTGTAACTGCAAGTCCTGCAGTCCAACCACTGGACCACAGTTAGCTGGGTAGGATTTGAACCCACAACCTTGTGATTGCAAGTCCTGCAGTCTAACCACTGAACCACAGTTAGCTTGGTAGTATTCGAACCAACAACCTTGTAACTGCAAGTCCTGCAGTCGAACCACTAAACCATCACAAAATTGTGATTCAGTAACTAGGGAACAATACTTATATTAGTCATTGTTAAACCAGCAGTTAGCTTGGTAGGATTCGAACCCACAACATTTTGATTGCAAGTCTAGAGTCTAA